>NC_140581.1:685346977-685969477 GCF_964204655.1 Triturus cristatus | reverse complement strand
TCGTACAAGTGCCGTACAAACTGCCAATTACGATTCGCATGGTAAAAAGTCCATACGAACCTCATTGGGAATCATTCCCCACACGTCCTCGGGTCGGAAAATGTGTCCGACACGTCCTCGGACGATTTACCGTACAAACGTGAAAAGTGAAGTCCGACCGAGGAATCACGATCCTACCCGTGCGTCCGATCTCACAACCGTATGGAAAAAACACCGTCCGCACCGAACTCCCATTGCAACCATGGAGACATGTGCCCGCATACGCGCCCAACACTCCCCCCAGCACCCATACGTTCGAGTCGTACTCCCCGTGAATGTACACCCCCCCCTGAATGTACACCCGTGTACGTGTCGAACCCCCACCCGTGTACCTACACCCCTGTACGTTCGAGTCCTACCCCCACCCCTGTATGTGTCGTACCCCCGTGTACCTACACCCCTGTACGTTCGAGTCCTACCCCCACCCCTGTACGTGTCGTACCCCCGTGTACCTACACCCCTGTACGTTCGAGTCATACCCCCACCCCTGTACGTGTCGTACCCCCGTGTACCTACACCCCTGTACGTTCGATTCCTACCCCCACCCCTGTACGTGTCGTACCCTCGTGTACCTACACCCCTGTACGTTCGAGTCCTACCCCCACCCCTGTACGTGTCGTACCCCCGTGTACCTACACCCCTGTACGTTCGAGTCGTACCCCCACTCCTGTACGTGTCCTACCCCCGTGTACCTACACCCCTGTACGTTCGAGTCCTACCCCCACCCCTGTACGTGTCGTACCCCCGTGTACCTACACCCCTGTACGTTCGAGTTGTACCCCCACCCCTGTACGTGTCGTACCCCCGTGTACCCACACCCCTGTACGTTCGAGTCCTACCCCCACCCCTGTACGTGTCGTACCCCCGTGTACCCACACCCCTGTACGTTCGAGTCCTACCCCCACCCCTGTACGTGTCCTACCCCCGTGTACCTACACCCCTGTACGTTCGAGTCCTACCCCCACCCCTGTACGTGTCGTACCCCCGTGTACCTACACCCCTGTACGTTCAAGTCCTACCCCCACCCCTGTACGTGTCGTACCCCCGTGTACCTACATCCCTGTACGTTCGAGTCGTACCCCCACCCCTGTACGTGTCCTACCCCCGTGTACCTACACCCCTGTACGTTCGAGTCCTACCCCCACCCCTGTACGTGTCGTACCCCCGTGTACCTACACCCCTGTATGTTCGAGTCGTACCCCCACCCCTGTACGTGTCCTACCCCCGTGTACCTACACCCCTGTACGTTCGAGTCCTACCCCCACCCCTGTACGTGTCGTACCCCCGTGTACCCACACCCCTGTAGGTTCGAGTCCTACCCCCACCCCTGTACGTGTCCTACCCCCGTGTACCTACACCCCTGTACGTTCGAGTCGTACCCCCACCCCTGTACGTGTCGTACCCCCGTGTACCCACACCCCTGTACGTTCGAGTCCTACCCCCACCCCTGTACGTGTCGTACCCCCGTGTACCCACACCCCTGTACGTTCGAGTCCTACCCCCACCCCTGTACGTGTCCTACCCCCGAGTACCTACACCCCTGTACGTTCGAGTCCTACCCCCACCCCTGTACGTGTCGTACCCCCGTGTACCTACACCCCTGTACGTTTGAGTCCTACCCCCACCCCTGTACGTGTCGTACCCCCGTGTACCTACACCCCTGTACGTTCGAGTCGTACCCCCACCCCTGTACGTGTCCTACCCCCGTGTACCTACACCCCTGTACGTTCGAGTCCTACCCCCACCCCTGTACGTGTCGTACCCCCGTGTACCTACACCCCTTACGTTCGAGTCGTACCCCCACCCCTGTACGTGTCCTACCCCCGTGTACCTACACCCCTGTACGTTCGAGTCCTACCCCCACCCCTGTACGTGTCGTACCCCCGTGTACCTACACCCCTGTACGTTTGAGTCGTACCCCCACCCCTGTACGTGTCCTACCCCCGTGTACCTACACCCCTGTACGTTCGAGTCCTACCCCCACCCCTGTACGTGTCGTACCCCCGTGTACCTACACCCCTGTACGTTCGAGTCCTACCCCCACCCCTGTACGTGTCCTACCCCCGTGTACCTACACCCCTGTACGTTCGAGTCCTACCCCCACCCCTGTACGTGTTGTACCCCCGTGTACCTACACCCCTGTACGTTCGAGTCGTACCCCCACCCCTGTACGTGTCCTACCCCCGTGTACCTACACCCCTGTACGTTCGAGTCCTACCCCCACCCCTGTACGTGTCGTACCCCCGTGTACCTACACCCCTGTACGTTCGAGTCGTACCCCCACCCCTGTACGTGTCGTACCCCCGTGTACCTACACCCCTGTACGTTCGATTCCTACCCCACCCCTGTACGTGTCGTACCCCCGTGTACCTACACCCCTGTACGGTCGATTCCTACCCCCACCCCTGTACGTGTCGTACCCTCGTGTACCTACACCCCTGTACGTTCGAGTCGTACCCCCACCCCTGTACGTGTCGTACCCCCGTGTACCTACACCCCTGTACGTTTGAGTCGTAACCCCACCCCTGTACGTGTCGTACCCCCGTGTACCCACACCCCTGTACGTGTCGTACCCCCCTGTATGTACACCCGTGTACGTCAGAGTCGCACCCCCACCACAACCTCCTAAGTACGGAGCGCACCCCATGCCCCAACATCACAACCGCATGTACGAGTCGTACCAAGCCACACACAAGGACAGCACCGTACAACCAAATGGCCCATGTACACACCGTACACACGCTAAAAACGCACGTACACAACCAGGACAAAACAAAACAACACAAGAATACACCATTCGAATGGCACAAAGCCACTAAACATGTCCAACAACCACTAAAATAACACATTCACTGACCTGCAACTGCCAAAAACAAACAGAGGCCCAATACACCACCACTCCTCATAACACACCCACCCAAACTTCAAACACAGCCACACCCACCAATGGACCAATAAAAAGGGCCCACACACACAAACCATGAGCCTTTGCAACAGACTTACTGCTGCCAGACACCACAGACCCACAGCACCATACTACAAGCTTCACCACACCTTACACTTGCACACCTTCACACAACCACCTTCACAAACACCCCTTCATCACATTCACACACACACACATCTGCACAACCACACCCACACACCCACAACCATCCACACACCCCCCCACCATCCACACCCCTCACCATGCCCACTACCAAGAATCCAAAGTTCAGTAACCGAGAGTTGGAGGTTCTTGTCGATGAAATCCTCAGAGTCGAGCCACAGCTCTTTGGAACATTGGTCAGACAGACCAGCATGGCAGCAAAAACAGCCATGTGGCAGACCATCATCGATGCTGTGAATGCTGTTGGGGACACCAGAAGGACCAGGCAGGAATGCCAAGCCAGGTGGTACGATCTGCGGAGGAGGGTCCGAGCCAAGATGCTGGAGGAACACAACCAGGCCAACGCCACTGGAGGAGGGCCCTCCCGCAGACCCCAGCCCTGGGAGGAGAGGGTGATGGCCATACAGCCGGTGGAGGCAGTCGAAGGATTAGGAGGACTCCGAGACCCGGGTGAGTACACAAACAACGCACCTCACATGGGGGGAACGTCATCCACAACCAAAATCACTAACAGGCACGCAACCACCCCAACCTATCGCATGACTCAACCACACTCCATGAACACGCACATGCCACTGCCGCCACCATGCCCCATGCACCCAGCTGGACAATGTCAAGTCACAGGCCACAGAAGACATCAACACATGACACGGTAACCCGGATGGTGGGAGGGTGGGCCCCAAAAATCACATAGTGCAACTCAGAAGCAGACAACAATGCCCTCTGCCCATATGGCCCAGGTCACAGCCAGACAAACAGTGTGTCCCCACACAGGAAAGACTCGCCAGCAAATGGCGGACGCCTTGCATCAACACATGGGGGTGAAGGCACTGTTTTGCACATGACAGCAGCTAATGAACAGCCAACACTGTGAAAGAGTGGCAGCACACACAACCACAGCAGCAGCGCACACACAGACACTACACCCAATGGGTGCCTGGAGATCAGAAACAAACTCACATCAACAAGCCAAGGGCCATTCAAAGGACTGGAAAAAGTGTGTCTAGGAAGCTGGGCTGAGGTGACAGAGGGTGACACACAGAGGGAGGGAGAGGGGGACAGAGAGGGAGGGAGAGGGGGACAGAGAGGGCGGGAGACACAGGGAGACGAACAGAGGGAGGAGGCTGACACACAGAGGGAGGGAGAGGGGGACAGAGAGGGAGGGAGACACAGGGACACGGACAGAGGGAGGAGGCTGACACACAGAGGGAGGGAGAGGTGGACAGAGAGGGAGGGAGAGGGGGACAGAGAGGGAGGGAGAGGGGGACAGAGAGGGAGGGAGAGGGGGACAGAGAGGGAGGGAGACACAGGGAGACGAACAGAGGGAGGAGGCTGACACACAGAGGGTGGGAGAGGGGGACAGAGAGGGAGGGAGAGGGGGACAGAGAGGGAGGGAGAGGGGGACAGAGAGGGAGGGAGAGGGGGACAGAGAGGGAGGGAGACACAGGGAGAGCAAATCAGCCGTGTGGTGTGTGGGAATGTCTGCTCGTCAGCAGGTAGACTGCGTGCATGTAGCCAAGGGTGGCCAGTGCCAGAACCCCCCCTCTTCTCCATGGCAAAACACAGGGCCATGTCACAACCTGTTCACGAGCACAACGACAGCTACCTGCATTATATAAGTGTGTGGATCCACTCCATGTGCACATGTACAGTGCCACACGGAAGGCGCCAATGCATGGCTCGCCACACCTGCCCACTCCACTGCTGACTGCAGTCACACTTGACGCAGCAAGTAAGACTGTGCCACACATAGTTAAAGGGGCCAAAGTGGTGCCCAAGGGACACACCCATGCACAAGTGCACTGTGAGTGGAATGCAAGACAGATCCTAATTCCAAGAGGAAATGTGCCAACTTTGAAACTGATGAAACATGGATGTTGCATGGACCAAAATTAACATTGTCTCTCTCACACACAGGTCAACCTCGTGGTTCACCCCCCAACACTGGGGGGGAAGACTCACAGGACCCGGATCTGCGGGAGCCCGATCCCACCGGCAGCGACGACTCTCACCACTCTGTGGACGACCCCGACCGACCTGGCCCCTCTGGTGTCCAACGACCTGCAGCACCTGCGTCAGGTACAACTGTGCCAACCACCACTCCCACTCCTGCCACATCCCAGGAGACACTCAGGATCCCTGCCCACCACCACAATGCAGCCAGGCTGGCCAGGAGGGACACGGTGTCCCGGGCACCCAGGAGGAGGCAGGCGACAACGCCAATGCCACCCCTCCGGGGTCCCGGAGACCCGATGTACCCACAAGGGCAGGCCAGGTGCAAGTGGGCAGGGGTGGTGGGAGTGGAGGACGGCGGAGGCGCGAGCCTGACCAGTTGGCTGGGGAACCGGTATATTCCCATGTCCGTAACATCCTGGACACATACAGGCAGGACACCACGGGCATGGCCCAGGTTGTGTCCACCCTCAATGAGATCAAGGGGACCCTCGATGAGATAAAGACCCAGCAGGCCCAGCAACATGCGGAGCAACATGCCTGTCTACTGCAACACCAACGGAGGATGGAGGACAGACAGGCTGAGCAAGTGACGGTGTTCCAGGGGATTCACAATACACTCCGTCGGATGGCCGACAACATGGGCAACCCTCCCTGTGCCAGACGGCGTAGAACATCACAACCCACAGGGAGGGATCAGGAGGAGGAGGAGACATCCGACGGAGCATCCCAAACATCGTCACGGCCTGCTTCTGAGGGTCCCCGCAGGAGGCCGGGTCGTCCACGGAAAGGACCGTGAGGGTCGGCGCTACATCACCATCTCCCAGGACACCTGGCCTGGCACCTGGCCCACTGGAGCAACAGCATCACAGCATCAAGAGACATTCTCTGCCACGTGGCCCTGCTGGTCACTGTCTGACCAATGTTGACAAAGACTGTGGCATGGACTCTGAGGATTTCCAATGGCAAGGACACCAACTCCCCTACTGAACTTTGGATTCCAAACTCCCGGAAAGCCCCTCACTTTATCCCCCCCCTCCCCCCCCCCCCCACAAAAATAAAAAATCACACCATGAAGAGAAGATGCCTGCTGGTTGCATTATTACCTTACATGTGTGTTGTAAAGTCTAAACATGCCTGAGTTCTCTTTTGACTTCAACCATCCACACCCTGGGGCCTGAGTCTGGCACAGGACACACGGGTCACAGTGTATTAGGCAAGACAGACATGGAGCACCATACACACCCGTGATGGGCCCAACCAGCTGAGGGGGTGGCCGCACAACCGTGCTGACAGACACATTGAGTACAGCAACAGTCATGCGCAGAGGTCAGGGATCATGTGGAGTGTCCTGGGGGGCACCCAGGTATGTGTAGACAGGTGGCAGAACCATGTCCTGCAAGCTTGAGTCCGGTGGATGCAGAGAATGGGGGCCTGGCCAATGTTGGATGCATGGGGATGGCACATGTCACAATACCCACACAGTAATGGACATCATGCACAATACACAGTCTCAGCCCACACACACAGCTTGCATCTTGCTACTCGACACATCGACACATAGCCACTATCCGGGAAAACCATGCCAGACATGCTGGATGCACCGTGGCAACACACCAGCATTGACTGAGAAGAGGCACCTTGGAGGCATAGGGACACCTTTATTAGTCATGTTTTCGGGATTGCAGAGGCAAGTACACATGAACACTTCTTGTGGAGTAACATGTGGGTCCAACACTGGCACCCCCCTTCTGCAGCACAAATGTGTGTTAGCCATGGAACTGGCACACAATTGTCGGCTAACAGCTAAACACCCACAGCTGCTCACGGAGAGACTGCCATACACCATTGATCCGCTGATGTAGAAGTCCCACACCATGTCAAGCCAATGCAAACCGTATGTGTCCGAGGGCAGTGTCACACACATTGATGCCATCATCACAATCCACTATCCCATCACTGATGACTGTCAACCAGTCAGACCATCTATTCAGGTGTACACAGCTGCATGTCGTGTCCCATGGTGATGCTACATGGCTGCAGAGGAACCAAACATCGACAGGGGCAGTGTGCATACATCGTGAACAACTGCCACACCCAATACACCCCTGATGCATCCCTTACCCTAAGGAGACTTCCAAACTTGGCCGTGCGTGTAACGCTGAGTCAGCACACCATGACGTGTCCATGAGGAATAGCAGTGCCACAACAATGCAACCAGCAGACGCCATGCGCAAGTACCTGGGCAAGAGAGACACACAAGAAGTCAGCCACAAAAAGCACAGCCACTTGCATGTGCATGAACTCAACACATGTATGGATGACAACATGCTAGTTCACAATTATGACTGGGGAAATACAACCATCACTGCCACCATCACTCCAGTGACACACCCACACACACCTCTGACTCACGTGCCATACATGCAGGTGGAGACACACATCACAACACATGCCACACGTGGAGCGATGTGTGCACATTCAGACACTGGTACTCACCACTAAGCAAAGAAGTCGCGTATGAGCCGAGTCCGGATGTCCTCTTGCGGCTCCACATCCTCCACATCACTAGCCCCATTGCCAAGCCCTTCGTCTTCCACGGGTGGATGGTCCTGATCATCTTGATCCAGGATGAGTGGCACAGCTTTCTCAACTGCCATGTTGTGCAGCATGCAGCAGACCATGAAGATTTTGCAGACCTTCGCAGGGGCATATGGGAGCGCGCCGCCGGTCTTGTGGAGGCACCTAAATCGGCTCTTCAGCAGGCCAAACGTCCTCTCTATCACTCGCCTTGTCCGGCCATGGGCGGTGTTGTAGCGGAGCTGGGCCGGCGTGATGGGGTTGCGGAGAGGTGTGAGCAGCCATGGCATGTTGGGATAGCCAGCGTCCCCTACATGGGAAGCACATGGACATCATTAGAACTGGTGAAGCAGTCGTGCTGGTAGGCTATGCAAAATACAGGACAGACAGACTGTACCCACCAACAACAAATGCTCGTTCGTTGCGCAGCTGCATCATCATTTCAGGCATCCTGCTACGCCTCATGATGTAGGCATCGTGTGCTGATCCTGGAAAACGAGCACAGACATGTGAAATCACCATGTTGGACAGACACACCACAAGGGCATTGATGGAGTGGTAGTGCTTCCGATTGCGGTACGCTACCTCCCGTGCGTGTGGTGGTACCAAAGCTACATGTGTACCATCTATGGACCCAATGACATGGGGCATCCCTCCCAGGGCATAGAATCCACGCTTGACCCCAGTCAACATTTCAGGGGTTGGGAACTTGATGAAGTCATCCAGGTGAATCAACATGGCCTCTAAGAAATCATGCAGCACATGGCAGAACATGCTCTGGGACATGCCACCAACATGAGCTATGGTATTTTGAAAGGTACCCGTGGCTAGAAAATGTAGGGCTGCCATTACCTTCAGCTGGGGTGTCAGTGCCGTAGGATACCTGTGCAGCGGTTCCAGGTGTGGTGCCAGTCTCGCCGTCAACTCCAGAATCAACCGTCGGGGGAAGCGGTAGCACCGGATACGATCATTCTCCCGCATGGCAGGCAAGTCCGGAATTGCTCGGGGAAGAGGCGGCGCTCTGCAGGAATTTGGAAGTGACAAGGAAGAGTGAGTGCCCCACAACAACAAATAATTTGTACTGAGCACATGTTAATCTGTCTATACACATATGCTACATACGGAGTCAGGTATGTGCCACATGCCCTGGACACGTATGGCTGGCAGGTGACACTCCTACCAAGACCCAGCTACACACGGAGATTGAGAACCTCCACATGCCATGCCATGGGATTAGCTGTGTCCCAGTGCAAGAGAACAGCCAGACGCAATACAGGAGTGACATACACCCACACATCAGCAGAAGTAGGATGCCGATTGCAGAGACTGGTAGCGGAACACGAGAGACACAGGTCACATGACATTACACTAGGACGGCCCACACACCTTGCCATGAAGGTGCACATGTCATGACTCACCACACATTCATAGAGAGGACGCAGACATGTCCTTGTCACGCTAATCCGTGTCCCATGCATACATGCGCACCTCACATCCGATACCACATGTGGCATGGTGTGCGGAACAGTGTCCAATGTCAATCTACACACATACACATGTTGGTTGCTGCAACAGCTGCAGCTTTTGAGGGTGCTCCAACATCAACCTAATGGGAACCCCCCACACATACATGACATAGTCACATCGTGCACCGTGGGTAGTGACAAGTCAGGTGTGGTAACCCCTGTTCCAGCCATCAGGGGACACTTGCGTGTGTTGGTGTCCGTGCCATGCCAGTGACGCTCATCCCCAGTGTGCAGTACGACATGCACACATGTCAAAGGAGTCAAGGGCATGCCTGGCACACATTGCACCATCACACATTACATCTGTACACATCTCATCATACATCTGGTGCCTTCTCCACTCAGGAGTAATGTTCCACATCACAGCCTGTCACACCTGTGCCCCACACATGTAGTAATGCACAGACAATGCCTTGATGTCCATCCATGGACAAGTATGTCCGCCCTATTCCTTCCTGTGTGCTGCCTGTCACCACTGTGATGTGTGAAAACCGCCGTACTGCTGCTAAGAGGGCCTGTGTACGTTCCATTATCACTATGGGAGTGCTGCCGTATGTGTACCCATAGTGATAGTGAGCGTATGCACACGTGTACGGTCCGTATCACTATGGGTACGCATACGCGAGAACACCCATAGTGATAGTGAGCGTACAGGCGTGTGTACGGTCCATATCACTATGGGTACACATATGCGAGAACACCCTTAGTGGTACGGACCGTACACACGCCTGTACGCTCACTATCACTATGGGTGTTCTCGCGTATGCGTACCCATAGTGGTACGGACCGTACACGCGTGCGTACGCTCACTATCACTATGGGTGTTCTCGCGTATGCGTACCCATAGTGGTACGGACCGTACACGCGTGCGTACGCTCACTATCACTATGGGTGTTCTCGCGTATGCGTACCCATAGTGGTACGGACCGTACACACGCCTGTACGCTCACTATCACTATGGGTGTTCGCGCGTATGCGTACCCATAGTGGTACGGGCCGTACACGCGTGCGTACGCTCCCTATCACTACGTGTACGCATACGCGAGGACACCCATAGTGATATGGAGCGTACAGGCGTGTGTACGGTCCGTACCACTACGAGTACGCATACGCGAGGACACCCATACTGATAGGGAGCGTACAGGCGCGTGTACGGCCCTACCACTATGGGTGTTCTTGCGTATGCGTACCCATAGTGATATGGACCGTACACACGCCTGTACGCTCCATATCACTATGGGTGTCCTCGCGTATGCGTACACGTAGTGATAGGGAGCGTACAGGCGCGCGTACGGCCCGTACCACTACGAGTACGCATACGCGTGGACACCCAGAGTGATAGTGAACGTAGGCACGCGTGTACGGGCCGTTGCTATGCATTTGGGGTGCCCTAGGGCCCCGGAATGCACCGTACCTGTGTGTGAAGCTCAAAATTACATAGGGGACACATGAGGGACAAGTATTAAGGCCTACATGCATGCTGGTTGTCATGGAGACCAAGTTCAAATTTTGAATTTGTTCAGGAAGCTGCACGGCAGAAGTCAGTTGGAATGAATCTACTTTGTTGCAATGTGTTTGTGGGGCTGACATCATGCAGGAGAAAAAAACAGATTGAGAACCCACAGACTGCTAAGTTTGAAGGGATTGGAGGAAACATAGGATGCAAATGTGAGTGACCAATCACTCTGTACTCCTGTGCATGAGATGGGCCAGCAAGGCAGATATAAGGCAGCCAGGTCCCATGAGGGAGCACTTGCCTGCACATCTCTGTATTCCACGACCCAGCTGCTGCTACTGATTCCCTGGAACCATGTCAAGGGCTGTGGAGAGGTCACAGCCATTCACCCTGGAGGAGAACATGGCTTTGGTGGATGTGATCCTCCCACAGTACCCCATGCTGTATGGGCGACCAGGTTATCAGGTGAGTGCAGTGTCCACTGGCACAGACTGTGTCCCTTTTTAGTGACTGTGACTTCTGCCATTGTGTCCAGGTGTGACACACATGCTATGTACTGTAGGGGGGGTCCCGGGGGGGGGAATGCCTGATGTCTCCCAGCAGTGCCCTGAGACAGGAGGGGTGTGTGCAGAGTCCTCCCAGCAGTGCCCTGAGACAGGAGGGGTGGGGGCCTATCACTCCCAGCAGTGCCCTGAGACAGGAGGGGTGGGGGCCTATCACTCCCAGCAGTGCCCTGAGACAGGAGGGGGGGGGGCCTATCACTCCCAGCAGTGCCCTGAGACAGGAGGGGTGGGGGCCTATCACTCCCAGACGTGCCCTGAGACAGGAGGGGTGGGGGCCTAACACTCCCAGCAGTGCCCTGAGACAGGAGGGGTGTGTGCAGAGTCCTCCCAGCAGTGCCCTGAGACAGGAGGGTGGGTGTGATGCACAGTGTGAGCCTGGATCATTGATTGTGTAGTTGCCCTCATTCCACCTGTGTCCTTTCAATGGCACATACTGCTTTTGCCCTTCCCCAGAGGATCATGTCCCTATGACAAAGGTGCAATGCGTTGGATGCATACTATGCCTTGTTGTAAACAGCAAATGTGTTCTAATCTGTGTCCCTGTGACATGTGCCAGGTGTATTGATGTAGTGTCACTTGTCCATCCTCACAGGTAGACGCCTCTGCCAAGGAGCAGATATGGCTGGACGCCGTCAGCGCCGTGAGGAGTGCGGATGGTCGGAAGCGGCGCCTGTCCCAGGTGAGGAAACTCTGGCAGGATATCCGGTGCTGGACACGGAGGATCGCACGGGTCCTGCTGGGGGACTCACCTGAGAGCCATAAGAACCGCGGGCGCCGCCGTCTCTCCCACATCCAGAAACATGTGCTGGCGGTGGTCTTTCCTGACTTGGACAGGCGCCTACAGGAGATGCAGCAGCCGGAAGGGGTAGGTACATGTGTGTGCTTGTTGTGTTTCACCAGCATTTGTAAGTGCACTGTTCCATGGATACACTTCCATGGTTTATGGTGCTGTGCAGATCCTGTTACCCACAGTGTTGCAGGGCTCTCCTGCCTCCCTTCCCCACCTTGCAATGTGTTCCCTGGTCTCTGTGTAGTCACTCCATCACAAAGTTATGTAGCCTGACACCTTCTCCAAGTGTACAATGCCTGCAGCATCATGTGTGGGGGTGGTGTGTAACAGGTTTAGTGACCTTGCCTGTGCCCTGTCCAGTTCTGGACTTGTGGGTTCCCTGTCAGTTGGCACTAATGCTGATTCCAGACATGGGAGTTAATCTCTCGAGTGCGAGGCCTTCCAGCAGGCATGTCCCATGTGGTGGCCTGTGACATGATGTGCATGATTGTGCGTTACGCATAGTGCAGGGATGTTAGCGTGTGTTGCAGTCATTCCCATTCAGGAGCATGGAGTTGTGTGGCCACTACTGTCCCCAGGGGCATCTTTTCCTAGGTATCATGTGTGTAATCCGAGAATGTCGACAATCTCTGTGTCTACAGCATAGGTTGTGCTCTGTGCCATTGTCCCCTGGCACCATGTATATTGACGTGAGATGTATTACAAGTGTCCACTGTACAGCCTGACCTGATTTTCCTATTACATACTCACGGTGGCCATTGCCTTTGTGTCTTGTTGCAATCATCTGATGATGCCCATTTGTACATGATAATTTGGACAGCCGCACCTTGGGTAGTTTGTGTGCAATATAGAAGTTTTGCATCCCATGTGTATTTCACCCTGACTAAGAGATGTACGTGCTTCCTGTGTCTCCATAGATTTGTCTCATGTAGGGGGTGGGTGGTGCGGGCATGGCCGACATGTCAAGACCTGATATCTCCTTGCTAGGACTGGCCAGTGTGTGATGTTTGCCTGGACATACACTCAAGGTGCAGTGTGCCAGTCAGGGTGGGCATGTTATCAGTATTACCTATGCTGCATGTGCCTCTAGTTCCTGCCTATGGTCCCTGCTCATCCCTATTTCCTGCCACGCTGTGTGGTGCAGATGCAGTGCTGGATTGTCCCCAGGGCCTTGCTCCTCAGTCAAAATTCCATGTCATCTCATTTGCTATTGTGTCATGCTCTCCATAGTTTTTCCATGGCATGGTGGGTCAAAAAACTGTGTCTTGCATGCCCTACATATGTACCTTGTTTTGTAGATGTAACTCTTCCTTTGTTTCAGGCTATGCACTGTGACCTAAGTAGATTTGACTCATGTGACATATGTATACAGGTGTATGATTAATTTCTGTCTCTTCACCCTGCCCACAGCATCGTCGGGGGACACGGAGGGAGACATGGACACAGACGGCGCAGAGGGACCGAGCACCAGTGCCAGCAGTGGCATCGTGCCTGGCACTTCGAGTGGGACAGAGGCGGAGGAGAGTGAACCCGGGGACCTGTCAACTGGCACAACAGAGTATGAAGCTGACGGGTCCGAGGATGATCTCTCCGAGTGGGCGGTGGCTGCACCACCATCTGACAGCAGCCCTACATCTCGCACCGCCCCCTCCATTGGCATCAGCCGCCTCCCACTTGCTCGTGTCCCTTCCCAACGTGCCCGGTCACCACATGTCTCCTTCCTGCCAGGCACCGCACCCCCTGCCCCTGTCTCCACTGCTGCCGCCAATGCTGAGTCTGTGGACATCCAGCGGCAGTTGCAGATTGGTCAGACTGCGATCCTTAATGTCCTCCATGGCCACAGCCAGGTCCTCAACAACATGGAGGCATACTTGGAGGGCATTCATTCATCGCAGGCTGACCAACGCAACTTGCTGAGGTCCATAGACTCCACACTGACTGCAGCAGTGGGTCTCCTGCAGCGCTACGTCCCACCCCCTACCCCTGCTCCTTCCACACTTCCCACTCCCATGCCTGTCCCACATACACACAGACGTAAGCATGCACCCACCACAACAGACACAGGCACCACACCAGCAGGGAAGGTCCGCCGCACACCTCCTGACACGCACACACAGGGTGAAGTAGGCACACCCACTGGGTCGGGGGGCAAACGTGTGACACGCAGCCAGAGTGGGAGTCCGCATTCCACCCAATCCACTCCCTCCAAATCCCCTCCCCTCAGCTCTCCTGGCCACATCTCCCCCAAAGACTCCTTCATGGCCGCTCTGTCCCTGAGCCCCACAGTGACACCACCCCGCAAGCGGTCAAGGAAGTCCCCGGTCAGGGTGCTTGAGTCCCCCCCCCTGTCCACACCCTCCCCCAGTGGCGCTGCGACCCATCCCTCTGACCCCCCCCCCTCCTTGGGGCCTGTGGTTCCTTCGGGTGCAGGGGAGTCCCTGGAGGACCTTGCCAAGGTGTGCAGCGCGCTCCTAGAATCCGCCTTTGGCCCTGCCCCACCCCCTGTGGTGGAGTCATCCATCCCTGCACCCACGTCGCCTACCCTTTGCCCTCCTGTCCCTGCGGTGCCTGTTCATTCCCCCCACTTGATGCCCTCACCCCTGTGGAAGACAACGGCTTGTAACTGTGCAGGCAAGCTAGGGGACACGCATCCCACTGTGTCCCCCATCCAGCTGTGACTCCTGGACTGCCCTATGGGCTTTGTAAATATTGAACTTCCTACATACCAGTTTTTGGATCATGCTGAATAAAGCTATTTATTTTTTGCCCTTGGAACACTCCTGCTTTGCTGGCATTGCTGTCGGTGGGGCTGCTACATGGTTGTGGGTGGTGTTCATGTGTTGGGTGTGTGGGAAATGTAGTAGTGTGCTGCTCATAGGGGGGACCATGGGATCTGTGTGCCATCACACGGTGTTAGCTAGCTTTCTCAATTAATGTAAGCAGTTGCTGCATGTTGCAATTGTCCCAAGGTGTTTTCCTTCCTCTGTGTACCCTGACTTCTTCCCTGCAGGGTGTTCCCAATATTTAGCGCCGAGCTGTGTGTACATTAGCTGGGTGTGTGACGGACTCCTTCAACTTTGCACATGCATGCTGAGCCATTCTCCACCTGCATCATTCGTGGCATCCTTGGTAGTCATTGTACTTGTGTATGTGGACTATTGACATGACTTCATGTGTACATGTTTTCTTTTTGGCCCTATGCATGCGTATACTCCCAGCCTCGCACACATGTGGTACATGTACTGCAGGGTCTTTGTGCACCTGACTGACATTTGTGGGCATGGTATCTGTGGCTACTCCACCCTTAGCGTTCCATGGGCACTGCTGGGAGTGATAGGCCCCCACCCCTCCTGTCTCAGGGCACTGCTGGGAGTGATAGGCCCCCACCCCTCCTGTCTCAGGGCACTGCTGGGAGGACTCTGCACACACCCCTCCTGTCTCAGGGCACTGCTGGGAGGACTCTGCACACACCCCTCCTGTCTCTGGGCACTGCTGGGAGTGATAGGCCCCCACCCCTCCTGTCTCAGGGCACTGCTGGGAGGACTCTGCACACACCCCTCCTGTCTCAGGGCACTGCTGGGAGGACTCTGCACACACCCCTCCTGTCTCTGGGCACTGCTGGGAGTGATAGGCCCCCACCCCTCCTGTCTCAGGGCACTGCTGGGAGGACTCTGCACACACCCCTCCTGTCTCTGGGCACTGCTGGGAGTGATAGGCCCCCACCCCTCCTGTCTCTGGGCACTGCTGGGAGTGATAGGCACCCACCCCTCCTGTCTCTGGGCACTGCTGGGAGGACTCTGCACACACCACTCCTGCCTCTGGGCACTGCTGGGAGGACTCTGCACACACCCCTCCTGTCTCTGGGCACTGCTGGGAGTGATAGGCCCCACCCCTCCTGTCTCAGGGCACTGCTGGGAGGACTCTGCACACACCCCTCCTGTCTCAGGGCACTGCTGGGAGTGATAGGCCCCCAACCCTCCTGTCTCAGGGCACTGCTGGGAGGACTCTGCACCCACCCCTCCTGTCTCTGGGCACTGCTGGGAGTGATAGGCCCCCACCCCTCCTGTCTCAGGGCACTGCTGGGAGTGATAGGCCCCCACCCCTCCTGTCTCAGGGCACTGTGGGAGGACTCTGCACACACCCCTCCTATTTCACAATATGTACGCTCATGACATACATGGATGTGGGTACGCTCCATGCATTCGAGGTGGGGGTACGGGTCGTACTTACACTGTTGGGGTGGGGGTACGCTCCATACGTACGCGGGTGGGGGTACGTATCGTACGTACAATGTTTGCATAGGGGGTACGCTCCATGCATTCGAGGTGAGGGTACGGGTCGTACTTACACTGTTGGGGTGGGGGTATGCTCCATGAATACGAGGTGAGGGTACGGGTCGTACTAACACTGTTGGGGTGGGGGTACGCTCCATGAATACGAGGTGAGGGTACGGGTCGTACTTACACTGTTGGGGTGGGGGTACGCTCCATGCATTCGAGGTGAGGGTACGGGTCGTACTTACACTGTTGGGGTGGGGGTACGCTCCATGAATACAAGGTGAGGGTACGGATCGTACTTACACTGTTGGGGTTGGGGTACGCTCCATACGTACGCGGGTGGGGGTACGTGTCGTACGTACAATGTTTGCATAGGGGGTATGCTCCATGCATTCGAGGTGAGGGTACGTGTCGTACGTACAATGTTTGCATGGGGGGTACGCTCCATGCATTCGAGGTGAGGGTACGGGTCGTACTTACACTGTTGGGGTGGGGGTACGCTCCATGAATACGAGGTGAGGGTACGGGTCGTACATACACTGTTGGGGTGGGGGTACGCTCCATGCATTCGAGGTGAGGGTACGGGTCGTACTTACACTGTTGGGGTGGGGGTACGCTCCATGAATACGAGGTGAGGGTACGGATCGTACTTACACTGTTGGGGTTGGGGTACGCTCCATACGTACGCGGGTGGGGGTACGTGTCGTACGTACAATGTTTGCATAGGGGGTACGCTCCATGCATTCGAGGTGAGGGTACGGATCGTACTTACACTGTTGGGGTGGGGGTACGCTCCATGCATACGGGGTGGGGGTACGGTCCGTACATGTCCGTCCCCACGCTATGTGATGCTTGTGCGGCCCGTACCCAGGCCTTTGCCACGTGGGTACAGCCGTCCCGCCATTGTTGGGGTGACGTAGGTGTGGGCGTGGTACGACTCGTACCCACGCTCTTAAGGCGTGGGTACGGGACGTACCTGTCTGGTTGTGTTGCCGGTTCGCGTCGTGAAGAACTTCCGTTGTGGCGGTCGCTGGCTTAGCTGGACACGCCCCCACCCCCTCGTAGTGACCAGGGCCTGGGAGTCAGGTATGTCCAGGGCATGTGTGCTGTGTGACTTTGGCGGGGGGTTTGTGGCCTGCCCTGGTCCTGCCACCCCCCCCCCTTTCCCCCCTCCCTTTGTTGTTCTGACCTTCTGCGGCGTCTGCGTCGTAACCTGTAGAGGAGGTCGACTGCTATGAGGGCTGGGATGACACGTAGGTTCGGGTCCATGTCTGTCCGTCGCGTACGGGTACTCCTTGTTCGCGTCGTCCTGTCTGTCCGTCGCGTACTGGTACTCCTTGTTCGCGTCGTCCTGATTTCCCGGCAGTTTTTGGCTGCCGGATAATATTCACCGTGCGGGATGACGTCGGTGCGAATCGTAATTCCTGGTTCGTGAATGGCAGGCTGCGAGCGTCCCGACGTCAGGTCGGCGCTTTCCCGGATCGCATTTGTATCTTTTTTTTCCGTCGGTCGGGGTTTTGTACGATTCGTACGGAAATGGTGTTTCCGTGCGAATCGTAATTCCATGTTGGTAGATTTTGACGACCGGGTACGCGTCGGACGGAGATTTTGCTCCGTCCGACGGTTCGTACCCGGTTTTTACAGGATCGTGATCGGCGCCCCAGTCTTTCCTGGATTATATTTTATCTGTGGAAACAGGGCATATTATCGTTTGCCAGACCATTGGTATGGCACATGTTATGTAGGCCTGGTATTTCCAAAGATCTTTCACATGGACAGAGGAGAAGATGGTGTACATAGCTTAAATAATCATTTAGTGCGTATAAGGAGGGAATCTTGGGCAGAAATTGTTGGTGACATCTTTGGAGCATTGATACCAGCAGTGGGAATATCTCTGAATGCGAATAAAATTAGAAAATTGTCTACAGTAGCGGATCGCTTGTCCACAAGCACCGCTAATGGATTCTTATTGGTTAATACTGAAATGGTTGCCATGCGTGCTATGGTGATGCAAAATCGACTTGCCCTTGATATTTTATTGGCAAAAGAGGGTGGAGTCTGTGGAATGCTGAAAGTTCAACATTGTTGCACTTACATTCCAGACGAAAGCAAAGATCTAAAAGTTTACATCAAAAGTATTACTGAATTGCATGATGAACTTGTACCACTGGAGGTTGAAAATGTATGGACGAGAATGGGAAAGAAAATAGCTGCTGTTACATTTTTTTTATTAAAAATAGGTAGTACAATTATAGGTAACATTTTGTTTCCATTAACATGTGTGATTGTTGTCTTATTAGTTCTTAAATTAGGGTATATGTGTTGTAAAAATAAGAAATCAAAGAATAAAACAACAAGAGAAAAACTAAAAAGAAAAGAAAAGAGTCAAGATATAGAAATGGAAGAGATAACATTAGATGAGTGGAAAGAGAGTATGTGTAAAAAGTAAAAAAGAGAAGAATATGGAGAAACTGAATTATGAGCTATGAATAAGAAGCCATTTAGAAATTTCCATAAAAGGGTACAAAATTTGGGTGTTTTATGGTGATAACATCACCAAAGGGGGGATTGCAGAAGTGGGGTTTTCTTTAAAAAATGTGTATAACCCCTCCATTCTATAGGTTTATATTACAAGGACTAATTGAATAATAATAATCATATTAATGGTTTGCTGTGTTTTTGTTTAATCAACATTACTAATAAGAAAATACACGTGGGAACTGCTTTTGCATGGCCTAATTAATACGTAAACTGATTTCCGTATGCATATTAATGATAGATATTTAGAATTTGCATGTTATATGTTGCTTTCGTGATGTATTTTGTGAATTGTGCTTTAAATTGTGAGTATAAACCGCAATGAGTGTTGCTTACTGCTAGATAAATACACACACATAAAGGGTTTAGCGAGGGAATAACATTTTAATAGTCATTTCCATGTATTAATTACATTTTTTGTGTTTCTTTGCTTAAGTTGACCTTTCTGGAGAGGCCACAAAATGGCTGCCATCCCTAGTTTGACGGACTGATGACATTTAGAAGTTCCTGGGTGAAGTGCCCCTGCGCTAAAAGATGAGCAACAATAACCTCGTCCTGAAACCCCAGGCAGACTGTAACCGCGAAGCACACACCAGGATGGGTGCCAACCTTCAAACAAAGAACTTCCTAAAACTGAAAACTGTTATAATTAATGACACCATGGACACGAAAATGTATGGGAACCAAAATGCCCTGAATGGACAAGCAACAGTTGCAAATATATTAATAAAATATGAATTACACCTAAAAGAAACATCATGCGCATGGGAGCAGGAAAGACGATCCTGGTTCAACCAATTAAATTGGTTTAAAGACATATGTTGTATCATTTTTGTTGTCGATTTTACTATAAAAGAAGTAGAATAGAGAGGGTAATAAGCTCTTTCTAAATTTCCTGACGTTATGCTGACGGAGAGGACGGTGACACTGCAGGACAGCTGTTCGCTATAGAGTCTGATGGACTGATCAGATGCCCAATTATTTTACGAACTGATTGATCGCTTTATGGGCATAGAGACAAAAGATCTGAATTTGACTTAGAGGACAACGTTTAGCCAGAATAGGTAAATATGCTAACCAAATTACCGAATGCTTTATGACTTTTCCATGCTTTATTTAGATAAATTTTACTTTATTCATTATAAAACTGTGTCGGGTGTTTATTTGAGAAATGTATTGATTTAATGAGTTTTAGAGAATTAAGTGTCATTTTACTCAACAACTAGCTGATCCATGGCTGATCCATGGGAGGAATTACTAGGTTAATGTTTAGATCCCGGTGAGGTAGGGAAGAATAGGTTAACTTGTTTGCCCATTAGGGATTACGTGTATTTCCTCTCATTACAGCGTATGGAGTGAAAATCATCTCTTAAGTACTATAGATCTATAGGGAATAAATGTTGGTGTTATGGGCCCCACCAGTGAATGAGTGAATGAATGTGGTTGTAGAGATCTATGGTCTGTGGTGTAAAGAGGGATTTAGTATTCCACGCTGCAACACAGGTACATGAAACAGAATTTAGTATTTACAATGAGTGGCCTCAATTGCATTTAGAAAAGCTCCAAACTTTCTATTAACATTTTGATTTTTTTCTATTTATATATGTTTGTGAATTAAATCAAATGTATCATCATTTGTGCATTTGTTTGATTAATTAATTTTTTCTGCATTTCTGTGTATTGTTCAGCGGTTCAAATCATCAACA
Source organism: Triturus cristatus (assembly GCF_964204655.1). Taxonomy (NCBI): domain Eukaryota; kingdom Metazoa; phylum Chordata; class Amphibia; order Caudata; family Salamandridae; genus Triturus; species Triturus cristatus. Next base: position 685,948,940 of record NC_140581.1, on the reverse strand, counting down.
ATGCTTAGGCTGGGGTCCCCGGCTTCTAGTAATGACTCAGTGAGGGGGGTCCCCGAATTCCAATAATGATTCAGTGCGGGTCCCCAGGTCATAGTAATGATTAAGTGGGGGTTCCCAGAAGTCAAAAGGTTAAGAACCACTGCATTACAACCATTAAATCATCCCAAATGCCTGTTGCCTGAGCGCATTGATTGTTCTTTCACTCTTGTGCAGGTCTAATGAGTTGTTACATATTGGAAATGAGGTGGACAGAGGAGGCCACCATCCCTAAGATTTACATCACTGTCCTTACTATCAGAGATTGTGACATCTTGCAGAGGTGAATTTGGACTAGCACGATCTGGACCCTCTCTGTAGTTACAATTGCGTTTCGATTTCAGCCACTTAAATGTTTTTACTTGTTTCTTGGGATGGGAAATGATTTTACCCAGCTAACTGTGAACCCTGATGTGTGTGTGTGTAGTAGTGATACTAGTTTTGTCATGTTCTCTTGACACAGTTAAAAGATGTTAGCTTTCACTAGTCAATCATTTATGTAGGGGTAGACATGTATGGCCAGTTTTCAGAAGTGAACGGCAACCACTGCCAGCATCTTTGTAAAGACTCTTGGAGCAGACTTTATTCCAAGGCAGAACTTTAGATTGGTAACGTTACCCTTCTATTACGAACCTTAGATACTGCTTGTGTGCAGTTGGAATGCAGAAGTAAGCATACTTGAGATCTTTTGTAGCTAAAAAAAAGTCCCCTTTGTGAAGCAAGGGGATAACATCTTGCAAGGTTGTCATTTGAAGTGTATGTGTCTCTATGTACCTTGCGTGGTTAGGTCATGTTTTGGCACTAGGAAGTAAATGGAGTACACACCTGTGTTTCTTTCCTCTTGCGGCACGTTCTCAACTGAATTCTTTGACAGGAGCTCTTGAGTCTCTTTTTGCATGACTAGCAATAGGTCCTTTCTGTAATGCTAGTGCTTTGGTGGTTTTGTTGGTGGCTTCTGTATGAAGCCTATGCAATTATCATGATGAATAATATTTATAACCCACTTATCTGTGGAAATGGCTTTCTAATTTTTTAGGAAGTCATTTATTCTACCCCTATTTGTGTTTTGTGTGTGGGGATGGAGGTGTCCGAGTCCCTTGGAGGAGCTAAAGAAGGAAACTCTGGACTTTCCATCTTTTGATTTACCTCTGCCATGCGTAATCTATGACTTTGGCGTAACTCTGCATGGTGTGCTTTCCCACCCATGGGTGACACGATGAATGTGAAAGACAAGTTATTGTAGCCCTGCAAGACGCTACTAAATGTGTAATTGGCATAGAAGTATTGCTTTTGGGTAAATAACAATCCTATAAAAAGATCAGGAGTACAGTGGAAATAGTGACCAATCTAATTTTGCTATTCACAGTATCACAAAAACACTGTTCTAAGAAGAATGAACACTTTTGAATTAAAAGTATTTATTACCACAGGAACAATCTGTTTCTCAGTACATCTAAAACAAATACATAAAATATAAAAACAGCAAGAAGGCACGTTAGAAATAACGAGAATAAACTGAAAATTTCTAGCACTGTTAGAATATTATCAAAATGTCATCTAGAACCTACTACCATAACGTCTACTTCTATGAGCTAAACTATGAGAGCATGACAGGCAGAGCAACTTGCAATCTAGAGTTTCTTAGGAAGAAGAGACACAATGCATACCTTGTTGAGAGCAAAGGCTGTCTTTATCAGCGAAAGTGCAAAGACAGTGACCTCACAAAGGGCAAACACAGACTGCGGTCACAGTCAATCAGCCTTCCTCTGGGATTTGGCATTATCGGCTTCAGCATCTGCAGGGTGCACAGTATACCGGCAGTAGGTGAGACCGTCTCTGGCAGAATCTCGGGTAAAAATCTGGGCGAAGGACCTCTTCTGACAAGTGGTCGTCCATATATACTGAAACTTGTCAGAAACTGGAATTTCTTACATAAGTTTAAGAATGTCTGACATTGATTATGTGCATCAAGGTATGCGTCCAAAAGCTTCCTAATGAACATATAAGGTAAAAGGACATCAATTCAGACTACACTATTTTGGTTATAGGTCTGTATGTGGTCTTAATTATCCTTGACATGATGGAAAGTAGACATTTGATGCAGACAAATGTTGCATTGATGTTCGTATCTGGGTCATTAATTGAATGGCTTGACGCTTTCACAGTTCTTGGAAAGAGAAGGTCAGGCGACATCTGCATTGAATGGCAGACATGACAATGATTCTGCAGAAATCGGGAAAGATAGTGACTCCCATTGTGTAAGGGGGAACATGGCGACTTCCTCTAATCAAGATGGAGTCAGGGCCTACATAATATGGAGTCGGACCTCAGGGACTTTACGTCATCCCTGGTTTGTATATCTGAATGACGTCATAAGGGCGTGTCTAACCAATAAGAATTTAAACAGTGTAATTAAAAAATCATACTTTCAAACCACTGAGATCTAGGGTGCACATGCATCAAAATACTGAAAAGTGAGTCCTTATTAGCGATAAATAAGGAATCACAAATAAGGATTTGTTGTTCGGGATGCATGTACAGATTCTGTAAAATCTAGCGATTCCTTAAAAATCGCTAAAATTAACCGAAAACACAATAGCGATTCCTTAAAATAAAGATTAGCAAATACCGAAATCGGCAATACCGAATTCGGTATTTGCGAATTCGGAGATAGCGAATTTGCAAAAAGCGGGTCGCATCTGAAGCAGGCTGATGACATCACAACCAGGAAGTCATCCAGCCCATGCCTCATTCAGTGCCCTGAGAAGCTCAGAGGAGGAGGCAGAGCATACAAGCTGAGCCAAGAGACTTCACCCTCAGAACCCAGCCAGACTACAGTTTTCCAGGATGGACAAGAATGCATCTAATCCATCAGCCACGCCAAGGAAGAGGAAGAGAAAGTTCTCTGACAGGGAACTGGAGCATTTGATCAAGGGGGTGAGCAGCAAGTATGATAAGCTGTTTGGGAAGCTGTCACTCAAGGTGCCCAAAGCCGAGAAGCGCAAGATATGGCTTTGCATTAGGGAGAGGGTGAATGCTGTTGGAGTCACGCACCGCAGCATAGACGACCTTAAGAAGAGGTGGTATGACCTCAGGAAAAGGGCAAAGGAGCGCATTGCCGAAAGGGTGAAGGAAGCAGCTGGCACAGGAGGGGGGCCATCCAGAGTACCTGCCAACACAGCCCTGGAGGAGCTCGTTGAGGGGACCATTGAGCCAGAGGCAGTCATCGGAGTAACACAAATGGACACCTCCGGCGCAGCAACCACAGAACAAGGTAAGATGCATGCCTGCGCTTATACGCTGCGTATTGTATACCCATGCCCATCCCTCCAGGTTAATCACAGTGTGCAGGGAGAAGTGCATTACACATATACCCTCACATTAGTATTGCATCATGGGAGTTGTAGTCATGTTAGCCAAGTGTGCATGTATGATCACCAATGCACAATAAATGAGACGAGCAGTACAGGCCCAACAGTGTGTCTAAATATGTAATTTATTGTAGTAAAAGTATGCGGAATGATAAACAGATATAGTTACAAAATAAACTAACAATGCACTGTTTCACACACAGATGCATCTCCGGTGGACTCTGATGACAGCGAGCGCCTCATCATCTCCGAGACACCGGCAGAGACCGATGGAGAGACTCCGCAGGAAGGTCAATCCACACCACCGACACCACCACCACCACCACCGACAACACCACCACCACCACCGACAACACCACCAAGACGCAGGGCACATGTCCCCTCCCTGCAGGTGATGGATACAGAGCAGAGACCAGCACCCACAAGTGTTCCCAGTCAGACACGTGTCACTCCGCCAGCTCCAACACCAGCACATGGCCGAGTCACACAGCGGCGCAGGTCCATGCGCAGTATTGCTGAGCTCTCCGAACAGCCAACAAACGTCTATGGTGGTGTAGAGGCCCAGATGCTGCGTGTTCAGCGCCTGCAGGGGCGACATATGGGAACAATGAACCTCAACCTCTCCAAACTGACAAAACACATTTGCACTTTGACAGACGCTGTGCGTCACATGACCACAGTTGTAGCCGAGGGGAATCGTGACATCAACAAGAGCCTACGGGAGCTCACCCGTGCCATCCTAGCAGGACAACACAGCGAGCGCAGGAGGCATCGGCAGAACTTGCTCCGTACTACTGCATCTACCAGGGCCATCACCAAGCTCTGCAACAGCACTGCAGTTTTGTCCCACCGCTCCGTGTCACTGCAGGTGGACCTAGGGCATTACTGTGGGGATGTAGCAAAGGCCTTAGGCCAGGTGACCACTGCAGTTGAACACTTACACTCTGGCACATTTAGTGCCAGCAACTTGGGAGGGGAGGAGGGCAGTGAGGCCGCATCAAGTGTGAGCAGCGTGTCCGTGCCAGAGACCAGCATCAGGAGGCACAATTCGCGCAGCTCTACAGCCACAGAGACACAGCGTGGTGAGGTAGAGGAGACACGCGACAGGAGGCTGGGGGTACGTGGGAAGCGGGACTAGACATTCAGTCCCGCATCTTTGTCCATGGTGGTGTAACATGGCCACTTGCATATTGCGTTTGTACTCCTGTGATGCCAACGGATCTGTTTTTTTCCACAATTTATTCTACTAATGTAAATTCACTTTGACAAGTGCTCATGTGAAGTAAACATTAGCACTCCACAGTATATTGTCATGGCTCATTCTTACCTGGCTCTGAAGTGATGTTGTGTGATGTATGTCCGCCTCCTTTGACCTTCAGCTGTGTTTGGCACGTGTGACTGTCGGTGTTGTGCGGGTGGTTGGTCATCCCGATCGTTGTCATTTCTGTCTATCTCTATGGGTATCCCCCTTCTGGCTGCAATGTTGTGCAGCATGGCACGTACTGCTACAATCCTACAGCAGGTCTCGGGGTTATATTGCAAAGCACCACCAGTCTTATGTAAGATCCTGAAGCGACTCTTCAGGATCCCAAATGTTCTCTCAATCACATTTCTGGTGCTAATATGTGCCGCGTTGTAGCGTTGCTCCTGTGGTGTTGCTCGGTTGAGGTAGGGAGTGAGGATATATTCCCGCAAGGTGTATGTGCTGTCACCTACAGGGGGGGAAGCAAAGGCTTAGCGGCAGTAATGCAAATACATATGTGATACTGATGTAATGAATAGGTATGAGTATGTACCAAGCAGGAGTCCCTGTCCGAATTCACCATTGAGCAGACGCCTGTGGATGCCACTGTGTCTGAAAATATATGAGTTGTGTGTGCTCCCTGGAAATTGTGCCACTATGTCCGTAATTATGTGCTTGGCATTGCACACGACCTGCACGTTGATTGAGTGATAGGACTTCCTGTTACGGAAGATGTACTCATTGGCTGAGGGGGGATAGATGGGGACATGCGTGCAGTCAATGCATCCTATGACATAGGGGAATTGGGCCACCTGGTAGAAGTCCTGTTTGGTCTGGTCCAAATGCTGTGGGGTTGTGGGGAAGGTGATGTGGGTATGTATCATTGTCAGCATGGCATCAATGAATTTACGGAAGAAGCGTGAAAGTGCGCTTTGTGAGTCGCCTCCCGCTACCGCTACGACCCCCTGGAAACTTCCAGACGCCAGTAGGTGCATGCTGCATAGGACCTGGACGTGCGCAGGAATGGCATTGGTCCTACGGGTCTGGTGCTGCAGTAGTGGTTCCAGGTCAGCAATTAGGCGCATTATCATGACACGATTCAGACGGTACTTGTCATATACTTCATCCTCATTTTGGCCCAGCAATGTAATGCGCACTCTGAATACCCTCTCCTGGATCCTCCTCCTGCGCTGTGCTGCTGCATTTATTCTCATCCTCCTTGCGAGCACGTAGAGGGCTTATACGGGGTCTCCAGGCCAATTTTTGAAGGTTTTCTGATTCATTACACCTGTGGTACACTTTAAATTTTTTCTTTTGGTGTTTCAGCAACTTTACCTCCTGGTTGAGATTCCCCTTATTCTGCTCATGCTGAATAATGAATTTGATGGTTTTCGGTATTAGCGATTTTGGATGCATTCTTTTGCGATTCTTTGTTTGCTAATCGCTATTGGCAAGCGCAATTGATGTTTTCGCTATTTCCGATTCTTTATTTTGCGATTCGGTAATTTACGGGGTTTATTTTAGTGATTCTTGAGTTTTTTTGCTATTGGGGTTGATGCATTGGAATCTGTTGTTTGGCTCTCGCTAACGGCCTATTTTAGCGTTTCGCTATTTTAGCGAGGACAATTTTGCTTGATGCATGTGCCAGTAAGATACTTAAAAAGCATTCAACATCAATAAATAAAGAACACATCATATATGTGAAAGGACAGAAGTAATATATATATAAAACTATAGCAGCGAAGCATGAAATATTTCAAGCCTTGCGCTGTTTCAACTAAATGATATCCATATATTGTAATCTATCTATAGGGTTATATATGTGTTGGCGTTTAAAACATCTGTGCTGATATGAATAGGTCAAATTAAAAAACAAAATATGTGATAAAAATAAAAACAAAAGCAAAAAGAGTCTTTAAAAAAGATATTGTTTGCTCAGGCTGTTTTTGTATGTTTGCAGAATTTTTATGGTTTGTCGACTTACCTGTTGAGTTCATTGCTAGTCAGAGGACATGTCGACATTGTCAAGTTCACACACTGCATATGTGTGATCTTTACGAAACCCATACAAAGCATGTTCATTGTCAATTTTCAGTGTCTTTGAGGGACCAACAATTGGTTGCCCATCTTGAGCACTTGATTGAACTTGCGGCTCCTCGCTAGAAGGCTTGAAAGACAATAGTGAGTCAAGCCACTCATCAAGAGCTCCGGCAAAAAGTGCCACTGGTGATATTGCTCTCTCATAGTTATTATCCTGTAGAGGGGAAAGATGCATTGCTCGGCATTGTTTCTGGTGCTGATGTAGAGGTTGGAGAATAACTTCCATCTCAAGAAAAGCCACTGGAACTGCTCCAGGTGTAAGTCTAAGATGATGTCTGTTGGGCACCAGAACATAGGTTTTGCATACGTAGCATTCATTTAGCAAAAAGTGAGCATCCAGTGATTGCTGAGTGCAGATAACCAAGCAAGTCCAATGTATTGTGCTAGAGCCTCTCTTCAGCTTTGCTCAGCTGGATATGTATAGTCCATGTTGTTGATTTCTTTGTCGGAGCAGGATAGGGATGATGACACCACAGCAGATTAGCAGTATGATGATTAGAAAACCTCCAAAAAGGTTGGAAAACAGAGAATTAAAAATGACGAAATCAGTCGATATACTGTTTTGAATCCAGTCGCTAGACCAGATCCAATGTTCATAAAAAGATGAAGTTGTTACAGAAAAACTATATATCGTTTGCATGATATCTGAAAAATGTGTTGGGTATTGTGTGTGTGACAGCCTCTGAATTTCTGAAGCAGTTTTGGTTGTTTGTAGATTATAAACTTCAACTGTTGAAGTCAAAGGGATTTTTTTTTGTAAGCGAACAGACAATAGTTTGTTCAAATCACCAAAATGCACAGATTTCATGCTTATACTATGCCTTGGGATGTTCCTATTGCTTCTAATTCCGTTATCAGCTACAGCTGGCCGGGTTTCAACCTACAGCAGGTAACATTTCTAACAAAGTAATGAGAGCTGTTATTCAAACGTTCATGATGTGTGGGAATAAATGCAAGAGGGGAAACAGATAAAACACAACTTAACACTGGCATCAAAGTGCTACACATTCTGTGCACTGAAATTGTGTCACATAAAAGGGAGTGTCCAAGGGACTTTTGACAATTTGCAATACTGATATACACAGGGTTGTCTTCATTTTCATTTAAACCGGTGTGTGACAAAGGAAACTTCCATGACTGGAACAATTGTGAATTGTGCATAGTTTGATACCAGCCAATAGATTTATACTTTTGACAATCATGAAAATGAAAGGTTACTACGGCTAAGGAAATAATACCATGTATTAACCACGTAATGGGTGGCGTGTAACTGACTGTAAATTGTGAATTTTCAACTTGTTCTATACTTAATAGGGTGTATGTAGATTCTTTTTCAGCCATTAATTTTTGTGTAAACGTTAAATTATGTGGTTCGAACAGGGCTGTTTCATTGAGAAGTTGCCAGGGCACAAAACCTGACATAAGTGTTTGTAATGCCCAATTTAGTTGTATAATTGCTCTTAACTGCGTCTGTCCATGTAATAAGTCCAAGTCTCCTTTCAGGAAGTCTAGGGTGGAGGAAACAATTTGATTTAATGAGTGCACTCTTTTAGAAAGTGTGCACATTCCCCTGTCAATAACTTTAAAACCTGATTGCATGTTCTCTTGATCTATTTGTCTAATACTTTCTGCAGCTTCTTTTTCTGAAAATCTATTTAATTTGTTATAAATACCGTATATTCCAGTATCAAGGAATGGTTTCTTTCTTTTAAGATGAGGTCCCAGAAGAAAATTAGAAAAATCCATGTTTTTATTAATGGAGAAGTGTTTTTGCACACCTAAGAGATTAGAATGTTCTAACCATCAATGGCATAACTTGCCTACGCTGTTTGTAGTAAACACTAAAGGTGTTTGTGTATTGTAACGTGGATCAGGACAATTACGTTTAGGTCCAGCAGTGTTGGAGAGGAAACGCTGCATGCAGGGTATCAGAATCATAGGGCCAAACCTTTAACTAGAAAATTGGGTGGAATTATAAGTTCCATTCTGTTTCATATTATTAATGTCTGGTGCAGGCGCATTCAGTTGATATTGCCAATAACTGAACAATGGTCAAGTTGGCTTTTGGAATAAATTTTTTCTTTAGGTTCTTCATTGTTCCAAATTCCAGACAAGTGATCTGCTGGACAGTTTTGTTTAGAAAGATCATTTCTTTTGTTATTATACAGGATCAAAATAAGGCTTATTTATCTTGGATCTGCCACAATCTGGTTCCCCAAATTCTTTTCTCATCAACATGTGCTTTCCAATACTCATATCCTTGAATAGGCAGGTTCTGAAGCTCAGCTGAGTAAATCTGCTTGTTAGTAGTGATTAGGCTTCTGTGTAAAATAGATGGCTGAGAGGTGTGATTTGTCAGCACTCTGAAAGTAAAGGAATTTCTTCAAGAAATTAGGGTGGCTGTTAGGAGGCAGAGCCTCACAATGTTCCCATTGTGTATAATTGTGTATTGCTCTATGATATATAGTTCTATGTATGAATTAATGTGCATAACGGTGATAGCGATACATTTTTGTAATTTGCTGAGTTCAAATAAGGATCTTCATTAATCAAAGTAGTATATGCCTGTAAATCGTACATAATTTTTTTAACAGTCTCCAAGACCCAATCATCTGAAATATAACGGAGTATTATAACATCATTCATTAAAACTTTTATCACATAAGGCAACTGCAATGTTTCTGTGGGCGCCGTATTGCATTTCTCTATGGTCAAACCCATAGGAATCAAGAACATTGTTCAATAACTACCAATATGTACTTATATCAGCTAGCTGAATTCAGGAGACCAATAAACCCAAGTAAATATCCTGTAAGGGGATATTTGAAATCATAAGGGGAGTTGGTGAGGGTCTTTTTTACAGTGAAAGGTTTGATTTGTTGACAAAAGTTGTACTGTCTAACATATTCCCCAGTCCGTTTATATAAACTAGGCTGTCAGTAGTGATGCTGTAGCACTGCTATGGCTGCATTTATTCATGCACGTGCTGAGGCCAACCCCTCGAGTGCTTCTTTGATTAGGTTTAATCTAGACAATACATTATTCTGTCTCCCACCCCAGGCATCATAACTACAGGAATGTTATCTGATTTAAGGATGTAAAACTATTTGGGAGGAAAACTCACAGGAGGTTTCACAGCTTACTTGGTAGCATTTATGACTGTTAAAAGGTCTGTCTCGATCTTCATTTGAGATCAGGTTAGGACTGCCACTCTGAGTCAGAATTGCAGCTTTACCTGCTAGGTCAGCTGCACAGTACCCTTTAGCATGAATGCTACTACGCTGATGGCCCAAAGATTGTCTCACATGGACCAATGGAAGCTTGTCTTATAAGACAGGTACCTTTCCCCCAAAGCTGTTCATTTTTTGTATAGGTTTTCCCTTTGAATCCTTGAATCCATTCAATCTCCAATGCTGCAAAACAACATTGTAGTTTTGTACACAAACAGTTGAGTAGGACACAATGAGTATGGGAATTGACGAGTCAGTCTTTTGTAAATCAGTTAGCAGGGTATATAATTCTGCATGCTGTGTGGTACTGTCATCTAAGAGTTGGATGTGGTGGGATTAATTCACCATCCTTCACTACCCCTTGCACTGCTGTACAGACTACTTACATTTGGTTAATACTGCAGTTTGGGCAGAGCCATCTGTGTAGAAGCTGCTTTGATAAGACTCAACTGGTAAGAGTCTAGAGTTGGAAAAGTATCTTGTTCAAGTTGGAGAAAGGTTTGTGTACGAAGAGAAGGATCATACTGAAACTTTACATCCACTGCACTCCAAGAAGAGGTCCACTGAACCCATGTTGGGGGGGGGTGGGCATGAGCATTAGGAATACTCTCCTTGTGGCCGCCTCTAGTGCTAGTATGGGAGAAATAACAATGATATGTTTTGCCTGCGCTGAAGGGCACTCTCAAAAATAGCTGTTTGTACGGCTGGTAATATATTCTCATTGGAAACAAAATGTGCATCTGCCAAGAAATACAGTGGTGACTTGTAAGCAGTGTGGATATTTTTGCCTTCACTGTAGGTCACATAGGAGTAACCATAGTGACTGGGTATGACTCTAACAAGTTGGGTTTGGTTGTCCCTAGTTTATACATATTTTGTCTCAAACATGTCTGCTTGTAGAACACTCAAAATATCAGTTTGTGTGTTCAGCCACTATTTGGATGAAAATGTAGGAGAATTCAGGCCATACAGAGGCTTCACTCTATACGTGTAGTGACGCAAATAGTATTTCCAACGTTAAGAAATCCCAATAGGGATTGCACATTTTTCAGTTTGTCCAGAGGTTCCAAGATATCACACGTCTGGAGGAAGCTCAGAGCTAAACCCTTACCCTAGCTGTATAATTCATATCCTAGGAAGGTCACCCTCAGGTAGGCAATCTTCAATTTTATTAAATTATTTCTGTAACCATGCGATGTTAATATGGTCCACACTCTGTCCCTGGTTCAAGTCATCATCAGTTAGGTAGATATCAATATATGACAATACCTATGGATATGGTTGTAAGAAAACAAGACGGAACTTTTGTAGACCATGGGCAAACATCGTAATGAAAACTAAATTTTGTCGAAACTGAAAGTGGTTAGAAACACACTCTCTGGCACTATATTTTGTTTGAAACACCCCTTGCAAATATCCAGGGTCATTTTATATTTTTTCCGCACCAGGTTTGTCAAACCTGGGCTGCGTGAATTCTGTACTGCATATGTTGGGGTATGCAAATTCTAAGACTATTCAATAGGAACTGTTTGACTTAGACACTGGAAAGAGTGGCGTATTCATGGGTGACATGCAAGGCACTATGATGCCTTGCTACTGCAGCTGATCTAATATTGCTTTAATACAATGTTTTGCTTTTGGCTTTATAGGATATTGTGCTTGTGGTTCACTATGTAGGGTAACAACGTGGACTAGAGTCTTTTCCCCACCCCACTTGGTTTCTGTAGAAGGCTGGAGCTTGTCTCACAGCCCAATCTCTGGCATGGAGTTCCCTGATATCTTCTGGTACTATGGGAGAGAAGGGTACTCTTATGACTTCCTCTCTCCGGGATGCTTCCCTAATAAAGGCTGAAGGCCAGTCTTCTTCCACCAGGACGATGTGATAGTCATCAGATAATTGTGTCCAGAAGACTGCTATGATTACAAGTGGTATATCCTCTTCAATTTGTATGCTCAAAATATAAACTCCATCACAACGATTTGAATGTTGATCTGGAGTCTTAATCTATATAAAGTTGGACTCATATCCAGAAACCTCTGAAGCGTCTGATGTACTATTGTGACTTCTGTGGCGCTCTCTAGAAGCGCTCTTGCACAAGTCCTGTTTCCCAGGAGGACTCGAAGCTGGCTCGGCATGTTTTTAGAAAGTCCTGCCACTTTCTTCTTTTTGACTAGGTTTCTAGAGTCCATTCCTTTCTCTTCCCTCTTTACGCTGACATCAGTCTTGTGTCCTCCTTTACTTTTTCTACTGTATTCTTCTTTTCTTCGGTACTCAAATCGGCTCCAGCTTTCTGTTCTTTTACATTCAGTGTCCTGAAAAGAACATGAAGAATGAGTATCAGAATATGGATACAGGTCTGGTTTTTCAAATTTTTTCACGGTCTTTTAAGTTGTAACCACCCCTGCCGGATTCCCGAGAAATGGACAATCCAATTTGTGTTTATCTATGTCCTTTTTTTTTTTTGCTTTCCTTCTGTTGCACATTTCTCCTTAACGGAACCCTCAGTGTCAATTTTAGGTTTTAAGTGTGGCTTAAAGGGCGGAGTACTTAAGGTATCGCTACCTAAAGGTATAAACTCCTGCAATTATTTTCAGCAGTTCCCATTTACGGTCTTGAACCGGAACTGCTTCCAGTCTCTGAAGCATAGCCAGAACTGAAAACTCTCCTTTTATGTTGCTTAGTATGATGGAGGAGACTGTGGAGAAGTTAGCCATTAAATTAATTCCTAACTCCAGTGCTGGTACAGCTCCGTCTTGTTTTGTACTTGTCTAAGTACATCAGAGAGGACAGCCAATGGTGTACTGCATCGGTACTCATAGTACGGCCCGCGGGCTGCCAGCGGCCCGGCAAGCCTTCTTTGGCGGCCCACGGACCTTGCAGACATCGTTTTGCACTGATGCCCCGGTTTACTGTTTACATCCGTGTGTTCTGGTGTCCCTCCAGAGTCCTGCTTCAATCTCCACAGCTAGCTGTCACAAGGAGCCGGGTGAGCATGTGCTGCAGCTCAGCCAGCTTCAGAGGACAAGGCTGCATTTTCACAGAGAGAGGACAGCATTCACGGTGCCAGGCTGCCTGCACAGCAGAGGCGATGATGCACATCACCGTGGCTCTGCACTGCTGGAGGGAGTTGGCTCGAGGAAGAAGTACACCCAAGGCATGCAGGCAGGCGCCAGCAGCGGCATGTGCTCTGAGGGAGAACAGGACACAAAACACGAGGACTACGTACATTAGGTTTCTTTACTAATACAGTGGCAAATATCTGCATGTGTGCGTGTTGTATCTGTACATTGCAAACCTAGCTGAAAAGCGCAGAAACATTATTTACATAATTTCAGAGGCACAACTAGAGCCACATTTCGGGGTGGGCTACTGAAAATTTTGGGGGAGGGAGGGGGCTGACTCTTCCAGCAATATGGAGAGTGGAGATGCAGGGGTTCTAAGAAGGGGTGAAAAACAACAAAGCCTTGTTAACAACTAAATGGTCTTTTAAAGACCTGTGAAGTACTCCGGTGAGGCTGTGTGTGTGTGTGCCAGGGGAAGCTGTCTCAACCCGGGCTGCCACACACAAGGGGGGAGGGGGCTGAAGCTCTTTGAGCTCAATGGGCGTTGTGCGCCTGAGTCTGGGCTGGTGTGGGTGCACACTTACAAGTGCAGGACTACGCACATATGCCAGTAGGGCTGTCACCTTTCCACAAGAAAAAACGCTATTTGTTGCTGTTTTAATAGTCTTCAAAGGCCCATTTGTTATGCTAAACAGGACTGTAAACGAAATCATATGTATTCCTCTGATATTTATAGGTTTCATTTTGCTAGCGAGAAAGTGTCACTCATAGTTGTTACAAGGTTACAGTACCACTTTGATTTGTTTGGGAAAGATTTAGATTTTTTTTCTCTAGCCCCGCCCCCAACTAACCCCACCCCCACTAGTGCGGCCCTCAGCCACAAACCACACCATAATTTTGGCCCTCGAGAGAAAGTTTGTGAGTACCCATGGTGTACTGGTATAAATGCATGCAAAGATGTTTCCCCAGGAGTTACACTCCTCAACTGGAGATACCATGTCATGAGAAGACACATGGTCAATATTCTGTGATTCTTTTGGGGGGTAGTGTACGGATACACTGCTTCTAACAGAAAGCCATTTCATCATGCTTTGCAGGGGCTTTTCCCATAATAGCGTTAATAGTCTGTGGACAAATAGTTTGTCTTTGTGCAGAAACGGCAGGCCCTCATGTGACAGCAGGTCTGGAGCTCAAAGTTCATTGTACAAACTGTACAAGTCTTCTGTATAAGGCAACTGTGTAATTTAATACCCCTACTGCCTTCGCATGGGGTAGGTTATCAGGGACTAGGAGCGGGAGTGAAACCAGCCAAGATTGATTACATAGCCCAGTCATTGCTCAAAGGCCCCAAACGGACATGTCTGTACATATGCGGCAATTGACCACCAAACCAGTTTTGGTGTTCCTGATAAGTTAAAGGGGTTTCCAAATCTTGGTAAGCACTATAATGTGCTGACAGGTCAACTGCTATATATTCCTGAGGCAGCATCAATAGGCTTGGACTCCAACCAGGAGTAAAAAGTCTCAAAGGCAAATGCTGGATGTGCAGCTATTATGAAAGTAACTGCCTCCTTCTCATTGGGGATATCTCAAGCTTTAGAGTGATGAGTAACTGCTTCCCTCCAATTGACCCCAAAAACAATAGGCGCTGCCATAATGAATGGATTCACTTTTAAATTTGGAATCTTAGAATTTGGAAAAAATAACCACAGAATGGTGAATAACCTTTTAAGAGTCAAGCTTAATGAACCTACGGAAATAGGTGCTCCCTTCTCAGGCGATAGTGTGGACGAAGGACCACTTCTGACAAGTGGTCAAGTGGTTGTCCTTATATATTGAACATAAGTTTAAGAATGTCTGACATAGATTATGTGCACCAAGGCACGCGTCCTAGATGTTTCCTTATGAACATATAAGGTTAAAGGACATCAGTTTAGACTACATTATTTTCGTTATAGGTCTGTATGTGTTCTTAAATATCCTTGACATGATGGAAAGTAGATATTTGAGCCAGACAAATGTCACATTGATGTTGGTATCTGTGTCATAAATCGAATAGCTTGACACTTTCACAGTTCTTAGAAAGATAAGGTTAGGCAACATCTGTGTTGAATGGCAGACATGACAATGGGTCTGTATAAGTCAGGAAATATGGCAACTCCTATTGTGTAAGAGGGGAAAGATGGTGACCTCCTCTATTAAAGATGAAGTCGGATCTTAGGGACTTTACATCAAGGTTTTTGCTGGTGCAATTGTGCAGGATCTGGGAATTGGCTGGTCCCTCTGTGCCAAAACAATGTCTCCCCTGGCCTCCTCTCTGGAAAGTTTCCTCTTTTAAAGTGGGCATGTAAACTTTGAAGGCTTCCATTGCCTTTGCAGTTTAATTTGCCTTTTTAATTTCTGCCAGAGTTTGGTTCAACCCTGTCCAAAAAAATAGTTCCCTGTAAGGGGCTTGTCAATAATACTGGACTACACCGCATTTAAAACCTGAGATGTGCAACCACACATGCCCTCTAATGACGGTCCCCATAGATAACAGCCTTCTTATCAAAGGCCAACTTCAGGGAGAAGTTGTTGATATTTTTCCCCATCAATTACACTTCTTGCTCTTTTGTGGTAGTCTTCTGGGAGATGCAACATAAGGTCTTCCATGTCCTCCCAGTATGCTGGTTTAATAGGGCATTTGGCTTAGCAATTTGCCATTGCGTGGCTGTGGCTCTCAACATTTTCCTTCAGACAGCCTCTGGGCTTTTGCTGTCTTTATCTGGAGGGGGCACCATGGATGCAAGGGAAATGGCTCTCTTCCTCATTGTAGAAACAATAAATGAGTATAGCTCGACATGCCCCTGGATGTATTGTAGATAGAGTAGAAACTCTGTATTTATTTTCTATGTGCAGGGTGACTGCTTTTGCTGTTTTCAGTACAGGTTCATTTTGTTAACCAGACAGTGTTAATAGGAAAAATCATGCATCTTTTTTTTTCCATTTCCAACTCCAGTCAGAAGGCATCTGCTGCCTTTTTCAACACTGTTTGGTATGTGGAGATATCATCCAGTGGGCATTGCCTTGAGGGATATGCTTTAATCTCCTGCTGAGGCAAGTCTGCCTCAACGTCTTCACACATTTCTTCCTGTGGGTTGTCAAACTCTATGTCTTTGGGCTCAGTGCTGAAAATGAACTCTTCCTCCCTTGTCTGTATCCTGACCTGCCTCGAGTGTTTCTTACTGGTCTGTCGATGTAAGATCCTGTGTCCGCTTCTTAACCCTTACTGGTTTTGCTTCTTTCAAAGGCGTCATGCTTCCTCAAACGTTTTCTTCTTAATCAAGTTCTCTATTTCTTCCTCCAAAGCCCTCTTCTTTCTCTCGATGTTGATAATGGTGGATGTTTTAGGTTCCCCACGGGCCTTTTCCTTCAAGGGCGCTCGTCACTCCTTCCCTTTCCACACTCAGTTTTCCTCGGAAGTTGAGGCAATGCCTTTCGACATATCCTTACCAGGGAGTTTTTCTTTCCATGTAGGATGAGAAGTTCCTTCCATTCCTTCAACTGCGTGTTTTTCCAGCATTCAGGGTTTGACTTTGTGGGATTCTATGCTCTTCCTCAAAGTACGCTTGGACGCTTTTTCCTTCAGCATATTTGGTATTTTACTGGCATATGGCATAGTGAGTTTAGGGTCTCTATGGTGTTTTTTGAACTTGCATGCTTCAAGCTTGATATCTTGGTGTTTCCTCGACTCTCCTCTGCCTCTACCTCATCTTTGGAGAAACCCATCTACTCCATCAACAGAGCACCCCTTCTCTGCTTTTCCATCCAAGATAGGCCCTACATTTTTCCAAATCGCTAAAAGAATCTTATCTCTGTGAACCAAAGTTTTAGGTTTAAAGTATGAGAATGGGACACAGTACTCCAACCTATGGTCTTGTGGAGCACATACAGATGGTTGGGTGTGCGTCTTTCAGCGCAAACGTTCACTGGCAGTTTGGGCAACATTTTAAGAGTGCACTCATACTGTATAATAGCGGTCCCATAGAGATCCAACCTTGACTAAATAACATGCGCTGAAAGTTGATACCCCCCCCAAAAAACCCCTCTCCAGCGTGGACTGCGGAGATCAGTTATTCCTTTGACCACACTCTGTTCCTCGAAGAATTCTCAACTTACTCCACAAAAAACACATTGGTTCCTCTCTGATGCACCTTCTTACAAAAAAAAAAAGCAATGGGTGGCACATCATTCTCTGTTCAAGCAGCCAAACTATGAAACTCTTTACCCTCCCAACATAAGATCCACGGATAACCACCTTATCTTCAGAAAACTACTCAAGAATTGGCTCTTCCCCACATAATCACCATACGCAAACAGATAGAAATATACAGCATCTCTCTGTATATAAGCAATTATTTGTACTATAGAAATGCACCTTTATATGTGCAATGCTTTGTATAAACGTGTAGAAGACATTTGTTAAGAAAAATTATACATATTCATTAGTTCTGCTTAACAAATGTACATATTACATTATTCTATGTTTTTAACATGTATATACGTGGCTGCATATATAAGTAAATCTTTTTATCATAACTATCTACAATTGCTTCAATATATCCTCTAGCTCTAATCTCTAACTCATCTCAAACCTTTCTACTACTCTTTCCAATTCTATGTCAGGACTGGAGGCGAGATTTATGCCTTCTTTCTCCACTTTATTCATACAGCAGCACAGAAAGAACAACAAAGACTACGTTTCCCATGAGTCATCAGGAAAAAACAGTAGTCAGCAACTTTGTGGTAACAACCAATCAAAACAACAAAGTGTCCAATCAGAGCCTCTCCAGTAGATATAGTCCCTTGTTAGTGTCCAGATCTCCTCTTTCTTCGCTGCTGCGCAGCCAGTTAAGTCCCTCAGGGTTATACTGTTTGGGGGGCTTTGTGATATTTTTTTTTCATAACTGTTGTGCTCCATTTCGCTGTATTTGAGAGCTTTGCTTATGTTTTATTGTATTCTGCGTTACTGCTCGTCAGTATGGCTCTTATCTCGTCAAGGTTGTATTTTCCTGCCAAAGATATTTGAAATGGTTTTTTCCCCCGCTTATTAGGTAGGGGGGGTTTTTTGTTGTCCATTTCGTGTTGTTTCTTGGCCGCGGGACCGAGAGTCGGCTCTCGCTCCTACGCGGCAACGCTGGTGCGCTCTGGTCCTCCCGCCGCCTGAGGGCGCGAGAGGCGGAGACTGAACGCGACGAGTCTCTGGTTTTCAAAGTTTCCAGAGACGCGCGCGCGTTTGATTACCTCCGGAGCTCTGGGCTGAGATTGACACCGAGTGCGGTCTGTACCGGCCTCGCGAGTTTAATATTCCGCTCGCGGGCCTGAATTTTGCATTTCTGACGCTCGGTTCCCATGTTTGCTCTGATAAGGGGAACTCGAGTCTTGTATTGTGCACAATAGTGCTGACGCCTCCCTGGAGGTCTTGTACACGCCGTTAGGCTTGCTTTGGGGACGTATTTTCCAGCCCAGATCGTCTGCACTTACAATTTGAACTGCTTTCTACCAGCTTTTGTGTCCCCTCAGGGCTAGTCACCCTGTCAATAAATTGTGGTTCTGCCACATTCAAATTGGTCAACTGACACCCAGTTGTGAATACTTCTTGCGAGTGCAGCGCAAAAGTTTTCGCCCTCTTCCCCTATAATGGATTTTTACGGGGATTACCAAGATGAAGAGGAGGATCCTCTGGCAGATATGCCGTTGGGCGATGCCTTTTATGAGGCGGTGGATACCTCCATTTACAGGGCGGTGGACCAGGCCATTTCTCCTTTGGAGGACAGGCTGACGAAAAAAAATTGAACAAGCATGTTTGCGACTTGAGCATAGATCGTCTCTACCTTCTAATGCCCAGGAACTCCCGGACCTTCCCCCTCCTAAACGCCCCCGGGCCCCGGGGGTAGACGTGGACGCTTTTGAGCGCCTCAAACTGGCCTTTATTGATAGCCAGCCTCTGGGGGGCGCGGGTGATTCGCTAACCCCTAACCTCAATCCCCCCCCTTCGCCTCTAGGTCCTTCTGGGGATCCCGATGCCAGCCCGTCCAGGTCTTGGCTTCCGGCCCGGCCCTCACAGACCCCTTTGGTGCCTTCTGACTTACAACCTCCTCCTACTCCTTCCGACATGTTGGACCCTAATGATATTGTACATCCTCGCTCTTCAGACTGGGTCCCGGCTGACAAAGTTGCGACGTACATCGCGGAACATATCCGGCGCCCACTCGAAAAAGAGGCCCGCAACTGCCTCAGAGCAGAGTGTCCTCGCCCCTCGCTAGAGGGTAAGGTGGCCCTGACCCCGGATATTGATCCAAGGATGTTGACATTCCTTCAGAAATGTATCCGAGACCCCAAAAAGGGCATTGACAGGTCTTGGAGGGCGTGCCCAGATAAGCTCTTGGACGCTTTGGGACCCGCCACGAAAATCCTGGATATGGCGGAGGAAGCAAAAGCTTTGGGGTCGATGATTTCTCCCGAAACCCTCTCGGGCTGGGCTCAGCGGGTGGTGGTCTTCTTAGGCAACGCCAACTGTGCCCTCTTCACCGACCGGAGGAGGTCCTTTCTGATTAAGATTGACCCGAAACTCGGCGACTTAGCGGATTCGGAAGCAGGGGCAGTCGCCCAAGGAGGTCTCTTTGGTGAACCTTTCATTAAAGAATTAGGCAAGTTTGTGAATACCTTCACATCATTGGACAGGGCGCAGTCCACTATTAAAAAAGTGTTCCCTCGTGTTTTTTGCGGGGCCGGTCGAGGAAGAGGCCGCTCGACCGGTCGCCAAGGCAATCAAAGAGGCTCCGGTCAGTATCAGGACCAGTCGAAGTTTGGAAACTTCTATCCCACGAGAGGACGCCGTGGCAGAGGTCACAGGGGAGGACCATCTAACGCAAACTCCGGTGAGTGTTATCCCTTTTTCCCCACAAAGAATAGGGGGGCGCCTGGCAAGCTGTTACGGGGCATGGTCACATCTCACCCGCGATGCCTGGGTTCTTCAGACGATAAGGGGGTTTCATATAGAATACATCAGAAAGCCTGTACAACGGGTTCCCCCTCGCCCCATTCAGTTTTCAAGTCACGATGCTCTTCTAGTGGACGAGGAGGTGGCTTCCTTGCTTCGCAAGGGCGCCATCTCTCTCGCGACGCTCCACCCACGCGGTTTCCTCAGCAATCTCTTTTTAGTGGACAAGTCCGACGGAGGCAAACGTCCAGTCATAAACCTCAGCGAATTCAACGGGTGGTTGGTTTACCGCCATTTCAAAATGGAGGGTATTCATCTCCTGCGGGATGTTCTCCGTCCTCACGACTGGATGGTTCGTTTGGACTTGAAGGACGCTTATCTGGTGATTCCTATTTTTCGGCCTCACCGCCGTTTCCTCCAGTTCGAGTGGCGGCACCGGATTTACGAGTTCACATCACTCCTTTTCGGGTTGTCTTCCGCTCCCTGGTGCTTCACAAAGGTGCTCAAACCAGTGGTAGAATTCCTGAGAGTTCGCGGGGTCAGATTGATCGTCCATTTAGACGACCTTCTCTTGATGGCTCCCTGTCCCATCCTTTTGACCGACCAACCAACTACAAATGACAGTGGCCTTGCTTCAGGACCTCGGGTTTGTGATCAATGGGAAGAAGTCCCTTCTCCAGCCCGCTCAGTCTGTCACCTTTTTGGGGTTCGTCGTCGACTCCAAGTCCTCCACTCTCAGTCTGCCGTCCAGGAAACTTGCAAAGATCCGCCACGAGTTGCGTCGCGTTCTGGTTCAACAGCGCGTGTCCCTCCGCCAGTTGGCCCGGGTCGTTGGTCTTCTGTCGGCTTCTATCCAGGCGATTTTTCTGGGTCCGCTCCACTACAGGGCCCTTCAACGCCTCAAGGCGTACTTTCTGCGGAAGGGGTATCCATACTCCCACAAGGTCCGCCTATCCGACGAAGCTCGGAACGAGATCCAGTGGTGGCTATCACACATGGAGGCATGGAACGGCAGGGCAATTTTCGGTTCCGTTCCGGATTTAGTCATCGAATCGGACGCCAGCAGACTGGGTTGGGGCGCCCGCTGCGGAGATCTTTCCACGGGCGGCTTGTGGTCTCCCGCCGAATGGAAATTACATATAAATTGTCTCGAGCTTCTGGCCGGCTCGTTTGCAGTGAAATGTTGGACCAAGGACTCAGTGCAGTCCTGCGTACTTTTGAAAATGGACAACGTGTCAGCTGTCCGTTATATCAACCATCTCGGGGGAACCAAGTCGAAAGCCCTCTCGGATCTGGCGGCGAGCTTCTGGCAGTATTGCCTAGACAGTCAGGTATCGGTCACAGCGGAGTATCTACCGGGCCGAGACAACGTGGAGGCCGATTATCAATCTCGTCACTTCCGAGACTCCAGCCTCTGGAAGTTGGATCATTCGGTATTTGCCTCCCTCAGCGATCTTTGGGGTCCGTTTACGGTGGATCTCTTTGCATCCCGCCTGGACCACTAGCTTCCGAAATTTTTCAGCTGGAGGCCCGACCCTCTGGCAGCAGCCACGGATGCGTTTCTCCAGGACTGGAGTGTGGAGCGCGGTTACGCGTTCCCTCCCTTTGCGATGATTACCCGGGCGACGGCTCAGGTTCGCAGGCAGCAAGCGGACTTGGTCCTCATCACACATCTGTGGAGATCTCAAGTGTGGTTTCCAGTTGTGCTGGAACTTTCATGAGATTTTCCAATCCTACTCCCCCGGACTCCGGATCTCCTCAAGGATCCGTACGGTGCTCCTCATCCTCTAGTGTCAACGAACTCGTTGTGGCTCATGGCGTGGAGGATTTCCGGGGTAGATGGCAAGCCCCGGGCCTTTTGCGGTCAGCTGAAGAGCTCACCGCTAAAGCCTGGGCGGATAGCACCATTAAACGATACAAATCTGCGTGGGGCAGATGGTCCCGTTGGTGTTTGCGACGGAAGTACGATCCCGTGGTCGCAGATGTGGTCCACGTGGTAAACTTCTTGGTGCATTTGGCCTCCAATGGCTTTGCGTACCGGTCTATCAACACTTTCAGATCAGCCATTTCCTTGGGTCACGTCCCGGTTGGCGGTTCGGTGGTGGGTGAACACCCTTTGGTTTGCAGGCTCCTGCGGGGCATTCGACTTTCCTTACCCCCGGAGCCGCGATACTCGGCTCTGTGGGATGTTAATCAAGTCTTGGATCTCTTCTTGTCCTGGCAACCCAATAGGTTTTTATCCCGTAAGGAGTTGTCGGCGAAGCTTGCAATGCTTCTCTGCTTGATCTCTTGCCGTAGAGTGCCTGATGTGCGCGCTCTGGATATCTCGGGTCGGATGTTCACTCCGGATGGGGTGACATTTACCCTCTCTCGCCGAACAAAGTGTCATACGAGAGTTGTTTCTTACCCGGCCTTCGCGGATTCGCCGAAGCTTTGTGTGGTCCGTTGCCTCAAGGCCTATGAAGAAATGACAGAGGACTATCGTCCTCGGGGTGAGCGTCAGCTGCTCATTGCGCTCCGGAAACCCTTTAAGGCCGTCTCTTCGCCCACCATCGCGAGATGGGTGCGTTGGGTGATGCAGGAGCCTGGCATTAGCCTCCGACATTTTGGGGCTCACTCCGCAAAGGGAGCTATGGCCTCGAAGGCGTTCGGTCTGGGTGCCCGCTTGGAGGACATTCTCAACGCGGCAGACTGGTCCTCGGATTCCACCTTTAAGAGGTTTTACTTCAAGCCAATAATCAATATGGCGCAATTGGTTGTGGGCAAGCTTTAAACAAGCATAATCCTCGCCTCCAGTCCTGACATAGAATGAAAAATTTCCTAGCTATCGTAACGGAAAGTTTCAATTCTATTAAGGACTCGGAGGCGAGGATTATCCCGCCCTGTGTTCTCAGAGGAGATCCCTCCCCGTATAGATGTAAGTAAAATTTTTCCATTCATGTTTATGTTGAAGAAAGTTGTTGCTCGATATGTCCTAACAATTCCGTTCCCTTTTCTGAACTGCTACCTAGGGTTGTGTTTTCCCCTTGGTAATACTGCCTTGTTTGTTGCAGGTTCTGATACCCACAAACAGGACGCCTGAAGTTGAGTGCCTGGCTGTCTTCGCGCTCCGAAAGAGGAGATCTGGACACTAACAAGGGACTATATCTACTGGAGAGGCTCTGATTGGACACTCTTTGTTGTTTTTATTGGTTGTTACCACAAAGTTGCTGACTACTGTTTTTTCCCCGATGACTCATGGGAAACGTAGTCTATGTTGTTCTTTCTGTGCTGCTGTATGAATAAAGTGGAGAAAGAAGGCATAATCCTCGCCTCCGAGTCCTTAATAGAATTGAAACTTTCCGTTACGATAGCTAGGAAATTTTTCATTCACTAGCCTATTTCTAACCCTATATTTATCAATATATCCATTACTTCCACTCTCTCATTCATCCCAAACCCCATACCACTACTATGATCCCCAAAATAACCCTTTTGAGACTCTTCCCTACTCCATCCTTCCTTGCATCATCTCATACCTGTTTTTACTATTCCGATCCCCTAAAACAAGCCTTTCTAAACGCTCCCTCTAACTCATCCCTCTCCATCTCCCTTTTACTCATCCCAAGCCTCCTCCTATCAATCCTTCCCTTCTATCCTTCCACTATCCTTTTCAATCCAAATAACAGACTAACCTGTCCAACACTAAAATTAATTTCATATTCATATTTCACTATACTAATTCACCACTAATCCTTTATGGATTCCGGAGTAGCGTGCTACTCGCCAAAAAAGCGCTTCAACGCCTCATCAGGGGTAGCAGCGCTATACAAATGCAAACCTTTTTCCCTTCTCTATCCCTCCACTATCCTTCTCAATTCAAATAACTGACTAACATACCCACCACTCAAATTACTTTCATATTTTCACTATACTAATTCACCACAAATCGTTTCTGGGTTCCGAAGTAGAGTGCTACTCACCGAAAAAGCTCTTCAACACCCCATCAGAGGTAGCAGGCGCTATATAAATGCAAACCTTTTTCCCTTCTATATCCCTCCTCTATCCTTCTCAATACAAGTAACTGACTAACATATCCACTACTCAAATTACTTTCATATTTTCGCTATACTAATTCACCACTAATCCTTTCTTGGTTCCACAGTAGCGCGCTGCTCGACGAAAAAAAGCACTTCAACCGCCCCCTATATAAATTCAAACCTTCTTCCCTTCTCCATGCCTCCACTATCCTTTTCAATCCAAATAATTGACTAACATATCCACCACTCAAATTACTTTCATACTTTCACTATACTAATTCACCACTATTCCTTAATACGTTCCGGAGCAGCATGCTACTTGCCAAAAAGCACTTTGACGCCTCCTCAGGGGTAGTTAGTGCTATATAAATGCAATTACAATACAATAACCAATGGTGGGAAAAAAGAATTCAACATTGTGAGCATACACATAGGCATTGTGAGATTGCGGTCAATGTCATACATGGGCTGCGCCCATGTCGAATCCCACCAATAAGCTCAGAAACGTTTTAGGAAAACAAAGCAGCTGGGCGCCTGTATTTTATTCTGAATGGGCACTTACGACTAGTCTTGACACTGGGAAATGCCTGATCAGCCCTGCTTAAGCGCACCACTTATAGCAACCCTAGAAAATCTAAGTGCCTGCCTTCCTATCTGGAGGAACAAAGAAACATGTTGAATTTCATAACCAACTGTGGGCTGCAGCTTTAATAACTGAGCCTGGTCTTGCCACGAACTATACACCATAGGAGAAGATCTTCAATCTATAAGTGACCCAAAAAGAATATTGCCTTGAATACTTTCCTTCAATCAAACTGAAAGTATATTTTCAACAGAGGTGAGTGGCAAATTGAACTCAGCTGATGCACTATTAGAGAAAGAAATGTGGCTATGTCATGGGTCAGCAAGTCATCAGGATGGGCCAGGGGATGGTACAGAAGGTTCTTTATCATGAATGATGCAATAATCTAATTTGTCCTCTTCTACTTCTGACGTGCCTATTGTTTATGAATGGGTCAGCTATGACTTCTTAGTGGTCCTGCGAGGGGCTCATTTGACATTCTCTGAAATCGGAGGAATAGAGGCAATAAGATTACAATTTTATGGACTAGTTGGTGGTAGTAGTAGCCCTGGAAGTGTCATTGCCACAACTGGAGATATGTTCTCACTGTGGTACTAGGAAAAGAACCCAGTTGCAAGTCTTGCATATACGTTTTCACGAAGTTCAAAAAGTCGAGTGATACTCTAATTATAGGAGGCCAGTGGGGAGACTCAGGATGATGCTGGAAAAAAAATGTGATATGGATGATATGCTCTACATATGTACTCGTTACCCTGATATTGATCTCGATTGCCTTCTGCTGCTATAAAACGTATGATAAATGAGAGTTGCTTCTGAAATCTTTTCGTTCTAGTCCCAAAAATAGGCTCCTCTTCTTGCATTTACTTGTTTTCAGAACAGTCTTTGAGACATTGGTTGGAGTTGGAAACAGGTGAAACAAGTGTACAAAGCGGAATGGGGGATGGTATAGGTCATTGACTTCACAGCTTGCGAACCATGGTAGCTGGTGCAGTTGTAGATTAGGAAGTAGCGGATGATGTTATTCTATACCTTATTCAAAATGGAGACATGGACAGCAGAGTGCTAGCTGAGAATGCTGTTAACAATGGCCTGGATTTCAGCTAGGAAGGATCCGAAGATGAAGAGTTTGTGAAAATGGGGAAGTTTTCAATGAAGGGAATTTAATTGCATGAGCTAGACTGTAACTGAGACTACGATTCCATAACCAAGTGGTTGGTATCCTCATTAAGGAGGTTGTCTTCAACTATGGTGGATTTCAGAGGCTTAACAAGAGCCAAGGGTACATTTCACCTTCGGACAACCGTGGTCAGCCCCGAACGTTTCAATCTTTTATCCGCTTCCTGTTCCACATCTAAATGCTTCCTTTTGCAGTTTCTTTAAATGAGTTGGAATAGCTACAACGTAAACTGATTGCTCACCTGAACAATGTGTTAATTTGAGTGCAAACACTAACTTTTGCTTCTTGCCTCAGAGTTTTTGCTGAAATGTTTTAAAGGAGTTACATTTCTGTGATCTGGAATGTTATGTTAGGTGATATTTTTGGTTCAAGCCCGATCACCACGAATGGTGTCCTGGCGCAGTGATTAGTGTGAAAGGGGGGTGCTGCATTAATTGGAGTGAGATTAATTAGAGTACAGTCAGGCGTTCAGGAGCTTGTGGAAGGGAAGGAAGGGTGTTTGTGAATGCAGAGGAAGGCTACTCCAGAGGGAGGACTCGGTTACCAAAAAGACACTGCCGCCCTGTCTGATGAAACCTAGGAAGAGGTAGTAATTTGTCCGAAGAAGATCAAGAAGTCCTGGAAGGGTTGTAGGAAACAAATGTCTTGTGAAGAAACCTCAGGTCCATGCTGTTAATGCCCATAAAGACTAGACAAAGTGTTTTGAAAATGACGTTTTTCTTGATAGGAAGCCAATGTAGTGTTCAGGGCTTCTGGTGTAGAGGAGCATTTGAGGAGGGATAGGGCCAATCTGGCAGCTGGATTTTAAAGTCACTGGAGATGTAGGACACATTCCAGGTCACCTAGCAAAAGCAAATTGCAGTAGTTCAAGCTGCTAAGTGTGACTGGCTGGACTTCTACTGGGTGGGAAGAACGAGGGAGCTGGGGGAGAAATTTTCACAAAAACATAAATAGGTAGCAGGTACATGCCAGTTTGTTGACCTGAGTGTGAGGAACAATGAGTGGGAATCAGCATGATCTAGGTCTTCTGTGTATTGATTTTAAGAGAGTTATGTGACATCCATCTGGTGGTTTGTGTCATGCAGTGCTTGAATTTGGGAGAGCCTTGCCTGATGGTGCCATTTCGGGGGAAAAAAGGATTTGTGTACTGTCGGCATAACGCACTGAGTGAACGGTTATAGTAAGGCAGAATTTTAGTGGGGAACCAGATTTAACGGAAGTTAAGAGCAATGGGAAATTTCCAGGCAAGCTGGTAGTGAAATGGTGAGCGCAGGGGGAAAGTGACGATGTGGGAGGTTCCGTGGAGGTGTAAGGATCAGTATCTTTTTTTAAACTTTATTTTTCATTTTAGCAAATAAGTTACCGTACATACTCATCAATCATTTACCACATGTTGATCATCACATTTACATACAGTGGTATATTAAAGCCTAAACAGATTCAGTTTTACAAGGTGAGAGCCAAACAAAAAAACCTAGGTCCAGTGGGGGTTGCCTTCTGTTTGGCTCTATGCAAAATGTCTACCTCATGCATTCTGGACTCAGCAATCATACATTATTGTTCAGGTTGTGAGTCTGTTGGGTCAGATAGTTCAAGTAGCTATGTGCCCAACGGCTGCCATATGTCACGTGGTCTAGATGTTGGTGACTGTAAATGTGCATAGAGTTCGCAATTTGTATTGCAATGTATAAAGCTGTTAAGCCATGCCTTTTGCCCGGGTGGGTGTCTACTTGCTCAATGTATGGCCACTTCCCTTTTAGCAAGCATGAGCGCTATGGCTACGAATCGGCGCAATGTTTTGAGGACATTATGTACGAACCCCAGGAGTGCCATGCATGACAGTTCCACAAAAATGGCCCCCCAGTATTTAGCCAATTTCTCACAAGTCCATGTCATCTAAATCGGTGGATGGTGAGTGACATTTGGGACATGTATGGGGATGGAAGTGGTCCATTTGTTGCACTTTAGTTGGTTTAATGTAAGCCCACCATAAAACTTAAAATGTAACAGCTTATGGCGGTGATTAAGTGATACCAGGCGTGTCTGCATACAGCAGTGATGCCACAGGAAGTCAGTAAGTGGGTGTACAATGCCACGCTCCCATGCAGCACGAACCCCTGCATGCATAGTAAGGATCAGTATGTTTAAAGACTGGTAAAAAAATGTTTTGGCAGATATTGATTTTCTCGATGAAGAATTTAGAGAGATTATCACACTGTGCTTGAGCGATTTCTGGTTTATTAGAAAGGCATTTTAGAATGTGGATGGAACGGAACCCAATGAATAATGATCTGGTGAAAATCTGTGCTTTTGAAATTTTAGTGCTAAAAAATCTGCTTCAGCTTTTAATGTAATTTTTTTATAGCTGCAAAGTGCTTCCCTAAGTGAAAATTTAGCAGTTCTTCATAATCACTTCTCCATTTCCATTCAATGTTTTTGCAATATGGGTTACACTCTTTCAAGGTGCTGTTGTACCAGGCAGCTGAGGGTGTGAGTGCTGATCAATCAGAGTCCTGTGATGTAGTAGGGATTTTAGAGGACATTGGTTGGGCTAGGACAAGGAGGAAAGGATTGCAGATGTGGGCTAGCAGCAGAAATCTTGTTTGCCTTATGTATACGAAGGGCCAATAATGACTTCTTAGTTATGTTTGGGGTCTCAGACATTTTGAAGAAAAACAGAAAAAGGGAAGACAATTTAAGTTTGGCATTTTGGACTGCCCGGGCTCTGACTGGTCAGAGGGGTGTCCTTACACACTTCCAACCAGGAAGTGATACCACTCAGGCAGAAAACACAAATCAGAAAATGTCCATCTCTCTTCTGCAGAATTAATATCTCTTGGCCGTAATATGATATGATATTTTAAAGGTAGGCTTGTATAAGACAATGAAAGAAAAGAGTAGTAAATCTCTTCTCGGTCTCATTGGTGTCCTTCACAAATGAGTCTATGTTTTGTATACTAGTTTTCTACAAGCATTCAAGCTTGGGAACTCCTCAAGAAGTAGGCAAAGATCAAGTGGTGAAATGTAAAAATCAAACAATCTTTTCCAAAATTTGAATTGCTTTGATGAATACTGAAATATGCTTAGCAAAAGTTAGTCTCTTTAAATCTAGCAAAGATTTAATGTTCTTTACTAAAGAATGCCGCGTCATTTGAAGTGTAGAGAAAAAATTGAAAACAAAATGCAAGTTCCAAAGTGTGCTTTTATGAACATGCTCTAGAGTTTTGTGCTGTCACTTGTTTTGCATGGTGAATGGACTGCAGCCCCAAATTAGGCGAGTCCAGAAGCCATCCATGACATTTCACTTCTGGGTTTTCACTCATTTCAACTCTGGATCACGTTAAGCATCACCATTTTTTTAATGGAAACAAAAAAACAACAAAAAAGCACTTTTAGCAGCTGTGTTGGAACAGTGCCTCTGTTTTCTAAGTCAAATGGACTCCAAGATAAAAGTAATGCCATCTCTGCTTCTCTGTTGTTGCATGGGGACGCGCTCCTTGGGTTTTGTGACTCTCTTACCTTGCCTGGGTTTGCCGCGAGTGACACGACCACGCTGGGGACATCTGCCTAACCTGTGGCTCCATAGTGCAACCGACGCCGTGAGGAGAACGTCTTGAGTGAACTACATTTCCCTGCATCCATAGCACCCGGCGCCTGCCGCGAACGCCATCAGGCTGCGTCCGGGGCGTTACTTAAGCCCTTTGCCTGCCCCGCTGCGCGGGACGTGCGCGGACGCCGCACGGGCAAAGCCCGGGCCAAGGGCGGGCCCGTCCTTGCCCGTCTGTGGCTGGGCTGGGCCTACCCCCTTGGCTCCATGAATGTTAACCTGTTTCTATGGGTTTGATTTGTCTTAATTGGTCAGATATTGAGTAGGTTAAACCCCTTCGATTCGTATCCAACGGCAGTTGTGCCAGCCCTCTTAGGTATAGGAGCTGTGAGCTTAAAGCAACCTGTGCCATGAGTAAGAGAAAAGCCGATGGGAGGCTGGCGGGGACTCTGGACGACTATCTCACTAGAGTGGAGTCGGTAATTAATCATAAAATACTTGCAGTGGAGAGGATATTATCTCTTGAACCAACCCCAGTGCTGCTTCCTGATCAGCATGTGGAAGACCAGGATACTCCCCCTAACACCGGGTCTAATAATTGCTCGCCAGCGGTTCAAGCCTGTCTAACTTCCAGGGCAGGTGGCTCTGACCCCCCTCCACTTGTTTGTAACCCCCCAAGTCCTGCTATGGTAATCACTAGGGCCAAACAACGAGTTATTGACCCCATAATTAGAGAACCGCCAAGCAAAAAAATGAAAGGTAGAGCTCCCCGTAAGGTTAGCGCCCCTAAGGCACCTACTGGTAATAGTGGAGCACTTTCCAAAGGGCCTCCTTCTGTACCCGACAATGCATCTCCCTTGCAGCCTTTGACCCAACAGTGCCTTGAGCTTTTAAGCTCACTTCTTAAGGAACAGCTAGCCTTATAATACAACCTGTTCTGGATAAGCTAGATTCAGTGGCTTCAAGGTTAAACTGCATCGAAGCATCCTTGATACGACATATTCCCTCTGCTGTAACTTCTTCAGGATGCTCTTTAAACCCTGAGACCAGTACTACAGGTGTCGGGATTTCTACTGGCCATCTAAATATGGGACCCCAAGCCTCTAACATCGGCAATGCAGTAGCCAACAGTAATAACTCTAACCAGCTTATGGCCTCTCAATCCACTGTTGATAGGCCCTCGTCCCACTATCAGCAAAGGGGGTCTACACAAGATTCTGCCGATCAGGTACCGGTGGATCCAGATGCGTTAATTAACCTTCATCTCCCTCAGGAAGCCACTCCCTACTCAGTTATCCTAGCTAACGTCCCACCACTTGTACCAGGGACAAGGGAGCATTGGTCTAATCTCAAAAATAAAGCCCTACACTATCTAGGGACTAAACTTGGGGTGAGTAAAAGTTTGTTTAACAAATTCAAAATGGTTAGGCGGGTTAACTGGGTTGGCCACTCTCAAAAAACCCTAGTCGGGGATTGTGTTGTCTTGAGTTTTAGGTCACCACTATTGGTTAAACAAATCTTGGAAAGGGTGTCCCATTTTGCTCCCCCTACTAATGGGATTATGATCTTACCACTTGGCTACTTTTATAGACCGGTAAGGGATATGGTTATCAGACGGCCATGCGTCCCGAATTTTGCCTCCCAGCAAGGTCTTCAACACTCTGCGCCAATTTTGCTTCACAATCGCTTTACAGCCCTTTCTTCCCTCGAGGAAAATGACTGACTAAAGTCTGTCATTTCTCCTCCTGGGTTAGGTTCACCAATGGCTTTAGACCCCCCCAGCCAGATGCCCTTAGTCCACCCACCTACTACGACTGAGGGAGTGGATTTGGTTCCATCTGGATCATCCATGGTTTGTACCTTCCATCTGCACAATGTGGTGACCCTTACGGGGCAAAAAAGGAGTGATTGAACCTCCGTTTTAGTTCAAAGAGTAGGACAATTATGGTCTTTATCATGCTCTGGTCAATATTGGAAAAGGCTTGATGCGGATGACTTTGTCTCCAAGGGTTTGTGTTCTTCTTCAACTGGCGTTTGAATAAATCCATGCAAGATATACAAAAACATTAGATGTGACATTCACAGCTAAACTGATTGTCAACGATTATAGATGCTCTTTGACGTCTTTGGACATTTGTGGCATCTATATGACAAGATTAGACAATAATGAAGTTTGAAGTGGGATAGCGAATGCCCAACACATCACTTTTCTGCGCAGTATGAAAACAGGAAAAACCAATACAGCCATGCAGAAATAGGAGAGTCAGGGTAAGAGCACAGAGCAGCAAAGGAACACAAAATACATTGCTTTGCTAATGTATTGCAACAGTTGCAATGTTAAATTCTTCATACATCGTTTATATACATTTTTAGTTGAACCTCCTCCGAGAAATGAGCAATGGCCAGAAATGGAAAGCTTCTCAGAATGTATTATTATGGCTCAGATAAAGCAGTGCAGTCTTCAGCCCACTGCATAGGCTAGCAGAGACAAAAAGCACTAGAATGGGATGTTTTACTGATGACAAATTACAAAATGCAGGGTTGCAAATGAACAAGTATTGAGGTCTGCGCTTGGGCTACAAGGACTCTGCTGAATGTATCCGTTTGCACAGTTTCACTAAATGTTTGTTTTGATTGTCTAGTTTTCTAGAGAAGGCAGCTGATCCGCCTGAATGTAGGAGGTAAGATGCAGTAATACACAATGACAGTCAAAATGTTTTTTTTCACATTCTCATAAGAACCAGTTTAGCACATAAAACTCGTTGTTAAAGAGGTCGTTTTTCCAGAGGGCAGTATTCAACTTGTAAATTGTTATCATGCTTAAGAATGCCCTCCACATTTCAAAACATCTGTTCTTCATTAACCTAACTGGCATGACATCATGATTTGGCATTCGTACTGGGCGCACATTTTGGATTCTCGGAGGGGACGTTAATATCTAGCAATGGTTTTTTCTAGATTACAGACAAACTGAACTAATTGTTTAGTGGTTGTTATTATAAATTTATTGTGAGACGAAATGGAGAACTAATAACATTACATCCAACAGAACGTTTGAATATATATAATCTGGCCAGATGAGTGAGCTTTTCTTTCTCTTGAGCCAATGCACGGTTTGCGCTAACCCCAGTCATCCAAAGAGGTTTCATTTTTCCAGTGTGAAAAAAGTGATTTCACTAGTCATTGACGTCTTGTCCAGGTGCTTTTCCAGATTATTTTTAAACAGTGCACGCCAGATAAGTGACCAGAAGAACACAAGGGCAGTCACTAGCAGACATTTCAAAGAGGATATTACAGCCATGACCGCAACACGCAACTGAAGAAGAACCAATCTTCTATTGTACAACATGGGCACTATTCAACGTACCTCAATTGTTTTACGTTTATTAAGTTTGCATCATTTCTTCTATATATCAGATTACACAGAATGCTGAATTCACTTTCTTCTAACAGGCATCACTGCAAAGAGAAATGCACTACATACTTGCAAAGATTTGAGATGAAATGTTTATCAGATATGCAGAATGTTCACCCTTGGGCATGGTAATCTGAACACATGATCGATCAGTCTTCACAGGGGCAACACACTGGCTTCACTGTGGGAACGTGTACGTTTCTATAGACTGAATCCTTAATGCTCATTTATTCAGAGAGTGTCTTACTCTAAACCACTGCTCCGACGTTATCCCAGACACAGAAAGTATGTCTTGCTTTCCACATTGAGTTTCCAAGGTATTTGCATCTTCGACAGGTGCTGCAGATGGACATTGCTGTACTTGTATGAACAGGAAGAGCAGTCACCCAGCACCCAATCGAGGACTCAGAGTGCTGGGAGATATGTAAACATTGGGAGGCTTTGTGGCATTCCTGTCGTTTCCAGCTGAGGACTGAAGACATTACAAATGTCACCGTCCCCCTCCTTCCAAATTAATACATTCACCAGAAAACAAAACACAGTTGAAAGAAAGGCCAAATACGGGAAGCATGGACGTTGCCACAAGCTAACAGCAGAACTGTGACAACCTTGTGTTAACAGTTGAGATATTTTGACAGACTTGACATTATTTTGTTTCCTTCGAAGACTAACTGTCTGAAGCGAGTCCACTTAGCAGCCAGGCCAGTAAGTGTTTTAACAAAGGACTCCAGGAAGTTTAAAGAGCACATTTGGTTAATACATGGCTTCTACCCTCAAGCTAAAAATGTGCCACATCACAAAGTGTCTCGTAGATCCATCATGTTGAGATCTGCGCGTTCTCTGAAGGCGATGTACAGTCTTTGCTATTCCAGATCTGATGGAGTTCTCGAAGGCGATTAAACGTTCTTAAGCTGATATTCAGTGCAGGGTGAACTTTACGGATTTCAGGCTCGCCCATTAAGGATAGGCCGCAGATCCCAAAGTATGCATGCAAGGCATCTGAAAGAGGATCAAAAAGCATGTAAACATACAGAGTTTTGAATGTGAACTGCCGAGAAAAATAATGCAGTTTACTGAGAGTATTACACGCACTAATGTGCCAGACTAAACATAGCTGTGTCAACGATCTAACTTGGGTCTCAAAACGAAGAAATAGGGACATGCATACAACAACGCTTTAAGCTTACTTAGACACGTTACTCAATTTGAAACGTATGTGAGATCGTCATTAAATCAGAACTGTACAATATAACAGTGCTCTCTTTATTTTTCTCAAAGTTCTTATCAAAATTATGGTCTTTAAAAATAATTTCTTCTGGCCTGATTCACAAAGGCACATTTGCATGTTTCCAAACACAATGGGCATCATTACAATGTTGGTTACTGGGCAGAGGCTTTCCAACCGAAATGGTAGGTTTAAACTCCGACCACCTCATTTGGATGGCTGTGGTCGGAGTTTAAACCGGCAGGGGAATCCTATGTGGTTCCGATGTGCTCAAGCAGCCCGTTGGACAGTCGGAAATGTACCATAATCCCTTAAAGACCGGGTTTCCGCCGTCAGGAATATGATGGCACTTTCCCAGAGCAGTTTCATGTCTGGCTATCCGGCATGAAACTGCTGTTGGAAAGTGTCTTTGGGAGCCTCTGCATTTGGGCCTGGGGGGGGGGGGGGCACCATCCCCCCTAAATATCCCTGCACCGTGTTGCAAGCACCACGAGGTGCCTGCAATACAGTGCAGGGATCTATACAAACTTCCATTTTTCAATGGGAGCTTGTGCTGCGGGCGTTTTCAGCCTGCCACACAAGCTCTCATTGAAAAATGGAAGTATGCAACAACAACATGTGCGGTTGCATCCTAATGGGGCTGTCGGAACCGCTGAACTATGATCGGGCAGTTCCTTCGCCGAAATGGGGTAGGTCGGACGCAACTCTGACCGACATCGTAATACTCTATGTAGTACTAGGGGCACCAAGCCATGAAGTCAGTCTTCAGGTCTTGACCATCCTTAATGTTACATTTTGATATGTGGCGATTTTAAAGATTTGCAAATCAACCTCATGTAGCTTTTGTGGCAGATACATACATTTTAAAGAGCACCAAATAGCAGTTAGATAGAAAACAAAGAAGTTAATAAAACAAGCATTTGCAATGCAATAGGTCTGGCATTTGCGAGATTTTGAGCGTGGGCATTGTAAATGACAATGCCTTTTATTTATATGTTTTAAAACATTGTCATTTACAATGCCAATAGGTCAAAGTTTCGTAAATGAGAGATCTATTGCACTGCAAATGCTTGTTTCTTCATTTGGTCATGCTGCACAACTTTCTGCCGATGCTGTACAGCATGGGTACCCACAAACTTTCTCTAGGGGGCCACATTTACACTGTGGTTTGTGGCTGAGGGCCACACCAGTGGGGGAGGGGTCAATGGGTACGGGGTCTGTGGGGGTGGGGTTAGAGAGAAATCATCACCATCTTTTGAAATCCAATCAAAGGAGCAAACACTCCTTCTATGCCTGCCTACATATATGCAGTATTTTAGTTCAGTGCATGAGACTGTGAATTATTCTGTTCACTAGAGCATGGATCCCACAACATTCATGGACCACATGACCAGAAAAAGAGCAAAATGTTTATCCCCATCGCATTATTCAACCTTCAATTTCTGTGAATATTATTTCCTGTAATTATGCACTATTCTTAGCTTTAATACCTTTATTGTGTAGTTTCATCATCTGCAGTGCCAGTGGAGTGTTTTAATCCTTTGTCTTAATGAGAGGGCCCCCCGCTGCAATCTTATTGGCCTTGGAAAGTGCAGGCACGTCTGACCAACACCAAGCGGTTCTGAGGGCGGCGAGGAGGAAAGCAGGCTGGCCTGCGTGCATCGTCGGCAACAAAGGAAGCAGGAAGTTTTCCAAAAGGCTCCCTAAAAGTCAGCTGTGAAAGAGCAACAGCTGACTTTTAAAGGGCCTTTGCTTCCAGTCACAGAGGCGGTCAGTAAACACCAATGACGGCCGCTCGAGCATACGTAGTAAATCTTCTATCGCGCATGCTCCAGCGGCCCTCACTCTTTTTAAAAACACACACAGGTACATTGCCTGCAAGGTCCGTGGGCCTCCAAGGAAGGCCTGCCGGGCCACTGGCGGCCCCTACTACGAGTACCAGTCCTAGAATAATAACGAAGCTCTACAGTAGTTAACAGATACAATTACACCCAGTGAATACAGCAAAAGCACACACGCATCCTCCGTCATCTCAGTAAAACGACCATCATAATTTCAAAACACTTATCACAACACACATATAAAACACCAGGGAAGGGATGCATCGAGAACACATGCAATAACTGACAGCGCAGACAATCACAAAGAAAGCCAAACCTTTAGATCAAACACCACATTTTTATAAACACTACTCTTTTCCCCAAAAAATCAGTGTCTTGGCAACAAAATTTTGGAGCTTATTTTGATGTCAAATCTAATTCCACAGCCTGTGTGACTAATAGTTTCAGTTCTGGAATGCAGTGTGTAAGCTACTTTTTTAGGCTGTCTGTTCACCGAAGTTGATATAGTAACCGAGCAATACAATGACTCATTTTTCGAAA
Organism: Triturus cristatus; assembly: GCF_964204655.1. Lineage (NCBI taxonomy): Eukaryota > Metazoa > Chordata > Amphibia > Caudata > Salamandridae > Triturus > Triturus cristatus. The sequence continues at coordinate 685,912,568 of NC_140581.1, read as the reverse complement.
CGTATTATTTTAGGAATGCTAAATTTAGCATGATGTTTTTGGACGGCTTTGGTCATTCTTGGGTCTTTCCAACTGTCAACTTTAGCTGTGTGTTGTGGAATAACTTTTGTGTTCAATACTAATGCATACTAATAGTAATACATAAATTGGGCTTTAAGTCAGTACCCTGGTCATGATTGGATAGTTATATTTTCTTTCTTTCTTAATTTAATGCTTCTAATGTGTGGCTTTCCTCTCTTTTTCGGTGTTTGCTGCAGCATTTCTTTTTAACTGTGCATTTATTTAGGTGATTACGAACATCAGAGGACCATTTTCATTTGGCTTCTGGTGCTCAGTGTGAGCAGATTCCCCCCACTCCCTGGCCCTACCCCACCAACATCCTTCAACACCCCCGCCCTAAACATCCACTGCTCAGGACACTCGCTTCCCAGCTCCTTGGATAGCTTTCTTTAGAACTTTTTTTGTACACACATTTGCCTTGTTGTTGCGCTGTAAATAACGTGCCTCTATTGCCTATCAATATTGTACTGGTCTTTAATATGGCAAACCGATTTGTGTAAGCTGAAAGTTACAGTCTTGAAGACCAGTACTACAGGGGTGTGCAACGAAAATACAATATCAATGCTACCAAGATAGATTACAAACTCTTACTTTGAAAAATCTTATTTGAGCGTTTGATTGAAAATGTGTTATGTTACTAATGGGCACTTTATGGAAACTAAGCAGTCCACATGGTTGTTCCCATAAATCGTGAGCCTCCACATAAAATTAGACCAATGTCAAAGATGAAAGATTACTGAGCTTCGTAGCCAACCGCATAGCTAATCATTATCAAACGGAAGATTAAGCAGTTTGCAAAAAAAAATATATATAGAGATAGTTATAGTTAGAACCTATTTTCCATAGGAAAAGCATTTTTTAATTTGCTAATAACTTTGGCGTTGTTTGACGAATGTTCGCGAAATTCTCCCAAAAAAGGTCTATCCAGGTCAGCTCCTTTCCTGAAAGTTTGGGGGTGATTCATCAAGCGGGGGCTGAGAAAAAAGGGGGGTCCCAAAAAGTGTTTTCTCCATGGTAATTTTATTACCGGCTACAGCCCAAACTGCTGAACGGAATTACACCAAATTTGGCAAAGAGGTAGAGCTTGGTTCAGAAAGCGACCTTTTTCTTTAAATGGTGTAAATCCATTCAGAAATTGCTCAGAAATTCAAAAAATAAAAGTCAAAAAATCAATTTCCCATAGGAAACTTTAGCCAAGGCTACAGCCCGAACTGCTGAACGTAATTACACCAATTTTGACAAAAAGGTAGTGCTAGATTCCGAAAGCGACTTTTTAAAAATGGTGTAAATCCGTTCAGTAGTTGCTGAGAATTTCAAAATATAAAAGAAAAAAGATATATCTGGTGCAGCGGTGGGTTCGCGCACTCTCCCGACCACCCGCTTCACTGTGATTGGCTGCCACGACCACAAGCTTTACTGTGATTGGCTGCCAACACTCCAAACCAGGAAGTGTTGGCAGCCAACTTGTGACTCGGTAGAAGCGAGTCACAAGAAAACAGTTGAAAAAAATTAAAAAAAGAAGAAAAGGGGGAAGGGTAGATATACCCTGACCCCCTAGGCTTGCTCAGGGGTCCCACAAGGACCCCCATGCACAATTGCATTGTGAATTCGATGCATATGAGGAATATCGTTGTTGCTGATACCCTCCTCTATATGTGGCATTATCTCTCCCTCTGGCTCCACGGAAGGGGACTTTGCGGTACTGCAGAGTCCCTAAGGATCTTGCGGTCTCTGGGTTTTTTGATATCCTGGAGAGCATCATCTATATGCTTCCCAAAAAGCGCCTCGCCGTCGAAGGGAAGATACAGGATCTTGTTCTGGATCTCAGGGTGGAACCATGTAGCCCGTAGCCAGCCTTGATGCCGAAGGACAGCAGCGCCCGCCAGGGAGCGTAACGCAGTCGTTGCAATATCCATTGCACAGTCAATCACTTCAGCCGATGTTACCTCTCCCTCCTGAAGAATCTTCAGGTAATTGGTCCAGATATAGGGAAAGATCACACCACATCTGGCGATCATAGCGCCCAAGTATCGCTAAGGCGTTAGCGGCTCTGACCAACAGACTGGACATGGAAGAAAACCTCTTGCCCGCATTATCCAGGCGTCTTCCTTCTTTATCTGGAGGTGTTGTGAGAGGAGCTGAAGGATTTCTCGATTTTCTTTTGGCCGCCTGAGAAATGACAGAGTCTGGCTTAGGCTGACTGACAAAGCAGGCCAGGCTATCGTCTGGAGCCTTATATTTCTTTTCAAGGCGAGGCAAAACTGGAATTACCGTAGCAGTATTCTTCATTACTTTCAGTCCCTCATCCCAGACGTGACGAACAATAGGAATTGAGCGAACTGTTATCCTGTAAGGTTCCTTGAAATCATAGAGGAAGCATTCTGACTGCTCGTGGGCATGGGCAGCTCAAACCTCCTTGAGGCTCTCTCCATCAATTTATGGAAACCCCCTATGTCTGCAGAGGGGGGAATCAATTGGTGCTGGTGTAGGAGAAGCCGGATCAGGAATGACAGTCATCCCACGCTGCGTCAGGATCAGGTAGTGCACCAGCGCCCTTGTCGTCATCAGAGGTGTCATCGTGAATGAGAGACACGACAGGTGGTGCGTCTTAAGCCATAAGTGTTGGTTGAGGTGTCAGCAACTGGAGAATAGCAGGCTGAACCTGAGGAACAGCCGTATCTGGTACCACCACAGGAACCGGAAGATGCGTCGCAAATCTCCTTTTATAGTCCACAAGCATTGACTGCAAGTCCGCTAGTAAGGAGGAGGGCATGGAGACCATCTCCTGCTGGTAGTCCTCTTGATAATCTGAGGAAGGTTCATATTGTTGCTCCTCTCCGTAATCCCCCTCCGAGTCCGTGTCTCGGCACTTGACGTGCAATTGAAAAGGGCTATTCGCTTCCAGAAGGAGTGCCGGAGGTAGAGGAGTTATCCTCCTGGGGGATGTCATGTCAGGTGTAATTTGGTGATTTTTAAGAGAAATAGTAATTTTTTGCCACCATCAACGAGGTCGTCGACAGGGCTGTCGACGACGATGATGGGAGAATCATCGACGAAGAAAGGGACATCGTCGACGCAGTGGTCGTCGAGACCGTCGACAACCCAGCCGTCCTCTTAGTCGTCACCCTCGTCATCGACATCCTCGTCCACACCATCGACGACGACACAGGCACCACCAGCGTCAAAGTCGCCGACGCGGAACTCTGCAATAGTATCGGCGACGATGAACTCACCGTCGACGAGCCCGTCAACGGAGCCATAGATGAAAGAGAAGACTGGGACTGTACCTTTGCTGCTTTCGTCGACGGAGTCGTTGACAGAGTCGTCGGCGAGGGAACTTTTTTCACTGATTTCACCTCAGAAGAGAGTGAAGAGGGCTTTTTGAAAGTCTTTGGATCCGCAGTAGGAGAAGATGGAGGAACAGAGCTGGATTTCCTCTCAGACATCACTCCCTTAGACAGTCCTTCCCTCTCCTTTACACCTCGGTGAGGAGATTTGCCAGGACTACACCCTTCAGACCTATGAGAGGACTTTTTTAAGGCCTTACCAGGACGTTCCTCAGAAGGTGAATGGGAGACCCTACCCCTTTTTGCAGACCCTCTGGAAGATGTTGCAGAGGCTGTGTCGTCACTATTGCTGGAGACTGGTTCTTTCCTTGACTTAAGCATCTAGGGCCAGGTCAAAAGACGTCCCTCACAGTCACGAAGAGTTTTTGTAGAAAAAGTGCGGCATACTTTACAGTCTGCTGCCTTGTGATCAGGATACAAACAGTAAATACAATACTTAGGTTTGTCCTCCACATACAACCTCTTTTTAGCACAAGTTGCATGGGCTTAAAAAAGAGCTTTCTTTTCCTTGTCAGACATTTTGACAAGAAGTCCAAGCAAGTCTTGAATAAAAAACTGGAGAAAAACTGTAGATTTAAGGATAATAGGAAAAAACTGGGCAGAGCTCAGTGGAGACTCCCTAGCACAACGTGCGGTAGAAAATCTGAGGCTCTGGGCTTCTGTCAGTAAGGTTCTAAGCGGTGAGGCTGATCTGATCTAAATTCACTCTCCCTGCAGTACTCGAATCATCCAGTCTCTACCCATGTACTCATTGAATGACCCAAACAAAGTTACATAACTGAGGTCTTCCCCACTGCCAGAGGCAACATGGTTGCGTGCGCAGTCAACCGCACAATGTAATGTGGTAGGGACCAGAGCCATCATGCATACATAATGAACACACGGACACAGTTAGATAGTGGAACTGGCTACGGGCACGTGCGCTTGGCCCCTTTTTATTACCAGGGTCACATGTCCAGTGACGTCTGTGCTGGATGCGTGTGGGGTGAGTGTAACCAACCATTCCCTCAGGGAATGGTTGGTGCTGGCAACAACTATAACAGATATAATCGGATCAAACACAGAGATTCAATCATAAAGGGTCCATGACTTGTGGTGCACTGAGGTAGGGGCACTAGAGATGAGCGTGCTGATGTGAATAAATTGTTAATGTCCCTTCGGGGTATTCCTGCTGCATGAGGGGACATTGTTGCATCCGGTGTCTACAGCACGAAAGTCAATCATAAAACGTCCATGAGTTGTGATGCACAGAGTTAGTGGCACCTGAAGAGCTCAGCGTGTGCGCAGCCAGCGATGATGGCGTTTCCTTGCAGGACAGGATTGGATATGTGTGAGACCTGCTGAACGCAGTGTAGGCCAGAGGTAGTGGTCAGCAAGGGCCTACAACCGTGTGGTGTTGACTTGTGGTGCACTGAGTTAGTGGCAACAGTGGCGGTCAGCGTTTGTGCAGCCTATGATGATACGTAGTTAGGGTGGGCCGCACTGGGAGCAATGTCTTTTGCCTAATGAATTCTGGGTCAATAAGGCCACGTGGCGGTGACTTGTGGTGCACTGAGTTAGTGGCATTCAGCGTGGGCACAGCCAGCGATGATGCGTGGTGTGGGCGGGCCACACTGGGAGCAATGTCTGTTGCCTACTGGACTGCGTCATCTGCAATCGCGACTCGATCTGAATTGTGAGCCCTGCTGTCCGCAGTGTAGATGAAAGGCAGTAGTCAGCACAGACATCGAGAAATGCTTTTTGTCACTTCCTCTTGACAAAATCCGAGGACGTAGAGTACAATTCTCTCTGCAATTAATAAATCAAGACTCAATTCAAATTGTGAGCTCTGCTGACCGCAGTGTAGGCGTATGGAACAAAAGATGAAATATGTATGGAATACATTGTCGAAATGTGTAGGTTTCAGGGACGTTATAGTTAGTTGCCTACTGGACTCTGAAATTAATGAATCAAGACTGAATTTGAATTATGAGCCCTGCTGACCGCAGTGTAGGCCGGAGGCAGCGGTCTGCAAGGGCCCACAGGCACGTGGCATAGAGTTGAGCTGCACAGTTAGTGGCACATGAAGCACTCAGCGTGTGCGCAGCTAGTGATGATGCGTGGTCCAGCCGGGCCGCATTGGGAGCAATGTCTGTTGCCTACTGGACTCTGTATTGTATTGTATTTTTTTAGAGCGCAACTATCACCCTACGGGTATCTTGGCGCTAGGACTGAGATGGAAAAAGACTTTTAAACCAACAAAGTGTCCACCAGCAGAAACAAGAGAAAGAGAAGAGATAGAAAAGCAAAGGCCGATTAAGAGATCATGTGCCCCTCCCTAGGAAAAAGCCAGGTTTTCAGACTCCGCCTGAAGTCCATCAGAGAGTTAGCCTGTCTGATATTCAGAGGGAGGTCATTCCAGCATCGCGAGGCCACTGTACTAAAGGCCCTACCTCCCATCCTAGCCTTCTTGACCCTGCCAGTACTTAGCAGAGAGGCATTCGATGAACATAGAGTCCTTTGAGGCTTGTACCAGGACAGTTTCTCCTGCAAGGAGATTGGGCCAAGGCCGTGTGCCGCTCTATAGACAATGCACAGGGATTTGAACCTATCCCTTTCCCTTATAGGAAGCCAATGGAGCTCTTGTAGCGCTAACGTGGCTGAAGATCCGCGTTTCCTATTCAGCGCCAGTTTGGCTGCCATAGACTGGACCCTCTGCAAGCTCTGATAGATGTAAAGAGGGGCTCCTAGATACAGAGAGCTGCAGTAGTCCAGCCTACTCAGGATGATACTGCGCACCACCAGAGGTCTTTTCTCCACAGGCAGAAGGGGTAGAATCTGTCGTAGGGCTTTCAGGAGAGCAAAGCACACCCCCACTGTTTTTTTAGCGTGGGAAGCCATTTGAAGATCATTGTCAAACATAACCCCCAGATTCCGCACCGTAGTCACAGGGACAATGGGTTCCATTTCTGGGGCCAGTCTGAGGTCAAAAGGCTTGACTCTTACTCCTGCCGGGGGACAGTAGATCACCTCTGTCTTGCCTCCATTAAATTGCAAGGATTTAGCCCTGAGCCAGTCTGAAGTCTGACTCATACATTTCTGGAAGTTGTCCATAGTCAATGCACCCTTTCCTTCCAATGAGAACACCAGTTTGGTGTCGTCTGCATAGTTGACCAGGTTAATCCCATGCGCCTTGATAATAGGGATTAGAGGCTGCAGATAAATGTTGAAAATGATGGGGCTGATGGCCGATCCCTGAGGGACCCCATGCTCCACCATGGTCCTGCTAGAGGTGAAAGGGGGCAGGGAAACCACCTGTTGTCTCCCTGTGAGATAGGATTGCATCCATCTCAAAGCACGTCCCTTAACTCCCAGACGCTCCAATCTGTTCAACAAAATTCGGTGGTTTACCGTGTCGAATGCGGCTGACATATCTAACAGGACCAGTACCGACGAAAGGCCTCTGTCAGCTCACATCCGCAGGTTGTCCAGCACAGTGACCAGAGCTGTCTCCGTTCCATGACCTGGCCTGAAGCCAAACTGGCTCTTGTCCAGGAGATGGAACTCCTCCAGGTACCCAGAAAGGGACCTACTTACTACCTTTTCAAGAATTGTTATAGGAAACGGCAGCAGGGAGATGGGTCTAAAACTAGTAGGATCTCCTGGGTCCAGAGATGGCTTCTTTAGTAGTGGAGTAACCACTGCCAGCTTCCATGCTTCGGGCACCACCCCTTCCTCCAAGGATTGGCAGCATATCTGCCACATCCGAGGAAGCAGTGCCTGTGCATGCTCTTTCCAGATCTTGTTAGGTAGGGGGTCTAGCGGAGACCCTGACCTCACATTCTGTGCACAGCTGTTAAACAACTCGTTTGTGAGTGGTATAAAGTGCTCCAATGAGGTTACCACCCCTGGTTCTTCCGAAGACATGTGTCCATGAATGTTTTGGAGGGAGGGGTCACACATAGTTAGCCCCCCTACAATTTTTTTGATTTTCTCCTCGAAATGGGAGGCGATTTTATCGCATAGTGCCTGCTACGCAACCACTTTGTTTCCCAAACTAGTGGGAGTGGAGAGGTCTCTAACGATCCTAAAGAGAGCTCTGGCGCTATTTGGTGCTGACAGAATGGTGTTGGTGAAGAAATCTGCCTTGGCCTTAGCCATCAGCTCCTTATACTGAGCCTGCACCTTTTTGAGGGCCGCTTTATCATGCTCAGCATAATGCCTGCGCCATTTCCTCTCTGCCTGCTGACAGGACCTACGTGTGATACTCAGCTCTTCAGTATACCACGGTGCGGAATGTTTTATTCTGGCCTTCAGGCGCTTCAGAGGCGCATGCTGATCTAGTACTTCATGAATGTAGTTCTGGTACAGACAGTAGTTCAAACCCACTGACTCATGAGGATCAAATGGAGGCAGGTTTCGAAAGAGTGGCTCCGCCCTACTTTTCATAAGTTTTGCCCAGTCTCTCCCCATGCGATATGTGACAGGAGGCAGTCTAGTTGTTTTTCCGCCAGGTATTCGAATCCGAAACTGGATCAACCAATGGTCGGTCCAGGTCTGAGGTAGAATGTTGACCACCTCCGTTTCATTACAGTCAGCAAACAGAAGATCCAAAATCTGCCCACCTTGATGGGTAGGTTGCTGGACCAGCTGATGCAGGTTACAGCTCTCACAGGTTTCCCTGAGATCTCTTAAGTGGCCATCTAAAATACCATTCTCCCATAGATTGAAATCACCCAGAAGCAACAATCTAGAATGGGTCAATGACTGGGCCGCAATGACATCCAGGAGCGCCTGGTACTGAGTGTTAGAGCTTGGGGGTCTGTAACCGACCATCCCTGTGAGGAGCCTCCCTCTCTGTTCTTGTAGGGAGAATCCTAATAGCTCAATACCCGCCACCTCGTCAACCTTTAGCGGGGCAAAGTCCCAAGTGTCCTTAAACATCACCCCGACCCCTCCACCTCTCCCAGTTACTCTGGGCTTGTGGAGAATCTTATAGCCCTCCGGACAGGCGAGCCCCAGTTCCACCAGAGAGTCATTACTACACCATGTCTCCGTAAGAAACAGCACGTCCAGTTGCAGATCTTCCACCAGATTAGAGACTTCCTGATGATGTTTTGCCAGGGAGCGGCAGTTGAGCAAGCCACACTCAAGGACCGGGCTGGGCTGCAGCGCCTCAATAACCTTCTCCCCCCCGCTAGCCTTGTTCCTAATATCTAGTAGTTGTTCCTTAGTATATTTAAATGGACATAAACCGGCTCGAGCAGCGTGGCTGACGCTGGGTGCGGTCGAGGCGCGGACGGGCGCAGACGGGCTTGCCTCTGGCGCGCCTCCAGCGCGCCCGCTACGCACGCGCGCTGCGCGCTTGCATGGCCCCTCCTAAATAGAGGACCAGCCGTGGCGGTTCAACCACTAGAGCGTCAACCAAAATGGCGGTGCTAAGGTGGCAACCGGAAGTGTGGAGATAGACTTCTCGATGGAAAGATACCAATGCTGTATCCCTTGCAAAATGCAAGAGTGTATCGAAATTTTAAAGTGCGGGTAAGTGCAATTTTACAGATGTCTAATGCAGTTCTCTGAAACTCCTTCCTTCAATTCGCCCAAACCCCGTTAAAATACCACACAGGCAAACAGAAATCACAAAGAGCGCTCACGTGTCATCCACAACAGTCAATGACACAGCGCGACCCAAGTTTAGTTAAAAGCAGTCTTGGGGCTGCGCGCTTGCATGGCCCCTCCTAAACAGAGGACCAGCCGTGGCGGTTCAACCACTAGAGCGTCAACCAAAATGGCGGCGCTAAGGTGGCAACCGGAAGTGAGGAGATAGACTTCTCGATGGAAAGATACCAATGTTGTATCCCTCTCAAAATGCAAGAGTGTATCGAAATTTTAAAGTGCGGGTAAGTGCAATTTTACAGATGTCTAATGCAGTTCTCTGAAACTCCTTCCTTCAATTCTCCCAAACCCCGTTAAAATACCACACAGGCAAACAGAAATCACAAAGAGCACTCACGCGTCATCCACAACAGTCAATGACACAGCGCGACACTCTGCAATGACTGAATCAAGACTCACTTTTAATTATGAGCCCTGCTGACCGCAGTGTAGGCCGGAGGCAGCGGTCAGCAAGGGCCAACAGCCACGCGATGTTGACTTGAGCTGCACAGATTGGGAGCATTTGGTCTTATTAACCGATTATACTCTCTTACACAATTTGCATTGGCACTAATCTTGAATTGTGAGCCCTGCTGAGCGCAGTGTAGGCTGGAGGAAGCGGTCAGCAAGGGCCCACAGCCACATGACGTTGACTTGAGCTACACAGAGCTAGTGGTACCTGAAGCACTCAGCGTGTGCGCAGCCAGCGATGATGCGTGGGCCGGGCGGGCCGCACTGGTAGCAATGTCATTTGCCTAATGAATTCTGCCTTAATAAGGTTACGTGGCGATGACTTGTGGTGCACTGAGTTAGTGGCACCTGAAGCACTCAGCGTGTGCGCAGCCTGTGATAATGCATGGTCCGGGCGGGCCGCACTGGGAGTAATGTCTCTTGACTACTGGACTGCGTCATCTGCTATCGCGACTCGATCTGAATTGGGAGCCCTGCTGACCGCAGTGTACATCGAAGGCAGTAGTCTGTACAGACATAACTCTGCGGTGCTGTGCCGCTGGGTTTGCAGGGGGCCTGTGTCGAGGAGGCCGGCGGTTACAGCGGCGGCCTCGTTGCAGGGTGTGGGCCGCCGCTCTGGCAGACACGTTGGTCTTCCCAGAAGTGAACCACGCCCAGAGCCCCGGCCTATTTATACACACTTCTACGCTGGAGTAGCATACGATGGACCAGCCCACTTCACTTACGGTTCATGGTTGCGCCCACTGTCCACAACAGTACAAGCACCAGCAGTATACGCACACATGGAGAGGTCTGTGCTCTGCATAGTGAGGTCTGTCCAGCACATTACCGCTACACTTGGCATTGTGTGCATTGTTATTGATGGGTGACTGGCCTCCTTCACACATACTTGGTTCCCACGTCTCGCAACATTCAGCTATTGTGTGGCTGAGGGGCAATGCCATTTTAGGAAGGTCCGCTGTTCTGTTCCGCGCTGCCTCGGTGGTAGTAGGGGGGGGAGGTCCGAGTGGGAGGTCCTGGGGGTGGTGGCAGTGGGTGTTGTGGCCTTCTTGGGTGTCGGAGCTGCATGGTCAGTAGCTCTATGACATGTGTTGGTCTTCAGATGTGGTTCTGGGCTGGGCTCCCTTTCATACTGTAGGTAGTCCTTCTTTACACCAGTAAAAGGCAGATGTTAAATTCCTACTGCTAACGCGACTTTTCGCCTGTTTTTGGATCGAATTGCAGATTTCGCTGGTTGTTGAAAATATCGGTAAGTGGTGTTTTCATGGGGTTTTTTTTGCACGGGACCGCCTATTCTGCATATCATTAGCGTTAGTTGTTGCTTTAATTGGTGGCTATGTTTTTTTGAGGAAGCTATCGCTGGAAAACTGGCGATATCGGCTGTTTTCACCAGGTTAAGAATGGGATGATAATTTTTTTGCTGCGGTAAAGTGCAGATAACTCAGCGATAAGTTCTTGAGAATACACCCCATCGTTTCCTTTTTCATCCGGATTTGTGCACCCAGCCGCTTTAAAATGAAAAAATAAAAAATAGTAATAATTTTTTGGCCCCGGGGCCTTTGGTGGGATCCCATGAGCAGGCCTAGGGGTCAGGGTGTTTGTACCCTGCCCACTTTTCTTGTTTTTTCATCTCTTTCCTTGTGATTTGCATGTAGCTACAACAAAGTCCTAATAAACACAAGGGCTCGTTTTAGAGTCACCCTATAACCCAACAGTTGGGACTTATCGCGGAGTTATCGGCAGTTTAGCACAGCAAAAGTGGCAAAAGAATTATCGCCCCATCCTCAAGCTGGTGCAAACTGCCACATTGTCCACAGGCTGACGATACCAACACAGTGGACAATCAACATCTTTACGCAGACAAAGCTGCTGGCTGTGCTGCACCTGTTGGCCTCTGGTATCTTCCAACTAACAACTGCGAGAGTCGGAGGAGTCTCACAGCCAGCCCTATTAAACTTCCTCACACGTCTTGGAAGCATGTCTACAAAAGCAACTTAGGGCCCCTGCATCCGCACCACCCGCTTACCCCAATTCGTAGTATTCCTACACAACCAACCCCAACCCCAGCCGTTGCTTGACGCCTCTGTGCTCCAGATCCAAGATTGTAGTCACTGAAATGGAGGTGCGCCAGGTCATGAAGTTTAGTAGTCAACAGTAGTGGAAAAACAGTACTTTATTAGAAAAACATAAATTAACAACACAAAAACATCAAACAATGAGTGCAATTGCCAACAGGGAACATCAACTTGTGGATCAAAATAACTGTAGATCGTCCTGGAAATCCCCAAAGTCCGTATTCGGAAACCTGTTGGATAAATTAAGATAATGGTCAAGCGTTAGTATGGTCACAAACGCAATATGGTACAATGTATTGCACTTGGACAAACCGGAATGTTTACAGGTATGATCAATCCTGCACAAAATGACCGTAACAGAAGTTTGTGTGGTCGTAACCTTCGTAGGAAAGAAAAGGAACGTAACAACCACACAAACTTCTGTTACGGTCTCATTATGCAGGATTTATCACAACTGTAAGCATCAGGGTTCGTTTCAGATTGATACACATGCATGCTCACTTCACCTAAACTGCACAGAAGCAACTGGAGACCAAGCAAGGGAACCACGCCATAGCAGCCTTCCTGCACGTGTTGGTGGTAACTGACTAGACAAATGTACTATTTGTGTCCCCTGCCGACACTGCACCCAATCACCGCAACAGAAACCGCACGCATTCCAACAATGTGCAGGCAAAACTGGAACACCGGGGCCTGTACACTAATGTTGTCGCAAACTTCTCAGGCAGTGTGCATGATTCTTACATCTTTCGCAAGCATCCCAGCCCTGGTCCCCAGACCAGTCCGCCGCCCAGCGATGACTGTCTGACCCTATGCACCCAGACCTCAATGCTCACCTGCCGCCACCGGCGTGTCTCCAAGAGGGCCCACCACGTGCCAGATCAACCTCTTCAGCTGTCGCTGGATTACGCAGTACAGGCCCCAAGCGCATCCTGTTGCACCGCGCCGAGGAGTCATGTCTGTACAGCCAGCAGCCTTTGGCGTACACGTGGTCCAGCCGAGCTCACAATTCAAATCGGGTCTTGATTACCAGGATATCGTATCTAGGCCACGCATCATCGCAGGCTGCACACCCGCTCAGCTCTGGTGGCACTAACTCTGTGCACCTCAAGTCATCGTCACATGGCAGGAGGCCAGTGTCCGGCAAAGTGCTTCGGCTACCACCATCTCTGTTCACCTCAACTCATCGCGACGTTGCAGGAGGCCCGTGTCGGTCAAGGTGCCTCGGCTGCCACCAACATAATAAGCACACGGATACACCCAGATAGAGAGTGGAAATGGCGTCGAGCACGTGTGCCCGGCCCTTTTTATTGGCAGGGTCACATGTCCTGTGACGCCTGTGCTGCATGGGTGCGGTGTGGGTGTAAAGCAGCCATGAGGGAGTGGCTGTGGCATGCTGACAACTGAACCTGTGATCAGCAGATCACTACAGGGAAGACCTGGGACATGTAGCATTGTAGTTCCCTCCATGTAAGCGTAAGCGGAGTTGGCTGGCTGAAACGCGCATTCTTCACGACTTTACCAATATGGCGGTTAGAATCCGCACACCCAGCGTGATAGGTACACAATGGGTGCGCGACTCCACTTTTTCTAAAAAAAAATAAATATATATATATATATGTGAACAAGGCTCCACGGAGCCAAAACGTTATGGCCGTCGCTCTGGGCAATAAATGAAATTGGCACTATTCCCTGGCTCGTGTACTTACTTCTTTGGCAGTTGAAGGATCTTCTAGGCTGGTGGGAGTAGTTTTTGGATATATATATATATATATATATATATAAATAAGAAAACAGAAGACATTATATTATTTTAATAACAAACAAAAAAAAAAATACAAAAAAGTTTTTGGGGAGATTCAAGTTACAAAATATAACAAAAAAAAAATCCAAAATTACTGAAAAAACCATAGCTATAATGAATAATATAATTCGAAATTAGCATTTAAAAAAGCTTTGAAATTCACTGAAAAAACCATAGGTTTCAGGCACGTTATAGTTAGAAATTAGCATTTAAAAAACCTTAGAAATTCACAGAAAAAACCACAGGTTTCAGGGACGTTATAGTTAGTTGGACATTTCACTCGTACAAAACCAGAGAAATTCCCCTGTTATAGTTAGTTCAGCTAACTATAACTCGCCCCCCCGCAATGCACTGCTGATGACGTCACATATTACATCATTCAGGACATGGTCAGTGTTTTTTTCCCCCAGTGGAATATATATCTCCTACTGGTGGTCGCCAGTAGGTAGTTCTAGTTAGGACCTATTATCCATAGGAAATCCGCGCCGGTGGACGAATCTTCGCGAAATTTTCAAAACACGTGGCCCGCTCCGGTCCGCTCCTATCCTGAAAGTCTCGGGGTGATTCGTCAAGCAGGGGCCGAGAAAAAAGGGGGGTCCCAAAACATGTTTTCCCCATGCAATTTTCCATAGGGACCTTTAGTCGCAGCTACAGCCCGAACTGCTGTACGGAATTACACCAAATTTGGCAGAAAGGTAGACCTTGGTTCAGAGTCGTGCCTTTTGCTTAAATGGTGTAAATCCGTTCAGTAGTTCCTGAGAAAATCAAAAGTAAAATCACATATATATCTGGGCGGAGCCTAACCACACATCTCATCGTGAGATCTGATTGGCTGTCAGCACTTCATCCAAGAAGTGTTGGCAGCCATCTTGGGACCAATATACATGATAGCACCTCATTCAAAAGCATTGCAGTTATTAGAAGGTTTTAAGACTTTAGTTACATTATAAATCATTTCTTGATGGTATCATACACATTTTAGGAATTGTGGTAAGTTCTAAGGTGATTTTACCATGTGAAAAAGCCTTCTGCTGGGATATCATGAATCATGTTTGAGAGAAAACTATTTTCTCATGCTTTTCCCACAGAGGTTTGGAAGGTGATCTATAAGCTAAACTGAGAGCATATTTTCTGTAAATTCACATCATCTTTCTCAGTCATGTGAGAATGAAGTCTGACATTCTCAGTAAAACATGTACATCCATCAAGGGCAGAGACTGTCAGTTGATTCCTTTGTGTTCTACTGCAGCTTCCCAGAGTGTTCCAAAGAACTACTAGAGCGCTAACAGTCATACTTATGATAAACGTATGGCACACCTGAAGCCATCTTGATTGGAATAAAGTGGCAACTCTTAAAACATTTAATTTAAAAAGGAACAAAATGAGGGGGTTCATTTTGCCATAGAAAGTATGAATGATTAGTGCTGCAGAAAGAAAAATTAGGGCGCATTTTGAGTGACTTCTCAAATCCTCTTCTATTTCATTAAAAAATTCTGTTATGCAGACTGAAACATGCACTTTGAATACCAGCAGCAGACTTCCCTGGTGAGCAGTAGCTTTACCACAGTGATCTAATGAGCAACTAGAGTGCTACCATTCAGAATTTATGGCAAATTTGAGACACATCTGAATGCCTTCTTGATGGAACCAAAGTAAACAAGCATTGAAAATGCAATAGGTCTCACCCTCTTTTAAGTTAAAGCAATTCAGGTTTGTAATTCGGTGGCTTTTTAGCTTTGCTTGTATTAGTATTTTTCAAACTTTCATGTACATAACATGCATATGGCTGTTTAGCATTGAATTCTCTGATATTCTCACATAATTCAAACAATTGTTCAACTGTTTATAGGCTTCTTGTAAGTATTGTTGTTTGCCCCAGAGAACTACGTTCCCACCCTTGTCGGCCGGCAATACATTGTTGCACGCCAAGAGCTTCCACCCTCAAAACTTGATTAAAAGTATCCCCTATGGAGAGAGTCTGAGAACAATTCGCAACTGCAGCAATCAGTAAAGTTGCGATGAAGAATTGCAGAGATTACAGACTCGTTTTTAATCAAGAGGTTATCCTGACCAGTGCATTAATTCACCGATTTTGAGAGCAAAACAGAGATCAAGGGAAGATATTCTTTTTAACAAAAGCAATACTAAAAAGAAAAAAGAAATCTCAAACATAAATGATTGCAGGATGATAACTACTTATAATGTTCAGCATAAGAAAGTAAGAAGCATCCTGGCCAAACATTGGCATTTGGTGCGGAGCGATCCAATATTAAGTAGAATCGTCCAAAAAAGACCTCAATTAACGTTTAGACGAGCTAAAAGTTTCAAACAAATTTTGGTCAGCATTGTATTGAAAACTCCCCCTACCCAGATAGCAGCCACGATGTGGTTAGTAAAAAAGGAAGGATTTGTGAAATGCACGAAGTGCAAAGCATGTGTGCATGGCATTAACACTGCCATGTACACATCTGGCTTGTCCAACAAAGAATTTAAGATCAGAGGACATTACACATGCAAAACAGAACATGCTGTCTAGGTACTTGAATGCCCTTGTGGTTTGAGGGACGTGGGCAGTACAATTTTACCTGTTCATAAGCGTGTGTTACACATTTAAGAGCCATCAAAAATGGAGACAAATCCAATCCGGTGGCACAACACTTTGAACGGTATCACCAGAAATGTATAACCGGGCTGTCCTATTTTGTAATTGATGCAGTTAAGCTCAATAAGAGAGGGGGTAACCGAGAGAAACAGTTGAGGAGATTGGAATCTTCATACATAATTAAATTAAACTGTAAAATACCTGCTGGTTTAAAGGATCTCCATACTCATTTATAAATATCATAATGAATGCTAGCTTCTTCTTTTTCTGAATGTTTTAACCATTTTTATATATCTCAAAACATTTTTTTGGGTATGTTATCATTTTTTGATTTTTTATTATTTTTGCACATTGGGTGAAACGCACTGGAGTTGTCACATAGTATTAGACATGTAAATTGTTTTTTAGTATTTCCGCTTCTACCGTCAAGCCCACTGGGGCCATACACTGAATGTGAATGAGTTTTTTACCCGATATTTAGGGCACAGGCCAAGACTCTGATTGAGTATTGTTTATTGGGTAATATTATCGGCTTGCATTCCATGATTGCCACTTTCATTGCGTTGGTCACTCATAAGATTGTGAGGTCTAATTGGATGTTTAGCGGGGGTAATGAATTTCTCAATAATTTAATTCCATACATTTGTAGTTGTACAAGTGGATTAACGTTGCATTTAAACGTTCACAATAGAAAAACTACTAGTCTGTTGTCTAATACACTACATCTGTAGTCCTATACATGTGACACGGCTCTTGTGTGTTTAAAATGGTGGTGAACGTTATTGTATACTGTTGGTGAACAAGCCTGCAGGACAGGCGAAACGTGTCCAGCAGATGACAATTAAATAATCGTTATATCAGCAAGACACGGCGTCATCATCCTTTACTTTGGTGAATGGAAATATTGTAAATTTGTAACGGATCCTGCCTGGTTGATCCATACGGACGACGAGCCCTTCGGTTTGAAGTTGCGGCAGTTTGAACCAAGCATCCAAGCTATCTATCTATCTATATATATATACACACACATACATATATATAAATACACACACATACATATATATAAATGCATATGCATATATATGTGCATATGTGTGCGTGTAGAGAGGTAGAGGTGTAGAGTGTAGAGGTAGAGGTGTAGAGAGTAGTAGAGAGAGATGTAGAGAGTGAGTAGTAGAGAGAGTAGCAGAGTGAGTAGAGAGTGAGAAGTAGAGAGTGAGAAGTAGAGTGAGTAGTAGAGAGAGAGTAGAGTAGTAGAGAGAGAGTAGTAGAGTAGTAGAGAGAGTAGTAGAGAGTAGCTGAGTAGTAGAGAGAGTAGTAGAGAGCGAGAATTAGAGAGTGAGTAGTAGAGAGTAGGAGTGAGTAGTAGAGAGTGAGTAGTAGAGAGTGAGTAGCAGAGTGAGTAGCAGAGTGAGTAGTCGAGAGTAGTAGAGAGAGTAGTAGAGAGAGAGTAGTAGAGAGAGAGTAGTAGAGAGAGAGTAGTAGAGAGTGAGTAGAAGTGTAGTAGAGTGAGTAGTAGAGAGAGAGTAGTAGAGTGAGTAGTAGAGAGAGTAGCAGAGAGAGAGTAGCAGAGAGAGCATTAGAGAGTAGTAGAGTGAGTAGTAGAGAGAGAGTAGTAGAGAGAGAGTAGAAGTGTAGTAGAGAGTGAGTATTAGAGAGTAGTAGAGAGAGTAGTAGAGAGAGTAGAAGAGAGTAGTAGAGAGAGAGTAGTAGAGTGAGTAGAAGAGAGTAGTAGAGAGTGAGTAGTAGAGAGTGAGTAGTAGAGAGTAGTAGAGAGTAGTAGAGAGCGAGTAGTACAGTGAGTACTAGAGAGTAGTAGAGAGCGAGTAGTAGAGAGCAAGTAGTAGAGAGTGTGTAGTAGAGTGAGTAGTAGAGAGTGAGTAGTAGAGAGTGAGTAGAAGTGTACTAGAGTGAGTAGTAGAGAGTAGTAGAGAGTGAGAAGTAGAGAGAGTAAGAGTAGTAGAGAGTGAGTAGTAGAGTGAGTAGTAGAGAGCAGTTGAGAGTGAGTAGTAGAGAGTGAGTAGTGGAGAGGGAGTAGCAGAGAGTATTAGAGAGTAGTAGAGTGAGTAGTAGAGAGAGAGAGTAGTAGAGAGAGTAGTAGAGAGAGAGAGTAGTAGAGAGTGAGAGTAGTAGAGAGTGAGTAGAAGTGTAGTAGAGAGTGAGTAGTAGAGAGAGTAGTGGAGAGTGAGTAGTGGAGAGTGAGTAGTGGAGAGTGAGTAGTGGAGAGTGAGTAGTGGAGAGTGAGTAGTGGAGAGTGAGCAGTAGAGAGTGAGCAGTAGAGAGTGAGTAGTAGAGAGAGAGTAGTAGAGAGAGAGTAGTAGAGAGAGAGTAGTAGAAAGAGAGTAGTAGAGAGTGTGTAGTAGAGAGCAAGTAGTAGAGAGTGTGTAGTAGAGTGAGTAGTAGAGAGTGAGTAGTAGAGAGTGAGTAGTAGAGAGTAGTAGAGAGTAGTAGAGAGCGAGTAGTACAGTGAGTACTAGAGAGTAGTAGAGAGCGAGTAGTAGAGAGCAAGTAGTAGAGAGTGTGTAGTAGAGTGAGTAGTAGAGAGTGAGTAGTAGAGAGTGAGTAGAAGTGTACTAGAGTGAGTAGTAGAGAGTAGTAGAGAGTGAGAAGTAGAGAGAGTAAGAGTAGTAGAGAGTGAGTAGTAGAGTGAGTAGTAGAGAGCAGTTGAGAGTGAGTAGTAGAGAGTGAGTAGTGGAGAGGGAGTAGCAGAGAGTATTAGAGAGTAGTAGAGTGAGTAGTAGAGAGAGAGAGTAGTAGAGAGAGTAGTAGAGAGAGAGTAGTAGAGAGAGAGAGTAGTAGAGAGTGAGTAGAAGTGTAGTAGAGAGTGAGTAGTAGAGAGAGTAGTGGAGAGTGAGTAGTGGAGAGTGAGTAGTGGAGAGTGAGTAGTGGAGAGTGAGTAGTGGAGAGTGAGCAGTAGAGAGTGAGCAGTAGAGAGAGAGTAGTAGAGAGAGAGTAGGAGAGAGAGAGTAGTAGAGAGTGAGTAGTAGAGTGAGTGGAAGAGAGTAGGAGAGAGTAGTAGAGTGAGTAGTAGAGAATAGTAGAGAGTGAGTAGTAGAGAGTGAGTAGTAGAGAAGTAGAGAGTGAGTAGTGGAGAGTGACTAGTAGAGAGAGAGTAGTAGAGAGCGAGCAGTAGAGAGCGAGTAGTAGAGCGAGTAGTAGAGAGCGAGTAGTAGAGAGTGAGTAGTAGAGAGTGTGTAGTAGAGAGTGTGTAGTAGAGAGTAGTAGAGAGTGAGTAGTAGAGTACTAGAGAGTAAGTGGTACAGAGTAGTAGAGTGAGTAGCAGAGAGTAGTAGCTAGTGAGTAGTAGAGAGTAGTAGAGTGAGTAGTAGAGAGTAGTAGAGAGTGAGTAGTAGAGAGAGAAGTAGAGTAGTAGTAGAGAGTGAGTACTAGAGTAGTAGAGAGTAGTCAGTCAGTGTCAGTCAATCAGTGTCAGTCAATCAGTGTCAGTCAATCAGTGTCAGTCAATCAGTGTCAGTCAATCAGTGTCAGTCAATCAGTGTCCGCTAGAGCAGCTCTGCTGACCTGGTTCTCTGGCTCTAAAGCAACTCTGCTGACCTGGTTCTTAGGCTACAGAGCAGCTCTGCTGAATTGGGTTTTCTGGCTCTAAAGCAGCTCTGTAGACCCAGTTCTATGGCTCTAAAGCAGTTCTGCTGACATGGTTCTCTCCCTCTAGAGCATCTCTGCTGACCTGGTTTTCTCCCTCTAAAGCAGTTCTACTGACCTGGTTTCTCTGGCTCTACAGCAGCTCTGCTGACCTGGTTCTATGGCTCTAAAGCAGCTCTGCTGACCTGGTTATCTAGCTCTAAAGCAGCTCTGCTGACCCGGTTCTATGGCTCTAAAGCAGCTCTGCTGACCTGGTTCTCACCCTCTAAAGCAGCTCTGCTGACCTGGTTCTCTGCCTCTAGAGCAGCTCTGCTGACATGGTTCTCTGGCTCTAGAGCAGCTCTGTTGACCTGGTTCTATGGCTCTAAAGCAGCTCTGCTGACCATCATTCATGACATGGTCAGTGACATAATTGATGACATCTCAAATGACATCACTGATGACATCATCCACGTGACAATCTGATACACCTCATCATACACTAGTATAACCTTTCATCACTCACTGTAAAATACAGAGTATCATTTGAAACCATTGACACACCAATACCAGTTACTACATACCCACTCACTGATTCCTAAGTCTACACACACACACACACACAACTACCCATTCAACAACAGAATCATTTATACATGCAGTCACTAATTAATAGAACACTATCAAATGCACTTATACACATATATAGACATTGACACATCAGCAGTCATCTTAGTTGGTTATGCAGTCATCCTACACACTCATGAAAAAAGTTAATCACACTTAAAGTTACTTACACAATTATCGAACACCTCATTTATTCAAACACATAGTAACTCATAGTTAATATGTTAAAAAAGTCACCATTACAATTATACACTCATTCATATAGTTACTCTCACAATCACTGACTCTTACACATACTTATTTATATACACCAACTCTCACACACAATGCCTTTTATTTTTTTACTTTGTTGAAGATGTACAACTAAAACATATATTCGCTCACCAACACACAAATAAATACACTCACTCACCCAAACAACTGTTTCCACATGCACTCATAAACCTATACACCTAGTCAATCAACCATTCACACATCTATGCATAGAGTTACACACACCCCATCCAACCACACACAAACTCAGTGTCCCATACAAACACTCACCCAACTATACAATAACTAATATACACACTCATGTAGTTAGTGACCAACTGATGCAGCATGTTATACAACAACAGAGACAGTGCTGCACACATTCACATAGTTTAGTTACTAATCCATGTATTAAGTGAGACACTTTTAATTACTCAAACAGACAGTCAGACAGCTACTAAATCCTCCATCCAGACAGTTATATATCCACTCAATCTTCAATACAGATTGGTATATATATAATACATATTTAAATTTCAAACTAAACCACATTCACTGGATGATGTCATCAGTGATGTTATTTGAGATGTCATCAGTGATGTCACTGACCATGTCATGAATGATGCAATATGTGACATCATCAGCAGTGCATTGCGGGCGCGCGAGTTATAGTTAGCAGAACTAACTATAACGGAGGAATTTCTATGGTTTTGTACGAGTGAAATGGCCAGCTAACAATAACACCCCTGAAACCTATGTTTTTTTCTGTGAGAATATATATATATATATATATATTACCTACTGGCAGTCGCCAGTAGGTAGTTATAGTTAGGACCTATTTTCCATAGGAAATCCGCAACATTATATTTGGAATAACGTTGGCGCCGATTGACGAATCTTCGCGAACTTTTCCAAACATTTGGCCAGCTCCGTTCCGCTCCTATCCTGAAAATTTCACGGTGATTCGTCAAGCGGGGGCCGAGAAAAAAGGGGGGTCCCAAAACACGTATTCCCCATGCATTTTCCCATAGGACCTGTTGACGCAGCTACAGCCCGAACTGCTGAACGGAATTACACCAAATTTGGCAAAGAGGTAGTCCTCAGTTCAGACTCGTGCCTTTTGCTTAAATGGTGTAAATCAGTTGAGTAGTTCCTGAGAAAATTAGAGTTAAAAAGATAGATATATCTGGGCGGAGCCTAACCACACATCTCATCGTGAGATCTGATTGGCTGTCAGTACTTCATCCAAGAAGTGTTGGCAGCCATCTTGGGACCAATATACATGATAGCACCTCATTAAAAAGCATTGCAGTTAATAGAAGGTTTTAAGACTTTAGTTACATTATAAATCATTTGTTGATGGTACCATACTCATTTTAGGGATTGTGGTGTGTTCTAAGGTGATTTTACCATATGAAAAAGCCTTCTGCTGTGATATCATGAATCATGTTTGAGAGAAAACTATTTTCTCATGCTTTTGGAAGGTGATCTATAAGCTAAACTGACAGCATATTTTCTGTAAATTCACATTATCTTTCTCAGTCATGTGAGAATGAAGTCTGACATTCTCAGTAAAACATGTACATCCAACAAGGGCAGAGACTGTCTGTTGATTCCTTTGTGTTCTAGTGCAGCTTCCCAGAGTGTTCTTAAGAACAACTAGAGCGCTAACAGTCCTACTTATGACAAACGTATTGCACACCTGAAGCCATCTTGATTGGAATAAAGTGGTAACTCTTAAAACATTTAATTTAAAAAGGAAAAAAATGAGGGGGTTCATTTTGCCATAGAAAGTATGATTAGTGCTGCAGAAAGAAAAATTAGGGCACATTTTGAGTGACTTTGCAAATCCTCTTCTATTTCATTAAACAATTCTGACATGCAGACTGAAACATGCACTTTCAATACCAGCAGCAGACTTCCCTGGTGAGCAGTAGCTTTAATACAGTGATCTAATAAGCAACTAAAGTGCTAACATTCAGAATTGATGGCAAATGTGTGACACATCTGAATGCCTTTTTTTTTTTTTTTTTTTTTTTTTTTTTAAACCGTTTATTGCATTTTAAAAATAGTTACAAGTATGGGCCTACAACCATCTGGCCGGCCGCTAGAGTGGCAGAAGCATATGACATACATACAGTAAGAGTCTCCTGGCGGTTCGGATTGGTAAATCAGGAGATAGCAATAGCGCAGGCCACATAGCTCCAAGCCCACAGTACGGTTCCCTTTTATCAAAACAGGACAACACCAAAAACCACACCCGCAAGGCAACCCGCAATCCAAGATGTCGGCACGTGCTCCTTAAGTGGGGGATCCCAACCCGCAGCCTAACTCTGAAGAGGGGGAATGGGAGCAGATCCGGGACTGGGGGCCCACATGCCCACGGCTGGGGGAGGGGGTCGGCTAGGGGGACGGAGCTGGTGAGGCAGCCGGTAGCAGTGGCGGCTCACAAATACCCCCGCGATAGGCGTTCCAGGGGCCCCAGATTTTCACCCACGCCCCAGGCTTACCCCTCGCCACATACACCACCTTTTCACGAAACATACACCAATCCATGTGTTCTTTCCAGGCCAACACCGCCGGGGGCCTCTGGGATCCCCACAATTGAGCAATGTCACGCTTAGCTATCATGTATCCCAGAGTCACCCACCGCGTCTGCGGGACCGAATAGTCATTTGGTTCCCACACATTCAGCAAGCATCTCCTCGCTTCAGGCAACAGCGCGACACGCGTAACCACACGCAGGACCTCATGCACACCACGCCAGAATCGCTCCACCTTTGGGCACTCCCACAGAATATGCATGAAAGTTGCCAAAGCACCACAGCCACGCTTACACAATCCATCCCCAGCAAAGCCCATACGTAGAAGCCTTGGCCCCGTCACGTAAACCCGGTGGAGGATCTTAAGCTGGACGAAGCGAAGGCGAGCCGGGATGGCCACCTCCTTCGGAGAGGCCACCGCGGAAATCCAGTCCTCGTCGTCCAGTTCCAGCCCGTCGGCAACCCAGGCCTCGCGGAGACTAGTCAGCAGGCACGATCTGTCGTTGATCAGTTTTTTATATATAAGGGAGATCGTGCTGTCTGGAACATGGCCATCCAGCACTCTGTCCTCCAGGGGGGAAGACTCCGGAATGGACGCGACATCCGGGAAGACGGAGCCCAGCGCGTGGCGGACTTGTAAGTACCGAAAGTACTCACTGCCTTGCAGCTGAAACTCCGTCTGCAGCGTCTCAAAAGTTTTGAATCCCCCCCTCGTCCAGAGATCTCCCACTGTGCTGATTCCGATCGTGTCCCACTTCTCGAAGCCCTTCGATGTCCACAGGGAGCCCAACCTCTCAGACGCATATAGCGGTGACGCCCGGGTCAAACGGTCCTTCCACCCCATAGCTGCATTAGCCGCGTGCCATACACGCACCATGACACGCGTCGGCCCCGTCAGACGGGAGTCGGGCGCGCCAGAGTAGAGCGCTCGATTGTAATCGCCACCGGGCAGGAGCCTCTTCTCCATTTCAAATGCCGGGTTCAAGGCGGGCCCGTAGAGGCCATGATTAATTGCAGCTAGCTGGGAGGCCCAGTAATACCGTTTAATATCCGGGAGGGCAACCCCCCCATCGTACCACGGGAGCGTCAATTTAGCCAGAGCAATACGCGGCCTCCCGTCCCAGAACAGGCGCCGCTGCAGGCTCTCCACCTCACGGAAGTAGCGCGCCGGAACCAAGTCCATCGTGTTCTGGAGCGCGTACAGAAAGCGCGACAAAGACATCATCTTAAACAAGGCCGCTCGGCCAAGCGGCGAAAGCGGAAGACGCCGCCAACGCGCCACATCCTCCTTCAAGCGCTGGAGGGGGGGTAGCAAGTTCCGCTCGTAGCGGGCCTCCGGGTCCAGAGTAATATATATACCCAGGTACCGGAACCCCTGGGAGGCGATCTGGATCGGGCAGTCCCGTGGTAGGGCCGGAGCCTCCCCGGAAAGCACATATACGCAGGATTTCGCCCAGTTGATGACAAGGCCTGAGTTCCGACCGAAGGCGCGCAAAACATCAACCAGGACAATCAGCGATTTACGCGGGGAGGCGAGATACAAAAGGATATCATCGGCGTAGAGGGACACGCGGTCCTCATGCTCGGGGGTCCAGCGGAGACCACGGATAGAAGGGTGCCACCGCAGCCACTCCGCCAAGGGCTCCAAGGCCAGTGCAAACAGGAGCGGCGACAAGGGGCAACCCTGACGCGTGCCCCGTCCCAGCGCGAATGGGGCCGAGACTCGCCCATTCACCACCACCTGCGCCAATGGGCCCGAATACAACAATTTGACCCAGCTAATGAATCCCGGTCCAAATCCAAATTTCGCCAGCATCGCCCAGATGTATGGCCACTCAAGCGTGTCAAACGCCATGGTGGCGTCTAAGGACGCCAAGATGGCCGGCTCCCGCACAAACGGGACACGTGCGAGCACCCCGTGCAAGCGTCGCAGATTAAGAGCCGTGTTGCGATGGGGTATAAAGCCAGATTGGTCTTGGTGGACCAAATCGCCCACCACGCCGACCAGCCGGTTGGCCAACACCTTGGCGAGGATTTTGGGCTCCGCGTTCAAGAGCGAGATAGGCCTATAGGATGTGACCCGCTCACGGGGTCTCCCCTCCTTGTGGATCACCACGATTGTGGCCAGACGCTGGTCCGGCGGGAGGGAACCCTGCGAGTGGGCCGCCACGAACATCGCGCGCAGGTGGGGCGCCAGTACATCCGGTCGCAGCTTGTACAGCTCGATGGGGATACCATTGGGGCCAATGGCCTTGCCGGATGCGACCGAGCGAATAGCAAGGGCAATTTCATCCGAGGTGGGAGGAGCGTCCAACGAATCCCTGTCCTCCACCGAAAGGGAGGGCAGCGCGATGTCCCGAAGCAGGGCATGGGAATCTTCCTCCGAGCAAGGAGAAACCGGGGAGTACACCTCGCGGAAATAATCCGCGAAGCAGGAGACAATGGCTTCCGGCTCGGTGACACGCACACCATCCATCCCCTCGATCAAAGGAACCACACGACTCGCTCTCTCCTTCTTGTCCAACCACGCAATCAATTTACCAGCCTTATCACCCACATCATACAATCGCCCCTGTTGCTCTCTACTGAGGCCCCTGGCCGCCTCCGTGACGAGGGCCCTATAGGCCGCCCGCTTGAGGTGTAGAACATGCAATTTGGCATCCGTCACCCCGCTCCCCAGGTCACCCTCTAGTTCCACAATTTCGGCCTCCACCCGGGTTACTTCCTCCCGCTCGTGCCTCCGGGCATGGGAGATAAAGGAGAGGGCCTCCCCTCTGAGAACTACCTTAAAAGCCTCCCACAGGGAGATGGCCGAAGGGACAGACCCCACATTCTCAAAGTATCGCTGCAGGGATTTGATCAAGTCAGCACGAATAGTGGGGTCGCGCAAGTACCAAGCATTGATTGGGGCCACCCTGCCCTCCCCCCTCGGGAAGACATCGAAATGTAACAGTAATGGGGAGTGATCTGAAATACCCCGCGCCAGATGGCACACCTCTCCCACCCTCCCGGCATAGGCCGCAGGGACAAGGATGTAATCAAGCCGCGAGAGGCTACCATGGGCACCCGAGTGGAAGGTGTATTGCAACTGCGCGGGATGCTTTAGTCGCCAGCAATCCACCAGTCCTAATGTATCTAAAAGGCCGGACAGCCACGCCTGTGCCCGGGGGAGGTCCCTAGGGGGATGACGATCCATAGACCCAGAAGCTACCGCATTAAAGTCCCCCCCAACCACCAGCAGACCACCCGGAAGGTCTAGGAGAAGGCGCCCCAGGTCCGCAAATGTAGTAGATTGTAACCCAGGCGGAACGTACACTGATATAAAAACAAACACTATACCCTCCATTCTACCCACCAGGACAGTGTATCGTCCCCTCTCGTCATGGCGCACCTCATCAATCTCCAACGGGAGCGAGTTCTTGATCATGATACCCACCCCCCGCGAGCCCGAGGTGAAGCCCGAGTGGGCCACCAAACGATAGCCCCGCCGATTCATGGCATGAAAGGAGTTACCTATAAGGTGTGTCTCCTGCAGGAAGACAACATCTGGCGAAATACGTTTCAGATACTGCAGGACCACACCACGCTTAATCCTGTCCCCCAGGCCGTTAACATTCCATGACAACACAGTCAAATCCCTACCCCCCATCATACGTAGAAGCAATCAGTCGTCCCCCACAGAGCATCTCGAGAGCAACAATACAGTAAAGGGTTTGCCTTGCGGTGCAAACAAACAACACACCCCCCCCACCCCCCCATCCCAACAGAACTCCCCCCTCCCTGCACCCCTGCATGAGCCCAGACAGCCCCCCCAAAGTGCAGTGTGCCTGTCGCCCCATAGCTGAAAAACTAACTAGTCCCCCAGAGGAGGAGGGAAGCCCCCAATAGACCCCGTACGACCTCCATAGGAGGGGAACATACACGATCAGTAAATGGTAAAGGAATGTTGTCCAGAGCAAGGCCTATTATTCACCCCTCAGTTCTGATCCGGTGGGCCCTCCCCGCCAACCGCACCCCCCCCACCCCCTCGGCCCCGATCCCCAGGCAGAGTGTCCAACCAGTCCCCAGCCGCCTCGGGTCGGTCAAAAAAGTGCGTGCGACCATCCACCTCCACCCTTAGCTTAGCTGGAAAAAGCATTGAGTACTTAAGGTTCAGGTCCCGTAGGCGACGTTTAACTCCGAGAAAACTCAGTCTCTGCTTTTGGACCGCCGGAGTAAAGTCAGGGTAGAAATGCACGTCCATGTTATCAAGCTTGACCGGTCCCTGTTGCCTGGAGGTCTGCAGGATAGCGTCTCTGTCCCGAAAGTTAAAAATCCGGGCAATGAGAGGCCGCGGCGGGGCACCGGCCTTAGGTCTGCCCCCAGGGACCCGGTGGGCACGTTCCACCGCAAAAAGCTTACTCAGCCCCCGGGGCTGGAGATGGGTAAGGATCAATTCTTCTACAAAAAGATCTGCCGCCTCCGCCTCTCATCCCTCCGGCACCCCCACAATGCGAACGTTATTCCTCCGGGCCCGACCCTCAGAATCCTCCAATCGACGGTCCATCAGGGCGCTCGCCTGGCCAAGCCGGCGCACCTCCTTTTGGAGGGCCACCACATCTGTCGTGAGGCTCGTTGTGGTGTGGGCCAGGGAATCGACCCGGTCGTTTGTTTTGGACAAGTCAGCCCTCACAAGGCTCACATCCACAAGGACCGAGTCTATCTTTTGCGCTAGGGTGTCGAAGCGCTGGTCCACCGAGGCCTTCATCTCGGCGATGGCGCCCATGACGTCCCGGAGGGTCAGATCCACTGGCTGAGCAAACGCCTCAGTCGGGCCCGCCGGGGATGTGCGCGATGCCTCCGGAGATCCCTTCTGGAGGGTGTAGCGGTCCATACTGTTGGATTGATGCGCCGGGCCACGGCGGGTCGTCTTCATCTTCGCCCGGTCGCCATCTTGTTTGGTGGACATGCCTGCTCTCCCACCGTCGTGCCAATCTCCTCGAAAGGGCCGCTAAACCAGTTCACGGGTTCCGGGGAAGAGGGCGACCACTGGACCGCAGGATGACTCACAGCCGGCGGGTCAGCCGGGCACCTGGACAAGGCCACACCACCGCACCCCGCTCCGCAACCCTACCTCGCTTGAGGGCAAGGGGGGCGCAAAAGCGAAAGTGAAAGCGCGGGGTACGCGAGTCGCCCAGCCCTGCCCGCCGCTGTTGTTCGCTTTGTCCCCGGGTCGCCCCACTACTCCAATCCGGGGGGCCGGCGCGGAGAAGGCCGCAACCTTCGATCGGTGCTCCCACCGGTGTCCGGGGTCCGATTCGAAAACGGAAAACGGGTGTCGCCTCAGCTCGGGTTCACAGACACAGTCCCCTCAACAAGGACAGGATATAGCCAGGATTAATTCAGGAGGTCGCGGAGGTCCTCGGGAGCCTCGCACCTACGCGGCCATCTTGGTTGCGCGCTAGGCTCCTCCTCTCTGAATGCCTTCTTGATGGAACCAAAGTAAAAAACTGAAAGTATTTCCTACTGAGGTGACTGCAGTAAATGAGGAAATTAGGGAACTTCATAACAAATAAATCTCCCAAGATTGCCACCAGAGACAAAAGAGCCCAAATGTATCCCAAATATCACCCAGATGTAGCCCAAGTATAGCCCAATGACAGAATGTCCCAGAGTGTTCTAACAAACAACTAGAGCGCTAACAGTCTTACTTATGACAAAAGTATGGTACACCTGAAGCCATCTTGATTGGAATAAAGTGGTAACACTTAAAACATTTAATTTACAAAGGAACAAAATGAGGGGGTTCATTTTGCCATAGAAATTATGATTAGTGCTGCAGAAAGAAAAATTAGGGCACATTATGACTTCTCAAATCCTCTTCCATTTCATTAAAAAATTCTGACATGCAGACTGAAACATGCACTTTGAATACCAGCAGCAGACTTCCCTGGTGAGCAGTAGCTTTACTACAGTGATCTAATGAGCAACTAGAGTGCTAACATTCAGAATTTATGGCAAATGTGTGACATATCTGAATACCTTCTTGATGGAATCAAAGTAAAAAACTGAAAGCATTTCCTACTGAGGAGACTGCAGTAAATGAGGAAATTAGGAAACTTCATAACAAATAAATCTCCCAAGATGGCCACCAGAGACAAAAGAGCCCAAGTGCAGCACAAATATCACCCAGATGTATCCCACATGTAGCGCAATGACAGAAGTGTGCAAAACACGTAATTTTTGTGTATTTGCAGTTTTATATAGTGCAGACTTGTCAGGTATTGGAGTGCTTTAAATGAGCATTGGTTACATCACACAAGATCAAATTCATTTTGGTTGTAGACATGGGGAGATTAAGTGATTTGACCAGAATCACAGAATGTTGAGCTGAAGCAGAAACTCCAACCTGGTTCCCCAGTTGCAAAGTCTGCAGCTCTGGAAGTAACACCACATCCTCTCCCCTAAGTGCAACATTTAATCAAGTGGTCAACTGGATAAAAAAACAAAGATTACAAATTATTTTAAAGTTCTTTGTCGCTGTTTGAAAACTCAGAAAATATATCCTCATTTTAGTTTTTTAGAACACTAACCATAATTTTGATGCAAATAAGACCCTCTCATATATGTAATTTCTAAAGGAAATGCTCTAGGTATTACAGTTTTGATTACATCAGGATGACGTCAGGCGTTCCACACTTTTGTAATAAATATAGAATGTTGGCAATCTAGTTGTTCATTGGGATACTGTTGAGAGGCAGAGGCCAGGGTCACGGACTCTGAAAATTGAAGGCAGGTCGGAGAGTGCAGAGGCAACAATTTGACCACACTGGGCAGGCAGGAAGGGCAGTGGCAGCACAACAGACTATGGAGGGCAATGGAAAGGGGGGCAGGGGCAACAAACCAACAATACAGGACTGGCAAGAGAGGCTGTGGCAATATAATAGTCCATTGTGGGCAGAAGGAAGAGGCAGTGGTAGTACAACCATACATGCCAACAGACCAGTGTCAGCCAGGAAACGTCCAATGTTTTTAAGCTCAAATGGGCTTTATTTGATCTGTCTCCTGTCTACAATCTCCTCTTTTTCAATGCAACTCAAAGGGGAAAATCAATACCCCAGTTTTTTTTTCAAAATCTCCCTCTTACCAAGTTCAAAATGTTCGCAAGTATGGTACATTGGATCATGGTAGGCAGGAGGAATTTTTAAAATGCGTGTCTGTGCGAACTACTTAAAATATGAACAAGTATGCAGCATAATCTCACGTTTATTCAGGAAGAAGAGGACGTTTGTGACTGTGACTCCGGGCTCACTTGGCAGAAACACCCCCAGACCCTCCACCCCCCATCGCAAAATGTAATACCTGTGAAAATGGTAGGTGGACACAGTGTTATATAGAACATAGTCCTGAGAGCACGATTAAAAATGAAAACTAGATATAGTATATGGTATAAACAATGCACCAAAAAGTGTGATATAAGATGAACCGGGGCGTGAAATATAATATGCAATACATTGTGCGCAATGACAGATTCATTGGAGAGCGCAAGATAGCACAGGCACTAGCGCGTGCTATGCGATATGCGCCTTGGAGTTTAATATGCACAGGGCAGTGTTGTGTAACCTAACTAGACTCTAAAGTTGTAATATAAAATATGTGCTGGGGAGTGTAATGTTGCATATGCACTGTGACAAAGATATGGATCCCAGATTGTAATATGTATGGCATAGCGCTGTGCATTATAACAAAGGCATCGAGGAAGGCACGTTAGATGGGGCAATATAACCCGTGCGAAGGCAAGTGTGGCATGACATTCACGGGGTGGTGTTACAGTGTACATGGGCTAGAGAGTGTCATAGCAAACGCACTAGCTGGTGGAATACAACACAGAGGTGTGTGGCACTCGGCGGGCACTGGTGGGTGTAACACAGCATTGGGCTCAGCCAGGAGCACGCTGTGACTCTCAAGTGAGGTTTGTCTCCTTTCCAGAGAGTAAAATAAAAAGTATTACACATCCGGCGGTGGATGTGTGTTTTTATTAACCGGGAGGGGGGTTTCTTGCATAGTTTGGTCGAATTTTTGTTGAATCCCCTTTGAATGGCTTGGTGTGCGTGTGAATTAAATGTGCCCGTCAATAGCTACCCATGTTTGTATAAATAAACGACAAGGGTGTCTACTTGGAGAGTACCCACCAGCGGGGGCGCCGGGATTAGGCACGGTAGGGCGTCAGACACGTCAGAGCTTCACTAGCGGCGTAAATACATTCCACGTGGATTCATTGTATGCATAGTCGCCTTTTAATGAATATCACGCAAATTGTCATGGTGATAGGTACATGCGGTTTGTCCAGCATGTCCTAGGTGTTTCTATAAATATATATTTTTTTTAAATAATAAAAAACAAAGGCCGGCCCCGGGGATGGGGTCCCCGGGGCCATAAGTGGCCTGAGGAGGGGGGCAACGCAGCCCCCCTTCTAAAGAATTAAATAAAAAAAGGCCATGACCCGGGGGTTGGGGTCCCCGGGGCCGATTAAGGCCTTGGGAGGGGGGCCACGTTGCCCCCTTCCAAATAAATTTTTTTCAACAAAAAAAATTAGGGTGCAGAACCTGGGGGATGGGGTCCCCAGGGCCAATAAATTAGAAAAATAAGGGGGGCCACACAGCCCTCCTTCTTAAAAAAATAAAATAAATAAAAGACCGGCACCGCGCAGGAGGCCACGCCCCCTCCTTGCAGCACTCTGCAAACGCGCCCCCTGGCCAGTTGTAATTTGGGGAATTAATTCCCCTTCAATACTGAGGGTCCCTCAGGGCCAACTAGCCCAACAGGTATCTCCAGTATGTCCCAGGGAGCTGCGTTGCAGACAGGTGTTCTGAGGCCACGCCCCTTTACACCTCTATGCAACGCAGCTCTGTGGCGCTTACTGGAGGTACCTAGTGGGCTAGTTTGACCCTAGGGACCCTTAGGATTCAAGGGGACTTAATCTCTCAACTTAGAATGGCCACAGGGCGCGTTTACACAGTGGTGAAGGGAGGGGACGGGGCCTGAGGTGACGTGTGCAAACACGCCCTGTGACGCGTTTTAAGTTGGGGAAATAATTCCCTTTCAATCCTGAGGGACCCTGGGGACCAACTAGCCCACCAGGTGCTTCCAGTAAGCGCCACTGCTCTGCGTTGCAGAGAGGTGGTGCAGGCCGTGCCCCTTTTTACACCTCTCTGCAATGGCGCTTACTGGACGTACCTAGTGGGCTATTTTGCCCCTAGGGACCCTCAGGATTAAAGGGGACTTAATCTCGCAACTTAAAACTGCCACAGGGCGTGTTTACACAGTGGGGAAGGGAGGGGACGGGGCCTGAGTTAACGTGTGCAAACACGCCCTGTGGCGCGTTTTAAGAGGTAGTTTTAATCCCCTGCCCTATTATATACTAGGGGCTTACAGAAGAGGTCATGCTAATCACAGGGGGACCCCAACGCATAGTGTTCCCTAGTGTATGTAGGTATTTTCACTGTATTCTGAGTGTCTTTTAACATAGAACTGGCTCTAGGACTGGTTAGTCAGACTCAGTTACCAGTATCCGTCTGAAAAAGTTGAGGGTACAGTATGATTTTGCAACAAGGCTTCTTTCTGCTCTTCTGTTTGTTCTTTCTGCACGTTATCCTTCTTCCTGCACTTTTCTTAGTCTTTGAGGACTTCTGTTGCTTCTTTCTGCATTTCTTTTTTTTCTTTCTGTGTGTTTTTTCTTCTTTCTTTACATGTCCTATCTCTGTAAGCATAGTTAGAAATGAGCATTTAAAAAACCTTTGAAATTCCATGAAAAAACCATAGGTTTCAGGCACGTTATAGTTAGCTGGACTTTTCACTCGTACAAAACCATTGAAATCCCCCTGTTATAGTTAGTTCAGCTAACTATAACTCGCGCGCCCGCAATGCACTGCTGATGACGTCGCATATTACATCACTCATGACATGGTCAGTGACATCACTCATGACATCATCCTTGTGATAGAGTGGCAGACCTCCTCTCCCCCTAATATAACCTTTGATACACACATTCAAAAATAGAAACTAACATTTTCAAAACAATGGACATACCAATACCAGTTACAACAACCTATTCAGTAATTCTAAGATCCACATACACATCCACTCATTCACCAACAGTCCCATACAGTCACTCATACATGTACTCACTCATCATATGTACTCATACACCTATACATCCTGTTACACAATGCCACTCATCCATAGAGTTACTCACACACAGTCACTCATGCTAATAAAGAATCAAACATACATTTACTTGCATATACATTTATACACACACCACCACACTTACTTCTACAGAAACTTACACATACTTAGTCTTTTAAACAATCACTTATAGAAACACATACTTATTCATACAGGAACTCTTCCAATCTCTCACTCTCACATATACTCACTTATATACACCAATAGTCACATATACTAGTTTAAAACATATGTAGTTACTCATAAACCCACTATTGATACAGTCATTCACTCACTAACACACCCATGCACACACTCATCCTCCCATACAGTCCTGCACACATGCTGTCTTCAACACATACAGTGAGTCACTCATTCATGCACCTATGCACTACGTAATACCCCCCACCGAACCATTCAGACACTCATACTGATACTCAAAAAACCAACTAATAACCTATATAGCCACTCGTGTAGCTACTCATCAACCCATGCAGCCACTTATACACAAAGTGAGAGACTGATACAGATATTTACATATTTAAACATTACTCACTAAGCCATGTATTCACTAAGATACACTTAGTCAGTTATACAATAAATTTTTCAAAAACTAATCATCCGTTTATATACCCATTTATTCTTCCATCGACCTTGAGATATACATATATAAAACATATGTAATTTTCAGAAAAACACACATTCACTGGATGATGTCATCAGTGATGTCATCAGTGATACCATTTGAGATGTCATCAGTGATGTCATGAGTGATGTCACTGACCATGTCATGAGTGATGTAATATGTGACGTCATCAGCAGTGCATTGCGGGCGCGCGAGTTATAGTTAGCTGAACTAACTATAACGGGGGAATTTCAATGGTTTTGTACGAGTGAAAAGTCCAGCTAACTATAACGTCCCTGAAACCTATGGTTTTTTCAGTGAATATATATATATATATATTTCCACCAATGTGCCCTGAAGCATTTAGAAGCGCACACGACATCACTCTGCCACCGGCATTAAAGATGCAGCCTGCCTTACTGCTCCACTGTTTAATTAGGCTGCCAACGCGTTTCGAGGTTCCATGACCCCTTCTTCCTAGGCTGAACAAACGTCATTTGACACTCGCATTAATTATATTTCCGGTTTTATTTCCATTCCGCCCCAGTGGGCGTAAGCTCAGTGCAATTACTACTAAAATGCCTGATGGGACATGAAGTCCTAATGCAAGAATAAGTATTACTTTGGTAAGTTCAAATGTTCCGTTTGTATTCATTAATGTTCATTATTTCCTACAGTAGGCTGTGTCCCAGAAAGCAGGCTCAATCTGCATATCGAGTGATGTGCTGATCCAGATTTGAACAGTTCAAGACGGCAGCCTCGCTCAGCTGGTGACCAATTTTCACGTTAAAGGCTTCTCACTACTTGCTAAACAATTTTACCCAAAAACCATCTTACCACCACATCCAGGAGCAAGAAGCTGTAGGATTTATTCCTCTAAGTTTCCTGTGTTTGCGCACAAAGTTTGTATGGCAAAAGGGATTCCTCTTACAGTACACATTTCTGTGATGATATGGAAGAAATAAGTTGTTCTAATGGTTAAAATAACTAGCATTCCAAGGAGTCTCCACGTGGGCAAAACCAGCTATTAAGAGAAGAGTTCAAATATTATGTTGGATAGGATTTTAAAAAAGAAAAATCTGCAAGCAGACCAAATTGTTGAAGGGACTAAAATAAGTGGATTTTTTGTCCCTTAAATCTTAAAATCAGCTTGCTGATAGAGAGCTAACTAAGTATAACCAGCTTACTCTTTCAATCTCTCATTAATATCTTACTTTTTCAATACCTCGCCAGAATGCTGTAGGCGGATTACTCCATCCCAGATCTATATAGGGTGATTACAAAATACCAACTGCAAGCAACAACAATTTATAGGTTTGTTTTGAGAAAGGGATAAATAAGTTAAAGAGTTATTATAAATGTCGATGTCAGTGACATTATTTGGATATGGAGTGAGACTGTGTGGCTTGCGGTTAATAATAGTACAGAAGCTGTATCGTATAGCTTACCTGTCGGTGTAGTTTTGCAGCTTGAAGACTTTCTGGATTCACTATGCTGTGCATTATTCCGGCATCTTGTGGTTGGGTCCGGAATCGTAGTATTTTCTCTCTTTTTTTTTCCGTGACCCATGTGGGCGGCGACGTCCCACCATTTGGTGTCCTTCGTGACGTCGGCGTGCTTCCTGCGGAAGCTCCCACCTTCTTCTGATTCTTTTTTCTTGTCTTGTGTTAATCCTGTCTTCTCTGTTATTTTGTAAGTCTTGTTTATCATTAACCCTTTACCTCCTGTCTCATCTTTCTGACGGAGGAGGGTGGGTTCGCTAGTGAATCCAGAAAGTCTTCAAGCTGCAAAACTACACAGACAGGTAAGAAACTATACGTTTTGCAGCGGGAATCTTTCTGGATTCACTATGCTGTGCATATACTTTGTAGCGGTTTGTCCTTATTGTGGTGGCTGGGTGGAAGATGAGCACTGGTTACTGAATATGTCTTGTAAGACCTTCTGTCCCACTTGCGCTTCTTTGTTCATTTGAATATCTACACAGTAGTGCTTAGTGAACGTATGCACTTAAGACCATGTTGCCGCTTGGCAATTGTCTTGGATAGATGTGTTTGCTAGAAACGCAATTGTTGCTCCTTTCTTCCTTGTTGAGTGAGCCTGAGCTACTCCTTGTAACTGTTGTCCTGCCTGCTTGTGGCAGAGTTAAATTGTCTGCACAATCCATCGTGCAATGGTATTCTTGGTGACTGGTCGTCCCAGAAAACTGCTTGCGAAGGAAACAAAGAACTGTTTTGTTTTCCTGCACTCCTTTGTCCTTTCTATATAGTGATTCAGAGCCCTTCTGGCGTCTAGTGTGTGTAGAGCCCTTTCTGTTTTTGTGGTCGGTTTTTGGAAAAAACTTGGTATTTGGATTGTTTGGTTAATATGGAACCGAGACACCACCTTTGGCATGAAGTGTGGGTCCGTCCTCATTACAATCCTGTCCTTGTGTATTTGTAAGTAGGGCTCTTGGAGTGTGAGCGCTTGCAACTCACGTATTCTTCATAGTGACGTGATCGCCACTAAGAAGGCCGTCTTTAGTGCGAGCATGTGCAGTGTAGCCTTGTGAATAGGTTCAAAGGGTGCCTTCATCAATTGAGTTAGCACTACGTTGAGGTTCCATGCTGGTGCTGGCATCCTCTTTGAGGGGGGCGATTCTCTTGGCCCCTTCCAAGAATCTCTTCACCCCTTGAGAGGTGAAGAAACTTTTCCCTGTTTCTCCTCTTGTGTAGGGCACCACCGCAGCCAAGTGCACCCTCAGGGATATGTAGCGTAATCCGCTTTGTAGCTGGTGCGTTAAGTAGTTTAGTACCGTTGATTCCCTTGTGACCTTCCGTTGTAGCTTCTCCTTGATGTACCATAGGGAGTACCTCTTCCATTTTGCTAAGTAGCACTTTCTTGTGATAGGCCTCCTTGCTTCCCTGAGTACTGCCATAGTACTTGGTGGTAGTTTTAGGTGTGCAAATTCTAGGTCTTCAGGAGCCATGCTGCTAGGCTGAGACCCTCTGGTTCTGGGTGAAGCCCCCTTCCGTTCTGCATTGTTAACAGGTCCCTTCTTCTTGGGAACCTGTGTGCTGGTTCTTGTGCCATTTCCACTATCTGCGAGAACCAGGACTGCCTGGCCCACTGAGGTGCTATCAATATTAGCGTCATGTTACTGCATTTGCTGAGTACCCTGTATATCAGTGGTGTTGGGGGAAAAGCGTATGCAAAGCTCTTTGACCAACTTATCCATAGTGCATTCCCTTGGGACCGATGTTCCGTTGTCTGGATGCGAAATATTGGCATTTTGCATTCTGGTGTGTTGCAAATAGGTCTATTTGTGGAGTACCCCATTTCTGGAAAAGCTTCTCTATTTCCTGCTGGTTGAGCTCCCATTTGTGAGATGCCGACGTCTGTCTGCTGAGCCGGTCTGCTTCCACATTGTCCTTCCCTGGGAGATGTATTGCTAGTAGGTCTATTTTCAGTGGGATGGCCCATCTCTAAATTTCCTGTGCTAGCCCCGATAGTGGTACTGATTGTGTGCCTCCTTGTTTGTTGATCTAGAACATGGTGGTTGTGTTGTCTGTTTGGACCAACACCCTGTTCCCATAGAGCTCTTTCAGAAAGGCTTTTAAGGCTAGGAATTCAGTTTTGCATCTTGCTGCGACCATAGACCCCTCACCTTGAGCTTGTTCATGTGTGTGCCCCACCCCAGCTGGGAGGCGTCCGTCGTGATGGTCACTGTTGGAGTTGGTTGTGTGAATGGCTTCTCCTGTGATATGTTTTCCTTTTTCCACCACGCTATTTCCTGGTGCACTGTGTGCGTGACAACCACAAGATCTTCCCAACTCCCTGTGGCCTGTGACCATTGTTGCTGGATCCATTCCTGAAATGGTCTCCTGTGTAGTCGGATATTTGGGACTAGCTGGATGCATGACACCATCATTCCCATCAGTTTGCTCACTGTCCTCACTGTCAGGACTTGCCCCTTGCGGTAATGACGTGTTTCCTTCAGTATCGCCAACGATCTCTTCCTGCTGGTTAACACGTTGGCCTGTATGGTGTCGATCTCCGCCCCTAAGAATATCTTGATTTGTTCTGGTTCTGTTGACAATTTCTCCCAATGGATCGAGAAACCCAGTCTTGTCAGGGTTAGTATGACCTGTTGGATGTGGAGTTTGCATTGGCTGTACGAACCTGCCTTTACGAGCCAGTTGTCGAGATAGGGGTATACATGTATTCCTTGCCTTTGTAGGTGTGCTGCGACTGCTGCTAGGCATTTTGTAAACACCCTTGGTGTGGATTTCAGGCAGACTGCCAGTACTGTGAACTGGTAGTGGCTTTGGTTGATCACAAACCTTAGCAGGCGCTTGTGTTTGTGGTTGATGGGGGATGTGTAAGTATGCGTCCTTTAAGTCTATAGTAGCCATGAAATCACCTTGTTGTATTTGTGGTATTACCTCTTGTATGGAAGTCATCTTGAACCTTTGAATTTTTATGAATTTTTTCAGGAACAGTAGATCTAGGATAGGTCTTAGTATTTAGTCCATCTTTGGCACCAGGAAGTAAGTTGAGTAAACCCCTTTGTTCCTTTGGTTTTTTGGTACCATCTCTATTGCCTCCTTGCTGAGCAGTTCCTGCGCCTCTAGCTGCAAGAGTGAGAGCTCCTTTGCTGAGTGTGTCTGAGGTAATTCAGTTTCCAATCTTGTTCGTATTTAGCCACCATTTTGTGTCTTTCTGCCATTTTGTGTTGCCCTCACTCACGGTGAACGAAGTGTTGTTTTCCCTCATCCTACTGCAACGTGTCAAATAACCTCCTGCCTCTGTTTATAGCTGGTGTCAGGGTCCGGCCGACTCCACTAATCCTCGTCTGGTCTGACTGATCCCTGTTTCAACTATCTGTTGGCTCGCACCATTCTTTCCTGACTTTATCTTATCCTCTGACCTTCGCTATTCTTTACTCGTATTCTCTCGTTTCACAACTGTCCTCTGGGCCATACAAATGTGTCCTGCCACCAGCAAGTCGACTTATAAACACTACCACG
This sequence comes from Triturus cristatus, assembly GCF_964204655.1. Lineage (NCBI taxonomy): Eukaryota > Metazoa > Chordata > Amphibia > Caudata > Salamandridae > Triturus > Triturus cristatus. Next base: position 685,873,734 of record NC_140581.1, on the reverse strand, counting down.
GATTAACTTGTGGGGAAGGGTGACAAACACAGTTGGGAGAGAGGCTTATTTGAGTTACTTAATAACTTGTTTTTACATTCTTCTCATTGGTTGACCCTGTATGCATTGGGAGTGTTCTTTGTGAATATGTATGTTATAAAAGATTGTGCGCCACGAAGTAAAGTGGCAGTCTCCTAATAACATACCGAGTGTACTTCTGGGACAACTGTACTTAGCTGCAGCTAATAAATCCTATCTTCTACGCCTAACGGAGTGTTCCGTGTCTCTGTTCGACAATGCAGGTGAACTCAGGAGATTAAGGCATACCCTGCGCCGCCAGGCCCCTAAGGTCTTGGTTCTTCAATTGGCGCCAAACGTGGGGCGGCTTCAGAGGTAGCAGTTCTTGCCTGAGGATCGTGAGGAGCCCCGCAGAAAAATTCTGCAGGAATCACAAACCACGTCAAGCGACCCCTGTATGTCGAAGTGGTCGGAAGGTCTTTTGCAGCGCGGGTTCTCCTTTCTGACGGCTGCTGATGACTGCTGCCCTGACTGCCGCCCTGCTTTGGTCCCTTTGATGATGTTTGGTATCGCAAGACATTAGACGGGCCTCTCTTGGCGTAAGAAGACACTTATTTAAGTATTGGTGGGTAGCTCCCACTATTTTGTTTTAATTTGGGTCTTTGATTCAGCTATTGCAAAAGCCGAAGCCGAGGGGTGAGTACGTTTGTGCTATATTATTTGATTTAACACCTTGATGTTTGTGAACAGTCCAGTGAAATAACGATGCCTGGTCTGAATAAGTTTAGGAAGTTCTGTTGCTTTGGTTGTAATAGGGATTCCCGGCTGGAGGACTCTTGTCCGATTCCTCCGGTTGGAACTCCCACCTATGAGCTTTATTCAGAACATGGTGTCGGCCCCGTCGCCTTTAATAAGGCATGGATCCGATACACGAAGAACGATGGCGTTCTACAGTGGCCACAAAATGGTAGTTTTGAGCCTGACATATTAGACAATTTGGAAGCGATATTGTTCAAAAGACAAGCCCGGCCGGCAATGTGTGACTCTTTCCGCCTCTGGCGTAAGGAAGCCAAACAGAAAGAAATTAAGCAGGCAAAACGAGATAAGAAAGCACAAAATATGACGATTATACAGGCTGCCCAGCAGTTTAAAGATGAGATTGATAATGCAATGGAAGTTTCAGAGAGACAGCATCGTATGGCAATAGATAGATGCTATCTGGTGTTGCCTAATTCCCCTTCTGATAAAAGTAAGGATCTGGAGGAAGACCCTTTGATGTCTCACCTATTGAGATTGCCTGCGCCCTATGTACAAGGTGCTAATGCACCCCCGTTGTTACAACCTGTTCAGTTACCTGTTGTCCCCCCACCTGTTCCGGTTCTTCCACATTTGCCTCTTCCGGCATTGCCACTCCCACCTCTCGTGCCACCGATTCCTTTGTCTCCATCTCCTGAACCTCAATCTTCTTTGCCTTCGGCTCCCCTTAGACCTGCCAGTTCCTCTCCTGTATCGCCTAATACCTTGTCCTTCTGTCCTTATGTCTAATTCTCCTACTGTGCGCAAACGAATATCTGGTTTCTTGTCCCCTTTCTTTGAGACTCTGAACATGTCTCCGGCTTTTTCTCGAAGACAGTCTCGTAGTCAACTTCCAGGTTCCGACGAACGGGTGGTATTGGACTCTCTCGCTCGCAAATGGATCAAGAAGGGTCCCCAATATAGTGTGAAAGATATCATGACCACCTTTCATCAGTGGGAGGCGCCCACGCAGAGATATGTATTTAATGTTATGTGTGACACTCTCGCTAAAGAATGGGAGGATATGGATTTGGGTTTACTTCCCCAGGGTCTGTTGGATGTTCAGGCTAATTTCGATAAAGGACTCATTGTGGGTTCTAAGGTTGAGGACGCCGTAAGGACACTTGTTACTTTTAGGTCGTTATTTTCTTCACAAACTTTTCTTGATTCTGATCCTGCTGTTCGGCAGACATTGAAACATTACCCAATGAGAGAGGTTCCTCCGATATGGAGGGAAGAGGTTGCGCAAGCAGGTAATAATCCAGCTATTCCCGCTCACTTCCAGCGTATATGGGTACATGTGCCCTGGAAGAGATCTGATGTTTTGGCCCTCAAACAATCTTTACCGGATCCCAGTAAAAACCCTGCTGGTTACTATAAAGAATTGTCTCAGACTGTTGATGCCTGTATTATGAATTTAGCCGATATTGACATGTTGATGGGAAATGTAGTCCCACAAGCGTTATGGGCTCGGATTCGTAAAGAGGATCACGTTCAAGAATTGGGTGGTACATGGGATGCTATAACTGCCTCGGATAGAGCACAAGTGGGTGGTGCTAAGCCTGATGTTTTGATCACAGAACTCCCGGGTAGGATTATTACTTTAATGAAAACAATGATGCCCGCCTTACAAGTTAATTGGGATAAATTAGCCGCGTGTAAACAGAAGAAAGATGAGTGTCTCAGATTTCTTCACTCGTTTTGAGGAGACCTTTATTTATCACAGTGGTCAGGATATGACTACGGAGGGTGGACAGCGATTATTTGTAGATAAATTCGTATTCAATTTGCTTCCCGAGTTGTCACTTAAGTTAAAAGACTCTGAAAGTTCATGGGCTGTTTCTTCTTCGGCTCATATATTGGCTACTGCTCAATATTACGAAAACAGGGACAAAGAGGAAAAAGACAAGCAAGAGAAAAAGACTAAAGAATTAAAAACGAAGGTTCTTCTGCAACAAGCTTATCCTCCTCGCTCTGCTCAGCGCCAGTTTCAACAGCCTCCCCAGTTTCAGAGGGTGTTTCAAAAGCCTGAGCCCTATATTCCGCGGCTTTTGTTAAGTCCCAACCAATGCGCCTATTGTAGGGAGGAAGGTCATTTTAAGAATAGCTGCCCGGTTTTATTACAGCGTAATGGAGGACTATCTACTCCACGAGGTCGTGGTGGTTCCCAGCTAGCGCCCAGGGGTAGAGATCGAGTTATGTCGGCCCAGGCACAGCGTTCCCCTCCACCTCCACATTCTATGAACTACTTTGATCAGCAAAATACTCAGTCTACACAGTATTACAATGATGATTACTATGTTGAAGGTGAGAATGACGGTCTTCACGCTAACTAGGACAGCCATAGACAAAGTGAGGGAGTTGTATCGATTACAGTAGATCAGAATGGGCCTTAAGTTAATGTCACTAAAATGGGTGTTTCAAAGCCATTTCTTTTAGATACTGGTGCGATGAGAAGTTCTATTATTCACTCCAAACTCCCTGGGGCACCTTTGTCTGGCTTAACAAACGTATCCGTAGGATTTTCTGGCGCCCCAGTTCATAGCCCGGTCTCTTGTCCTCTGCCTATTTCAATTGGTTCTTATGATTTGGAATCTCCGCTTCTTTTAACGACTGGTTGCGGCGAAAATCTGTTGGGTTTGGATTTATTGAAAAGACTGCATGCAAGATATACTGTTCTCCTTCTGGTGTACATCTCATTTTGGGGCAGAAACTGACTTCTCCAATGTATTTGTCTAAAGATCAATTTCCACCTGAATTGCTCTCTCTCCCTGCAACACTTTGGGCTACGGGTCCAAATGATGTTGGTTGTCTTGAGATCCCACCCTATGTTGTTACCCTCAAGCCCAATGCTAAATTGCCACGCATCCCTCAATACAAAAATCCCAATGATGGTGAAAGAGCACTTTTTGCTATTATTTATGATTTGGTTCAGAAGGGTGTGGTCGAGGAGACGAGGGGAAATGTATGCAATAGTCCTGTTCTTCCGGTTCTTAAACGCACTGCTCCTTCTCAGCCTCCTGTTTATCGCTTTGTTATTGATCTCCGGGAGGTTAATAAAATTGTTGTACCACAGTTTCCTGTTGTTCCAGATATCACTGCTCTGTTAACTATGATACCTGCCTCGGCAGCTTGGTTTTCTGTTATCGATCTGAAAAATGCTTTCTTCAGCATCCCCATTGCTGAAAAGTAGGGATATTTTTGGCTTCTCTTTAGGAGGCCGAAGTTTCCGGTTCAAGCGCGCACCCCAAGGCTATTGTGAAAGTCCCTCCATCTATATCCAAGCTCTGAAATGCCAGCTTGATGCTTTTCCTTTGCCGCCAGGTGCTACCCTTATTCAGTATGTGGATGATTTATTGATTGCTGCTGATTCAGAGGATATTTGCAAAAACGTGACTATTGCACTATTGCGTCACTTGTCTGACCTTCACCATAAGGTTTCACCTTCTAAATTACAATATGCCAGCCAAGAGGTTACCTATCTAGGTCATCTCTTGTCGAAGGAGGGAAGGCGACTGACCCCAGAACGTATTCAAGCAATTGCACAAATGTCTGTGCCATCCACACAAAGAGAAGTGCGTGCCTTTCTGGGCATTACCTCTTATTGTAGACAGTGGATTCCAAATCTTTCTTTGTTGGCTAAACCTTTGTTGGCACTCACTTTGAAAGACACACCCCAACCCCTTCCTTGGACTGATGAATGTCAGAAGAGTTTTTCTGATTTACGTGCTGCTCTGTGCTCTGCTCCTGTGTTGGGTACTCCGGATTACAGTAAGCCCTTCACGCTCTAGGTCCATGAAAGAGAGGGTTGTGCGTTGTCAGTCTTAACACAACGATTTGGAGACAAGCAGCGGCCAGGTGCCTACTTTTCGGCTACATTAGATCCAGTAGCCAAGGCATTGCCTAGTTGTCTTAAAGCTACAGCAGCAGCAGCAATTTCTATTCGTCAATCTGCTGGAGTGGTGCTTGATAACACTCTTATTGTCATGGTACCACATGCAGTGGATACCTTGCTAAATAGGACGAAAACGCAGCATCTTACAAGCGCTCGCTTGTCTGGGTATGAACTGACGCTCTTGGCTAGTCACGTGCACATCAAACGATGTAACACTTTAAATCCAGCCACATTGTTACCTCTTCCAGAAGAGAAAGGTATTCAGGAACAACATGATTGTTTTCTCCGTACTGAGGAGGAGACAAAAGGTAGGATTGATTTGAAAGATACACCACTAATGGACCCGGATGGGATCCTATGGGTGGATGGTTCTTGTTTTAAGTTCCCTAATGGTGAAACAACTTCAGCTTACGCGGTTACCACCTTGCATACAATCGTGGAGACAGCACGCATCAGACATAATTCAGCTCAGGCGGCTGAACTGATAGCTTTGACCAGAGCATGTGTGTTATCTAAGGGGAAGAGAGTGTATGTATATACCGACAGCCAGTATGCGTTTGGTGTGGCACATAGCTTTGGTCGTTTGTGGAAGGAAAGAGGATTCTTTACCTCCCACGGTACTAAAATACAGCATGGTCAGTTGGTAACTGATCTTCTTGAGTCACTTGCTTTGCCTACCCAGATAGCAATCATAAAGTGTAGTGCGCATAAGAGGATTACTGATGATGTTGGTCGTGGGAATGCTTTTGCGGATGAGGTAGCGAAAGAAACAGGCAGAGATGCTATGAGTCGCATGTATGTTGCGGGCCCTGCAAATTGGGTCAAGGAAAAAGGAATGTGTGAGGATACAATAGAAAGTGTGAGATCGATTCAAGGAGAGGCTACAGAAAAAGAGTTGAGTAAGTGGAAAGAGAGTACAGGAATGTTAGATAGAATTGTCAGAACATCAGCGTTGGCTGTTACCAGATGCCTATGTACTGCCTGTAGTTGCTATGGCACATGGTCCAGCCCACATCAGTGCGAAAGGAATATGTAAGCTTCTGGCTCCAGTGTGGCTGAACGAAGGGATTCCAAAATGTGCAGATAATTTAGTGAAGCATTGTATCGTTTGCTTGATGCATAATCCAGGAAAGGGAACCCCAACTCCAGCAGGTCATTTTGCTCTCCCAACATATCCTTTTGAGGTGTTGCAAATTGATTATATTCACATGGAACGATGCAACAATCTCAAATATGTTTTGGTGGTGGTGTGTGCCTTCTCCAGATGGATAGAGGCCTACCCCCTGAAAGACAACACTGCTTTGTCCACTGCCAAAGTTCTTCTGAAAGAGAACTTCCCTAGGTTTGGTTTGCCGCGCATTGTCTGGAGTGACAATGGAAGTGAATTTGTGGGTCAAATTATGAAAAAGGTGTGTGCTGGTCTAGGTATCGTCCAAAAATTCCATGCGGCGAACCATCCCCAATCAGCAGGTTTGGTAGAGTGCGATAAGGGCACTCTCAAACTTAAGCTTGCAAAGGTACAGGCCAGCACGGGACTTGCCTGGCCTGATGCTTTACCTTTGGCTCTCCTATCCACTAGAACAGCTGTACATTCTCGTTTGGGACTCAGCCCATACGAGGTTGTTTTTGGGCGCCCGCTAATGTTTGGGGAGTCCCTCGCCCTAAAAAGTATTCTGACATACAGTATCCAATGCTGATTGATTACTTGCATGACCTCACCACTAACTTACGTGTTCTCCACCAACAGGTTTGAGACGCTTTACCAGAGGCCTCCACAGACCCAGGTCATTCTATCCAACCGGGAGACTGGGTCTGTGTGAAAATTTTTCAGAGGACAAGGAATTTGGAACCTCGTTGGAAGGCGCCTCGACAAGTTCTTCTGGTGACACGTACAGCAGTGAAATTCGAAGGGAAAAAGAACTGGATCCATGGTGTGCACTGCAAAAAGGTGCCCTTGCCCTTGCCTTTTGACCAGTGGGTCCGTAAGGGTGTAGGTGATTTTGAAGGCGAAAGGGTCCCTCGGTTTGTACCTTTCAGTAGTGCACACCTAGATGGAGCTCGGTCAGAGAAAGAAGATGACGACGTTTTACAAGAAGCAGTACCGCCACATCTCCGATTGAACACTACAGATCCACAGACACTATTTCAGGACCAAACTGTACTGAACAGAACTCAATATAATTTAAGGCCTAGACTGGTCAAGGACACCTAAAATTTTCATCTCTTTTATGACATGTACCATCTGTCCAGGTTGCAGGGTCACGGTAGGAGTCTTGGTTCGTGACCTGCATAGTGGCTAGGCCCCCAGGACTTGCAGTGTCATAGGACGGCTAATAATTACAGCCAAGTGAGTAAGGAAGATTGCCGTGAGCAACTATTTTAGAGGATGGATGTCAAATTAGGAAAGAATAATAAGAAGGAAGAGATGAAAAAGAAATATTGTAAATTAGTGTACAGTCAATGTGACATAACATTGTGTGTTCTTATGTTTTCTAGTATCTTATTGGCTGGTATAGGTTGGATTGTTCATGCTATGCAGCACAAATCTGTCCCTACTTCTATTTCCTTGCCTTTTTATTCTACTATCTCCCCACACCAATTATATACGCTTCCCCAACATGAACTAATCAGGAGAACAGAATATTTTAACAATTCATTTGTCCAGTTATTGCATCAACACCAATTGGTAAACAACACAACCGACTGCTGGGTGTGCGGACGTATGCCTCATACCACCGAAAAAGGGATGCCATATTTAGCCCTTCCATTTTCTTATGAAGGTTCCGCTTGGGCCCATTTTGTGATGTTTTCAAATGCATATCAGAACCGATTTAGATGTACAGCTGTTTCATATGGTAGTGGACAAGATTTTAGTCATAGTTCTCTGATAAAAGGAATAGTGGCTATGGCTAGAATTGTGGAGAATAGTAAGATTCCTGTTGATGAGAAACGGGCATATGATGCTTGGAACGTGACTCGTTACGCCACTAGCCTTACAGATAGGATTAAACAGGGAAAATCTCCACCACTTTGGACTGTGCGTCATCAAGGTAACTTTTGTTTACAAATAAATGGCCAGACTACTGACACTGGACAAGGAAAGAGTGTTTGTTCCCATACATACATTCACACATCTCAGAATTCACCACCGTTAGTGCCATCCCAGGGTACGTATTTTGTCTGCCACGATAGAGCGTACACGTGGCTACCAACGGATTTTTCAGGAACATGCTAGATAGCCTTTCTTCTCCCCCCTACATACACTGCTCCTTCGGGACATCACAGAAACAGATATGGCAGAGGGATTATTGATTCCAAAGACACGGCAGGACAAGAGGGAGGTGATTTCCTGAAAGGATTTCTTCCTTTTTGGGGCCTAATGGCCAACAGTAGAAACATGAGACAATTGGTTCGTGTTGTTGAGACTACCATAGATGTCACTTTAGGAGCCTTGAGCAATCTCACAGCTGAACTTCAGGCGGATCGTCTCATGACATTAAAGAACAGCATTTCTTTTAGATGTTATTCTTGCAGATCGTGGTGGAGTTTGTAAATTGATCGGATCTAGCTGTTGCATTTATATACCGGACGACGCCCCTACGGTATACCAAGCCATCTCCAAATTACATGTGATCTCCGAGTCGATTCATCAGGACGAAGGAGATTGGTCTTTAGTGGAATGGTTTTGGGAATTACTGTCCAAATGGGGATGGAAGGTATTAACATTCCTTGGAGTGGTTTTGGCCATCATTTTTTCCTGTTGTCTCTGTATTTAGTGTGGCCCCGCCATCTGTGGTCTTTGTGCCACTATGTGTGTCCCAAGGCCTGTGCCACCAAAGACGGAGAGCATTAAAATGATGTTGCAGCAACAGCTTGATGACCTCATGGCCATTGACGTCGACTCAGATTAAAATTAGTCTGTGTGTCTTGCCTGAGTAATGGCAAAAGGAGGGTCTGAGGTAATTCAGTTTCCGATCTCGTTCATATTTAGCCACCATTTTGTGTCTTTCTGCCATTTTGTGTTGCCCTCACTCACGGTGAACGAAGTGTTGTTTTCCCTCATCCTAATGCAACGTGTCAAATAACCTCCTGCCTCTGTTTATAGCTGGTGTCAGGGTCCGGCCGACTCCACTAATCCTCGTCTGGTCTGACTGATCCCCGTTTCAACTATCTGTTGGTTCGCACCATTCTTTCCTGACTTTATCTTATCCTCTTACCTTCGCTATTCTTTACTCGTATTCTCTCGTTTCACAACTGTCCTCTGGGCCATAAAAATGTGTCCTGCCACCTGCAAGTGGACTTATAAACACTACCACTGATTAACTTGTGGGGAAGGGTGACAAACACAGTTGGGAGAGAGGCTTATTTGAGTTACTTAATAACTTGTTTTTACATTCTTCTCATTGGTTGACCCTGTATGCATTGGGAGTGTTCTTTGTGAATATGTATGTTATAAAAGATTGTGCGCCACAAAGTAAAGTGGCAGTCTCCTAAGAACATACCTAGTGTACTTCTGGGACAACTGTACTTAGCTGCAGCTAATAAATCCTATCTTCTACGCCTAACGGAGTGTCCTGTGTCTCTGTTCGACAAAGCAGGTGAACTCAGGAGATTAAGGCGTACCCTGCGCCGCCAGGCCCCTAAGGTCTTGGTTCTTCATGTCTTGCTTCTTGGTTTTCTGTTTGGAGGCTGTCTTTCTAACTCTATACAGTATCCGTATTGTGTGATGTTTAGTATACATTTGTGCGATGTGACCTTCCTCCATTCCTGGATGAAGTCTCTTATTCTTCCCCCTACCGGTGTTGAGTGTTCGAGGTACTGCTTGTCGTGGAACGTTCGGCTGCAGTTCTTCCTTATGTCCTTCCGCCCACCCAGAGGTGTTGCTAGGGTGGGGGCCTGTTCCATGTTGGAGTCACTTGGTGGAGGGATGCTGACCTCCTCTTCGTGTTTGTCCTCTTCCGTTCCTGCGCCCTCGAAAGGACTGTCCCTGGTGCTGGTACTGCCGGTTCTGCTGTGGTTGACTCTGCTGCTGCTGGCTTTGGTTGCTACTTTGGTAGCCTTGCTGGGACGTTTGGTGCGATAAGCTAGGCACGTTGCCCCCTCTACCACCCGGCCTTCTTGTGGGTGTGCCTCTTCTCATTCCTCTGAACTGCAATGCTCCCATGGACCTTGCTGTTTCGTTGTCCTTCTAAAGCTGCGTCAACTTGTCGTCCAATGGTGTGCCGAACAGTTGCTCTCCATTAAAGGGTGTATTTAAGATGTTACTTTGTACCTCTGGCTGGAAATCCCGAAATTCTGAGCCATGCATGTCTTCTCTCAGTCACTCCTATCATCATTAGCCTGCTCGATGTTTCTGCAGCATCCAATGCCGATTTCAGGCATGTGTCCGCCATGTTCTTTCCTTCTTCTACCAGGTGAGCTGCCCTTTGTTGGTACTGGTCTGGTAGATGCTTTAGGTGCTGCCCCACTTCATCCCAGTGCTGGTATGCGTGCCTGGTAACCAGGACATTGGAATTTGCAATGCGCCAATGTACTGTCGCATTCCTCTCCACCTTTCCCTGTGAGATCTATCCTCCTACTCTCCTTGTCTGGAGGTGGTCCGGCATTTGTGGGAACATTAGCTCTCTTCCTAGCCGTTGCTGCAATTATGGAGTTGGCTGACACTGACCCTTGGATGTATGCCGGGTCCTTTGAAGAATGTTTGTACTTCTTCTCCGTCCTAGGTGTCACAGCTTTGCATACTGCTGACTCCTTAAAGGCCTCTCTTCTCTGGTCCAGCACACTAGGGAGCATGGGCAGGAATTGGCTTCTAGTCTGTTGAGGCAGTAGAGTTTCCAGGAGGAAACATGCCTTGGGCTTCTCCTTCTCCATTTTCACTCCATAAGTCTGTGCAGCCTTCTGGACGACCATGTTATAGATTCCTTTGTCGTCTGGCGGCGAGGACCTCGAAGGGTAAGTGTCTACACCTTCTTCTGGCGATTCTGCGTCGAGATCTTGCCATTCCACGTCATGTGCCTCTGAGAACGTCGCGTCCCGGTAGGATTGCAGATCTTCGTCGCCTTCTCCCTCGAAATAGTAGTAGTCTTCCCCCAGTTCCTCAACTGGTTCGGGCGTTCCGCGTCTTCGTCGTCCCTTTCGACTGCGGGATGGTGTATTGACTCATCTTCTCGTCGAAGTCCTTTTTCCACTGTAGGATGCTCGCCATTTCGGCCTCGAGCCTCCTCTTCTTCCTCTCCATCTCGGCGGCATGCTCGGCATCGAGGGTTGGAGCGCTTCTCTTCGAGGCAGTCGACGACGATGTCTGCCCTTCTTTCCTCGGCGCCGAGGTGTCCTTCTCGAGGGCAACCTTCGACGCCTTTTTGAGGCTTTTTGCCGATTGGGGGTCCTTTTCGAAGGATCCGCTCGGTTGACTATCCCTGGAGGCTGTTGCTTTCGTCCAGTGTTTCGGCGGCAGAGCTCCTTTCGAGGACTTAGCTTCACCTCTACGAGTGTCGCTCGGGGCTTTTGCTTCACTCTTTCGAGTGTCGCTTTGGTGTTTACGGGTCGATGACTCCCTTACCTCCTTCGAAGTCTTCTTATGGACCTCAACGACCGTGCAGTCCTCCGGCGATGTTGTCCTCTTCTCCACTGGAGAGGCCCAAGTCTCGTAGTGTTGGAGGTGGCCCCTGCATGTTGTGGTTCGCCCTTCTCTGCCTCTCCCTTACTCAAAGGGTCTTGGGTGTGAACACCGAGCAGGCGTTGCAGTCTTCGCTTCTGTGGTTGAGCGGCAGGCAGAGGTTGCAGACTGGATGCTGATCCTTCTGGGCGTACTTGTGGGGGCAATTGGTGCAAAACTTGAATGGTGTTTTGCCCATCCCTGCGCTCAGGGAACCCCCTGCGAGTACATTCTTCGTCGAGGTTTTGTTCGTTAAAACTTCTCCCTCGTCGCTCCGGGTACCTGACCTGTAGTCCGGTGTAGTTGAAAACTTGTTTCTTCGTCGATGTTCTTCGATTTGCTTGATTCCTCTTCCAAAACTCTGGAACTCTTCGGCAACGATCCAGACCCAACGGTGGAAAAAATAATCTGAAGATGGCGACCAAAGGTGGTCGCCGACGTCACAAAGGACACCAAATGCTGAGATGTCGCCACCCACCTGGGCCACGGAAAAAAAAAAGAGAAAATACTACGATTCCCGACCCAACCACAAGATGTTGGAATAATGCACAGCATAATATTCCAGAAAGATTCACGCTGCAAAACATAACCTACGACTGGTACAACAAAAGGTGTTTTTCAGACTTCGCTGAATAGCTACAAGGATGACTGTTTGGTCACTAATTTAATCGGACGATTTCTGGAAGGGCCATTCGACCTAGGACTGTTAAGAGAATGTTGGAGAATAATAAAGTTCTGAAGTGAGGTCTCTGAACATTTAGATTTCATACTTCGAAAGAAGTTGGAATAATCTTTCCGTCTAGAATTGCATCATATTACCAAAAGAAGATTGGTCTTTCTAATCTGCAGAAAGCGCGCACTAATAATTTCCATGAAACACATTATGTAAATACAGAAATTCAGTTTAACACAGATGATGAAACACTCCTTATAGAAACATGGATTACTTAATACTTGATGAAAGGGTGTGTTCGTTTGTAACAAGTGTTCTAGAACTGCTCTTTGTGCATGCCCTGCTTAGAAGTGAATAAAGAAACAAAAAAAGAAAGAAAATATTGTAAATCCTTGTGTTCTTTTGATGTTTGGTCTCTCTCGCTCTATCTCTACAGCTGGCTTGTCTTTGTGTGTATGCTGTTCCTGAACCAGTTTGTCTTAGTACAGCGGCTGAATTGTTCTGGAAGCACGTGTTGATGGGAAGCCTTTCAGAACCTGATATTTGGTATATATGTTCTGTAAAATATTGAACAACCATTTGGCTTTTGCGGTGCTTTGCCAATTTAGGTGATTGAATGTGGCGTCACATGGATTAGTTATTTGGTATTTCTGAGAGGTTTATCAGAGATGCAGAGGGCTAATTTCCTCCTCTGTCCTCAGTCCACTCTGGTACCTTTGCTGAAATTAGGGCTACTGTGCTCGGGTTGCTACTTCTACCAGTAAAGCATTTGAACTCACACTATGGTTTTGCATTGGGTTTAAAGTACTCTTTTTCTCAAGGACCACAGCCACAGTCTTGAAATTAGGAACTTCAGCTTTCAACAAATAGAACTTGTCATCCACATATATTTTGCTGTTGGACAGAACATCCATTAACTGCTCTGGAGAATGCCATTAGGATCTATCACACTGACCAAGCAAGGCTGTCATGCTTGCTTCCCATAGTAAAATGGCTAAAGATCCAACAATTTTAATTTCCACAGCATCAGTAGGTCTGCACGTCTGTCTAGCAGAACAGTAGAGATCAATGAGAACGGAATCTTTATTTTGGCCAGCCGAACCAATAATTGACTCTGGAAGCATTAGGTCTTCAAGGCCTCATTTCATCAATTCCTCAAAAAAGTACAAGAACTAGAGTGTGAGATTTGGGCAACCCCTTTTCTGGCACTGGCATAGATGTCTTTTGATGGTTTTGTCATTGCTTGATGGGTTATCCGTTCTAAGTCCACAGCATTCCACGGATTGTTACAGTGTCCAGTTACAGTATCCCATTAGGTTTTGCAGATGAGGCCTCTTGTAATACTTATTTTAAGCCGCAGATGCAACACTATGTGTAGTTTGTAACTGAATCAGTGTATGTGCTCTGATATATTTATTTGCTGTTACAGTGATATTTCAATTGCCGACTAGTGTGTCTTTATTGTTTAGGAAGTGGTTGCTGTTTGGATGCCACAGCTCATCACAAAGACAGTATTGCAATTCACTAATTGCCTTTGTGCATTCATTGGTTTCACTTTGCTGCCATGATAATATGTTGAATGTACATCTTTTGTTTGTTCACAAAGAAAAGATGTATGACCACATAGGCTTTACTAAAGACGTAACGGAAATACTGGCAATTTTTTCAAAACGGTCAACAATTAAATATTTTGCTGAGTATAGCTCAAGTTCACCACAAACAACACAATCAACAGTTCACTGTTTTTCAAAACCTGCTCTTCACGGATACGAATATTGCTTCGTTATAGGATTTACTTTCGAGGTCAGCTGAAAGAAAAATACACCAATTCACCCAACTATTACCAAACAATTCTCCTTACAAAGAGCCAAACATATTGGCTGAGGCAGCACTTGTTAAGAACTGAGAGTCCAATAGTACCTCTCCTTCTTTGGTTTCAATGATTTCAGCAAGGCTACGGTGACCCAAAATACTTTATGGTTGGTTCGAAATTTTCCGATACTCCCAGGAATAGAGCTATTGAAAGTGGTTATGGTTGCAGCGAGTAAAAACACAGAACGGATGTCTGCATTAGGGGAACAGTTGCTCATTTTTTAGCTTATTTTCGTCCATGTTCACTGCTTCATCAAATGTTATGTCATCAAGTTGAACTATTTTAACAAAAATCGAACACAGAGACTGAGGAGAATACTTGCCTCAGCTCGAGCGTAGACTGCTATTTTGATTCCTTCTCAGGGAGTTTCTCCTATAGGTTGGTGTAGAGTTCCTCAGATGGAGTTTTAATATATTCTTTCTGCTTCAGGACTAGGAATGATTGGAGTGCGTTTGTCTTTTCTGACCACAGGATGGTCATTTATCAAAGCCGACTTAGTAACAGAAAGAACAGCCGGGTGAAACTTGACCAAAGTGCAAATGCTCTCGCCCTTCACGAGAGTCTCTTAAAACTTACACGTGCCGCAAGATTACAATTATTGGAGTAAACAGAGCCAAAAGATGCAACTAGTTAAGCTAGAAAATTGCTCCTCAAAGATGAAAAATTATCTATGGCTAACTTAAAATAAGTTGCAGTATGGGACCGTCGCTTTAAAGCAGCAATCTGCTTCAGTATTTTGCTTTATATGCCCTAAAATAATGTTGTTAGCATTTCTGTTCTGGTTAAGAACTGAATTATTATCACCCAGAATCAGCCAATCAGTCTCGGCTGCTCCTGGAGTCTGACTTATAAACAGGATAGTCTGGTGCTAGCTCAAGTATGAGGCAATAGAAGCAGTGGCCCCTGGCACACCATAGTGAACTGCACCAAAAAAGCGACCCTGAAACAAGCTTAGTTCTGCCTTGCATTATTGTTATGTTTTCTCAGGTCCTCTCTCCAATTTTTAGATCAGCCTTGTGTACGGTAGTGGTGAATAAATATATGTTTATATACAACAGTGTTTATTGAACAGTAACCTATGCATTATTTTACTCAGCAGAAGTACCCGTGATCAAAAAACAAAATTGGGAATAGAGCCAGCTGCTCTGCCGGTAAAGTAGGTACCTTTTTGCTCAATCACCTAGCTCACTGGGCAATAACAACATGTTTACTATGCACCAGTGGCATGCAATGATGTTCTGATGCAGATATATTTTGCTGGAGCTGCACTTAGATTTGTTTGCCTCAAAAACATTTACAATGTAGACACATGATGCTAGGTTAAAACATACTCCGAAATTTCAACACCGAACATAAGACACATATTAGCTTTACCTGGATGACTATCTGGCCATTTGGCAAACCCACCAACAATACGATCTTGAGTGGACAAGATATAATTTCGATTTTTTTCCATGTTTATATATTCAAAAATGTTCAAAAGCTGAAAAAGAAAAAGATACCAGATAAAGTAGATATGAAGACTAATATTGCACCTGTTTATAGTATTCATTTTCTTTGCAAACATAACCACACCACAACAATTGTGAAATATAAAATGAAGGAAATAGACAAAGTAATTTTTTTAAACAAAAAAATGGAAAGACATTATGATAAGCATTTGTTTTCAATTGAAATTGTATTGTGGCATTGTGATAAATGGGGTTTCTGGTTGGCTAGGATATGCACCTAAGCCAGGCAGAACCCACCACTCTAGTCAGGGCAAGTCAGTTACACACCAAAGAACTTGTGCTCGCCCTCGGATAGCTTGACGCAGAGCATGCAACGTGTAAAGCATTTGTACAACACACTCACACAGCAACACAATGGACACACCACAAAAAGAGACTTCACGCAGGATTATATATCAAGCATTGGGTTAGCCAATAGGTCTCGCGTTTGGGACCTTATAAGTATTTAGTTATGCAGCACAATATCCTTGGTGCAACAACATCATGGCTAAACACTTATGACGTCCCAAAGGCGAGACCTATTGGCTATGCCAATGCTTGTTTCACATGCTCCCAAGTACTGTCTCTGTGTGGAGATGTCTTGCACCCTTGACATTGTCTGCTGTTCTTTCCCAGAGTATAATCTTAAAAATAAAATAAAAATTAAACAACCCAGCCTTGTGTATTGTGTAACCTAGGTTCAAGCCCATACCACAACTTTTGCAGAACAAAATAGGTTTTAAAATGCCCAGAATGAAGATATTGGTGTGGATGATACAGTATTAATTAGAGCACTAATAAATAGGAGATATACATATGAGGGTTCTACAGTGCTATTGAGTGATTTTACTGATTGTACAACAAACCGGAAGACCAAAGTTGGATTGGTCGAATGGCCGATTGGTTTGTAAATATCACTGGAACCCACAAATGCCATTTTTGCACCATAATAGATGTTGACCATTAAGTATTTGTATGTATACCATATTAATAAAGGCAAGGATCCACTGTAGTCAGCATTTCTTATTTCATGGGAATGCTCAACCAAAGACGGAGTGGTTTATAATGTTCAATGTATATATATTTTAATGTATTATGGCATAAGGGAAGAGGATATATATATATATATATATATATATATATATATATATATATATATATATATATATATATATATTCAGTGAAAAAACGATAGGTTTAACACATGTTATAGTTAGCTGGACATTTTACTCGTAAAAAACCAATGAAATTCCCCCGTTATAGTTAGTTCAGCTAACTATAACTCGCGCGCCCGCAATGCACTGCTGATGACGTCACATATTACATCACTCATGACATGGTCAGTGACATCACTCATGACATCACTGATGACATCTCAAATGACATCACTGATGACATCACTGATGACATCATCCAGTGAATGTGTGTTTTTCTGAAAATTAAATATGTTTTATATATGTATATCTCAAGGTCGATGGAAGAATAAATGGGTATATAAGTGTCTAAATGGATGATTTTTATTTGAAAAATTGATTGTGTAACTGACTGATTAAGTGTATCATAGTGAATACATGGCTTAGTGAGTAATGTTTAAATATTTAAATATCTGTATCAGTCTCTCTCTTTGTGTATAAGTGGCTGCATGGGTTGGTGAGTAGCTACATGAGTGTCTATATAGGTTATTTGTTGGTTTTTTGAGTATCAGTGTCTGATGTCTGTATGGTTTGGTGGGGGGTATTACGTAGTGCATAGGTGCATGAATGAATGACTCAGTCTTTGTAGGTGTTGAAGTCAGCATGTGTGCAGGACTCTATGGGTGCATGAGTGTGTGTATGGGTGTGTTAGTGAGTGATTGACTGTCTCTATAGTGTCTTTATGAGTAACTACATATGTTTTAAACTAGTATATGTGACTATTGGTGTATATAAGTGAGTATATGTGAGAGTGAGAGATTCAAAGAGTTCCTGAATGAATAAGTATGTGGTTCTATAAGTGATTGTTTAAAAGAGTAAGTATGTGTAAGTTTCCGTAAAAGTAAGTGTGGTGGTGTGTGTATAACTGTATATTTAAGTAAATGGATGTTTGATTCTTTATTAGCATGAGTGACTATGTGTGTGAGTAACTCCATGGATGAGTGGCATTGTGTAACAGGGTGTATAGGTGTATGAGTACATATGATGAGTGAGTACATGTATGAGTGACTGTATAGGACTGTTGGTGAATGAGTGGATGTGTATGTGAATCTTAGAATTACTGAAGAGGTTGTTGTAATTGGTATTGGTATGTCCATTGTTTTGAAAATGTTAGTTTGTATTTTTGAGTGTGTGTATCAAAGGTTATATTAGGGGAAGAGGAGCTCTGCCACTCTATCTCAAGGATGATGTCATCAGTGATGTCATCAGTGATGTCATTTGAGATGTCATGAGTGATGTCATGAGTGATGTCACTGACCATGTCATGAGTGATGTAATATGTGACGTCCTCAGCAGTGCATTGCGGGCGCGCGAGTTATAGTTAGCTGAACTAACTATAACGGGGGAATTTCATTGGTTTTTTACGAGTAAAATGTCCAGCTAACTAGAACATGTGTTAAACCTATGGTTTTTTCACTGAATTTCTAAGGTTTTTTAAATGCTAATTCCTAACTATAACGTGTGTGAAACCCATGGTTTTTTCAGTGAATTTGCAAGGTTTTTTAAATGCTAATTCCTAACTATAACGTGTGTGAAACCTATGGTTTTTTCAGTGAATTTGCAAGGTTTTTTAAATGCTAATCCCTAACTATATCGTTTTTGAAACCTTTGGTTTTTTCAGAGAATTTGTATGGGTTTTTATATGCTAAGTTATGTATTTTTAATTAAAGATATTTTTTTTATTTAAATAAAATTACTTTATATTCATTTATATATTATCTGTATTTTTTTATAAATTATTTTTTTTTAAAATTCAATTTGGATATTTTTTTTTATTTAATTTTTTAAATTATTTTATGTCCACTTTTTTTTTTTTATAAATTCTTGGGGTGCGCGCTCTGAGCGCGCACCTAGTACTATTTCGTAACTTTTTTATGAATTCCGGCGTACGTTATTTACGTACGCAAATATACTTAATGGTGCGCGCTGGGAGCGCGCACCCAGTACGTATGCGTACGTACGTACGCATGCGTCCTACGCCCTCGACGCGGTTTACTTCCGCATACGCTAAAATTATGCGCAATAACGGTCGCGTATACGCGTGTTCAACGTATGCGCGCTAGGTACGCGTATATGACGTATGCACCTTCGCGTTTACGCGTTCGTGCATACGTCATCGCGGGGTGCGCGCACGGAGCTTGCGCAGTGCGCGCACCTCGGGTTTATACATAATAAAACAATATTTCTTATTGGTTATCATTACTTTCAGTTTCTAATTGTATCAATACCACACCCAATCCCCTCATGGCAAGTCATGTGATCAAGAATCTTCACTTTTGATTGGTTTGAAGTACTTTCTGTTCCAGATTCTTCCCAAACCACACCTACTCCCCTCATTATTAGTTCTGATTCCTTTGGAGAAGGAGCTATTCTGTTGTTGAGAGACAATGGCTGAACAGCAACCTACTTCAGACAGTGAGCAGGACACTCTTGAGAGGCAGAGGAACAGGAAGCAGAAAGACAGCTTTATATGGCAGTTTTTCACTTTTCCAGAGAATGAGAAAAAGGTAAATGCACCGAAAGTTACATGTGTACTTTGTAAAAAAGTCTTATCTCGTGGGAATCCTAACAAGAAATATTCTTTTAGCATTCACACTATGTTGAGACATGTTTACAAAATGCATCCAGTATCTTATCGTCGAGCTTCTGGAGAAAACCCTCCACCTGCTCAGCCGACGACATCAGCAGCAGCTCAGCCGAGCACATCTTCGGCAGCTCAGGGGAGCACTTCAGCTGCGATGGTGCCTTCACCTGTTTCTTTACCTCTTGTTGGTCCACCTTGTTTGGCGAGGTTGTCTACACGGTGCACTGATTGCGGTTCTCTTATTTCTGTGGGGGAGACCAGTCTTGATCTCCTTCAGAGAAAATTTGATGCGCATACGTGCACTAGGCCATAGATGTTTTTTCTTTTTTTGCGTTTTTCTCTTCCTGTTTCCCTCCATTAACTCAAGGGCTCTTTTAAGAGCCACTTATAAACTTAATCAAACAAATTTTGTTTTTAGAATTTTTTTTTGAAATTTTTTTGAGGTGCGCGCACCCATGTTTTTTTAAATTTTTTTTTTTTTGAGAGACTACAATTAAAAATTGAAAATGTGATTGTACAGAAGTACAAACCTCAAAACCCCACTCGCTTAAATGCGTTTTTTTTTTATTTTGTTTTATTAAGTTTTTTTCCGGGTGCGCGCTGGGTGCGCGCACTCGGCGATATTTTTTTACAAAATATTAACCTTTTTTTTTGCCCTACAAGGTCCTACTTTAACCCCCTTACAATGCCTACTGGGTCTATTTCTACCCACTCTGCCCCCTTTTCAAGTTCTCCCTCTTTGTTTATCACCCCCTCTTTATGCGATTGACAAAATGGCGGCCGCCGCTTCCTGATTTCCACCGATTCGAATGTTTACTAAGATCTAACAACCAATCAGAATTGCGCTCGCGCACGGCGAGGTGCGCGCACCCAGCACGCACGGAGCGCGCTCATATATATATATATTGATTTAAAGGCTATTTTCTCAGAATCTACTGAACAGATTTACACCAAACCTACAAAAGGCACTTCCTTGACCTGGGGACTACCTCTCTGCCAAATTTCTAGTAATTCTGTTCAGCCGTTCGGGCTGTAGCCCTGTCTAAAGGTCCTATGGAAAAATGCATGGGAAAAACGCGTTTTGGGACCCCCCTTTTATCTCAGCCCCCGCTTGACGAATCCCCCCGAGACTTTCAGGGTAGGAGCGGAGCGTAGCGCCCCACCTATTTTGAGAAATTCGCGAACATTCGTCGACCGGCGCCAAAGTTATTCCAAATAGAATGTTGCGGATTTCCTATGGAAAAGGGGTCCTAACTATAACTACCTACTGGCGACCGCCAGTAGGTAATATATATATATATTAGTATAGTATGAAAAATCTATATACACACACACACACTCTCTCTCTCTCTCTCTCTTCCACTCTCTCACCCACGCATTGAAGCCCCTATGTTAAGTAATTTGCACCCTAGTTGGTTCTCTGTGCTAAAATGAAGAGAATATAGAGTTCATATGTTTGATTCAGAAGGTAAGGTTGCAGTGAAGAATTATTTTTCATTCTACCAGCTGCAAACCTTACATCATGCCTATGTAGGCAAGTGCTTCTGCACCCCACAGTAAGCACTATATAAGTATTGCAGAATTGGTAAAGCATTGGTAAAGCCAATAGCTGCCAGAAATTTTGGAAGGGTATTTTATATGCTTCCAAGATGGCCACCTCATTAAGTCAAGAGCACTGATGACATTATGGGTGATATTGAGGAAATCTCTCACAATCACTGGCTACTTCTCTGTATTCAGTGGTCAATTAATGCTCTGCACTCATCTCTTGTCCAACTTGAAGTAACATTTGATTACTTCCACTGTTATAATCACACACCGAATGGCATCTTGAAGATATCAATTGTAGCCCACTGTCTCTACAAGACAACAACTGCAACAGCTGTCACACAACCCTTGGATAGAGTCCGAAGGCTTTCCTTGCAAGCCTTGGCCTTCACTTAAAGTAGGTACCCGCACCTCAGAAGCACCTCCTGGCATATGCCAAATTCTATGAATAAGTGCTCCTGCTGCGACCCATGCAGAGGGGATGAAGGAGTGTCCGGAGAACTGGAAACGGTTGTGTAATCCTCAGACCTACTCCAGCCAAACGTGAATGTGACGTCATACTTCCTCCAACAAGCACAGCCGGTCGTGAGGTTCTCAGAACTTCTCCAAGGCAATGATTTTTAACCCCTTAATTTACCCAACAACACTATTTGAAAGTGAGGTTCCTGTAACCGCTGTGACAAGAAGCATTTGTACAGAACCTTCTACTGTTAGCATGGCATCTTAGCGCTTTCTTAACCTAAGGGGCTGTTTTCGTGCGGTTGTGGTATTTCCATCAATCTATTGTGTTGTGCATGGGATAGGGTGACCAGACGTCCCGGATTAACCCGGACAGTCCCGGTTCTCAGAGGATTGTTCTGGAGCTTTTCCCAATTTTAAATACATGTCCCGGTTTTTGGGACAAAGGCCAAGTCTTCCTGCAAAGCAGAATGGAAATGTGTTGTTTCCTTTCCACAGGCCTCTAAAGTCTGAAATAACAGAAGAACAAAAGTTACTTACCTGTAAACTGTGGTTCTCCAGTATTGGTGTCTTTCATAGATTCACATGCTTGAATATTCCCCGTCGTCGAAGTGGGAGTCCCACGGTACATAATATAGCAATATAGTAATAACATAAGCCTATTAGGCATAAAAGAAAGTAAAACCATAGAGTTTATGGATAGACAACTTGTCTCCTCTATAACATATTACTGTTGTTATGTTCTAGTCCAAATCCAACCAATCAGGCGTCCGCACCCTCTAGAACCCTCTCCCCAGAGACTCAGGCTCTCAGATTTTCGTAGCACAAGAGTGACATAATAGTCAAATACATGATTAGAGCCTCTGAGGGGAGGTGGGTGGGTCGCATGTGAATCTATGAAAGACACCAATACTGGAGAACCACAGTTTACAGGTAAGTAATTTTTGTTCTTCTCCAGTATTGGGGTGCCTTTCATAGATTCACATGCTTGAATAAGAGTAGAGAGCAGTGATATCAGAACAATACAAGGTACATAAGAAGCAAAGCAATAGTATATATATATATATATATATATATATATATATATATATATATATATTACCTACTGGCGGTCGCCAGTAGGTAGTTATAGTTAGGACCACGTTTCCATAGGAAAACCTCAACATTCTATTTTGAATAACTTTGGCGCCGGTCGACGAATCCTCGCGAATTTCTCAAAATAGGTGGGGCGCTACGCTCCGCTCCTACCCTGAAAGTCTCGGGGGGATCCGTCAAGCGGGGGCTGAGATAAAAGGGGGGTCCCAAAACGCGTTTTTCCCATGCATTTTTCCATAGGACCTTTAGACACAGCTACAGCCCGAACGGCTGAACAGAATTACTCAAAATTTGGCACAGAGGTAGTCCCTAGGTCAAGGAAGTGCCTTTTGTAGGTTTGGTGTAAATCTGTTCAGTAGATTCTGAGAAAATAGCCTTTAAATCAATATATATATCTGAGCCCGCTTACGGTACGCTTACCGTACGCTTACGGTAAGCGTACGGTGGCGTGCGCGAGCGCGATTCTGATTGGCTCTTAGATCTTAGTAAACATTCGAATCGGCCGAAACCAGGAAGCGGCGGCCGCCATTTTGTGTATTTCACTCTGAAAAAAAAGAGTGAAAACAAGGAAAGGGGGCAATGAGGAGAGTTACAGACCCCCTAACATTTGTAAGGGGGTCAAAGAAGGACAGAAAAGTACAAAAAAAACATTTATTGATTTTAAAAAAAATCACGGGGTACGCGTACGGTAAGCTTACGGTAAGCGTACGGTAGCAAAAAAAAAAAAAAAAAAATGAAAATCAGATTTAAGTGTTTAGATATTAGGGGGCTCTAAAAAGAGCCGTTGTGTTTATGAAATGATTTTTTAGTGGTACCTACAAGTAAGTACCGATGCAGAGTCTAAGGTTCAAGAGGAAGACTCTGTTCCCTTCATCATTGAAGTGCACACCATCTCCTCTATAAATGTCTTGCATGTCATAACGCAAGTTGTTGTGGTAAATGGCACCCATACCATAGTCACGGAGGAAAGCAGAAACAGATTTGTTGACGTGCTTTCTTGCTTTGTCATCGCACCGCGTGCCCACCGTGCGTGCACGGCACTAACTGCGTAAAGTGGGCGCGCGGTGCGCGAAGCGCACCGCGTGCTCACTGTGCGCGCACGGTGCGCGAAGCGCACCGTGCGCGCACGGAACGAACTGCGTTAAGTGGGCGCGCACGCCACGAATGGCGTAAAGTAACTTAGCATTTAAAAAACCGTACAAATTCACTGAAAAAACCATAGGTTTCACACACGTTATAGTTAGGAATTAGCATTTAAAAAACCTTGCAAATTCACTGAAAAAACCATAGGTTTCACACATGTTATAGTTAGTGGAAATTTTACTGATAAAAAACCAATGAAATTCCCCCGTTATAGTTAGTGCAGGCAACTATAACTCACGCGACCGCAATCTTCTGCTGATGACATATGTGTCTTTATGAAAAAAAAATATTTGTAATATATGTATAGCTAAAAATGTATGGAAGAAGACATGGGCAAATAAGTGTCTAAATACAGTATTAGCATCAGCAGAGGATTGCGGTCGCGTGAGTTATAGTTGCCTGCACTAACTATAACGGGGGAATTTCATTGGTTTTTTATCAGTAAAATTTCCACTAACTATAACATGTGTGAAACCTATGGTTTTTTCAGTGAATATATATATATATATATATATATATATATATATATATATATATATATATATATATATATATAAATAAAGAAAAGTACCTTGTATACAGGAGGAGGGAAGCATCAGAGGCTCACCTTATTTTAAAAGATTACGAAGGACTGCTTGTCCCACGGCTGTGTCCGTGTTGTCTGCAGCATCCAGACAGTAGTGTCTCGTAAAGGTGTGTCTGCTGGACCATGTTGCCGCTCTACAGATGGATTGAAGAGGCACCCCAGCAAATAGCGCAGTAGAAAAAGAAACCTTCCTGGTGGAATGCGCTTTAACAGCAGCAGCAAGAGGTTTTCCTGCTTGGTGATGGCAAAAGGCAATAGTAGAAGATATCCAGCGTGCTATAGATTGCTTGGTGACCGGATGACCTTGTCGCATCCGTCCGTAGGCCTCAAAGAGTTGGTCATTCTTGCGAATAGCAGCTGTTTTCTGAAGATTAAATTTAAGACATCTTTTGACATCTAAAGAATGGAGAGTCTTTTCTGCAGTAGTCTGAGGATTTGGAAAAAATGTTTTAAAACAACCGGCTCATTGAGGTGGAAATCAGATGGTACCTTAGGGATAAAGGCCGGATTGGTGCGAAGCAGGACAGAGTCTTTAGTAAATTGCAGAAAAGGTGGGTTAATGGTAAATGCTTGCAGGTCACTAACCCGGCGTGAGGATGTAAGAGTCAGGAGGAGAGAAGTCTTCCAAGTGACATATTTGAGACTGACCTTATGGATTGGCTCAAAAGGTGATTTCATGAGCTGCGCCAATACAATGTTTAGATGCCAAGGTGGAGGAGGCCGACGTATCGGAGGAAACATCCGAAAAAGCCCTTTGAAAAATTGTTGAATTACTCTTGACGAGTAAAGGGAGTTAGAGCCATCTTGTCGGAATCGTGAGATTGCCGCTAGAAAGACTTTAAGAGTAGAGTATGAGAGGCCTGAATTCGCTAGGTGCAAAAAGAAAGGCAAAAATTGTTCTGGCTTGGAATGTATAGGATGAATTTTGGCATCACTGCACCATAAACAAAATCGTTTCCATTTGAGTTTATAAGCTTTCACAGTAGAAGGAGCTCTAGCTTTTGCCAAGACTTCTCTGCAATCCAAAGGGATGTCCAAATTCACAAATTCAAAGTGCTCAGGTTCCAAGCCGCTAAGTGTAGAGATGCAGGGTCGGGGTGACAAATTTGACCGTATTCCATGGTCAAAAGATTCGGAAGAGGACGAAGCATGATCGGTTCGCACTGAGACAGGAGCAGCAGTTCCGTGAACCAGATCTGTCGAGGCCATCGGGGAGCTATAAGGATTAGCTGACAGGGTTCCTCCCTCATTTTCCGTAGAACCTTGGGGACTAGAGGTATTGGTGGAAAAGGGTAAGCATAAATTTTGGACCAGTTCATCCAAAAGGCTTCCCGCATGACTTTGGTTGGGGAAGCCAACTTGCGTAGAACTGGCATTTTCGGTTCAGATAAATTGCGAAAAGATCCAGATTTGGGGGACCCCATAGCTGAAAGATGTGATCCAGAATGGGTTCGTGTAATTCCCATTCGTGATTGGTTGTGGACGATCTGCTTAGGGAATCTGCGAGAGTGTTTGACGCTCCCGGAACATGGACTGCTGCAAGCAGGATGCGATGCTGAATCGCCCAATCCCAAATTTTTTGAGCCTGAAGGGACAACAAAACTGACCTCGTACCCCCTTGCTTGTTGAGGTAGTGCATGCACGTTGTGTTGTCCGTCCGGATCAACACCGTGCTTCCGTAGATGATGGTTCGGAAAGCTTTCAGAGCCAGAAAAATGGCCAGCAATTCTAAAAGGTTGATGTGTTTTGTCTTTTGATGAACAGACCACTTGCCTTTCACAGTTAAACCCTGCAAGTGGGCGCCCCACCCCTCGAGAGATGAGTCGGTGGTGAGGGTGAATTGTGGAGTGTCCGCCAGAAAAGGGCGCCCCGAGGAGACATTTTCTTCGTGAGTCCACCATAAAAGAGCTCTTTTTAGACGATGGGTGACGCTGATTAGGTCGTTGAAAGTCCCTGAGACCTGAGCCCATTGCTTGTCCAGTTCTTCCTGGACGGGTCTCATCTTCAGGCGGCAGTGAGGGACTAGAGGAATGCAGGAGGACAACATCCCTAGGAAAGATTTCAACTGTCGGACAGAAACAAACTCTTTTTGATGGATAGAAACCGCTAGATCGCGAAGACGTTGTCGTCGTTCGTGCGACACAAAAGCTTTCCCTAGACTGGTATCCAGAATGGCTCCCAAGAACAATCTGTTTTGAGCCGGGCGCAACTGAGATTTTGTTATGTTCAGTGTGAGGCCCAGAGATTGGAAGCGGGATCTGCATAATAGAGTTTGTTTGGACGCTAGTTCGAAAGGCTTTGCCTTCAGAAGGCAGTCGTCGAAGTAGGGAAAGATTTGTACTCCCTGAAGACGAAGGTAAGCTGCCACAGGTGCAAGGACTTTTGTGAACACTCGGGGAGCAGAACGAAGGCCGAATGGCAGAACCTTGAATTGAAAATCTCTTCCGGCCACCCTGAATCTGAGGAATTTTCTGTGTCTTGATAATATGGGAAGATGAAAATAAGCGTCTTGGAGATCTAAAGTAGTCATAAATTCTCCTTGGGAGAGAAAAGGGAGTACTTCCTGAAGGGACAACATACGAAAAGTTTGTGTCTTTATATATTTGTTCAAGGCTCGTAGATCCAAAATGGGACACCATTCTCCCGACTTTTTCTTTATGAGGAAGAACCTTGAATAGAACCCCCTGCCCCTCTGTAGTTTTAGCACCACTTCGATCGCGCCCTTTCTCAATAAAATATTGAGCTGACTCAGAAGCTCTTTTAAGTGGGCAGGAGGGGGACCTCTTGGTGGAGTATTTGGAGGAATCTTTACAAATTCCAAAGCGTGTCCCCTGCGTACAATATCGAGAACCCATTGATCGGTAGTAATTTGTGACCATTTGGAGTAGAAGCGGGAGATTCGACCTCCAAGTCTTTGAGGAGTTCGCGACTGAGGGTAGTGAGAGTCATTGTTTCTTAGAGGAATCCTTTCCTCTATAAGAAGATTTGCCTCTGTATTGTCTGTAGTTGGAAGACTGTTGCTGCCGATAAGATTGCTGATTTTGTGAGGAGTAGCGGCTCTGTCCTTGCCTGTATTGGTTTGAATGGCCTCGAAAGGAAGAAGAGGAACCACGACCTCTTGTGCCTCGAAAAGGTTGCTTCTTGAATTTCAGAGATCCTAGAGCACGAGCTTTGTCAGTGTCCTTCTTAATTGCTTGAAGAGCATCATCTATATGCTGGCCAAAAAGTGATTCACCGTCGTAAGGCATGTCCAGTATCTTTGTTTGTAGCTCTTGACGAAAAGCCGTGGCCCGTAACCAGCCCTGACGCCGGAGGACTGCTGCACCGGCCAAAAGACGGAAGCCAGAAGAGGACACATCAATGGCGCAATCTATAATTTCCGAAGAAATTCTTTCTCCTTCTTGGAGAATCTTTAACGCCTCTGGTCTAGATGCTTCAGGAATCAGATTAATGAGAGATGAAATGTCCGACCACATCTGGCGATCGTAGCGGCCCAGGATCGCCAAAGAATTGGCCGCTCGTACTGTAGCTGCTGCCATAGTGGAATTTTTTTTCCCTATACCATCCAACCGTCGACCTTCTCGATCTGGAGGTGCTGACAAAGGAGATGAAGGGTTTCTAGATCGGCGTTGGGCTGCCTAATGGAATCAGGCTTTGTTTGCGAAATTAAACAGGCAGGAGAATTTGGAGGAGCTTTGTATTTTTTGTCTATCCTAGAAAGGATAGCTGGAATGGAATTAGGAGTTTGCATCAACTTAAGGCCCTCTTGCCAAATGAAATCAATGATCGGAATAAAACGGACCTGTTTTTGAGGTTGATCCTTGAAATCATAAGAAACAATCCTCCTCTCTGGTTGTCATAGGGAGGTGAAATCTTTTAGCTGCTCTTTCCATGAGCAAATGAAAACCACCAATGTCAACTGGTGGAGAATCCAAAGGAGCTGGATCAGCAGGAGAAGGTGTCTGTATCTGATAGTTGTCCTAATCAGAAAAGAGGGAAGCATCGTCCAGCTCACCCTCCTCTTTGTCAGCGTCATCATCCTGTTCCTCAACAATATCTTCCAGTATGATTTGAGGAACCGCAAGACCTTTATCTCCTGTCACTGACGTAGGTGTGACTACTGTTTCCCTATTTAAAATAGGTTGTTGAGGTGTGTGCGGCGTTGGAGTAGTATGCCCAGACCGTGGAAAACGGCAATTATAATCATCCAGCATGTACTGCAGGTTGGAAATAAGACTTAAAGGGAATTGCGCCATAGGAAGTTCTTGAACTGGATGCGTGTCATAAGTTGAGAAATCATCTTGTTGCAAGTCCTCATCATCATCTGAGTCCTGACATTTAATTAGAAGTTCTGAAGGACTGCGAGCAGCCCGAAACCTATCATCCTCGTATTCCTCATTATCAGATGAAAAAAGCAGTTCAGGAGGCTGCACAGGAGTTTTAAGTGGCATCAGGGTATCCAGAGACGAATGCCGTCGCTGAAGCAGAGAGCCTGAAGCCTCTAGCGGTAACAAGTCCAGAGTTGGAGTCGTAGCCGTTGTTGCCGATGCTGAAACCCGTGGTTGAACCACCGTCGACGACGAAGCCACCGTCGACGACGAAGCCACCGTCGACGACGAAGCTCCCGCCGACGACGAAGCACCCGTCGACGACGTCTGCTTCTTTTTATGCTTCAACGCCGTTAAAGGCAGCGTCGATGAAATAGGTCTCACCTTAAGTGATACCAACGTCGACGGTGAGGACGCCGACGACATGATCATCGTTGGCTTCATAGATGCCGAAGTCGTCGATGTAGATGCGACGACGGCAGCTCTCGTCGACGGAGGAAGCGTTGATGAACTCGTCGACGAGGGAGGCAGTTTGAGGTAAAAACTGCGCAGATGGAGTCTTAGACGCCTGAGAATCAGATCTCGGGGGCGTACAGGATACAGAAAGACTCCTGGGGGGGAAATCACCCCTCTTGAAGTAGAAGGTTGAGTAGCAGTCTTCTCTCCATGATGTTTCTTCACCACTTTAGGTCTAGGAGAAACCTTTTGAGAGTCACTGGACCTTTTCAAAGAGGGAGCAGTTTGAATGGAAGATACACTCTCCACATGTGAAAGAGGATTCTCCGAAGTCTTCAACTTCTGTAGCCACAGAAGGAGACGGCCTTCTCTATCTTTTAAAGTATTTTGTGAGAAGGTTCTACAAATTTTACAGTCCTTTACCTGATGTTCAGGATATAAACAATAAATACATTTCTTGTGAGGATCTTCAGAATGAAGTCTCAGCTTAGCACAACTCCCACAAGGTCTGAAGAGGGATTTCTTGGTAGTAGACATGACGATTCAATCTTCTGATGAAATATGAGAAGAAAAACTGAGCAAGCTCAGGGAGACTCCCTTCACACGACGTGCGGTAGAAAATCGGAGAGCCTGAGTCTCTGGGGAGAGGGTTCTAGAGGGTGCGGACGCCTGATTGGCTGGATTTGGACTAGAACATAACAACAGTAATATGTTATAGAGGAGACAAGTTGTCTATCCATGAAAACTCTATGGTTTTACTTTCTTTTATGCCTAATAGGCTTATGTTATTACTATATTGCTATATTATGTACCGTGGGACTCCCACTTCGACGACGGGGAATATTCAAGCATGTGAATCTATGAAAGACACCCCAATACTGGAGAAGTAATGTATCTGTTTTTGTTTCAGGCGGGGATGGACGAGGCCGGCTATACATATAGAAGCAGTGCTGTAAATTGGCCTCTACTGTCCAGTACGGTGAACCAGCACTTTTTATTTTGTGAGGGAGAGTACCGGCACTTCTAAAGAGAGACTTGATACTTTTAATTGGAGAGTACAGGCACTTCTCAGAAACAAGCAGTCACTCTGCTACAGAGTACCTGCACTTCAAGCACTGTATAGAAGTATGGCTTTAGACCTGCTTTTATGTCTGGCCTGTCGCGGTTGTTGCTTCTCAAACTCTGGTCACCCTGATATGGTAGGTATGGGGAATAGAACACTTATGAGGTGCGCTTAGTATTTTTTAAGGTGCGTAGTAAATCTCAGGTCTCTACATTACTTGCACGCTAAAATAGAACAGTACCCCGTTTCTCCCGCTCAGTCCCTCGGAGAATCGCTCGTGCTTTACATTGGAGGTTAGCTTGTGCTTCCCGAAACGCTCCAGCTCTCTCTAGGGCTGAAGAGCGTCAGCTGCGAGAGAGACACAGCTCTCTCAGCAGGTGGCACTAGGACCCGGTTAGAGGCGTGCGGAATGCTCCCAGCAATGTGCAATGCTGGCTGCTGGCTCTGTGTGCAATCCCTGCAGGACAGAGCCGGGACAGGCAGCCAGGGGCAGGGAGCATCGGGTAGGCTGAGCCCGCGAGACTATTTTAATCTGAAACCCTGGGCCAGGGAGCCAGTTTTGCCCCAGGACAGGGGAACCACGAAAGTGAGTCAGAGACAGTGGATATGTACATGGTGCCAGTGACAAGGGGTGAGGCTGAGAAATGGAAGTAACAAAAGCGCATTGTATCTAAACACATGGCCAAACAAGCACAAGCACGCAAAAAAAACGTTTTATCTGACATTTTTGTGCCTCCTGAGCGGGCGGACACAGTGGGTGCTTAGAAGCCGGACTACCACAGAATTCAGCACTTTACAGAACAAGCATTGGCCACGTGGCCGTAAAAGTAACACAGCGCGGCCGCGAAATGTGATCACGATCAAGCGCGTGGTGAGCGATGCGGTTAATGAGCATGAGGAATGCCATATGTCACCTCTGCTCAAGCGCGCGCCTGTGCACATGCACTGCAAGCTGTAGTCGGCGGTAGCATTTTTTGAAGCCCTTAAAGTCTTGCCAGACCAGCGCAAGCGCTGGGTCAGGCGAGACCTAAAAATAATTGCATACATTGTATGTAGCACAACCTCAAGACGACTTTAATCATAAATACTTTGCACATTATGCCATTATCCAGATAGTACTGGTTATCCTGATCCAAGCAAGACTATGTGCAATCATGAACACATAGGGCACAGTGCACCTGTGCTCCTAATAAACTTTATATGGTAATCAAGCATAAAACGTAGGGCACAGAAGCACCTGAGCGCCTGAATGAATGAAATG
This sequence comes from Triturus cristatus, assembly GCF_964204655.1. NCBI lineage: Eukaryota > Metazoa > Chordata > Amphibia > Caudata > Salamandridae > Triturus > Triturus cristatus. Next base: position 685,842,640 of record NC_140581.1, on the reverse strand, counting down.
CATGAAAAAATATTTGTAGAGCGCATAGCTACCCTAAGGCATCCCAGCACTAATAGCAGCAGCAGACAGAGAATACAGGTTGCTAGGCAGGGTTTTGGAAGAGCCATGTTTTAAGGAGTTTCAGAAAGGGCAAAAGATTGGACTCAAGACGTAAGTGAGGAGGGAGGGCGTTCCAAAGCGTGGCGACATTATAATAGAATGAGCGCTCACCGCTTCTTATTTTTTTTATTTTTGGGACTGAAGCAAAAAAGAGGATGGCCAAGCAGAGACATCTGTTAGGGCAATAAGGGGAGACAAAGAATTAAAATAATTGGCGGTCCTTTTCCCCAGAAGGACTTGTGGGCGATGCATAGAGACTTAAATTTGATTCTCTCCGATACAGGTAGCCAATGAAGAGCCTTCAGTGCCGGCTTAGTGGATTGACGGTAGGGGATCTGGAAGAGTAAACGAGCTGCACCATTTTGAACAATCTGCAACTTGGTTGTAGTTGCTCAGGGAGCTCCTAGATAGAGGGTATTCCCATAGTCCAGTCGGGAAAGAATAAGAGCCTGAACCATTAATCTTCTAGCCAAAAAGGGAAGAAGAAGAAGGATTTTACGAAGTATCCTAAGAATGCCGTAACAGGTGGCCAATAATTTCGTCACCTGGTACTCAAAATTCAGGGAGCGATCTAGCCACATGCCCAGACTTCTGATCTGATTTTTTGGGGCAGGAGCTAGGCCAAGACAGTTTGGCCATAATAACCCTGAATTGAAGATAGGAGAATTGCCTAGGAGCATAAGGTCTGTCTTTTCTCCATTCAGTTTCAGGCAGGAGAGCTCCATCCACTTAGCTACCTTTCCCAGACTACTACATTTCCCCAGCCTACTACATTTAATATGTTACTTCTTAGGAGCCAGAATCCTTTAGTCACTTTGTCACCCTGGATTGCTCTACATTATTCTAGGGGTCCTCCACAGAGGCCCCCCCCCCCACAATGCATAGGGACGAACGCTGCCGTAGAATTGGGTAGATCGGCAAAGGAAGTGGGGTCAAAAGCTTAAGATGAGCGCAAGAGACCTCCCGCAGTTCCTCTCTCCCATGTCCTTGAATTCAACTGCCCACGAGAGCGATGTGCAGCTATCAGGATACCAGTATCTGTACGGGCCGATTCAAGGTCCACCCCATATTTCTCTCAGGCAGTTACGATAGCCTCTCCTGAGTTGGGCCAGGAGGGTCCACACCGGCGCTGGGTTCAGAATCCAGGCAGCTCTTTTCCAGGAACAGAGGCCCGGCGGCCAGGATCACAAGGGACATCTTTTCTCTCAGCCAGCAGGCACAATGATCCTTGGCGTGCTGTACCGTGCTGATGCGAAGGCTCCGTCCCACATTTAAAAGTGTTTGCGGCTTCAGCGAGCTGGGGAGACGCGCTGGGCGGCAATCAGCCAGCCAGCACAGTGATCCCTCGCCGTCACCCAGCACCAGTCTGCGTAGTTAGGACTAGGCCTGGGCGAAAATTTCGTTCCGTTCGCGGAAATTGCGATAATTTGACATTTTCGCATTCCGCGGAGAGCGCGAAAATGTCAAAATTTCCGAATTCCGCAGCTTGCCGATAATTTGTTTCTTGCTCGCGCTGTAAAATAATACATTCGCGCGCGCGATCGCCTTACCTGAATCCCTGCGTTCGCCGACAAGTTTTCTTGATCCGGTCGCGTTCTCCATGAGATGTTGTATTGTTTTTAGCCATTTGCGCTGTCTCGCGACAGTTCGCGCCCGCAGTGACGTCATGCGTCGCGCGATCACGTCTTTCTTCTCGCGATCATGCACCGCGAGACAACTGAAAACAAGATGGCCACGCCCGCGAGCAACCACATGGGTAAGTTGGCGAGCGCAACCATGCAGAAAATCTCGCGAACATGCGGGGAAAAAACTTCCGCATCTTCGCGATATTTCCGCGTGTTTGCGATAATTTTTAACATTTTCGCGATAATTTGCGAAAGTGGATTTCGCAAATTCCGCCCACCCCTAGTTAGGACCAAAACACACTGCCGCAGGTGCTCTGCACGGACGTTGGTTCTCGCTGCAATAAATCATGCCGAGTGGGACCCAGGGCTGGAAGAGTCCTGCAGCAAGCATCGGGGCACGAAGCCCTCTCCTGGTCAGAGCACTGCCCTGTAGGCACAAAGTGCGCTGTCCTGTACAACATGAAGTTAGACCCTGCTGCAGAAAGGAAGGTGGGTGATGTGCTAGTCCTCACAGGATGGACTCTCCCAGCAGAAGTGTAGGAGAAAAGCAGCCACAGGGTCTTTGATGGCCCTGAGAGAACAGGGGGCAAGCAAACAAGCACTTGGAGGACACTTGAGGGCACAAAGGGAGCAGCAGGCAGGCAGGCCTGCACATAAAGTCGGGTTTGCAGTCCCACCTACAGCCCAGCAGGCCAGCACAAGAGCAGGTAGTCCAAAGGGCTGTTCCTCCTGGCAGCACAGCAGTACTCCTGGCAAAGCGCAGATTGCAGAGCCAGTAGCATTTAGGTACAAATCTAAACATAAGATAAAAGACCAAGTGCTTATACTCAAGATGTCTTTGATGAAGGGGTGACTTCAAAGGAACCCTTATAAGAGTGCAACAATCCCTTTCACCCAGCACTGGTTCCAGATGATCAGTAGGGGGTAAATCAGCCCTTTGTGTAAGGTCAGAACACCAGCTGTTCAAATACAAGTGTGAACCACCTCTCCCAGCCAAGAAAGACCATCAGGATGCAGATGTATCCCTTGTCACAACCAGCCATTCCTCTGTGGTGGCTGTCTAGAAAGTATGCACAAAGTGTAGCTGTCGCCCAGATGTTTATTGGAGTCAGGCTGCGAAGCACAAAGAGTCATCAGCACAGAGAAATGCCCACTTTCTAAAAGTGCCATTTCTAAAATAGTAATGTACAATCCAACTACACTAATAAATAGGCTTTATCACCACTATTCAAAACATACAAAAAATGGCAACACCACCTCTTTCTGATCAGGAATTACCACTTAAAAGTATATAAGGAAATTCCCAATGCTAGCCTATGAGAGGAGTAGGCCTCACAGCCGTTTAAAATAAAATAGGCTGTTTGCCACACATAAGGTCCATGCCTTACCTTTTACCTACACAGCACCCTACCCATACAGCTACCTAGGGCCTACCTTAGGGGTGACATATGCGTAATAAAAGGAGAGTTAAAAGTGTGGCAAGTAGTTTTAAATGCCAAGTTAAGGTGGCAATAAATTGCACACAGAGGCCCTACGATGGCGGCCTGAGACAAGCCCACTAGTACCATTTAATTTACAGGCCCTCGCTATATGGGGTACCACTTTACAAGGAACTTACAAGTAAATCAGATTTTGCCATACAGGTGTAAGCCTTGTTTAGAGGAGAAAGAGAACATGAACTTTAGCACTGATTAGCAGTGTTAAAGTGCCCAGATTCCTAAAGCCACCAAAAATAAGGTCAGAAAATAGGCGGAGGAAGGAAAAACGTTTGGAGATAATCCTGCAAAAAGGGCCAGGTCAAATAGGCATGGCCCCAGGAAGGTAGTATAGAGTAATTCTGTATCAGCACAATACACTTTGTAAAACTAAAAATCAGCTGGGATAACAGCAACGCTAAATGTAGTAAATCTGCCTTCTCTGCATAGTCACTCCAGATTTTCTCCTTTTTCTGGACCCGATTTTTGCTGTTTTTTAATTATGTGTACCTGACCAATGCTAAACAGGAGTAAAGTGCCTGTGCTCCCCCTTTAAACATGGTGAAATTGGCTTACCTCAGATTTACATACTTAACCATCCTATAAGGCTATCGTAAATATAGTAGGAAATACACCCAGGTCATAGAAGATAAATGCCACCTGTTGACTGGAACACCTACGGTGAAATTCACAGGGTCGACCTGTAAAATATGGCTTACCTGAATGCAGCAGCCTAAAATCCTGCTGTCAAATAAGGCAGAAAAATTAATATGTCACCCCTAAGTACACCTTGTTGCCCATAAGGTAGGGAACATGTGTGAAATTAAATTTGGCGTGATCAAAGGCCAAAAGCTATTTTTACTGGCAGGGCTGTAGCGGATCCTAGAAAATGTTAAAGTACACATTGCCAGATTATAAAAATGTTAACCTTTAACTTTAGACAGGAAACCGCTAAAATAGTAATTCAAGACTATATTTAATATTTATTAAAAGTACAATTCATTGGTGAAGTTATACTGATATTTAGGTAAAGTAACTGTTAGAAAGTTAACTTTTCACTGCCTTAAGCTTCTGGTCGTTAATTTGCATTAGCCTTCCAAAAGCTGCCCAACAAGAGCTTGACCTTCACGAGGTATGGAAAGTGCTCCCAGCGGAGAACAGTGGTTTACGCCTGGTGAAAAGATGGACTAGGTGTGGAGTATATGATCCCCATCAGTCGACGAAGTACAGTTGTGGTGTATCCAGGATCTAAATTAACTAGAACGGGACAGAGGTACGTCATGCCCATTCATAGGTTAGTGTAAGCAGAGATCTGAGAAGGGAAAGCCTTTGTCCCCAAATCCCACAGTAGCAAGGGTGGTTCAAAACCAGTAGGAGGGAAGTTACCCTCATAACTGGTTTGAAGTGGATGCAGGGGAGGGGACACCTCATTTCTCCGGCCAAGGCCATGGGGACACAAGAGCTCTGCACAATGTAGAAAGAGTTTCTCCGCCTTGGATTTTAGGAGTGAAGGGTACTGTAGGATTACTTGTAGTAAAGCAAACAGATCTGCTGATTAAATGGGTAAGGTGGCCGATAAGAACTTTTACCCCATTGTCTAGGGAGGAGTCAGCCCCCACCCACTAGCTTATGCCACCGATAAACTTTCTGAAGCTGTGGAAGCTCAGAAAAGGACCGGACCTGCTGTATGTGATCTGAGAGGAGTCCTGAAGGACTGGACCTGCCCCCTCTTACACCCAGGCCAGAAGTGGGTGGACTCTATTGGTCAGTTGGCTGACCTCATGTGTGGCTAGAGGAACACAATGTGCTACAATTTCCTTTCTCCTGATGTAACCAGTTGATCATTACCAACTAGACCTGGAATTGACCTTGCTGGATTAAGCTCTTGTCCACAATAGCTGTCCCGGAGGTCCTGGGTGCATCAGAAGTGACACAGAGGAGCTTTTCCAGAAACCCTGAAAGGCTGGCACTAAGAGGATTTTCAGAACTCCATGATCTTAGCACACATAAGGTAAAAATATTCAAAAAGTGTATTCCTTAACATACAGAAAACTTTCACCACAGTACATCAGATTATATCCTGCCCAGACAGACATTAAAAGTTCTAGTTTTCAAAGATGACCGCTGGACCATTTCAATATTCCTACAGTAGAAATGGAAAAGATCCTGTCTTGTCAGAGTTTCAAACATACTATTCACAGTCTACCTCATATTCCCAAAAGGCAACATCAACACCAGTAACAAAAGTTATTGATCCATTATAAGACAGCTACACTGCCCTTTCAACCCCCCTGTAAGCAAAAGCTAGTTTCGAACTGTCGTTCAGCATCCAATAGTCCTTTCACCAGTTTCGAGAAGCTGCAACTAATCGGTCAAGTTAAGAAAGAGTTTCACTTTACTAGTAGAAATTCCTCTCACCTTGAAGGCCAGAACTGCAATGGAAGCCTTCTTTTCAGTATTAGAATACGACTGTAACAGCTGCAACCAGAGCTCAGCAAGATTCTTATCATCCCCCCATTTTATGGGAAACCAAAGACCTTATTCTTAAGACGCTCAAATTCAGCATTCCTCTGTCGATCCATTCAAGCCAGCCCCATTTGTCCATTCTAACACATACCACCAAGCTCTCCCACTTGGTTTGCCTACTTTTTTCACCATAACCAAAAGAAAGAATTAGCACTCAGCAACTGAATATTTGTTGCTACAATGCTTCATGGTTTTTGTACATGCTTTAAGATACAGTGCAAAACAAGGCTGAAATGCAAGGCCATGCAAGTCAACTGAGTACTTGTACAGTGCATTAGCACTTGGCAATCAGTATGGTACACATTACAGCAAAACATAAAGCATGTCACATACATGTAAACACATAAAAAAAAAACGTTGAGAAATGTAACACAATGGGCTCATTACGCCATATTATTAACTATTATTACGTATAACACAGGTGTATTATTTTATGTTCGATAGTACCTTAAGTGTTGCTCCAACCCAAAAAGAGTAGCAAGTATCTACTGGTTTATTAGGTCGGCCATTGAAGCCATTTTGTTGCCTCATGATGCACCATCTTCTTATTCTGTTCAGCTCTTTCTCTGAAAACACTTCGTCCAGTTTTCCCATAAGGCAAAGTGACGCAATGCCACAGAAGGTGGAACCACCTGGAGACAACCACAATAAAACCATTAATTAAAATATGTCAAGGGTGTGTTCTTATCCCTCTTGTTTACACTGTAAACAAACAATTTATAGGCAACTCGTGGTCTCAAGAAAGTGTCTTTCTTCAGAGGGTGGGCAACAGCACCATCCCAGTTGTATTGCACACACATGATTCGGTACTTATGTCTAGCACTGTAAACAGGCTAAAGAAGCTTATTGGCCGAACTTTTGCTTTCAAAGATGACTTTGAATTATCCACCAATGTTTCCACAACTTATTCTAGTGACCATGCCTAAAATCTCAAAATTAAAAACATTTTTACTAAGGTTGTGTAGAGAGAGAGAGAGAGAGAGAGAGAGAGAGAGAGAGAGAGAGAGAGAGAGAGAGAGAGAGAGAGAGAGAGAGAGAGAGAGAGAGAGAGAGAGAGAGAGAGAGAGAGAGAGAGAGAGAGAGAGAGAGAGAGAGAGAGAGAGAGAGAGAGAGAGAGAGAGAGAATGAATTCCTTTTTCTATATGAATTTAACTTTTGACAATACTAAATATTGGACCCAGGGGGTTATCATGCATCAACTCTTTAGGGCTACTTTTTAACTTCACTGCACAGAGTAACACACCTATTGATTACACGAAGGCAGTTTATATAGGTAAATGCATCACCTTTTGAAAATTGTGGGTGTTTGGGGTTTTCAAAATGCCTCCTCCCTTCAGGAAAAACAAAAATAATATTTTGCAGATGTCTTCTGCGATGTCAAAAAAGCCCACCTACTTATATTTGTCATGAGGAGCTGGGTTTAGGATATGTCTGAGACTGACATAATTAATATGGCACCCATTTGTTTATGTGTCTCGATCTGATCTATTCCGGAGGCTGGTTGAATCAGGATGCCACACTGTTTAAAGTTGGATTAAATACGCCATAATATCCCCTAAAAGAGTATTTTCTTTTTTTTTTAAAGAGCCAGGATTCCACGAGTTGTACTCCAGCCCTTGCAATATTTATTTTCTCAAGTGATATGTCTTGGGTGACACTTAAATGTTAGTGGGGAGACGAAGCATATTAAAGGAGACCAAAGAGGTTGTTAAATTAACAGTGAGATCATTTATGCCTATTAAAATGTGTTTTAGCCCTAGAGAATTATTTAGTTTGGAGGAAGGGGGAGCAGGTACAAGATTTACGAATGTACCTTTCTAAACTAGGATTAGAATATACATTTCATACCGTATCTAGGTGGGACATTCTAACAAGAAGTGCAGTCTACTTACTATATTGCCACAAATGTCTTTTGGTAGATCCCAAAATAATTAGAAATTCCAGTTCTTCGAATCAGTCAATTGTTTTAAACATACTTACACAGTAGTAAGCACCCTGATCAGAGGTAGAAAATAAACAAGCACTAATAAAGCCCATAGGTCTTGCCTATAACAGCCATTGGCTTCGGCAATTTTATTTATTTGGTGTTTTATATAGCGCGAACATGACCCAGAGTAGGGTATTAGAGCGCTTTACATTTACAGTTGAGTTGCCAGTCAAGTAATCAAACATCAGTAGTTGTACATTGTTTTTGAGAAAAACATTAAGGCTTAATATACATATGTACGATCTACAACTAGGTTAAAGTTCGATGAGATTTAGCATTTGTATGATCTTGGCGGATGAATGAAAATGGAGTGACTGTTGAGATTATGGGAGATATTTACTCATATAAAAAGATGTGGCTTCATGTTTAAAAGTGGAAATGGACTAAATTCTCCTAATGTTCGGGGGAAGAGCGTTCCAAATTCTAGGAGCTGCACCTGAGAAAGCTTGGTCATAAGTTCTTTTCTAATGGAAATGGTCCGGTTTCAATAGTAGGTCTTCCTGACTCCGGGAGAGACGGCATCCTCCTGATAGTGTGATTTTCTGGGCTAGGTACACTGGTGTGTTGTAATGTATCGCTTTGTGAGTGATACATGCTATTTTTACATTTATTCTTGCTTCGTACGGTAGCCAGTTAAGCGCCTTCAGAGGGGGGGTGATGCGGTCGAATTTTCTGGAGCCGGTTATAAGTCTTGTGGCCGCATTGAGACAGGTTTTCAGAGGGGCTGTTGAGATCTTGGGGGGACACTAGCTCTAGAATAAACTCCCTTTGGGGTATTCTTTCAGCATTCCAATCAGACACTCAAACCACAAACTCCACTCAATTGTCACCGGATCAATTCTACAGTTGCCAGAAAATCAATTATTGCAAAGATATTAGGTTAGTTCAAGAAAACATCTACATATATTTAATTTGTCATTACAATACATAAAACAATCTATGCACTGAAAATGCAACAAGTTAAAAATCACATACACAATGTAAATAAATCAATGTTCAGTGCAAAACAATCAAGTTACAGTCAATTAATGTTTCATCTCATAGTCTTATACGTGTATTACACATCAAACTATAAATGTAATAGGAACTTTTTCAACAAGTAGGCCAAAAAGCGATGCATTTCGAAGGCATACACAGGTCCAACCTCCTTCTTCAGGCTTGCTACTAATCTATTCCGACACTGTTATCTACATAAAAATATATATAAAAAACAATTCAATATTGCAACATAAAAATGCATACCATGATCAGAACCAACCTATCCGCCCTTATATTATTCTCCAAATAGAATCATTAAAACCACGTTTAAAAAATAAATAAAAAATGTTTCCCATTTCTCGTTGTCTCAAAGGCGAATACAAAGTATTGAGTTCCTGGCACAGTTGAACTGGTAATGATTGACACAACACATTCAAACCAACACAGATGACTGAATATGCCAACATATTATCAAATAAATACTTATTCTCACTCACTCGAGGTATTTGACACAGAGAGGATAGAGCTTAACCAGCCTAAGCAGAGTTAAGTATATCTGTGAGTGAGTGAGAATAAGGCTTTAGTTTTCATGAAGGGTATTTGGAAGGTAACGATGTGATGGTCAGACCAATCGCAGGGGGTGATTACAATGTTATCGATAGCCTTTTCTTTAGCTATGATCCAGTCTAGGGTAGCCTTTGGAGTGGGTTGGAAGATGACATTCTTGGACCAGCGACTGATCCTCGAGGAAGGCTTTGAGTGAATTGATCGGATTATGCCTATGGTCCTCCCAATGAAGATTGAATTCTCCCAAGAAAATATCATTGGAGTGAGGAGATGAGTTTGCTGGGATGATTTCTATCAACTGATCTATGAAGCTGGTATTTTTGCCTGGGTGTTGGTAGAAAGTGTGAAGTTTGCAGCTTTGATTGTCAGAGGATCTAAATGACATACCGAGATATTCACAAGACTCTAGGGGGTCAGATTGTATTTTCGTAATGGCAATGTCAGATCTTTATATACAGGCGATGCCTCCCCCTTTTTAGGCCTCGCCTAGCGTTGCAGCGCATGGGCTGCTCGCTCGGCGAGATATATTGTGAACGAGGAGTTTCAGAAGGGGGCTTGAAGCTCCGCCCCTCATTTACATTGGCTGGCGTCACCGTTTATGCTAAACAGTTGCCTGCCATTGGAAATTAGGGTTTTTGGTTGACGCCCTTTCGCCTTCGATCCGGACTGGGTGGCCTGCTTTGCTGCTGTTGCAAAGCACTTTCTTATCTTTATGGAGCCATGTGTTTCTAATTAGAAACACATGGCCCCATAAAGACAAGAGATCGATGCTTGTTTTGAAGCAGCCGCCTGCTCTTTGTCTGCGGCTTCTACTAGCACAGCTTGCCAATCCCTTTAAAAGACGCCTAATGTTGTAATGGTGACTTTTGAAAGGAGCCCAACTGTGTTCGTGATATCCCGACCTGATTTCATGTGCCCGTCCTTCTATCTGCTGGGAAGGGGTGGCTCTTTCGTTTAGTGTTTCTTTCACTTTTTTTTACTCCCCCTGCGTGCCTTTTCTTCTTGTTGATTAATGATGGCCCAGGGTGGTACTTTCAAGAAGTATACACATTTTTGCGTGTGGTTCTGAAACCAGCACTGCATCACATAGGGTAACCTTAGCATGCGTGTTTATGAGCTCTGTGTAAGTGTACTGTATTTTGCGTTGTTCCAGGAGCCCACAGGGGAAAGTTTGCTGTGCTCATCTGCTGTGTGAGCAGGGGGCTGTTATTTACAGTCGGTGTTGCCCTCACCGTGCTCTCCCTTGCTCCCATCCTGGTTACGACGGCTCCAGCTCCGTCCTGATGTCCCCTATGGCCTACCAGATGATGCCCTACATGAATGTGGGCACCCTGTCGTGCCTTTTATTTACGTTTTGGTTTTAAAACATAAATAAAAGGCATTGTCATTTACAATGCCAATAGCTCAAACTCGCGTAAATGCGAGACCTATTGCATTGCAAATGCTTGTTTTATTGTCCTGTCTAGTCTCATAATGCAATAGTTTGGGCGGGGGACCTCTAGATCTAGGCATGGGGAAGAAGAGTCAGATAGCCATGTTTCTGTTAGTAAGGTTACGTCAATTTCCTAGTTTATTATAAAGTCGGCTATGTCTGCCGCATATTTCTTTGCTGATCGATAATTTAGTAGTGTAGTGTACACCAAATGTGTTTCTGTGTTTTGTTTGTTGGAGAGTCTTGCTTTTCAGGAAATATTAGCACATTTTTTAGGTTGTTCAGATTTAGCATTCTATTGCTAGTCTTTGCAGTTCTGCATGCGTTAGTTGGGACTGGCTGAATACGGTGTTCATCTAAATTAGTCGGAGGAATGGGGGATAGTTCATATGATAGCAATAGGGTTTGTATCTCATTGTCTGTTAGATAACTAAGTTGATCACAAGGACGGAATAGTCGGTTTGCCGCTACCATTGGGATAGAATTTACTTAATTCTGGGTTTCGTGAGAGGATATCTGTAGGAGATCCAATTTCGCTAGACATTTTTCAGATAAGAGTAGAAGGTTCTTCATGTCTCTAATAGCGGATTGCATGGCTTTATACGTCTTGATGGCTTGCGAGTTGAGATTGTCAGTCTCCATCTTTGGTCGACGGGCACTGCAATTTTCAGACTCCATTGTAGGTTGAGGAGTGATAGGAGGATGTATGTGTTACCCTGATGGTATGCTGGCATAGATGGACTCTGGTGGATTGGAGCTACTGTCTGGCTTTTCTGTGCATCTTTCTTTATATCTTGTTGCTGTTTCGTGTTTCTAAGTGATGGACCGATGAGTACATCTCCAGTTATCCTGGTCCAAGACTGTTGACTCCCTCCTAATGACTGTTTCCAGTAGATGGTTGGAATCGGTGTTGGGGCTTGATTAGTGGGGGGTAATGTAGATTTAGATAAATGTGCGCTGTTACTGATAGCTTTGGAGCTACTGGAATCCTGTTTTGACTGTTCACGCTCATTAGCACTGTTGTTTTCTATCCAAACAGATTGATTCAACTGTTGGGGTTCATTAGAGATGACGTTTTCTATCACAGCAGAGTGAATCCTGTGTAGGGAGATGGTTAGCAAGTTGTTATTTGGTCGGATTCTTGATGGAAGGCTGTTAAGGACGTGTTCTTTTAAGGTTGAGAAATATTTGTCACATTTTTCCAGATCTTTGTTGGCGGCTTGGGTGAGAATCGTGCCATTTTTGTAGCATGTTATACTTCGTGTTGCTCTTAATTTTCGAGAGGGTGTTATTAGCATCTTCGTGCCATAAGGAATGTTCCTCAGTTCCTGTACCTTCAGAATTTTTTTTAGGGAATTGCACCATTTAGCCATTTTAGAAGTGAAGAATATAAGGTCGTTAATGATAGTGCCTTTAGGCAATGTTTTGTAGCAATGCTGAACAGCAGCGCGGATGCTTTCCAGTGTGGCCAAAACAAATTTTCAAAAGTAGTATGATGCAGCCAGTGCTACTGTGCTTTCTGCTTTTAAGTGCATTAGCACTGGATGCATAATAGTTCCTTTTTAATTTATTATTTTTAGCCACGCTGCACAGCAGCCAGGCAGCTATACAGCATGGCTAGAAATAATTGCCAAAATCTGCCAAGCTCATGTTATACAGCATGAAAAGAAGGGAACGGAGGAGCCAATAGCCTCAAAGGAGGGGCCTATTATCTTTGCTAATCTGTGTTAGCTCTTGGCAAAACACCCCTGTGATTCTCTGCAAATCATTTACTCACCCCATGTATAAAAAAGAAAAAATATATACTTTTTTCCAAAAATTCTATCAAAATACAGAAAGTAATTTCCACATATCCAAGTCTTAGTGAAAATACATTTGGAAGCAGAAAACATCTGTTGTCACAATGAAAGCAGCTAACATCTATTGTCACAATACAAATCAGTTTCAAAGGAGAAATGGGTGTCTTTGATGTGTGTGTGGCATAGTAAAACATAGCTACAAATGGCAAGAGGTTAAACAAGGAAGACAGGGAAGAAGAAAATGTATAAGTAGTGCCTCAATCACAGCATGATCAGCGGAAGGACAGAAATCAAGCTAAAGCAGTCAGTACTTGGTCTATGCTCCAGCAAAAGAAGAGGAAGTGAAGCCTGCATGCTCTGGCCAATTAGAAGGCAACAAATAAGAGTGACAATGAGGCCAACTAGTGTTAAGCAATGGGCAGTCTGCAAGTCACTTGTTGTGCACAAAATCTCTCGCAGGCAAGAGTGCATGCAGTGCATGCGCTGTGGCAGGAGAGACCTAAGAAGAAATACGAGATTTTTAACAATAAACAAATGCCTGAAAAGATTTCCGAGGTTACATCCGCTGCAGAAACATTGTTGCAGCAGGTATCAAGTTGTTAGATAATCCAGTGCTGTAGGGAAAACCTGACCAAAAGGAGCATCTAGCCTCTGCTGGAAACAATGGATAGATCTAGGCATAGCTGGAGGCTTTTGTGTGCACATCTGAAAAAGGGACAGCAGAACCATCTTTGAATGAACCCATGTGTCTAACTGAAAGGTAGCAGTGCACAAAATAGCTCCCACAATTTCCTCCCAAACAAACCCCTGGCTACAATTTCAACCTAGACAAGGAATCATGCCCATCAACACACACTGGATCGGTTGATCTGCAGCTTTTACCAGCAAGGCCTTGATTCCGAATCCCAGCTTATAGCAGAGCAGTTACAGTAGTGCAGCCCTGTCTAGTAGCGCGACATCACCTACCATTAATAAATGTTCCAGAACCACAAAAAATATGTCACACATAACACGCCAAAGAGGCAGCGAGAAGCGTGCTATTGGCAACTCAAAATTTTGATCTGGAAACTGGTAGATTTTCAACTCTTCTGAGAACAGTTGAAGTCAAGTGGCTGTATATACTACATTAGAACAGTATGTCAATTTGTTCATTATGATGCATAATTGTATCTGCCAATCTCCTTATCAGCAGTAGAAACCCAGCAGTACGGGAGACGAGCCGTGGATGTGCTTAAGCTGGTAACCGTGTCACAGAGGCAAGTTGCCAATCATGTTCACAGCACGTGCAGTGTCTTGGTGACAGGGAAGAAGAGCCTCCAGACATGATTACTGTGTAAGCAGCATTCCATCTGTGTCACACAGGTGATGGTGAGCGGGGATTAAAGCAAAGCTCCAGGGAACATAGGGAAGCAGCTTAGCAGCTGGGAGAAAAAACATCAGATGACTTCATGGTGTGAGAAGCACCTCATCAGCACAGAAGAGCCGCAGAAAGGTAGCAGTGGTCTGCTAGCAGAGTAGAAACGTGTTAAACTACTGAACGTGTGATATGTCACTGTAGTTTTCAGGAAAATATACTGACTGTGTGATAAGTTACCACACTTTTCAGATGTAAAATAGACCTAAGAATATACCTAAACAGCCAATGGAAAGGTGGTAAACAAAAAAAAGACAACTCCTGTTTCTGATTCAAGAAGTGAGTGACAATGTCTTAAGTCAATGAGACATGAGCGAAAGAAGGCAATGGCTGAAGGATTCTGCCCCAAAGACAACGATTTGGTCATTTGTTTATTTACTTAAAAAAAGGTCTTGGCTTACACCAGACAAAAAACAGACCCCCCTACTAAAAGACCCGCTGCCTGCTAACTGCTCCTCCTATCAGTGATATTTTTAACAAGTCACAGCGAACTCCTCAAGTTCCAGGCAACTACATGCAGAGTTTGAGGACCGAGATGTAACAGTCTTCATCGATTCTGAGAAAGCAGGACATTACTGTGGTGAGGTAATTACTAATATTACCAACGCCATGTAGATATGTACCTCATCTACGCACAGAGGTATAACAGATCAGCAATCCAAGTTCTGCAAGTCCAGTCAGGGGCTATTTCCACCCTTGATCTGTGATAGTGCATTTTATGATTCAGCATCTAAAGAGAGAAGTGGAAATGAATCATACGTCCAGGTAAGAACAAACACATCCTCTAGATACCACGAAGGAAACGATCAAGAATAGAAAAGATGACACTTCATGCTTTTTGTCATCACGAAAAGATCAACCTCTGGGAATCCACATGGCAGAAAGATCTGACCCAGGTCTTTCTGTTGGATCTTCCATTCGCAATTGATGGCGGATGTTCTGCTTTTCTTTTGTGTTGGTCTTCCAAGATAGATGAACTGCTGAGAGACCAATTTCGCTACTTATGACTGTGTTCTGTAGGAGGATAGGTTCCTTGCAAAGTATCACTGGCTGTACTTCCATTCTTCTTTAGATAAAATATGGTTGCAGTGTTGTTCTTGAAGAACTATCACTGATACCCCTGCAATTGAATTAGAAATACTTTCAAAGCCAACTACACACCACTCAACTCCTTGCAAGAGATGGAGGACCCTGAAGGGGCTGAAATGAGGACTGAGACGTCAACATAAATGGATGGGCTATCACTGTCAGTAACTAAGAATCCACTTTATGTGCCAAAGAAGAAGCCCCTAAGGTGAAAGCAGCAGATATCTTGAGCACAGTAGGTTTAAAAACTTGAATTTGGCTAGCAGAAGTGCCAACAAGAAGAAAGGTTACCGTAAAAATAAATTGGTGAACAGGGGCCAGGTCAGAAGATAAGGATGACTTCTCTTTAAAACTATTAGGCTTCTTGCCATGATGTGAGGAGGACCTTTTATAATGTTTATACATTATTTCAGGTGAGGGGATCATAGACCTTGGGCAGGAAGGTTTTGGCGGAGACCTCAATCCATTCCATGCCTCTGTAAATTACAGTTTGGGTTACCTCTCTCGGATTGCTCTGGGATCCACAAGTGTGTAGAGGTCACACTCCAAGGCTTTGTGGCTACGTTCCAGAAAGCAGAAGTCGCTGATCCATAGGTTGATTAAAAATATTGCTCTTGCAGCACAATTTCCAAGGCTGGAAGCCTCCAGATTTTAGCAGGGTTAGTCTCTTATGGAAACAAAACACAAAAATAGCAAAAATACTAAATATTCAGTGGCTCTGAGTTGAGATCCCGAAAAAATGTACTTATCACCGGTATCAATGCCCCTTAACATAACATTGCTCAATCCCTTCCTGTGAGATTGCCAGATGATTTAAATGATGCAGGATAGCACACCTAGCATAACTGGCTGGAAATCGTAAAAGATTTTCTGTATTCAGGCTCAGAGCTGCATTGGTGACATATTGTATGTAAGACTGGGAGACAGGTGCCAAGCAACCCTCTAAACTTTCTCCACCCTCTGTGCAGAATAATACAAATTAGCAGAGGAAAAGGTAATGGAAGACGTGCCAATGGTAGCTCCAACTTCCTGGAGGAATGCAGAATGTGCTGGTGCATGCAACACTGTTATAAGGAGTATGGGGCCATACTGGACACCAGCACAGAGACAGAAATTTTACAGAGAAGATCTAAATTGAGAGCCAATGCTGCTCGTTCAATCCCTGCGTTAAACTGCTTTGTAAACACAATCGGCTATTGGCATTTCATATCCAGTTACCTATTATTTGAGAAAGTTGACAACCTCTAAACATAGTTTTACTGTTTATGTAAAGGAGCTTTGACCCATCGGGACACTACTACTACCACATGGGACGCTATACCACTTCAAAAGCACAAGGCATCCATCTCATTGTTGTAGCAGAACATTTTTGCCAAATCTGCCAGATATATTAATCAAAGAAAGAGTTGTTGGGCACTTCTGTTCACAAGACTTGAATTCACAATTCATTTTCCTCTTACCCATTAGCAAATGTGACACAAATGAGATTAGGAGGGCAACTCTAATGTACCGATGCACAATAAGAGAACCTGTTGGCCATTACTAGTGTTAATGGTGAATTATCCAAATCGGATTCAGATATACTACAACACTCAAAGTACTGAAACTTTCTGATAGGACAAACAATCTAAGTAACTAATGTTTCTTCAACATGTACTCAGAATTTCTGACCTCTCACTGTAACAGTTACTTCTGTACTTGTGTTAGGACCTACTTGCACCTGGACATCTATGTATGGTGAAAGTCTAGAAATGCTGCAAAGATGTGGCTGCTTGAAATCGTGAAGTGTCTGTAATATGTGAGCAAGCCTCTTTCAGTACTCTTAAGTCTACTGCATCCAAATATATTTAACAGAAGTACCACAGCCTCAGGGATTCATTTTGATGTGGCTGAAAGTAATCATCGAGTTCATCTGCAGGCTTTACCTAGAGCAATTCAGTCAACCAAAGTTTGTGTGGACTATTTATTTTGATTACATTTTCTTGCCATGTGAGAGCATGGACCCACATGTCAGAATCATTTTCGAAGAATTTTGAACCATAGTTAAATGTAGAACTGCACGTTTTGAGACAAATTACTACACTCAAAGTAGTCAGAAAAAAGCCAATGAAATATGCAACATCTTCAATTTTAATGTTACTCTCATGAAAAGGATCAGTGTAATTTTGACAATTTACTGGATTAGTTGGAGCCTTGCTGCTAAGATTCCTCAATAGTATGGGCACAAATCTTATCCTTGAATTAGTTGGGATGCCAGCTTTGCTTCCAGTCCCAATCACCTCTTCACAAGTCAGATCTTATGTACACTGTCTTCAGAACCTTTGTGCCAACTTGTTAAGAGCAAAGCAAGACATGAAAAGATTAGCAGCTAAATACTGGTGATCAGCACCAGTGAATTCTTCAGGTGATTTATCATGGTTACAAAGAATCTCATTAGAATCCTCTCAATTACAAACAGTTCAGCATCAATAATAACAATCATCTTGTATTGGCCACGCCATAGCCAATCTAACTACACATTTAAGAGGAATTTGAATCCTGGTAACCCCTGTAGTTTGCTCTCGGAGGTGGGAACTTGACACTAATCATTTATGCTCCACCTTAAAGACCCTTCATCACAAGTCTGACCCAAGACTAAGGGGTCAATTACGATGCTGTTCGGAAGGTCTCCGAATCAGATTCGGGTTTGCCGAATCAGATTCGGACCCCTTGATTCTGACTGAATCGTACACAGTTCCCAACTACTGATTACAATGCATGTAAAACAGTAGGGCTGTCCAAATCAGTTCCAAAAGGCATTCGGACAGGTCACGTCTTCCGAAACCGATTCTTACAGCTCTATGGACTCTGTTTACGAGCGAACAATTACGATGACCGATTCGGACAGCCGTTCTGATTTTGTGTCTCCGGAACGAATCAGGTGCCGGTATCTGTCTTTGGGGGATGGTAGCAGGCCCCCCTTCACCCACGGCCCTTTGATTCGGGTCCGTAGGGGTACCCAAGAGACCCCCCCCTTTCCAACAATGCACAGTGTGGCAGACACACTGGGGTGCCTGCCGCAGGGTGCCAGGTTTCCCCCAGCCACCCCTTTCTTCAATGGGAGCCTATGTTCTCGTTCTGAACAGAGGTTCCCATTGAAGTCAATGGGAGTCCGACCGAATCGTATCTGGAAGCATCCAGATACATCCAAATCGCTCATTCGGACTCGTCCGTAAGGCATTCCGGGAACAAATCGGTAGGAATGCTTTCCGGACGAGATCGTTATTGGCCCCTAAGTTGGAAGGTGTAGTGGAGTGGTGTTTGGCCTTCCAGATACATCAAGGGGTGGCTCCTCCACTAGGGCGGAGGAGCGTTGCCTCCCTGCTAGAGTGAGAAGCAGAAATATAAAATGGTAATAACTTTCAATTATTATCATTTTATGTTTGGTTGCGGGAAGGTTGGCGGGGCTGCTATGAGAGCAGGGGAGGAGTGTTGTGCCTGCCCACTCCAGAGTGCACAAATACTATTTGGTCGGCCCCCTGGGGCCGCCCACACCAGCCATGAGCACTCTGCCCTTCTCCATGCAGGCTGCAATGCAGCCTATATGGAGAAAATGGCCTCCCTATAAGCCTCTGGCTGGGCGGCGTCCTGACCAATCACAACGCTTTTTATTAAATTACCCCTGTGCGACACCCCCGACCTTCCTGTGCGACCCCTGACCCCCATGCAACCCCCCCACCACCCCGGGGATTCCCCCCATCCGCGAGTCATGCCGGCTGTGACTGGATACGTCCTGAAAAAGGTATCCACAGCGAAGGCAATACCCCATTATTAAACAATAGTTTGAGTAGCCAAATGACAAAACCAAATACTGTTCAGACAGGAACAGCCAGTGGGTCTAGAAGTTAGCCACAATGGTGCACCTGATAACTTTCCCTCGAGATGCACGAAGATCCAGAGTAACCGCTATGTTTGGCATTTATCCATTGAAAGACCTGCATACTCTTTTTTTTTAAACTTTATTTATATTTTCCAGTGAAGAACATCACATTCATCAAATAAGCATAACAGCATGCACATCATAGATTGGGCAAACATACAGCAAGTCATGACTATGAAAGTGGGCGTCGTTTCCCAACTGCTCGGAGATAGGAGCGAGCATTTCCTGGGGGGCGTAATCCATCCATGTCAGTTATTCATATAGCAGGTACATTCAAGGCCCGATGTAGTCCCTGATCGCATTGAGGTTCCAAGTGTGCAGGTAAGTTGCCAACAAATACACAGTGTAAGTCATATAGTGTTTACCATTCCACTACCACAGTTAGATCCTTCCCACCTTATTGGGAGTGTATCTCACCATCCCCCCTCGACCCCTTAAGGCAGCATTATATGGGGGGGGGGGGGTTCTACGACCTGCATACCCTGGTTATAACTGAAACCGGTCAAAGGTTTCCCATTAAGTCAAGGAGTTAAATTCAAAATATAAGTACCAATTGTTTCCAAAGAGAAAGATCATCTAAAGTATAAAGGTGAATGAAGGAAGGAAGGACCTAAGGACTTCATAACTTCTTAGACAACGAATCTACTATTAATAAGGCAGCTGATGCGTTACTAGATGCTACAGTAATGGCTTAGCAGTCATTAAATGATTATTAAGACCTATCCAGTGAGAGCACCTGGTAAATGCAGGGCTTCCCTAGTTGACACTAGGACTTGTGATATGGCACATCATGGCAATTTGTTCTAGCTCGCAGGTCTGCTTTCCAAACAAAGGCATGAGGGTTAGTGCCCTCTCTGGTAGTCTGATCTAGCTCCACATGCAGACTGAATACCATTTACTGTCTAGTAGGTTGCTAGAACCATCCAACCCTATGTTTGTGGCAGTCCTCGATCAGCAGAAAATGTAATCTGCCAGACATACGGTGTTCAGTCCAGTCGTCAAACCATTAAATGCTTCATGATACCAATAAATAAATAAATAAATAAATAAATAACTACACTTCAGACATTCCCAGAACTTATCTTCATAAAACTTGTCCCTTCCCCAATCCTACTCTACCGGTCTTAAACAATCCTCAGAAAATAAAACAGCGAACAGAGTGAAAATGGAGCTCGCGTGCTCTGGAGAAATGTAGTTCTTTCCGCCTCCCCTGCAGACCCACACCTTTGTTGACTTGCCTCGGTTTCCATGGTGTCGATTTGGTTGAGAAGAAGGTGAATGATTTATGCAAAAGCTCCTCTGACGTTCTCACTTTGCATGTCAACTAAGGTTCACCTATTCTGATTTCCCTTCACCTCCTTGATTCTGACACAGTGAGATAAGCATATTTCTTTGCACATGTCGTTTTAAGAAACTACACTTCGATTTATTCCCAATTTTTACCCCACTTTAAATATATATTTAGTGTTCTAAAAATGACTTTGCTTCTGGCAAGCAAGGTAGCATTTACACGAGTCTTTTACCATGCATACTGCGGATACTAGTTTTGCATACCGGCTGCTCAGGGTAATGCATTCACAAATGTGCATCTGAAAATATCCATCTAAGCTTTAAAGCTCTCCCCTCAAGATCTTTAGAAATGGGTTCCTGCAGGCATGGACAGCTGCATGCCCAATGTTTTGTTTTCACTTTTAAAATCCTAGCATTTGAAATCGTAAACTCAAGAAACAAGCATTTACAATGCAATGGTCTCGGCATTGGTAAAGTTAGAGCTATTGGCATTGCTCATGACATTATTTTTGTTTATGTTTTTAAAACATTTAAAGAAACGGCATTGTCAGGAGCAATGCCAATAGCTCTAACTTTAACAATGCCGAGACCGATTGCATTTGCACCCACACAGAGAAAGCCACCCACACACACAGAGCCACCCACACAGAGCCACCTACACAGAGATATTCACATAGAGCAACCCACACACAAATAGAGCCACCCACACAGAGCCACCTACACACACACTGTTACCCACACACAGACAGAGCCACCCACGCATAGAGCCACCTACAAAAAAAGCCACCCACACAGAGCCACACACACACAGAGGCACACACATATACACACACACACATAGAGCCTCCCACACACACACAGAGCCACCCACACTTACAGACCTTCCCCAAGGTTCATGAGTGACATACGCACTCTGCACGTGACCTCAGTGATGAGCTTCCTCCGCTTCATACCTATACGTCTCCCACTGCTTTATATATGGCTCCATTACATGCACTTGGTAACTGAGGGTGGATTATATAATTTTAATTAAGAGTGATTGAGTGGAAATATAAAGACAGAATACTAAGGGTGTGAAATACAATTCTAAAATGCACACTACCAATTCGCCAATAGCCAGGTTTCAAAATCAAAACAGATAATAGCTCGGGACTCCTAATATGTAAATCATGCTCTGACGTTTGGCCTGTCACTTGTTCCTAACCGCACACCCAATCATGGACCACGCTATGGAACGGCCATGTTGGAAAGGTTCGATTTTAGAGGAGCTAATTGCTTCCAGCGCACTGTGTCTTCTGTAAAGCAAAAGTACAACTTTCAGAAAATAACATGAAACCGTGAACCAGAACAGAGTGAGAATGCACACTCAGTCAGTTACCAAGGTAAGATCGTATCAAGAATTTTACCTTCCTCCAAGGAATACAAAACTACACGTTTTGTAGATGTGACTTCAAGTGTTATTACACCGTTTGCAGATAACAACATTATAATATATTTTGCTCGCTCTATTCTTTCCCCTTACTTATTGGAGCCTGTCGCTCTAGCCGCTCTGTCACTGCGTCGTATTAAGCTAGTCCTTCTTCAATGTCAGTCATACACGCCGTTTCTGTATATAACTCACCCGGTTGAGAAAGGAGGTACGGGAGCTCAATTTTAGTGCACAAAACAGCGCTCCACCGCCGCTCAGCGGTGACATGACGGCCAGCACCAGATACGGGGCCGTTCTTCTGCCGAGAACGCGCACGTCAAGGTCACCAGCCCAAGCTCCATACACTGACGCATGCGTGCTGGCGACTCGCTGAGAGTCGTGTATGTTGCACTGCGCAGGCGCTAGATTCGTTCGGGTGAGATCGCGGAATATTAGTGTTTTAATGCTTGTGCAAGCACGACGATTGCAGTCTGTCTAGAGTTAAAACCTAATGGATAAGTAGTCTTTCGTAAAACCTGCCAATTTAGAACAAAAAATCGTAGTTCATTTTTTTGTTGTTGATCTTTTGTGGGCCAGGGTTCGGTTGGAGGGCGCGTAGAAAGTGAGCCGAGGGTGGGTTTGTTATGGGCAAGTTTCTACAGCACCAAGTTAACCTCGCCCTTTACACCCCCGGGGCTTGTTTACATCGCCGTATTCGTGTTTGGTCAAATAATATAACATCTTTGGATTGCCGCTAATGAAGCTGCTTGCATTCCTTGCTGGACAAGAAAGCACTTTAACAACGATGCGGCCAACTTCTGGGGGGTTTGAGGAGGAAACCAAGACAAGAGGGAACAAGCACACCACTGCCTTTCTCCGAGGCAGAGCAGAAATGCCTCGGAGAAAGGCAGCGGCATTTTCGGATTCGGGGGCGTGTTTGTCTTTTCTCTCCTCCAGCCATTGGCTGGAGGAGATAATTAGACTTCTTGCAAAAAACACGCCCCCCGATCCGAAAAGGACAGGGCCTAATCGGAATGACTGACCTCTTCTCCAATGGCTGACCAGCATTCAAGAGGCCAGCCAATGGAGAACAGGGGAGAAGAGGGGCGGGTTCAAGCCCCTCTTCTCCAAGTCATTAAATCTCGCGAGCGAGACTGCGCAAGCGCAGCCTTCGCTAGCCGAGACCTAAAAACTGGGTAGTTGATCAACTTGACACACATTAGAAGTAATTTATCTTTCTAAAACAATGTACGCTGAATAACATAGCGCATACAAACTACAATATGAAACAGAGGCGCAGCAAGAAGCAATGGAGCCCAGTGTAAGCAAGAGAAATGACCCTGCTCCCCTGTCAAGCAGTTAAAAAGGCCACGACTGGAGTTTAAGAAGGAGGAGGGGGCCCTCAAACCCTGGGCCCCTGTGTCACTGCCGCCCCCCTGGTGAAGACAACATGGCTGAAGGGAGCAGGGGGTTGATAAAAGGGGTGCAGCAGGCCTAGAGAGATCAGCAGATGAGAGGGCTGCACAGAGAAGGTGGGAAGTGAAAAAGAGCACAACAGGGATGAGGAGCAGGGGGCACGGCAGGTGAGATAAAAAGAGGAGCTCAGCAGGGACGGAGGGAGGCAGCAGGGTTGAAAAGGAGGGAAGCGGTGAAACTAGAGAGGACGAAGGCAGTAGGGCTGGCGAGGAGAGAATCATGGAGCAGAGAGACCATAAGATACGGGAAGGAGCATCGCGGGTAGGTAGTGGAACTTCAAAGGGCCCCCATTTTGCCCGGTGGGTAGTGACAAAGACAGGATACTTACTGCCCTGGGAACCTGTGACACAGCACCTGCTGCAATATTGATAGCTACGACTATGATTTGAAAGGTGGCAATATAGACAGTACGATCACACATGCTGGCCATACACTTATTTGGGGTATGGGGCCAAAATGAATCACATTTAACACCAACAACGTGCAAAAATGCAAAGTAACATTCCTTTTCTTGCAATGATTCCCAGAGTGTGTGTGGCATTCATTCTATGTTATCGAAAGTGGCCTTAGTATACACAACTAACATTGATTTGATTGAGATTGACTAGTGTAAAAATGACAATACTCAATAAAACAGTACAATTATAGAAGCAACAGACAACCATATGAAATGATTTTAAAAGGGTGGGTGTGAATGTCTGGATAAATCTAAGCCGCCGGTAGTTGGGTATCTACTTTAGTGGTGACTGTTAATCGTTGTTCGTACAGCTCTACCCAGATAATAATTTTTAGGAATCCCTTTGCGCAACTGGAAACAGGCTTCCAAGCTGACGAATGAGACTTTAAGTGCATAGCTGAAGTCATGGATGGAAGAGACCTGCTTAAATTAGGTTCACACTTCACTGTGAAAGGCCGGGTAGACGTGAGCCTCTCTGGAGCTCTGCAGTCCGGATTAAGAAGCTGTGGGTGCTCTGGAAGCTGTCCAAGGTGGTAAAATATCTGATATTTCAGCTTTCTTACAACTTTAACACCAAAGATGTCATTAATCACCTCTATTTTCCACCAAAAGAGAGTTCTTCATCAAATCCTATCATGTCTTACTCCAGAAGGCAGAATTACAACCATTTTTTTTTTTACAGGAGAGAGTGAGAGAGGCAGCACAGTTGCAATCTCCCAAATACTATATTACAACCATCACTGCTTTGGCGGGCTCAATGTTGCATTGCGGGGATCTCCTTTATCAGGAGACCCCCAAGGACAGAATGAAGTTGCTGCAGATTCCCCATAATGCAGTTGCACATTGGAGGCTGCCACTGCCATTCTTCATGCCTTTCACAGCATCCTGTCTCGTACAGAATAACTTTAAAATACTCTGCATTATCCGTACAGCAATGCATAACATCCCTGGGCCTTCTTACAGACAGCCGTTCATTTAAGGTAACATGACATTTTGACAACCTCCTTCTCGGTGTTCCGAGATAAGAGAGAGATAGCTTTTTCTGTCATAACCTAAATGGTGTTGTGTTATGTACTGCTCGTAAAGGATATTGGTTTACTATATCCTGTAAGTTAAATAGTGTAATGTATGAAGAGACGAAGTGATCTTTATTTAAAAAAATCTCCTCTTGCTTATTACATTAGTAATGCCCCATCCTCCTTCCCTGTGATATGTTTCACGCCAGCAGGGGCAGGGTTTAAAACTTAGATAAAACACTGAATTAAAAAATGATCCTTTTCTTTTATCAACTTAGGAAAGGTAGAGATCTGCTGGAGGTGGAAGAGGAAAACAGGAAAGAAGCATCAAGCAGGTTACAGGCACCTACTGTGTGGTGTACCTTTCCGAGCACCTTAGAAGACGAGAGCAAGGTCACAGTGCCATCAATTACATCACATGACCTCTGACCACTATGGCATTACAGGAAGCGACATCATATGACGCTTGGGTCCCTGCATCGTGGAACAAACTCCCTCTTTCAAATGTGCTGCATTACTAACCACATAAGTTTCGGGAAAGGACTTAAAGCTCAACTCTTTTACAATGGATACAAATAGCAATTTTAGGATAGGGTGTGCATGGTGGGTGTACAAACACTAGAAAAATAATTTACAAAACCTAAATAAATACAGTTGGTGCTGCCCATGTGACTGCACTGCTTAGGCTCCCAAAGGTATGTGCCTGGAGAGTGCCACCAAAGCCACCATGGCTTGTTCTCGGACACCGAATAGATGTTTGGCCCCGGCACAGTATAGAGAAGGATAAACCAATGCATTATCCAAATAGCAATAGGGACTTTAGCTGCCATTCAGCTGGATATTTGCCACCTAATGTCAGGAAAGATTAGTCGGTAAATCAAAGGTCTGCTATTCCAAATACTTTATTGTACTGCACAGCGGCTTTGTATACCACTTCACACCAGAGTCAAGGCAATGAAACACTATCTTGTGCAGCCACTTGAGACACAGCATCGTGTATTGCTGGAACAGTGTGAGTGTACACTGTGGTCGATGTGGGAAGTGTTGGGTGTTTTGCAGGAGGTTCCGTCTGTATTGAGATAGATGTACCTCCAAAACAAGACTCCCTAAAGGATAGCTGGTCAAAAGCAGGGCAAGTCTGGATCCAAGGGTCCTTCTTTAGCAATGACTGCAAAGTGTGAGTTGTTAAAAGACTGGTCCAGTGTAATGTACCTCCCCACTGAGTAATGCAAAGAGCCCTGAATAAAATATGCTGTTCCATACTAGGATATAGGAGAGCTTGAAGGGTGGGGTGGCGCCGTTGTGAAAGTGAAGTTGTTTGGCAGCTTCCGTCTGAATCTGCGGACAAGAAAGCGAGGCTCACGGAACTACAGACTCTGCTAATACAGTCTGGGTGTGAGAGGAGCACGGTGATGAAGGCTTGCAAATTTAACATTGGCTTAGAAGCAAATACCACAAACAGAAGCACTAAGCATGTTTGGAAACCAAATTGTGTACTGTTTCCTCAGCTGAGGCACATGTTTGTGTAAATAAAGTTAAAAGGTTGATCTTATTGAAACTAAAATATGACAGAACTGCAGCAACAAAGGTTAGGGCGAGTCCTCTGAATATTTCTAAGAAGTAAAAGAGCTTGCAGCTCTCATATCGGTGAATGGTAGACATCAAGAAAGAAATGTTCTACATTAGGAACTTCATTCAGGTCACATGAAGCCAAAGCCTCAAAAGGTAGCCTAAACAGAATCAGATTAAAATCCAACAGAGGATTCTCATGTGAGAAAAGTCTGGAATTCATCCCATCTCCATCACTTTTCCAGTAGAGATTAGATCTCCACAAAAATCCAGAATGTTAACACTTGTGATAAAAAATTACAAATTAATGAATGTGGTGAAAGTAAATGTTCAGCTCAGAACAAAGTTTATTTGGGCTAAATAGTCCTTAAACATTTAAAATCTCCATAAAAACAACACCTAAACTCACATTTCATAATAGAAAATTTCATAACATTCACATATTTAAAACTCATTGATCCTTCCAACATTCCCTATAACGTACTCTATATCATTTGAACAAGAAGTTTGGTTCTATTCACATTTAAGAGTATCTTTTACTTTACGAATGAACTTCCCCATAGCGCAAGCTGTGTCTAAATTGCTCATTTCAGTTAGAAGATCTACTGCTTGTACCCTGTTTTTAATACCATACTTTTTAAAAATTGGGCATAAAATCTTTCCTTATATCCAAAATCTTCTGACAATCTAATAAAAAATGTAGCGTATCACACGTTGTACCCAAGGTACAGACACATTTCCCCTTGCTATCGATCATTGCTCTTTTTACCCCGTTGTTGGCATAGCAAGGGTTAACGCCAATTCTTAACCTTAGCAATTCTCTTCTTAACTGATGACAGGTTAGTCTATCCATATAAGGGAAATGACTTTCATTTTGCCACGAGTTAATCATAAAGTGTACAGATTTTTTCCCCAAGAGATAGTCTTGGTCCTGGGCTCGAGAGATTTTACTCCCCAGGGCCCCGAGTTCCCTCTTGCCCACCTATATTTGGAAAGTCAAGGGGCACAGCTTGATTCTCATAATTCTACAAGCTTTAGTGATAGTTTCTCTTATCCATTTTGCCCATGTTAGCTCACTCTTCAATATTTCATTTATACACCACTGCGAGATTTTATGTCTTCCCCACCCTGGCGCTGCCAGAATCTAAAGTAAATGTGATGGTCGCCCAAAGGCATCGTGGCAGTAGCAATGAAATGAGGACGGCCAACTGGTGACTAGCAAAACAAATTCGAGTTATGAAGCCTTCTGAAATCGAAGATGATTGGATATTTGGTGTACCGTTAAATGTAGCTGTTGCTAGAGCTGAGGGGCTAGAACAGAGACAAAGCCAGTTCTGGACTGCCTGAATCAAAGAACAGTAAATAAAAAAAGAAAGTATCAGAATGTGAGGTACTTTGAGTAGGGCACTGAACCAGCCAGCCTACTTCGAATACCTTTAGGCCCTATTTCATAATACGCTTGATGAGTCATACACAAGATCTTGAGGATAATCCTTTGCTCCACTGGGAACCAGTGTATAGAGGGATGTGCACTACAGATATGGTCGATTTTCTAAAGAATGAAGACCGTTAACACTGCCATATTTTGAATTAGTTGGAAGCTTGTACAGTGTGGTAGATGGAGACTCAATTGGACAGACAGTGGTGTGATGTACCCACAGAAGTATTGCAGCTGTCCCCACAAGGGCATGCAAATGTGGAATAATGATAGGAGGAGCTTCCTTGAGAGCCTAATCTGAAAGAAACATGAGGCTATAACAATACATAATTGATCTCTCAGTCTCAGCCCTTTATCAAGGTAGAACCCTATGCTCTTAACCTTGAAACAGGAGAAGGTGGGCAAACCAAAGAGCATGCTCTCACAACCTATCCAGTCCGACTACCAAAACCTTCATTTTAGTGGCGTTGAGCTTCAACAGGACAAGTTTGACATTGTCTTTATAAGAGACAGAATACACTCCAATGGACTGAATGACTGCCTTTATCAGCTTCATGTATATTTTGAACCGAGAACAATGAGCCACGAGAGACTACATAGAAAACTACAGATGGATCAGAGCAAAAAGGAGACATTGCTAAAGTCTGCCTCCGTCCTCTGAGGTAGGAAGAGAACAATGACAAGGCCACTGCATGAATTCCAGCAAACCTGGTTGAACTCCACGTCGGCCCCAGACATTGCCACAGGATACAAAATCACCCAACAAGACCGACAACACAAGGTTGCTCCACTACCGCAGAGAGCATGACTACCTTCATGGAACACCTCCATTTCAAGTTCCGCATCACTGCAAAATACACCCCAAGAGGAACCCGTGTGTACCATTCCCCCGGTCCATGAGCCAACTTAGCACACCACTCATGGACTTCATCACCCCCTCACCATCGAAGCAAGCACTACTTCCTCCTAGGAGACCCCAACTTTCACCAGGAAGACCCAACTGACACCAAATCCACAAACTTCCTAGAGAGGTTAGGCAATCTCGGACTCACTAAACATGTCATCAAACCCACCTACAGTGCCAGACACACCCTATACCCAGTCTTCGCCACCCAAAACTGGGTCAAGTTCAAAGTCACCACACCCCTCTCCTGGACCAACCACACCATTGTACTCTTCCAGATACATATCCCAGACTACAAGAAACCCTCTACCATCAACCAGCCGGACGCACAGGAGTAGCATCACAGAAGCAGACTGGGTCCATTTACTATGCAAGTCCATATCAACCCCCGACAACCTCAAAAGCAACATAATCCAATTCAATAAATTGATAAACTGCTCCTCCAACTCCTTTGCACCCATCAAACACAACCAACAAAAAGCTCCAGAAAACATTCCAACTGGTACACTGATGACCTCTGAGCAACTAAACAGCACTTCAAACAACTGGAAAGCAAATGGAGAACCAGTCGAGACAGCAACAACAAGGACACCTTCAAAGCCGCAGTCAGACTATAATACCAGCGATAACCAAGAAAAGAGCACTGGTGGAATGCATAGAACACAGCTCCAACTGCACCAAAGAAATATTCACAGTTGTCAAAGATTTCACCACATCAACCTCCAGCTCTAACATCACCCAGTCACAAGACCGTTGCGACAGATTGTCAGGCTACTTCATTGACAAAATCAGGACTATCCGGAACAAGTTTGACTACCAAATAGACCACCACAGCCTCACCCTACCTACAAACAGCAACGAAAAAAACATAACCACATGGAACACCATCAACTCAAAGGAAACTACCCACACCATGAGAATGGTCCACTCCAGAGTCCCAACAGATCCATGCCCTCACTACAGCTACAATCTAGACTCAACGCCCTTTAGCGAGACTCTCAACCATATCATGAGCACCTCCACTGCCTCCTTCCCTGCTGCTTCGAAACCCTACTGAAATAAATCTAAGGCAGGCCCAACTCAGCTGACTAGCTACCAACCAATATCTCTTTGACCCTCCACTTCCCTTCCCTTCCCTTCCCATCCCATCCCATCCCATCCAAGATCCTCAAGAAACTCACAAACTGTATCACAGAAACTGCATTCCTCCCAGCAACGGACGAAATAAGGACGATCCTAGATTGAAGAAACACAGCAGCGCTCATCTGGCCAGACCTATCAAATGCCTTCAACACTCAATCTTCATTAAAAGACTCCACGAAGGAGGCATACATGGCCCTTGACTGGATCGGCTCCTTCCTCACAGGAAGAACACAGAGTATGCTAGGTGCCAAACACACTGGAAGCGAAAAAAACTCATCTGTGGAGTCCCATTATGTTCAACATCTACATGACATCACTGACGGACATCATCAGATCCCACGGCATCATCACCCTCTCCTACGCACAGGACACCTACCTCATGCTCTCCCTGTCAGCCCATAACAACAAAAAACAGTCTCAACACCTGCAAGTCTTCAAAAACAATGCCTCCCAAGGGACTCCACATGGTGGCCAGCAGACCTAGGATCCGCTCCAACCCCCCCAAGGCACACGCAAAGAACCTAGGAATCATCCTGGACAAAAAACTCAGCATGACTGCTTAGATCAACGCAGTGACCACCTCATGTTTCCACCTACCGAAGATGCTGCGAAAGATCTTCAAATGGATGCCATGTAACAACAGGAAATACCTGGAAAACGGTCACCCAAGCCCTCATCACCAGCAGGCTTGACTACGGCAATGCATTCTATGTCAGGATCAACAAGCAGCTCCTAAACAGATACAAACCACCCAGAAAGCCGCAGCAAGTCTCGTCCTCAACGTCCTGCATTGTACTTACACCACCCCACACCTCAAGAAGCCCCACTGGCTCCCAATCAATAAATGCCTCCACTTCAAACTCCTGACCCACACCTACAAACCACTCCAAATCTTAGGCCCCACATACCTCATCACCCGCATACACTTTCATCAGCTCTCCAGATACCTGTATTCAGCTGGACTCTCACTCGGGCACATCCCCCACATACACAAGTACAGGGCGGATGTGCCTTCTCATACACCGCCACTAAGGCATGGAATTACCTCCCTCACCATATCAGTGCTTCCTCCTCTCTGCTTGAATGCCGCCAAGCGGCTGGAGACAGACAGTTTTGACTAGCATACAGGAAACTCATTGCATGCACAACTGCTTAGCACTGAGATACCCTCATGGGAGAATAACATGCTCTCCAAATCAGCATAACATAACCTGAGCCGGTGGATCTAAAAGTGGTGGGCAAGTCTAAAAGAATAAGGCATACACGTTGGCCAAATAAACACTGGCCTTGAGATGATGCAGTAGAGTAGCCTCTATCCCAGTTCCAGGTCAAAAGCAAAGCTATGAAAAATTCAAAAATTTGGAGGCTTCGGGGTGACCAGCAATTGACCAAGTCAGGAATGTTTTTGGCCAAATGAGATGCAAGAAGCAGTAATGAAATGGGTTGATAGTTGACCTCCACATCTGCCTCTAGAAGAGGTTTGTTATGAGACAATTTTAAACAGTCCTCTTCCAATTGCCTGGACAATGCTAATAGAGAAGGAGCTGTTCACTGAAGCTGGAACCACACAGTCGTTGCACTGAAGCAGTTCAATTATGTAATTGCAAAATGATACTCCAGAAAGCGACAAAATTTTCCTCATTTACCTACAGCACTTTAAACCATTTCAGAGGGAAGGATCAGTACTTTTTTGCAAATTAAAGGGACCACGATGTGCTCTTGCATACTGCAAAGCTAATCACCTATGATACCCGGAAGGGTCATGTTCGCGCTTTATAAAACTCTGCAAATAATAAAATAAATATGATCAAATTTGAGGAAGGTCACATACTAAGCAACAACAAATTAACAGTTTCACTGATTACAAATGTATCTTCTGTTCTACCCGACAGTTAAATTAGCAAATGCACATAAAGCAATACATTCAGTCAAAAAAAAGCATATACATTTTTTTGTGCTAGGCAGCAATATAAATTGTCTTGTCATTAAAATTATGTTAACATTCACATTCCTTACCATGTGACTCCAGTCCAGCTCCTTGGGCTAGCCCGTAGTCATAAGACTGTAAAAAACAATAAAAAGATTCATTTTTAATTAGTATAAAACTGAATATACATCAATTACGACTTATTTCCATATTGTTATTGAGTAAAATTGTTATTTTAGCAAAGTGAACAGAAACTGTAGGTTAGTCCAACTAATACCTAGACAAATGCAGTTCTGTTCAATCACCAGCTTTAGTCTCATGTTGGAAAGAACAGGTCAACCAAAGACGTGAGGTAACTGATCAGAGGGGAGAAATGTTGCCAAAGACTAGTACCCTACAGCATTTGCTTCAGCTAAAATGAACCCCCTGCTTCAGCTGGGAATAGAACTAATGAGCATAAAATGCCCTTGAAAGGCTTGTGGAATATGAGGAGTGAATAGCAGCAAAAGAGTCCAAGTCTTATGCTCGCTCTACACTTGCTGATGTTCAACCCCAAATCGCCCTCTCTAGCTGAAGATCTCTCTTGTCCTTCCCTGTGAAGATAAAGTCCCTGTTCAGTTCAAGGCTCTCTGTATTTGTGTATCATCCAGGACTTCTACACAGACTAAAAGTAGTTACACAGCGGAATTAGAATGGCCTCAAGACTGAAGCTAGGAGATGTCTATACTAGCTGTATGTTGAAACCTGGGTCTAGTTCAAAGGTTTATGCATTCTGCATCATTACTGAATGGTTCAGCACCTTTATACATCCACTTCTCTAATCTGATAGAGTTGTAAAATCCACAGCTGAGGAGTGTCTGCATCAGACTTCCTTTCGACTATCTATCATGGTGGTTTGGCAGTTGGTCCTATCAGGGAACATGGCTAGGGAACTCTTTTTTGAAAGACCTTAGGTTGTGACTTTCTTTTGGTAGATTTAAGTTGGCTCATTCTCTTACTTCCCAATGTGCTTCTTGGCTTGCATGAAATAAACTGAGCAGTACCTAGAGCCACGCTTATGTATAGTAGGCCATAAATGTGTTCTCCTATCAACTCATTTGTAT
Source organism: Triturus cristatus (assembly GCF_964204655.1). Taxonomy (NCBI): domain Eukaryota; kingdom Metazoa; phylum Chordata; class Amphibia; order Caudata; family Salamandridae; genus Triturus; species Triturus cristatus. Next base: position 685,810,002 of record NC_140581.1, on the reverse strand, counting down.
ATTACTGTTCATGCAGAGACTGAAAAAGAACAGACAATTCATCATACCATTCAAGACACAATACTACAGCTTTTCGATTAGTAAAATACTAGCCAACCAAATCTCAAATGTGCAAACACAAATGCTAAGGCATGTATCACTGTCAAAAGAATTCATCAGAAGTGTTTTCCATGAGCAGGACACCTAATACTGGTGAAACCCCAAAGCTTTAAAGCAATGAAAAGGTATGCAAAAAAAAAAGAAAGAAAAGATCCAGCGAGAGCACCAGGAGCCTCCCCTTCCATCTATCACAAACCTAAATTACTTTTTATTTTGGCACCGAAACAATTCTCGCCTAGTTTGAACTGATATATGTACTTGAAATACTATTTTGGATAACAGACACTTTTTGGAACTGCCCAGTCTCCAGTTCCCTGGCAAAGCAGCGATGGGGCTCTTTGGAGCGTTTGACGTTAGAAGGACACCAGAGGAATCCTATGAGCTAAACCCAACTTCAGAATTTTTATTTTGATTACTTGCAATACAGATTCCAGAACACCATGGTGACTGTACCAGTGGTGCTGCTGACTCAGTGACTGCAAAAATGTCAAGGATCCCCTTTTTCTACCGGTACCTTCTATTTCACAGAGATGATTTCTTAAAGACCTTGGATGAACTTAAGCACAAAAAATGGCAAATATAAAAAAAAAAAATCACTGGATGGAGGTACCTACAACAAAAATTGTAGGGTTTGTGTGGCTCAGCTGTTAAGAACTGCTTGTTGCATTATGTGCACCACAAGGAGCCCGTCCTGAACTGCATATGTGGTAGATGGAGTCAAAGCCTGTTTTTGTGCTAATTATATGAACAATATTTTTTAAAGCCCCTAACAGAAGAGATGAAGAGGAGAGAACACATTTAGTTCAGTAACCACAACAATACTAGAGATTTCACCACACATCAATTTATAACCTGCAACACAACACATTGTGAATATCTCAATGTTTTCTTTCATTTACGCTATCTAGGGTTCAACTAAATACACACTAAAGATCAGGCTAAAAGAACACCTTAAGGTCATTATGAATGATGATGAGAAATACCCACTAGCAGATCATATTAACATATATCCCAAACGGTAAGAATTACAAAACACACAAACAGGAGCCATGCATTTGGAGAAAAATAGGACAGGTGGAAAGAGAGAACTTATCCTAAGAGAGAAGAAAGCATTTTTTATATATCCCTCAAGACTGTCAAAGAAGGTTTGAATACGGACCATGAATAGCTTTACTTTTATGCTAATGCTGATAATAAAAATTGGAATCCATTGGCCTTGCTCATTCGCTATGGAGAGGCAACATAGTTTAGCTATGTTTTAATACTACTAGCCTGTTAATAAGTATAGGATACATTTTGAGACACAAGCATATCAAATGGATAAAATGAAAATTGAGACTGACCTACATAGGTTTCCCCCCCAAAAAAAATGCAGCTATAAGCAATAAAGGTCTGCATATCACAAACTAAATGTGTGACACGCAATTCCAGAACAAAAACACTATTTCCCTAATTTAAAGTGTTTTCTGTATAACATGAAAATAAATGAATTGACATGCAAATTGGAACAAATGTTTTCAGAACAACCAAAATAGCAGAAGATTCTTTCAGGGGAATGCGATCGGAAATGTAGTCAGCAAAAACAAATGCAGGTTTGAGAACGAAATGGTTTGTATATAAACAATAATCAGGTTTGGCTCTGTAAGGCAAACGCGCATGATGAGAGAGGTAGGACAAAAAATGCTACTCTAAAATAGATTGCAACTTATAGACTGGTGAAAGATTCCAAGCACTTGAACACACTATCTTGTCTTGTGTAACCCCCAGACCCTGAGTTACCATTTACTTTGATATAAATATGCAAGGGGCAACAACTGAAGGTTTATCCTATTACATAAGTGACTGTAAACTTAGCATAAACGCGAGTCACTATTTACCAAGAATTAGTCATAAAAATACCTTACGATAAAATATATATATGTACGTTATTAAATAAATAAAGTTTGTCCACAGGAACTCTAGATATAACTTAGACTGTGGGATTTCAAGCCCGCAGTATATGCTATACAACTGCATATGTTACGTTATTATCTCAAACTACAAGGAAGTCTTAACTCACATTAAAGTATCAATTCATAAACGTTTTTGGTGATACACCAGGTGAACATAACAATGCAAACCATTAATAAAAATGTTAAAATAGATTGTTAACAATTTCAATAATATAGACAATTGTTATTGTTTAATGTCACAGACCTATCTGTTATGATTTGATTTGGAAGCCATTTTTTTCTAGTCTTGAAAAAGCGAGACGGCTTGTGAAACTATATTGGTGACTGTTGTGATTATCGGGTACATTAATAAATGGAAAACTGAATATATATTTAAAAAATTGCAAATAGAATAAACAGTTATTGATTTTAAGTTTTCAGTTTGATTATATTGCAACATTGACTCTATATGAGAGGGGATTGTGCAGATAAGCTTTATAGGGCACTGGGCAATTTTACATACATTCAAAGCACAAAACCAGATTTGTATGTTTTCCTCTTGATTCAGGCGCGAGAGGCTTGAAATACCCTGGATGGCTATGGTGTCGCTCATAGCCAAGGGTTGGTTCAGTAACCAACCAAGACCTGGTTCGGGTGCAGGCAATTCAAGGGCATGTCAGGTCTTTGGGTCTCATGGCCAGTAAAGACTACATGAGCTAGCAGTCTGAGCTGGAAGTCTTATTGAGCCAGCTGCTGGAAATCGAGCCAGAGGCTTCAGAGTTAATCTTACGGGTATAAGGATGCTGCAAGTTGGCTTTGAAGGGTCCATTCTGTGATTCAAACCAACATTCACATGTCAGTATACAGGGAGCTTTGCGGGATTCAAAACCTCATTGTCGGTCCACTCCAAAAGCCTACAGGCTTCTGGCAGGCAATAGACACATTCACCAAATTCCTGTGGCCCTGGGAGTCCAACAGTTAGAACCGTGCCTGATCCAGTACTGAGAACCCGCTTCTGGTGTAGAACTTCTTCCTTCCTTCAATAAGCGGGATGTAGTGGCCCCAGCAAGGGTATCTGAAATGTGCAAACCTAATCTACTAGTGTGAATCCAGTACCCAGTTGCCCCAAAATTCAACGCCAGAACCCACCGACTTTTTATGACAAAATGACCCTTTCTGATTGGGAAAGTGTCTTGTAGATAAATATCTTGACACACCCCTGACAACTATTGATAGGAAAAATGTTGTGCTGGTGGATACCTAAAGTCGAGTTGGAGACTCTGCGTGAAAGGAACATGTAGGAAGACAAGTATTGTGTGCAATAAACAGGGCACTTACTGGCCTCTCCTCCCTTCTCCTGACAGATCATTCATTATCGGTCTTCCTGGGAGAAGCCAAATGGTCCACTTGGAGCATTGATTCTCTAAGCTCATATAAGAAGCTTTTTAAGCTGTTTAAATTGAGAAACATGTTACAGGACCTGCACCAAAAGGCTTAATGGGGCAAGGGTACCACTTGGAATGCAAGTGTGATTTCTCTCAATGGTCGACGACCCCATTACACCCTTACACCCCCCCCCCCCCCCCCGAGAACCTCACCAGAACACACTAATCTTCCGCATTGTTCATCCTTGCTGGTGTTGGTATGATGTTTGGAAGCGCAGCCCAATACCAACCCGTCAAAACAGCAAATGCATGTGAGCTATGTCCATCATCTTGTAAGGTTATAACCCTAGAAACCGACATACAGCTCCCTGGTGCATCATTTTATACTGAACCGTAGGAACCTTTGGAGCAAAGGTGTGTTGAGGGGCTTGGCACTAGTTCATGAGGAATCTGGAGGTGACACCCATCTCTGGAAGAGTCCAGAAGATTTCATAAACCATTTCTAACCACCGAGTGACACTTGAGCAGCAGTTAACTTCCTATCTCTGAACAGGAGAGGGAGTGCTTCCTTGTCTGCTATCTGCCTAGCATTAATTGCGTTTCCTCTGTGGAAAGGAGGTATCAGATTCGGTCACTGACAGACTTGAAACTCGCCACTCGGTACCACTTAGACCTGCATATTTTTCTCACTTAAATTTAGCCCACTCAGATCAAGAACATCATCGAATACCCTGTAGTGCAAGCTGCCATGCCTAATGCAAAGGCACATCACATTTTCACAACTCTTAACAGATGCGTGTAAGCACTCCTGAAATAGCAAGTGACTCTGGTCAACTCTAGCAATCCTGTGACATAACCCAGACGTTCTACAAAGTTAAATGCATCAGACGTGAATGAAATATAGAGGAGAGTCCCTAGAGTATAGTGGTACACTTGAGGTGCATTAAAAAGTACACAATCTTGCCATGGCATTTCATAGCAGAACTACCATGGCAGAAGATGTCATCTTTAAAGTTTATCCATGAGTACATAAGACCATTGTACTGTGAGGTCTTATGAGATCACTATTCCCACAAATCCATAAAGCTTCCTGACAAAAACTTTCCTGGATAGCCACTTTTCTTGTAGCTATTACATCAGCAATTAGGGTTAGCGCAATACAAACTGTATGCACCCATCCTGAGAACCTTATAGTGTTTCATAGCAATAGGGTAGTCATAGGGACTCATCCGAAATTTCTACCAAAGGAAGATTTGGATTTTAATGTAAACCAAGCCATTACCTTTTTAACATTCCCTCAGAACCCCACCACTCCAGCAGAGATGTCTTCACACATTAGATGTGAGAAGAGTTCTGAAATTATACCTTGGCAACATTATAGAAATTTGTAAACCCAAACTTTTTTTGTAAAGGATGGCCCTACACCAAAAGGTTTAGCCACTTCCAAACAATCTCTGTCCAGATGGATAATATCTTGTATTCTGTTATGCTATCAGAAAGCAATTAAACCCTTAACTGGTAAACCAACAGCCCAGTGTACCAGAGGTAAATCTGCTATGGCTGCGTTAATGATAAATATTCCCATTGGTGGAATCTGCAAAGTAGCCATGTGGAGGTCTGGTCACACTTTTACAAGACACTCATCTCGATTCAGATTTCTAGGACAGATGTCCCAACAGCGCAGGCCTCCTTAAGAAATCTCTTTACTTAATTGTTTCTATGATGTATCCTTCTTCCCTTCCACTACTTTTTTAGGGATGAGCTGCTATTCTATTCAGGGCTTCTGATTATTAATGCAGAGCCCCTGATGGAGAAGGAAATGTTCCTCATCTGTAATCCTAGTTCTCCTTCAGGGGACTCGCCATTAAAATCATAAGAAACTGTCCTTCCTCCCCGGTGGAAGAGTCAAAGATAGTAATATACTCTCTATATTGATTTCCTTTGACTGTGTCCTAAACAAAACTGAGATAACCACCACCTGCTGCGCATGATGGGATAAGAAGGATGTAGGCCCTTAAAGGGGCAGCGCCAGTTTTCATGTCAATGTAGCTGAAGCCTGTACGTCTACATTGCCCTGATACCTTCAACTCCATTTCCTTTAAAAACAAAAGACAAAGTTTGTGAATGAGGTTTTAGGAAGATTACTCATGTCTAGTAACTTTTCTATTCTGGCCTTGTTAAAATCAAATTAAAGGAACTGACCAACATAGCCCATTTTATAGGCTGCAAGAAGTGCTCCAGGATCCCACATGTGGGCAGGACTATTCAGTGCTTATGATCTCAAGAGAGATTCTCCTGAAGCAAAACTGTAGGTTTGAGACTTTAGAGCCAGTGGGAGTACAAGAGAGGCTAGCAGAGTTCAGAAAGAAAGGAGCACAGTAGGGGATTTAGGAGAGTGGGGGGTAATGGATACAGCACTCGTTGTCAGTGTGGGAGTGTAGGAGATGAGTGGGCATGCAGCTAGACGAATAGTTAGGTAATTTGTTATTTTTTATATTTTTAGTGTTGTTGTTGGCTGCGAGGGAGGGCCAGATAAATGTGGTAGGAAGTGGGGTAGAGCAGTGATTGTAAAAATGGTGAACAGCATTTTGGGTGAAGCAGGAGATACCGTGAGGTTCCGGTAATAACTAACTGTACCATTATCAACTGTGGTAGTGTTCAAATACTTGCTTCTCAATGTGACTATCAGGTGCTCCAGTGTGTTAAACCTTTTTCATCTGAATAGCTGAGACCACATATCAGTTATTGGGGATTAAATGTCCGGAGCTATCCATAGCTCCTTACAGGGTGATGAGAGAGTATGACGTGTGCCTAGACTGAGTGTAAAGTATTGCAGAGGTCACTGAAGGAGTTTGGATAAGTTTGAGAGACAATTCTTTTGTGCATTATAGGAAGGTAAGTTGAGAGGCAATCCTTGTATTATTGTTGGAAGACTGATGCCTTGATGCCGAGTAACAGAAGAAGAGGAAATGTAAGGACCGTGTAGATGAGAACAGGAGACGAGGGCAGGGGGTTAAGGATAGGCTTAATGGCCAGTTGCACTAGAGTCCCAATATGAGGTCTAGTTGCTTGTTATGCGAGTGAGTGGGAAATACATAGGTATTGTCAAGTATGTGGTCTGAAAGGCGTTGACAGAATAGTGTCCTATTTGTATAGCTCTGTACATTTAGGTGTTGCTCCCATAGATGATAGGTAGAGGTGCATATTAGATTAACAATTTTGGCAAGGTTTTTAAAGAAGGATGTGGTGTGTTAAGGTGTGTGTTATATAACACTTTGTGCATTAAAGGAGGTTGTGGCTGTAACAGTAAGGTGCGCCGGTGATAGTGGGGTAGTTTAGTGAAGTACTGTGGAGTTTTCTGTCAGTCTCTTATCCAGCAGGCCTTCTCCTCCTCCACCCCTAACGGACAGACAGAGTGAAGGAATGTGGCATTTCCAAGATGGAGAGTTGGCAGCATGGCAAGGTCATCGTGGTCGATCCAAATTTCAGTTTTGGCAGTGAAGGTAAGTTTTAGAGGGTTCAGTATTAAAAAGGTTTTTATTACAGAACCATCTAGCATTCCATAGGCTGAGCAAAATGGCGCTGGAATTGGCAGCGAGGCTGTAAGCATCAAGTACAGGCTCTCAGTTCACAAAGGTGGTGTGGGGCACACTTTTCACACGATGGTCACATACATGGTGTAGGTCACAAATCACAGGTGGTGCAGGGAACCAATCGGTCAGTTCTTTAGACGAGTGCAAGGCAAAATTAGAGGGATTTGGGGAACCAATCTCTCGAATGCGTGAAGGCCACATGGTTAAGATTATATATCAAGTGGGGTGCATTCTAACGATCAACTGGGATACACGAGGGGTATAGGTTACTGGCAACATTCACAAAAGAGGACAGGCTCACATCACCAATCACTCAGATTCCTGGGATCGATTTATGAATGAATGCGTTTTGAATTATGTGAAACACGTAAATATATTTTCTGGATTAGAAGCGTTCCAAGCAATGAGTACCTTCTGTAATGACTGGTGAAAATAAAATATTCGGTATTGGATGTTCAAAGATCGGATGAAATACACCTCAATTTAAAAGGCAATGTTCATGCAATACACGCAGAGAAGACGCTCAGTGTCATAGTACTGAGGCACACAAACCTTAAACATGGCACACAAATTGACACAAAGCTGAGCGGAGCGTGGCCCTCTGTGAAGCACTGCTAGTATCGGTGAACCATGTACACCGGTTTCATAAACCAGCAGACGTTGCTGCAGGAGATTAGGGCCCAGGCAATCGTTATGTAACCGGAAACCATCGGCGCACTTCGAGATAACAATTACAAGCGGTGCCGCGGTGCCATGCGAGCCATGAATGGAGCCGGGCTGGTGCGCAGCGGTGACATAAGAAGTGGCAACACAAACCCCATCTCTCAAAGAGCATGGTGAATAAGGCCATCGTTTCTTCCTGTGTAATTAATGGAAGCATGCGAACAAAGCGCCATTGTGCTGAGGTGACAAGTGACAGAGGAGCGGCCATCCCTGGCCGGGTCAGATAAACCGCGGGAGGCATGTCTTTCAGATACAGCATCGCGCCTTTAAAAATGCATGAAGACATTTACAAATGGCGACCACAAACTGATACAACGCTTTTCACAAAGTTTGCACTCTAGGGTTTAATGATGTCCAAAGTAAAAACTCAAGGGCCGTGGGCTACAAGTCATAAGGCACTGCTAGGGCATTTATCACAAAAGTGCAAGGGAATTTCCATGGCACGGCAAAATAGAAATGCATGGAGAAATGTATGGAGGAGTCACAGCACTGCATCCTTTTTATGAGCTACAGCAAACAAACTAGGGGCGTTTTATTCTTCAAGATGTCATTTTGTGTTCCAACGTGAGATACATTCATTAATAGGGTCGGAGTTGTCCTTCCTTATTGTCATTAGTATAGTGCACAGCTTGCCATTAGCACGGCCTCGTAGCACAGGAGCACTTTTCCAAACGGCCCTGCAGTTTGCATTGCAGACTGGAGTCTGAGCCGTCCTGGCAGGATGCATTTTGTGAAATGGGGTTAGTACCTGCGTAACATGCCAATACAGTTTTCCCTCAACTAATGGTGTTAAGGTTTCATATTGGAGGGCAGGGGCATAGCTTGGTCAGTAAGATTGGGAAGTGGGGGGGGGGGGTTAGGGGGGGTTGTTACCTTTGGATTTCAGATTACGCTGACATATAATGTTAAAAGTTAAAATACATTATACAACCAGCAGGGCGCATGAGAGGGGCTTATGAGGCAGCAGAAAGGGAAAGGAATGCGGACTGGGATGAGTACTAAGTGAGAGAAAACATTACTTTGTAAAATAATCCCCCCGAAAATATAACTTTCAAAACAGAGATGAGAGAGAGTGTCTGTTTTTGTCATAGGGTGTGCTTGCAAAAATCCAAGGTGAAATCTGACAGACACCTCACCATACCCAAATGAAAGCACCTGTAACCAACTATTCCTCAGAAAATACATTTGTTAGGGGCGTATAACACCCCAAACACCCCCACTCCCCACCCCCGAAGGCATGCGCCAGTTGGAGGGGTGTGGTTGAAAGGCTTTATACTTGTATTTTTTAGTTTGTTAACATGCCCTTTGTCCACCAGTATTAGGTTGCCTATGCGCGATCCTGCTTGGCTATGTGGCATGGCCAAGCAGTTTTTAGGACGAGCCAGGCAGCAGCGAGCATGCGCTGCGCCCTCTGCGAGGCATGCTGTATTAGAGTATGCACTGGAAGCCCCGCCCACTCTCCACCCATATTTGTCATTGGCTCGTGTCATTGTCATACCTAAATGCTAGCTTCTGATTCATAAATCGGCTCATTAGTCCCTCCTTGGTACCGCCTTGTCTGCATTTGTAACCGCCCATAACGACTGGACATTTTACTTGTCTTGTTACATGGTCTGCATTACAAGTGGGTGCGCACTATTTTATTTAATGACACTAATGGGGACAATGGCATTCCGCTTTTCTTATAGAGTGCTATGTCGCTCTAACTTGCATGCTGAGCGCAGCACCTGCTTAAGGGACACTGCGCTCTGTTAAAAAAAAATAATTGTAAACATTGATGGCGAGCGAGGTTCCCGCTTCAAGGACACTGCGCTCTGCAAAACAATAGGTATTGCTTTTACAAAACCTTGAACTATTGGGATAGTAAATGACAATGCCTTTTTATATTATAAAATGCATTGCCATTTACAATGCCAATAGCTCAAAATCTCACAATTGTGAGACCTATTGCATTGCAAATGCTTATTGTGGTGTTCTATCAAAGTGCAGAATTGTTGGTCATGGGGTGAGGGGAGGATGGCAGTTCTAAAGCATTCCTTTGTTTTCGATGTGGAATCAACAGACGTGCCACTATATGGCTATTTAGTAACGTGTCGACCTTGCACTTTGTTAGCGTGTCCTTTGTCCACTTATTATAGCCTGTGTACGGTGTTGCTGGCGATATGGCATGAGCATGTTTTTTGTAGTGGTCTGTCTGTGTTGGTGAGTTGGCCAGAAACCAGGGGAGGAGGACGGGCTATGGGAGTCACTAAGTATTATTTTGTTTTCAATATGGTGTTAGTTATATGCCACAATATGCCCATATTGTGCTTTGTAGTCTCGATTTGAAATGCTTCATTTTCTTTATTTAGTTGGATTTTCGTAAAGCACTACATACCCACCACCTTACATTTAACAGAAGCACATATTGGCGAACATATAACAATCAAAAGTTGAGGTGACAGGTTGGTTGGCAGTTAGGTGCCTTCTTCCTTATGTATGGACAAATGGTGTGAAAGCCTTAGTGTGGATAAACCACGGAGTTCTAGCATCTCAAAATAAGTGTAAGGGCTTGGGTGAAACTTTGTGTGTGGTTGCCATTCACCATCCGATTGTGCACTTTCTTTTTAGCACTTTGCATTTTTTTATGGACTTGTAAATGAAGCAACGTTTTATCATTTAGTATCTAGTGATGTCCATGCAATCTATCCAGAGCACTAGAAATGGACCTGGAACGGTGGAGGCAAGTAACAAGTCTTTAGCATCTGAACCCCAGATACAATGCCATCAGTTAAAAAACCCTTGGTTGGGTACTGTAGGGTAGGAGTTTACGAAAAGGCCTGAATACGTTTTGAGGCTACTAAATACTTTGCGTGTAGAGACTCTCCACTGGATTTGTTGTATCTAAATGGTATTACTGTGATTAGGTCAAAGTTTACTGGTTGTAGGCATATGGATGGCTGATGAGTAATGAATATGCTACTTACCAGTATGCATCTGTTCTTGGCATGTAGGGCTGCTGACATTCATATCTGTGCATAGATCGCCGCCTAGTGTTGGGTCCGGATGTTTGCACGTTGTTGTCCTGGAAGAGTCTTCGAAGTATCCTGGGATAGGTGACTCCTCCCCTGGACTACAGTGCGCATGGGCATCCTCTCCATCCTCAGATTGTTTTTCGCCATTGTGGCAGTGATGGAGTAGATACAGAAAGTGATGACCATGCTTACAGTAATTCTGAGAGCTGCAGCTGCTACAGGCGCCGGGGAGGAGGGAGGGTGATATGAATGTCAGCAGCCCTACATGCCAAGAACAGATGCATACTGGTAAGTAGCATATTCAGTTCGAGGCATGTGGGCTGCTGAATTCATATCTGTGCATAGAATACATAGCAGTACCTCCTATTAGCGGCGGCTACCAGTGCCAGCTGCAGCGGTCTGAAAAAGAGTTTTGAGTACAGCCTGTCCTACAGCTGCCTGCTGTTTTGATTGCACATCTACACAATAGTGTTTGGTAAATGTGTGTGTAGTGGACCAGGTGGCTGCTCTACATATATCATGCAAAGGGATGTTTCCCAGGAAAGCCATGGAGGCCCCTAACTTACGTGTTGAGTGGGCTCGTGGGGGAATCGTTAATATGCGTTTAGCCTTTTGATAGCAAATTTGAATACATTTAACGATCCATCTGGCTATACCTGCTTTGGAGATAGCGTTACCTTTGTGGTGTGGGGCAAAGGCAACGAAAAGTTGTTTAGTCTTCCTAAAGATCTTAGTCCTGTCGATATAGTACATGAGGGCTCTCTTCACATCTAGTGTATGGAGTGCTCTTTCTGCGACAGTTTGTGGGTTTTGAAAGAAAACAGGCAGTTCAATAGTTTTATTCATGTGGAACTGCGAGATCACCTTGGGCATGAATTTGACGACCCTGTTGGCGTGAACCTGTATAAATGGCTCTTGAACGGTTAGTGCCTGGAGTTCACTAACTCTTCTTAAAGAAGTGATCGCTACTAGGAAAGCTACTTTCCAGGTAAGGAATTGAATCTCGCATGAGTGTAGAGGTTCAAAGGGTGGACCCATCAGGCGTGTGAGGACCAAGTTGAGGTTCCACATCGGAGCCGGTGGGTGGCTTGGAGGAATTACTCGTTTGAGTCCTTCCAAGAATGCTTTGATGGCAGGCACTCTGAATAAAGAGAGGTGCTGCCTGTTCTGGAGATAGGCTGATATTGCGGTCAAATGGACACGTATCGAGGTGTACGCCAGATTGCATCGGTATAGGTGTAAGAGGTAACAAATTATGTTTTGGATGGATGCGTCTAGCGGGTTAATGTCATTATTATTGCAATAGATGACGAACCTTTTCCATTTGGCTGCATAGCAAGCTCTGGTAGTGGGTCTTCTAGCTTCCTTAATGATGTCCATACAGTCAGGTGGCAGGTTTAGGTAGCCAAACTCTAGGACTTCAGGAGCCAGATTGCCAGGTTCAGCTGTTGCGGATCTGGGTGCTGAATCTCTCCATGGTTCTGCGTCAGATGCGCGGGTTTGATCCGCAGCCTTTGATGCGGCACCACGGAAAGTTCGAGAAAAGTGGTGTACCATGGCTGGCGTGCCCACGTTGGAGCAACCAGGACGAGTGTCAGTGAGTGTTGTCTGAGTTTGCGAGCCACCAGCGGTATCAACGGTGCTGGGGGAAAAGCGAACGCAAATCTGCCGGACCAGTTCATCCATATCGCATTGCCCTGCGACTGTGGATGTGGGAACCTGGCGGCAAAGCTTTGGCATTTTGCGTTTTCGCTTGTGGCGAACAGGTCTATCTCTGGATGACCCCATTGCTGGAAGTACGGTTGGAGTACTGATGGGTGTAACTCCCACTCGTGCATCTGGTGGCTGTGTCTGCTGAGCAGATCCGCCATCTGGTTGTCCTTGCCGGGGAGGTGTTCCGCCATGAGGAACATGTTCCTCTGAATGGCCCACTTCCACATGCTCTGAGCCAGATGAGACAACTGTGGAGAGTGTGTTCCTCCCTGCTTCTGTATGTAGTACATGGCGGTCATGTTGTCCGTCCGGATCAACACGACTTTGTTGCACAAGTGTACTTTGAATGCTTTCATAGCCAGGAAGATTGCCATCAGTTCTAGAAGGTTGGTGTGCATCTTCTTTTGTTGTGTTGTCCATAGTCCCTGCACTGTGTAGTTGAGTACATGAGCTCCCCATCCCTGGAGAGACGCGTCCGCTGTCAGTATTATCTGTGGAACAGGCTCTTGGAACGGTCGGCCCTTGCAAAGGTTTTGTGGATTCCACCAATGCAGAGAGTTGTATGCCCGACCGCTCACCAACACTAGGTCTTTTAGTTGTCCGTGAGCCTGATTCCATTGACGTGCTAAGCACTCCTGAAGCGGGCGCATATGTAGTCTTGCGTGTGGGACTATGAAAATGCAGGAGGCCATCATGCCTATCAACTGCATGAACACTCGCGCGGGAAGGGAGTGTTGTGGTTTGAACTTGGAAATCAGCATTTGCATGCTGTTGATTCTCACTAAATTTGGCTGAGCTGTGGCCGCCAGAGTGTTTATGGTCGCACCTAGGTACTGTTGTACGTGTGCGGGTTGGAGATGTGATTTTGGGTCATTTAGTGAGAACCCCAGACTGTGAAGGAGGTGAATGGTGCGGGACATGTGGCTGGCACATTGCTGGGCTGACTTTGCTTGAACAAGCCAGTCGTCCAGGTAAGGGTAGACGTGTATGTGCTGCCTCCGTAGATGTGCAGCCACAGTAGCTAGGCACTTTGTGAAAACTCTGGGTGCTGTTGTCACGCCGAAGGGAAGGACTTTGAACTGGTAGTGCTGCCCCTGAACAGTGAACCTGAGGTATTTTCTGTGTGAGGGGTGAATGGGTATGTGGAAATACGCATCTTTGAGGTCCAGTGTGGCCAGGAAGTCTCCCTGCTTGAGCAGCGGGAGGACTTGCTGTAGGGTGAGCATGTGGAAATGCTCGGAGAGAATGTAGCGGTTGAGGGGTCTCAGGTCTAGTATAGGTCTGAGTGACCCGTCCTTTTTCGGTATTAAAAAGTACAGGGAGTACACCCCCGTACCTTGCTCGTGGACGGGTACGACCTCTATTGCGCCTTTTAGTAGCATACTTAGCACTTCCTGCTGTAAGAGCGTTAAGTGCTCTGAGGACATAGGACGGTGCTTTGAAGGTATTGTGGGTGGAGTTGAGGTTAATTCTAGGCAGTAACCGTGTTTGACAATATCTTTGACCCACCTGTCCGTGGTGATGGAGTCCCACGTGGACAGGAACCTTTGTAGCCTTCCCCCGACAGGTGTTATGTGGTCGGGAGGAAGGGAGAGGGCGTCACTGTTTGTTCTTGGGGGAGGACCTGGTGTTGCCGTATCCGCGTCCTCTGCCCTTTGTGCTTGAGCCACGATATCCACCCCGGGTGTTTTTATCGTAGGAAGTTTGTGTGTTTCCCTTGTTGTAGGTTTGCTGTGACCCCTGTCCTCTACCTGCTCCTCTATTTCCGGGGCGACGAAAGGAGCCGCTCCGAAAGGACTGCGTTTGGAGAGTCCCCATGGACTTTGCAGGGTCTGTGTCCTTTTTTATTTTCTCTAGGGTGGTGTCAACCTCTGGCCCGAATAAGTAGTCGGGGTTGACAGGCTGGTTGAGGATGTTATTTTGTACCTCAGGTTTGAATCCGGAGATTCGTAACCAGGCGTGTCGTCGCAACATGACGCTAGTATTTATGGCTCTGGCAGCTGTATCTGCGGCATCCAGTGCACACTTAATGGATGCGTTTGTGAGGAGTTGTCCCTCCCTGATGAGGATCTCTGCTCCCTCTTTGAATTGGTCAGGGAGATGTTGGAGTAATGTTTCCAATGTGTCGTAGTGTGCTCGATCGTAGCGAGCGAGGAGCGCCTGAGTATTGGCAATACGCCATATGTTAGCTGCTTGGGCCGCAACCCGTTTGCCGGAGGTCTCTAGCACCTTGGACTCTTTGTCCGGGGGAGGAGCATCCCCTGTCGTTTGCGAGCATTCGCAACTACTATGGAATCCAGAGGTAACTGGCCTCTAATGTAGGTAGGATCCCCAGGCGCCGACCTGTATTTCTTGTCGATCCTGGGGTTTATTACTCTTGCCCTGGTGGGTTCTTTGAAGATGTCTTTTGCTGGTTTGAGGACACCTTTCAACATGGGTAGAGTTTTTATATTCCTTTCTGAGGATGCGAAAGTATCCATGAGAAAGTCGTCCTCGACGGTGTCAGAGTGGAGTTGCACACCATGATTGGCCGCAGCACGTTCAATGAGGGCGTTGAATGTGGCAGTGTCCTCTGTGGGAGATGTTTTCGCTCCATATAGTTGCGGGTCCTGTGTATCCATAGGTGCACCCGGGTCTACAGGGTCATTCCAAGCTTGGTCAGGGTCCTGTTGGCCTTCAGGGTCGATCTCTCCGGGGTAGGGGACGTGGTCACCTATGTAGTCCTCCAAAACGTCTGTGTCGGAGTGTGTGGGAGAGAAGGACTGTGGATCTTGGTAAGAGGAATGGAGAGGTTCGTAAAGAACTGGTTCCGAAGCCACTGGCAGCTTTTTCTTAAGCAGGATCCGGTAGGAGTCCAAAGCTGGCTCGGAGGTTATTCTCCTCTTGTGGAGCATCATTCTGCCGGTGTCGATGTGTGATGGTGACGTCTCTGCAGGAGAGCGTTCGGCAGGCGTGATCGTGGTGTGGGTGACACGTGTTCTGATTTGGAACAGTTTTGGGGCCGTGGACGGCGGTAGGCCAAAAGTGATGTTGGCCGGTGCCGGAGAGGCTGTTGGAGCTTTTATCGGCTCGGAGCCTGACGTGTCCTGGAGGACTGCCTTGTGTTTGATGCGTTGCGAGGACGCAGCAACTGACCGCACCTGGAGCGCCATCGGTTCTTTGGCGCCGACCGGTTCTGTAGAGGCGGGCGTGGACTTCTTCGGCGCCACTGGGTCATCGAGTCGAGGAGCGGTAGTATCCGTAGACGCCGTCGATGATTGTGCCTTTGGTGGTGCTGTCGAAGCGGTGTGAGACGCAACAGCCAGTTTGACCTTTGTGGCCGGAGCCGATTGTTTCGGTGCCGGGAGTCGAGTAGGTTTTGCGGCACCGAAGGTCTTTTTCCGTGTGTCGGCGCCGACGTCGGCTGCTGCAAGCTCGGCACCGAAGTCTCGTTTGGTGCGGTCGGTGCCGACGGGTTTGGCTGGCGTCGAAGGTGTGGTGGGCTTCGATCCGACCAGCGTCACTTGTGGTTTCGGTTTCGAAGAAGGGAAACCAGCCGTTTTGGGTAGTAATGGCTGCCGCTGAATGTCCGGGGCCGGGCCAGAGGGCGGGGCCGAAGAACTGCGGGATAGGTCTTGGGTAAGGCCCGAAGGCGATCCCTCGACCGGAGCCATAGACTGGTGCACTGGGATATCCTCAGTCTGTACGGGTAGGCCTTGCTCGTCACCGGAGCTACTCTCTTCGGCCCCTAAGGCCTCATCGTAGTCTCCTACCTCAGTGTCGGCTTCATCTCTGTGAAAGAGTCGTTCTTCGATGTCTTCCGATCCGGAGTCGTGTTCGGAAGCGGGGCTGGAGGGTAGGTTCTCCACGTCTTCGACATCTTCGTCCTCGGCGCTGAAGATGTTGGTCGGGGCCGGTGCCACTTGCTGCGCTTCGAGTCTCGCTGCTCGTCGATTCCGGAGAGTCTTCTTGGATCGGAATCGGGCCCAGGCCATACATGTGGACTCGTCGTGATCCGGTGAAAGGCATTTGTTGCACACCGCGTGGACGTCGACATGGGGATATTTCGCATTGCATACAGGACACCGCTTGAATGGTGTCCTCGATTCCATCGTCGGTGTCGGGTCGATGGTCGGGTAAGATGCGAAAAAAGTTGTTCTTGAAGTTAGTAAACTAACAAAGATACTATCGATACCGATCGGGAACAGTACCGACGCGAACTAAAGGCCTTTTGGCCTGGAAAAAGTTTTTCCTAACTTGAGTCAAGATAAGCACATCCGAACCCAATGGCGGAAAAAAACAATCTGAGGATGGAGAGGATGCCCATGCGCACTGTAGTCCAGGGGAGGAGTCACCTATCCCAGGATACTTCGAAGACTCTTCCAGGACAACAACGTGCAAACATCCAGACCCAACACTAGGCGGCGATCTATGCACAGATATGAATTCAGCAGCCCACATGCCTCGAACCATATGTTACGTTATGGATATTTATAAACCAATTTCTATACCTCCTGCTAGCCCAAAGCACTTTTCTTGCTTGTCCGTTTCACTTACATAATTTCCATACCCATGTCGATGTTGTGAAGCACTACGATTTTAATCAGGTTTTGCGTGCACTTTGGAGGGCTGTGATGTAAGAGTGTTTTTTCTGGAGTGTAGGAGGTTTGACAGTGTAGTGGGCGAACAAGGCACTGAGTATCGCTGCACATAGATGCTGCAAACTTATGCAAGAGCAGATGCAGCCACACATGTAGTAACAAACCTTATTTTTGGAGGAGGGGACATTATCGTAGACAGAAACCAAACACAGGGACGTTATAGTTAGGAAATAAAATTTAAAAAAAAAACAAATTCACTGAAAAAAACAAAGGTTACAGGGATGTTATAGTTAAGCTGACATTTCACTCCTACAAAACCAGAGAAATTCTACAGTTATAGTTATCATAGCTAACTATAACTCACGCACAGCAAGGCACTGCTTATGACCTCACATATTACATCACTTATGACATGGTCAGTGACATCAATGATGACATCTCAAATGACATCACTGATGAAATCTCAAATTACATCACTGCTGACATTATCCACAGAACCACTCGCACACCCACTTACATCTCATACACCCAATCCCACACAACCACTCACATACGCATTCACAGACCCATACAAACACTCACAGACCTACTCACTGATCCATAGACACTCCTACACATCAACTCATCCATACAGCCACGAATGCAAACACTAACTCACATAAATCCAAGAGCTTGAAAATGAAAGACGAAGACAAGGCCAAACAAGAGGAACTTAAAAAACACATGAAGAAACGTCTAATCAACTATGAACAAAAAATCAAACAGCTGAAACAAGATAAGTTTGAAAGAGACGCCAAAGATCATGCGCAAGGCAGGGTGCTGACCTTTGACAAAGGCCACAGCCGAAACGCGCCTGTTTCTGCACGAGTTCTTAATACATATTTGAACTCATCCCCGCAAGTGCTTTTTCCTTTGGGTTCACACACTAGGAAACGGAGCTGATGGATATATAAATATACACATATTTATTTTTTCACTGAAAACTCCAAAGGTTACAGGGACGTTATTGTTAGGCTCAGATGTCCTCGTACAACCAGTTAGATTCAGCAGTTATAGTTACCAGAGATAACTAGAACTTACGCCACCGCAATGCACTGCTTATGACCGCACATATTACATCACTCATGACATAGTCAGTAACATCACTGATGACATCAGCAAGTGAGTGCGTCTTTAAGAGTTTATGGGTGTTAAACATATACAGTAAACTACTACAAAAGTTAAATTAGTATACTAGGTGCACTACTACTGAGTGATACTACTTCTAACATATGTTATGTGAGTGGATGTGTGACTGCATCCTTGTGTGTATGGATGTGTAAGTGGCTGTATGGGTGTATAAGTGGATGTGTGAGTAGCTGTGTGGGCGAGAGAGATGCTGCTAAACTCAGAAATTTGCTTAAAAACATAGTTAAAGTGCAGCATTGGGCAGGGGGGGCATAGCCAACAAGATGGTCGAGTGGCAGCACTGAATGCTCTCTCCAGCCCCAATAAATGGATCTTTCGATATCCTGCTGCCCCGTGCCCCCGAATGCTGCCTACACCCTGCGGATAAAAGGGGGCTAAAACCGAGACAAGAAATTGGCCTCTTAGGAAGAGATGGGATGCCGGATGCCGGACATATGAGCCTGTTTGGAGGGTGCACTGCGTGCCATTGTGGTGAGGAGAGAGGCTATTCGGGAAGGCGGTGAGCACCCACATGAGTGGTGGAGGTGCTGCGCAGAATGGAGTCGAGCTTTGCATCTGCCCCCGCCCCGGGGAGAGAAGTAGTGGTGCTCCCGCGAGATACACCTGGATGGGATCGTCCTACCCGTGAAGGCGTTGCAAGAGGTGTGCCCTGGAGAGCAGCTGTCCGCTGACAACCTTGCTGCGGACAACCTGGGCCCTGCACAGCGGACCCTGCGCTGGGCCTGAGGAATTGGTAGCAAGGGGAAGAGGTCTGGTTGTCACTGGCAGTCTGAGTAGCTGTAGGCCAGCAGTGTCGAATTGTTTATACTGATACAGAATGAATAAAAGGAGTACAAGACTTTAAAAAGAACACAAGACATCTCGCATCGTACTTTTTTGTTCCTCGACATTGATATTGATTGTATTTACTGTTGAAAATCTTGGTTACTTGCCTCTCTATTTTTGTAAATAGAGACCAGTTGGGACTGACCTCCGCGCTAGAGCCTGCAACCTAATGGCGGGATACTGGATCGTTTGACCGTCTACTCTATTGATACAGTTGGAGCATTCATGGACATGCCCTTACAGTGTAAAAAATGCTATGGGGCTGCTGCATTGTCTCACCTGGCGTGGTTGAGTCACTGATATGACAGGGGCCTCCTTGGTGCAGCTGGGTACAGAAGACTCTGGGGGCCAGGACTGAGAATACAGCTGGTACTAGAGTCCTAAACTTTTGACCCGACCTGGTTTGAGGTCAGAGACACTTTCTGCAGACTTGGCATATAGGCCAACAAGCCCATTGTATTGCATCATGGACCAGGACAAGGCTACGCGCCCCTCGTAACAGACAAAAATGAATCAATACACTGCCCTGCATACAAGAAGTGGTTAGCAGGCAACAGGAGGGGAACCAGCCCCCGACTACACTGGACCCATCGGGAACTCAGATACTGGCAGCCATTGAGGTGTCTGGCCTGGTGGTGGAGGCAAAGGGAGAGGCGATATCAATCGATGTGAACCTGTTGAGGGCGGACCTACACAAGGTACTGTAATGCTCAACGGAGACAGAGAGCCTGGTGAACGACCTTCGGGAAGAAATCTCCCAGCTAAAGAAAACAGTGAGCACACTAGAAGCCCTCTCGAATAAACTGGAGGCCAGGATGGAAGATGCTGAGGGGAGGTCACACGGGTATAAAATCAGATTTGTGGGCTTCCTGGAGAGAACTGAGAGGGGAGGTCCCAAAGTGCTCTTGGGAGGACTGGATAAAACCAATGCTCGTCTGCCAAGCTCTATGGAAAGGGTGCATCGGTTGCTGGCCCCGCTGCCCCATAAAGTAGCTCCCCCCTCCAAACGATTATCGCTAAATTTCTGAACTACAGAGACCGGGATGAAATTTTGTAGACAGTCGGGAAGCAGGGAGACCTGAAGTTTGGCAACGTAATCATTTGAATCTTCCCAGATTACACCGGAACAATACAATTGCAGAGATAATCATTTCAAGCTGTCAAGCAAAAACTGTAGGCCACGGGACTTCAATAAATGTCGTTATATCATGCCAAGCTGAAGGTGATTCATGATGGCCGGACTTTCTTCTTCGCGATGCCAGAGGAAACGTGGGATTGGCTGGAGATAAGGGGTGTAGACCGGATGCAACCAGCAGACGCCGTGCGGAGGCAAGACACGACTAGTACTCAGGCGGCACCGGAAACGCAGCCATGGAAACTAAGCAGACCGAGAAGAAGGACAAAATCTGGTGTGAGGGTGGTAGTGAGGACTGATGGCACTATCTCCTTGGAATCTCAATGGCAGGAAAGGGCGGAGGACAGTGTGCTGGCCGAGATGGTTATATTGGCGACATCTTTCAGTGCCAGCTCGGAGATGCAGGAGGAGGCTGAGGGTGCACCACAGAACGCTACAGGGGTCTGAGAGGTGTGAAGGAGAAGTGGTGTCAGAAGGTTGTGGG
Organism: Triturus cristatus; assembly: GCF_964204655.1. Lineage (NCBI taxonomy): Eukaryota > Metazoa > Chordata > Amphibia > Caudata > Salamandridae > Triturus > Triturus cristatus. The sequence continues at coordinate 685,789,332 of NC_140581.1, read as the reverse complement.
GTGAGGGTTCGCACCACCGGCAATTGGTAAGAGATATACCCGGCCTCGAGCGGGGTATTCGCAATGTCAATGCCTTAAATAGGACTATTTAGGACCTAATCGCCCACAAAGTGAGACGGTTTGATTAGATACATGTGCATTTTTCTTGCACATTTTTGCTGGTTCCTTCATTATGTAATGAATGTCACTGGGATCAATCAATCAGGGGGTTTATAAAGCGTGCTACTCACCCGTGAGGGTCTCAAGGCGCTGGGATAGCTGCACGGTGTGGCTGCCATTGACGGGGAACAGACATGCTTCGTTTTGCCAACCACTACCAACAACCCCCCTTTTTCTCATAAGGTAACATCCGTGACAGGTCCATGCTTCGTTTTGCAACCACTACCAACAACCCCCCCTTTTTCTCATAAGGTAACATCCGTGACAGGTCCAACTAGACTTCGACATTTCAGTGGTACTGTGGTGTCAACGGGGTGGGTTGGTTGAGCTGTATGGGCAGGTAAAAGTAAAGCCTGGGGGGGTGGGTTTACCCGGGTGGGGGAGACAAGTTTTTATTCTAGTCAAGACACAGTGTTTTGATGTTGTTTATGGCAGCAATAAATCCTATGGTGATGTGGGGGATAGGTGAGGTGGGTGGGCGGATGTTGTGGGGTGGCCGAGGGTGGGGAGAGTGTGTGGCCGAGGGTGGGGAGAGTGTGTGTGCGAGTTGATGAGCAATGGCTGAAGCAGTACAAATTCTGCCTAGAAATGTGCCAGGGCTCACTTCCTTCAATAGACACAGAACACAGTCCTACCTCAGACGGATGAGGGTAAGCATTGCCTATCTTCAGGAGACACACCTCATGGAGGCAGAAGCCCAAAGGCTTGGTAAAAAATGGTGACGGCAACTTTACTCTGCTACCTATTCGTCATAAGCCAGGGGGTATTGACTTGGGAGGCACCGGGAGTCCTCTTCCAGTTGAAGAGACAATCTTCGGGTGTAGAAAGGCACTATATACTGCTACATGGTGTGCTGGATGGTCGGGGGGTATGTCTGATGAACATGTATGGTCCCAATATTGACGATGGTGAGTTCTTTGGTGCTTTGAAGGATGCATTACTGCCATATGCAGGTTCTCCGATTGTTTGGGCAGGCGATTTCAATTGTGTGTTGGATAGGCTATTCAATAGACACCTGCGGCAAGTGGGCACAAAACCTCGCATGGTGGCTGGATTGCGGGAGGCCATGTACCGACTAAAACTAGTGGATGTGTGGCAGGAGCTTTACCCCATGATGCAGGAATATTCCTGTTACTCCCCAACACATGGTACACACAGTAGACTAGATAGATTTGTTATTACTGGTGAGGAAGTTCTTAACATTGTGAAAACATCTTATCAGGTGCAGTTCCTTTCTGATCACGTACCTCTAATCTTTGGAGTGTGGGGTCGGCATCCTGGTATTCCTTTCTCAAGATTTAGGTCTGAGTCTCTAGGGGATCCCATATATGCCATGGATATGCGAGAAGTACTTTGGAGATTTTTCGAAGTTCAACTGGGGTACAGCAAGCACAAGTCCATGGAATAGGAGGCACTGAAGCTTGGGTAAAACATATGGCATTAGGAAAACACTGGAGGGGGACTTGATAGAGAAGGAAATACAGTTTGCTGAGCAGCAGCAACGAATGCAGGGACAGGAGGGGGACGAGAAAGCACTGACCGCGACACAGAGCGGTGGTGAAAATCTGGGATAGAGTCAATTGCCATGTCCACAAGGACCATCGCCAAAGGCTTTATGGGAAAGGGGATTGGTCAGTGCACATATTGGCATGGTTTCTTAAGAAGGAATGCCTATTTCCTACATTATAAACCCTTAAAGCACCAGAGGGTACAATGGTCATGGGCCAGTTGGCCGTGACAGCGGCTGTGAGCTCACTTTTCCGGAGCATATACTGCACCGCCACAACTGGTGGATACCGGAGCCGCTGACTTCCTAGCCCAGTGGCTCTGCCTCGTTTGACACCGGTGCAGGCCGAGGGGTTAAGCGAGTTAATAAAGTTGGAGGAACTGAAGACGGCGCTTCATGATATGGCTAGAGGGAAATGTCCGGGACCATACAGTTTGCCGGTTGAGTATTACCAGGCACACGCTGGCACTATGCTCCCGGCACTGTTGGAAACCCTTTTGGAAGCCCATGACTGGGGCGAGCTGCCACTGCATATGCGAGAAGCGATTATACTCATGCTTCCTAAGCCGGGCAAAGACCCTGTAGACCCAGGGTCATACAGACCTCTTTCCATGTTGAATGTTGATATAAAGCTACTCGCAAACATTTTAGCACTACAACTGAGGAGGGTCATCAACTTGGTGAGGAAAGACCAGTGTGGTTTTGTGGCGGGGAGGAAATTGCACACGAACCTCAGGCGGTTATCCCACGTGATGCACAAAACATGCGACTTTGGAGCTGCCTTGGTATTACTGGATAAAGAAAAGACCTTTGATACCCCGTCATGACCATACCTGTGGGAGGTCCTGGTCCGCATGGGATTGGGGACCAGATGTATGTCCTGAGTCCGGCTGCTTTATACCTTGTCCACAGCAAGAATGCGATTGGGGACTGAGGAATCTGAGGCCTTTAGTATAGAAAGGGGATGCTCCCTGTCCCAATTATTGTTCATGTTTCAATGGTGCCACTCGCAATATTCCTCAGGGACCAATTGCTAGATTGAAGCATACCAGTCGGGGCAATCATTATGTGGTCTCAATGTACACAGACGACACACTGGTGTATGTGAAAGACCCTGAGCAATCAGTTGCGCTCCTCCTGCAGCAACTGGGACATTTCAGTGTGGCGTCCAGGCTACAGGTTACTTGACACAAGACGGTGCTTTATCCACTGGCCGTGTTGACGGGTAGGGAAGAGACATATCTTCCAGTTGTGGGAATGCCATGGGAAATACACAGCTTTAGGTATCACGGACTCCAGATTACTCATGATAGCAACCTCCATTATGCTCCGAATATAGGAAAAATATTGGAGGGCCTAGAGTGCTCGATCGATTTTGGACCATGCTGTCACAGTCGGTGATGGGTAGGGTGGACCTGTGCAAAATGGTCCTCCTCCTCATTGCCTCTATCCGATGCAGAACTCTTTTTGTACACTGCCGCTGGAACAGTTTCAAAGAATAGATAAGTTATTAGTAGATTTTGTATGGGCGGGATAGAGATGCAGGGTGTGCCTGGAAGTGCTGAAGTTGAATTTAGGAGAGGGTGGATTGGGGATCCCAGATCTGCATTTGTACTATCTGGCAGATCTCCTATAATATGTGGCAATATAGTGAGATACTGAACCAAACTGTGAAAAAATGTGATGTTGGGGTCTGCTGGTATTGCTCAGCTTTTCCAGTTGCAGATGTGCGGCAGTGATCTGCCGCCGGAATCCATTTTTTTGTTGCCAGTGAGACAAGAGTATGGGACAGGGCAATTCATAAAGTTATTAAGGGAGCGCCGTACGAACAGCTTCTACCGTTTGGTGGCCGCACCCTGTCCTGCATATTCGCAAGTCCATGAATGTTAAGGGCTGGACAATGGGGGTTTGCGAGAAAGCGGGAGATCTGTCTATGAATGGTACTTTCATGCATCTGGTGGAAATAAGAGCACACTACGGGGTTGACAATCGGCAGTTCTTGCAATATGCAAGCATTTCACGAACTGCTCGAGGTATGTGGCCCACCTTTCCAGATGAGCCACAGAAGTCTTATGTACTCAGGGTCATTCTGGACCTGGACTCCTATAAGGTTATCTCCAGACTCAATGTAGAGCTGAAGACAGACAGGACAACAGTAGTTGCCATGAGACTGGAAGCGTGGGACAGGGAAGTAGATAACCCACTGTCAGACACTGAATGGTGCTGGGTGCGAGGTGGCAAGCAATGCCCACTTTAAGTTAGTGCACTTTTATTTTCTTCATCAATCCTACCTGACCCTGGCCCGACTACTTAGAGCATATTCCACAAGAACACCAGGTTGCATTAGATGAGGGAATACGCCTGCCGATTTCTGCCATGTGGCTTGGAGTTGTGCACTGCTTCAGCTGTACTGCAGAGAGGTACACAGAGAAATGTGTAGAGTGACAAAGGTGGCTGTGGAGACCTCAATCAGTCATGGTCTATATTGGGTTTGTTGGCCCCCTCCCCCTCTACACCCCAGCAGGGAAGGAAAAAGGGCTATAAATTTGCCCAGCTCAGCCTGCTGCTAGCACGCCGTCACATAGCTATTCACTGGGCCAGCCCCATACCCCCGGCGCTCCCTAAAGGGTAGATCTGCAGGAGTGGGCGAACCGAGGAATGTAGACTCTGTAAAGTGTGTACAGATATATCTTTACTTAGTAGCAAATTTAAAATATTAAAAAATAAAAATATTATATAAAATCTATATTTTTAATAATTGTATTACATGATATACACACCTAAACACACGTGTGTATTCATATAAGTTTATGTTTTTGGACGATATTAGTGTCAAAGATATTTTCCCCCAATATTTTTGTACTTACCCATATAAGTATAGGAACAGAATATTGTGGTAACTACTATTTTTGACAATATTTTGTCAACGATATTTGTAGCCACGATATTGTGTCAGTTAGTGTTAGCTCCACAAACCATAGCTTGCCCACTTGCCATACAAAACAACTGGCAAACCAAAAGTCGACATTTCCGGTCCATCTCATTTTTGCTTTTCCTCCACATCTCTGTGGCTGGCATTCAAAAACAAATTTTCTTTTCAGGCTTTCGAATTCATAATTCCATTGGCTTTGCAGAGGAAATGGTTATGCATCTTCCGAGGTATAATATCAAACGGGTATGACGTGTTCCAGGTGCAGGACTGGAAATTCTAAAGGAGACGACCGTGCAGAAATAGAACAATAGATTTTCGCAAAAAAAAAAAAAACTGGAAGGTTTAGTCAAAGTTGCAAAATCCTCCCGCTTGATAGTCATAAAAGTAGAACTGACTAGGGTAGGGAAAATAGACAGCTCTAGAGTATTGTAATACCTGGTGGTACCATTGGTAGGGTCAGAATAATCTGATAAAACCTTGATACTAGATGTCGAAAAAGGATTATTCCATCTCTAGGAGCAAGTGGGTATTTCTAATAGTTGATTATCAATAATAAATAATAGCTACTATAATGCACTGCGTTAAATGAAAAGAACAAATAAATCAAACCGAACAGGTTTAACCTCCAGGTTGAATTAAAAATGTAACAGCAATTTCCACCAGCAAAACACAAAGTGGATAGTAATGAGCGTCATCAAAACACATTCACAACACAGATGTCTGTGGTTGCTCTTACCATGCTATTCCTGATATAACTGATGGCCTTCTTCATATCCATGCCTGACCAGTTGTTAAGCATATAACAAATGCAGGATGCACAGTACACAAATCTCATGTCATTCTCACTTCCTTGAAGTACAGCAGAGAAACTGGAAAATAATATCACAAAAGTGGTCTAAAAATATATTTATATGTACAACTATTACAAATATATTCTCAAGCAGAAGTTAAAATGACCTACACCCATGGAAATTGGAAATAAAAATATATGGAAAGCTAGGTTTATTGCCATACTTTAATCAATTCTTTATTGAAATTAAATATCAAAACACTTACTAGTTTGGTAACCATGATGGTACATTACAGCTTTTTAATATTGAATCTAAATGGATCCATATGTTTTTTGTTCCGTGGAAAAAAAACACTTTGTAAATTACAATTTGAGACAGGTACGAGACGGATGAAATACATACACACACAGAACCACTTCGGATGATTTTAGGGATTGCAGAAGGGATTTATTGATAAAGAATACAAACGTTAAGTTTCCGTTATTTAAGTAATTATTCAAGTGTAGAGAAATCTAAAATAACCCAGATGCCTCACTCCTGATTGCACCTGGCAGGGCACGTCTGGGCAGAGGGTGTGACTTCCAGCCATGCCCTGTGCCTAGCCCTTATGCCCGAGTACCCACTGGATGTAGCATTCTGCCATGCTGAGAAGGCCTGTGGCATGCCCGCACACCTTATATACCCCAAGGCACGTGGCCTGGTCCACTGCAATGACCTCCAGTCCAGCTCCTGTCACCTTAAAGCCGCAGCAGACGGGTGTGACGTTGTGTAAATATTAACATAAATACCACCTTTGCGCAAGTTTTGTGAAGAAAAATTACAAACTATGTCTGCAGAAGATTCGGAAAAAAAAGTCTTCCTCCGAAAGGCTTGAATATACGCCCCCCGTTTCTGGTTTATCTAATTCTACACTGAGCAGTTGTTGGGAAAAGAACAACTTTTTGAAAGGGCCCAGGATGGCACAGACCACAAGTGGTTGTAAACCACAGTAAAGGAGGAGACACCACAGAGGGCCTGCCTGTAATGATCAGTCAGGAAAGAGAAAGAATGTATGGTTCTATGTGTTCTCATCTTCCAAATTACAGGTGTGGAAGATTCAGGAGTAAAGAATAGGAGTGAATTGAAAGTATTCCAAATGCAATAATGCATCCGAGTTATTGATGGCTTAATTCTAGCACTTTGGACCCAGATAGTCCTTCGACAGGGTTCACGGGAATCTAAGGCATTTTATGAATTCCCTGCCATGCAAACATTTATGCAACTTAAAGGAACAATTCTTACATTGCCCTCCATCAGCCTATTTTAAAATCGGTCTTATGATATGTGATTTTCTCCACAAAAAATGTGTGTGTCAAAGAGCTTCTTCTAGATGATTCCGTGCACTGAATGCAGCTAGGTATATGTCTCACAAAAAAGTTTCTAAGGTGAAAGCACACTTCGAAGTCATATTATAGCCTTATAGCCCGCCGTAGCGGGCTATACCGGCTATTAAAGGCCCGCTGGAGCGTTAAAGGCCCGAGCCGAAGGCGAGGGACTTTAACAAAAGCAGCGGGACTTTAATAGCGGTATAGCCCTGCTACGAAGGGCTATAAGGCTATTGGAACATTCTGCCACTAGAGGGCAGAATGTTCTAATAAATTAAACAACGGCTTCTCGAAGCTCGAGGGGATTTAAATCCCCTCGAGCTTCGAGAGGCTTTTGTAAAACATTGGAATGTTGCTCTGCGGGCCTTTACCGGCCCGCAGAAGCATGGAGCACTCCATTGTATACAATGGAGTGCTCCACATTCCAATGTTCTAATGGCTTTTAGTATATAATTTGAGAACTTCGCTGAGTTCGTTGGAGAGAGACAATGACCCAACAGAGTACACATTAAGGAAACAAATCCAAAACGCTGCTCAGTATCCTGTGGACAATAACCCACCATACTGCACTGCACAGTCTGAACACCAACCCTCCAACTGCACCCTGTGGTCGATTAAACATGATAATCAACTGCAGCAAATGGACATTAACACACTGCACCTTGGGACACGAACCCGTCATCAAACCTAGGAACACAAACCAACCACACTGCAGTGCACCCAAGTGTATTTGTTCACTGCACAATAGATAAATTAAGCCATCAATCTGCACCGGGCCCTACTACAGCAACTTACCATAGTGCATTTCATTGTGAGGAAAAGTAACAATCACACTGTATCCAATACACACAAACCTACTCAAAATCATGGCATCCTCTACCATGCACATTACATTCTAGAGATACGTAACCCACTTCACTGCACTGTATCATGCAGATACTAATCAACTACACTGCATCCACAGGACACTAACGCATCACGTTCTGCCGCGTAAACACAAACACATTACACTACTCTGCAACTTAGGCATACTGAACAGCCATATTGGTGTGCACCCAACGGAAATGAAACCACACAGTATGACATATTATCGCATCTTAGCAAAACAAACACACAAAGTGTACTGCACTCGAGGTGCCAACCCAGCTCAGTGCCCTGCATCATCAGAAGCCAAGCTCTCCCCCCCCCCACTTACACTGCATCCTAGGGACACTGAAGCACCACATTCCATGGCACTTTATGGATTATAACCCATCACCCTGCACTTCATTCTATGGGCACGTTATCAACTGAACTCCATGAACATTAACCCACTACACTGCATCTAAGCACACCTAAACAACACCCCCAATGAATGGCACAATTATACTCCCTCCTACCAATACGAACACACCTATTTGTGCAGTATCCTAGATGCACTAATCTGCCACTCAGTCCTGCATCTTATGGAAAATAACTCACTTGCTGCACTACTTCCGATGAGGACTTAACCACTCCACTCCACACTATCCGCGGGACACGAAGGGCCTGATTAAGAGTTTGGCGGTGTGGCAGCAGGCTGCCACGCAAGCGCCCTGTTGCCACTCTGCCAAACCTATAATCAGACCGCCTAATGGGTTACGAGTTTAATTCTGGTGGGCTGTCCTGCAGTGGCGGTCCCACGGCGGCGCCTTTCAAAGGCTCATATCTGACCCTTAGAATGGCATCGCGATGGGAACGCCACAGCACGTTCCTGCATGGCATGGACTTTTAAGTCCATGCTGTGCAGGAACTGGGGGTGATTGAATGCAGGGGGTACAACGTGTCCCCCTGCATGCTTACCCCAGGCCCTGAGGCAACAGGTACCCTAACGGCCCCATTAGTTTCTTCACCGTTTTCATGGTGGGCTCACCACCAGGAAAACTGTGGCGGTGAGGAAACTCGTAATATGCTTGGCAGTGCCACAGCGGCACCACCAGCATATTGCAGGCATAAGACCGCTACACAGCTGCTAGGGAACATGGATCCCTGGCGGTAGCAGTGATCCTATGGCTTGACCACTCAACTTGCAACACGGCAGTCAGACAGCTGGTGAGGCATACAGCGGGTTTAGTGGTCTATCGGACTGCCAAATTCATAATCGGCCACTAAGTCACAAGACTATGCATTAGGGTAACTAACAGTGGTAGCTCTCCTTTATGAGCTCCAGGACTATGCAGTCCTTGTCCAGGCCTCAATTTTTTTATACCATGCCTGAATCATTATTCTCTCTTGGTATTAAAAAATAAAATCCGCCCTACTTCCAAGTTCGGCAACAGCCTGAGGCAGTTAGTGATACTGTCTAATCGCAGGCGCATGAAAGAGCGAGCAGCAACCATCAACAATTATCCAGGGAGGACTGGCAAAATACCAGCCCTGGCCTCAGGACACTGGCAGGCATCGCTGCCCTCACCATTTATGAAGTGCTGAAGTGTGACTGCTAATTGTAGCATTGGGCGCTGAAGGCTTAAGCCCTGCAGTCCCCATTGGTACATGCCAATCAGCTATCAACCCACCCTTTCCCAATTTTGTCACAGACTTGGGTAAGAGTGGGCTGTAAAAACAGAGACTGAAATTTCGAATCTGCGACTGCACAGGCTTGAGGTTTCAGTTTCATGCTGCAGCGCAGGACGCAGAACGGAGCTTTTTGGCGGCCAAACAGGACCTGCGCAGTTTTAAATGTTGTACGCATGTAGGTGAGACCGTGTGGCTTTGAGCGTGTGTATGTGTGAGCACGTATGTGTGAGCACGTGTGTGTGTGTGTGTGTGTGTCTGAGTGATAGTGAGAGTCAGTACCATGTGAATCAGTGAGCGAGAACAGGAGATAGGAAGAACGAGTTTGAGTGAGGAAGAATGACACTGAGTGTAACTGAGTGCTTCTGTGTGTGACACGGAGTCAGAATATGAGAGAGAAAGTCTGAGTGAGTCAGATAATGAGTGAGATTGAGTGAGATTCAGTGAGACTGACTGAGTCAAAGGTGAATTAGTGTTCCTGTGATGCACTCAGTTAATGCTGGTGACTTTATGGAACAATTCTGTTTATAGCAAAAGTAAACATCAATAACACAGTTTTTGCCTACAACCAGTGGCTGACCGCGTACGTCATGAGAATTAGGTATACACAGCTGTGCGCCCACAACCCAGAGTCCGGCAGCGATAGGTGGCCAATATGAACTCTAGGCAAAGCAAACATAAAATAAAGCTATAAGAACAAATAACCTAAAGCCAACTTCCCTTCCCTCCCACCCCTCCTTCCTCCGCACCAGTCGCAGGCACCCAATCCCTCCCGGACCTCCTATAGCCCCTTACGTGTTCCAAGATGGGCCTAGCCCCGCTGGTAGGGGCTCTGTTGAATTGGCCTTTGGTGGGAGGAGCAAGTGCAGAATCTGTAGATATTTAGGGCATGTCATTTCTCTGAATTCTAGTGAGAGAAGACGGATAAAGGGGGACCATAGCTCCGTGCACGTTGCGGCTTTATTTTCCACTGCCAATGACAGGTGCTCCATTGCCAGGGCAGACCACATTCTGTGAAGCCTGGAGATATGGTCCGGGACAACTCCCTAGCCCCAGAGTGCTAGGATTACTTGGCGCGCAGCATTTAATGCCAGAGCCATCTGCTGTCCCCGCAGGGAGCGGAGCGGGAAAGTTAGGGGATTCGGCAAACCGAGTATAGTGTATTAAGGGAAGCGCAGGAGAGTAGTGTCAAACGCTGCATCGATGTCATTTAATACCTGTTCCTAGAACCTGGCCAGTTTGGGGCAGTGCTACAGAAGATGCAACAGAGAGCCCGTCTGCCCACATCCCCTCCAACACCTCTCTGAGCGCTCCTTGTCCTACTTATGAATACGCGCTGGAGTGTAGTACCAATAAGATGCAGTTTTGTAGGCTACTTCTGTACCAGCCATGGTGTGTGTGGTGTGGTGTGGTGTGGTTTGGTGTGCTCTATAAAATATATCTGCCCATTCCTTGGAGGAGAGTGCACGCACTAGTTCCTCCTCCCAAAGCGACGGTCTTCTGGTCTTGTCCGGTGCATCCACCCCAGAGAACATTGCATAAAGCTCTGAGATAAGGCGCTTATTGTCATCTTTACGGACCAGCCATCTCTCAATGACGGTGAGCGGACATTAGGTCACTGTCGTATAACTCAGGGAGGTCACCCAGTGTCTCAGCTGAAGGTAATGGAACACATCAGCGGCGGGCAGCGAGTATTCCTTTCAGAGCTGCTCAAAGGGTATAATCGCTGAAGGATCAAAGATGGAGCCCATGCGCTTGCATCCTAGCTCTCACCAGCGGCTGACGACCTCAGACCCACAGCCCAGAGGGAATTCGGGATTATCGACTATCAGCGAAATCAGGGAGGGGAATGTCGTCAGCCGCTTGCCAAGGTCCACATTATCCCACCCCTCATAGTCGTCACATGCAACGAATACAGTCCCCAGGCTCTAAATTTACAATGGAGCCAAACCTCCTTTCAGATGTTTACACCCGCTACCGTCTGATCCATGAAGGACCAGTGCTTTTCAGAACACCACGTATCCGAGTTGCGTGGCTTGATAATATCTGCTGATCAGGGGGAGCCCTAGCCCTCCTTCACTCTGTGACCTCGTCAGCTGGCGAACTGGGAGATGTGGCCTCTTCCCGACCCATATAAATGTTTTGATAGCTAGTTGTAGCAAATGCAGCGTGCATGCAGATTGGCTTTCCTGGTGACTCCTCCCTCCCAACCACTGATGAAAACATAAGGATGGGAGGAGCAAACTACCAAAGACCACCTCCCTCCTACCTAAATCAGCCAGTCCATCCTGTCCCAGCCATCGATTCTCAATCGGAGTTTGCTGACAACACCCTGGGACAGGCAAGTGTGTGCCCCAATGCAATCAACATTGATGGCCCTAAAACAAGGTCCCGCCTTACACCTGATGTAATTACCATTGCTTGTGACTAAAGGGCGACAGAGATCCTAGTCTGGCACATGCATAGTTGCTCCCACATGGCAAAAAAAAAAAAAAAAAAATATTGAAGCTAATTTGAAATGAAACAGCCTGACCTTGTGGTGCTATGTTGCTCTGTATTCCTGCCTCTCTTCTCTGTCCCCTCCCATGACCTGTGGGGCCATGCCCCTTACACCCGTATTCTGCATCTGCGACTGGATGCAGTGTGCCTGGCTAACCAGACACACTGCATCACACCAGGCACACTGCATCACAAGAATACTAATTTACCATAATGAAAATCATGCAAGGCACTTTTACCGACTTTATCCACTGCATTGGATCAAAGTAGCTGCATCCACACTACAATGAATGCTATGGCCATAACCCACCACATTGCACCTTAAAGAGTCCAACACATCACAATACAAAGAATCCTAGGGATATTAAAAAACACAAACTGCTCTGTACGGTCACCAGTTCCGCACTCTGCACTTCACCAAAGGGATATTAGAACACCACACGCCTTAGTGGCCCTAAAAAACAGTTACTTCCCTTCGGAAACAACCTTTCTGTTGGATACTCTATCTTCAGACTCCTCACCTGTGGATGTCCCCCAGGAGTCAGACTGGATCAGGAATGTTTTCATAGTACTTTGTGTCGGCAGGGGGTGCTGGCTCCATGATGATGCCTGAAACAGCGTCCTGGTAAAGTCACTTGAGCCATACAGTGTCCTGGTGATGTCATTGGAGCCATAGAACATCCCCCCCAAGTGCCCTGGCGTCAGTTACAGCCCACTTTTCTCCATGCCTTAATAAGGCTGAGACAAAAAATTATGTTTGTATGAGGCACAGTGCAGAAAATCTAAATTGAAATCTTATTACGCAGGACCTAAATGGTCATCCTTCAGAATGGGGAGGTGGGAAGGATTGGTGAGGAATCTGCAGATAGAGAATCCACCAGAAAGATAGTTACAGAGTAAAGTAATTTCTTTCTTCTGATGAACAATTCTAGCTGCTATTCCAAGCAGTACCATCCCATGTGGTGGGTCTGAAGGTATGGTCAAACTAGGAAGTCTTGAAGCACAGAACGTGTAAACTGAACGTCTCTCCACAGCTCAGATTCCAGGCAATAATGTTTGGCAAAGGTGCGAAGAGACACCCAAGACACCGCTCAACAACATCTGTAACTGGTACACATCAGGCTTGGGCTGAAGTGGATGCTTTTGCTTTCGTAGAATGGGAACAAATACCTTCCAACGGCTTTTTGTTGGCTAGAGCATAGGACATTGTAATACAAAGGATGATCCATCGAGATACGGACCGATTTTGCATGGTTTTCGCTTTCTTGGTTTGCGTAAATCCCTCAAACAGTTGATCATTTACTCTGAACTCCTTTGTGTGATCAATGAAGCAGCTGGGATCTCATTTAGGATCAAGTTGATGCAATCTTTCTTTCTCCTTGGTTGGATGAGGAGGTGAGTAAAGGGTAGGAAGTATGACAGACTGCCCCAGATGAAAAGAGGACACCACCTTGGGAAGGAAAGACAATCTCGTCCACAGAACTATCTTGTTAGGAAAGAAGCATATGTATGGCAGTTTGATACTCAGGGCTTCCAACTCACTGACATGTCTGACTGACGTAAGAGCAACAAGGAAGACTTAGAATATCAAAAATCAGCACAGGTTGCATTATGTCATCGTACATGTCCCAAGCATCTAAGGGGTGGATACTGAGTGCAACAACTTAGTTCTTGGTTTTGGAGTACTGGATGCCAGGGAGCAGCAGCATCCCCCCATTTGGGGTGATTAGCGGTCCCTGCATCTACCTGCCCCGAAGACCAATCCTATTTGGGTAAACTGAATTGTTAATTGATTACTCAAATGTAACAGGAAGACCTTTAAAAATGTACATTAGGTGCCCTGACACTGATCTTTGGACTGTAAACTCAAACACTTGATCACTAGGATCAAGTTGGATCAGTTAATTCAGGTCACAGGGTCATCATACAAACATGGGAACACTTCCCACAAAGGATCAAAGCAAAGACAACACACTTCCAACCAAACATCCTACATGGCTTGCTGCCCATGTAGGCAAGCGCTTCGGTGCCCCACACCAGAGTAGTAAGAACTATATAAATGTTGCAATACTATACAATGTAATCATAAAAAGAAGTACGGCAGCACAAAAAATGAGAAAAGAGAGATAGAAGTTAGATCATTTCCAATCCTACAGAAACAATTGAGAGTCCAAAGTGTGGACTCTCAATTGATTGGAAACGATCTATCTTCTATCTCTCTTTTGTCACTCCTTGTGCTGCCGTACTTGTGATTACATTGATATTTTGGAGGGACGAACGGTGGCCTACCCATCACCTCTTTGCTTACGTGTTAAAGGTAATACAATACAATACTTGAGAAAAATATGAGTAAGTTACCATTACTGCACCGAACATGTATTTTAGGAGTGCTTTCCAGTGGCTTCAGACTTAACTGAACAAAGAGGCAAGGAAACCTTGGTATTATCTACAAAGTGTAGACAGCATCACTGAAATTCATCTCTGTGTGAAACTCATTTCGCTTCGGTTACTGCTAATGCCTCCCTTATGACAATCAGCTGGCACCAGAATGCCACATTTCAAGTCTGTGTGTGAAGTCCTGGCCTTTAAATTACCTATCACCTAATTACCAAATAAATATTTATGTATAGGCGTGTGCCACTGGATATTTTTTGTGAAATGTACCCTGCGTTTCAAGATGTAAAGTGATATGCAATTCAGGGACACAAGAAAGCAGCAGAGGAGGATTATATGCAACTAGTTTAGTATTTATGGACCTAACACATGCTTCTGAACCAGCCAAGCAATGCACAGTACAATGCGCAAACCTGTGCACTTGGCAGACAGTGGCTAAGTTCAAAATTTAAGGTGGCTAGGGAGGAGGCGTCCTCAGTAAATCAGGGCTGGTGGTCTGCTACAGACAGAAAACTTCTGCACCTTCTAGAAAAGCAATGCGCATTTTATCCCTTCAGAAGGAGTCAAAATAAATATTGGGGGCAGCACTCAAGCCCCAAGCGCTGCTCTACTAAGTGGCCGCACAGAACAAAGTACAGATTGCCAATTCCTCAGTCACTACTGAAAAGAGCATGACGTGCGCTTTTAACTCTAAATGTGGGAGTAAAAGCATCCTCCTGGTGCGCAAAATACAAGAGAATCCACCTGAAGCCAGCCCAGCCTCTTTCTGCATAAATGGTGATAGTAGTGTTCTGGTAGTTCCTTATGTAAATAACCACATCCATGAGTGCCTTTGTCAATTTGCCACTTTCTGAGGCCCGATTTCAACTTGGGCTTATGTGTTATGTAATTTGTGCAAGGATGGGAAAACCCATTAATGCAATGATCCACACAGACTGTTGGGAAAACCCATTAATGCAATGATCCACACAGACTGTAACACACACACACCTCCATATCACCAGCACTCTTTAAACTTTGGGACCTATTACGATGTGGGCGGCAGGACCGACAGAGCTGCGGTCGGCAGTCCCGGCCACCTCATTATGGTTTCCCTATGGGAGCATGCATTACGGCCGTAAACCGGCCGTAGTACATGTTCCAATAGGGAAATGTGAGGCGGTGTTCATCCCTGCACCTTAAGGTGCCTGCCACGGTTGCAGGGATTAACAGGGGGGCAAACAACCGGAGGCTGCAAAGGAAAGGGGGCCCTGCTAGGGACCCCCAAACACGCTTTCCGACAGTTTCCATGTCGGAAAGGCTGGCATGGAAACCCTGCCGGAAACCGTGCATCGTAATCCGGAGAGGGTAAACCTCTGTTCATTTGGATTACAGGCCGGTGCGGACTGGCTCAAGGAGCCCATCGGAAGTCAGCCGGAATGACCGGACGGTTTCAATTCCGACCGGCTTAATCAAAATCAGCCGGTTGGAAGTGAAACCGACGATGTGGGTCATAAGACCTCCGGCCCGAGGTCGGAGGCCTTACGACCGACATCGTAATAGACCCCTTTGACACATACACTACTTTTGTTAGGTCTTCAGCTGTTTGTTGGCAAACAGACTTACAGTATCCGATATAGACTTGGACTTGGTTTTGTGTGGGCACAATACTCATGATTCGATGGCTTTCTTGTCTCTCTGTTCTTATGGTGGTCCCACCTAATGAGCATTTCTGTCTCACTGTTCCGACTGGATGAGTTGTACAAGTCCATTGCTGATGCCAAATCCTCGCATTGCAGTGAATGTAGGACTATGTTCTCTCTCTTAATGGCTCCCCTGCTTCTTCTCCCTCTCCTTATTACCGATAACTGGTGTGTGCGTGTGTGTACATATGTACAACGGTCATTTTAAAAGGGGCTTTTGTTAAACAAACAAACAAAAAAAACATCTAGTTGGCCACTCCGCACAGCTCTGTGAAAAAAAATACAAGACAGTCATAAACAATCGCTCCAACAAGGCACAAATGCAGCAGAATCAAGCACTGACAACGCCAATAGGTGTCATAGACAAGGCCTACTAGTTGTGCCAATACTGGTTTCTATACATGGCACACATTCCAGAGCTGAAAAAACATACTATACTGCTCACACCAAGTGGAGAACCAGATTAGCAGCATAGCCCCGTCTTTAGAGTTTCCTGTAAAGATTTTTCTGGTCAACCAAGGACTGGCAAAAAATCCATGTTGTGTGTGCTGCAGCTCTTCTGGATTACTAGCAGCTCCTGAGTAGCGGCGTGGATGCGGGAGTGATTCCTGACAGCTGCCCTTTAAAACATGAATAAACTGCACGCAGCCTCTCTTTTCCCAGGATGGTGCCACCTCAAAACAGCAAATTAAACTAGGACAGTCTCACCACAAGGAGTTCTGCGCCACCCGGCTCATCCTGTGCCCCATACTGCCAGGGATCAAGCGCCACACATAGCTGAATGGTTTGGATTGGTTATGGAAACGTAGCAGGAGAACGCATTCAACCTCGGTACCCAGTGCATGCAGTCTGGTGGACTGTGCTGGTAATCACCCACTGTTGCTACTGTGTTACCGTTGCCATGTCTGCAGTGTGAGCTGCGTGTTAGAGAATCTGTGCTTGAAGATTACATTCACTGCATTAGGGGAGGGCGGGGTGTGGCTGCAGTGTGTTTACCCTAGCACCAGCAGTCTGTGTTGTGTGTGTTTGGATGCAGACAACCTTGCATCAGTCCTGTGTGTGTATATATCTATACATCAAGTGCGAGTGTGTGTATTGTATGTCTGTGAACTGTGGCTATAGTATAAGCAACGTGTACTCTGTAGTACTAGCACTTTGTGTGGATGGGCTGCAGTACTAACAAGAGTGTCATGAATTACATATATAATACATACATACATCAGATAAGGATTAGAGAAAGCTGGTGGTGATTGTATCTGCATATATTAAAACTGGCTATTTTGTCCTCATTTTATTTACTTTTCACTAATTAAAATTACTTGCTTTGAGCCTAAGAGTTGCATTTAACATGATAGGGGGAGAAGTAATATTTGAAACATAAAAATTACTATAGGGATAGTATTTGTCAGTTTTGCAACTTGGGCAGATGCTGAAAAGATTATTATAAAGGCCATAAAAGAGCTATCGGTTTTTGTCAATGCTTGTTTTTATTGTGACACTCGGGTCATTTTTGGCACATTTCAATTACGTCAGTGAAACGCATTGCTTTGCATTACTCACGACGGTTTGCCTCATTTTCGGAAGGTTTTGTGACTTTTTTGTAGAAGGACCAAAACGTGTACAACATCAAAGCGGAAGAGAGATCACCTCGACCCGCTCAAAATATAAATAAGCTTTTAGGTTATACTTCGGCCAACAATGTTATCAGACACACTTTTAATCAGACCTCACACGAGTTCCTACACTAGTCCTTTTCGTCAGAAATCATTGAGTGACTACCAACATTCAGTCTGGATTATTAGTCCCACACAATATGAGATCCTGCTAAACCTCTTAAGTAAATAAAACGCATCTGTGCTTTCAACGATTAGCTGAATAAAAAAAAGCTTCAGAGAAATAACGCCATAACTTGCATCTCGGGAGACGCGTGGAAAGGCCTTACTCCAAAGAGCATTTGTCATCATTAAGTGCTTTCATGCGCTGTTTGGGTTGGAAGTGGCCCCACACTGCTAATTATATGACAGGCAGGATACTCAGCATGCACTTACGCGATCCCAGGGTTTGAATATCAGACTTTGCGCTCTAATGCAGGGGAGGACACGGAAAGATATACTGAATGGAAAAGGGTTTGAAAAATAAATGTGTGTTGATCTCCGACGCGAAGGCAATGACATTTAGGGTGAAGGTCACAGTAAGCCGTCCTTGCAGCGTACAGGTAACTTTCATTACGCAAATTCAGATGCTGATCAGAACAATTGTTACTCATTACCGATGACGCAGAACCAGGAAGCGGAAACCCATAAACCCTCACGTGCAGCCACGCCCTTCCGCCTGCTGATCTGTACATCTGGTGCTCGTACAACTTGTCTGTGCGTGATGCTGATTTACTACAAAAGGGTGCGGTCTGACACACAAAGCGCGCCAGGTCTGGGTAATAACTTATATTTGAATATAAATAGGAAAGTGCCTGTACAATCTTTTAATGCCCTGTAGCCAATATTTCTGATTTTCCAGCACCGCATCCATGCAACGCAATTTAAAGTGACAGTGCAACACACACCGCCGCACCAGCTTTATCCATAGGCCATCGGGAAGCGCAAGCACAAAGGAGAGAGCTCAGCTTAGGTGTTCAGTCACCAGAACAACTCAAACCCTACACCTAGAATAAAAGCAAATCTACACTGAATTGTATGGCAGTTGATTCAGGGAGGTAGTAGATTATACAATTTCTGGAAGAGCTAACTGCAGTAGACCAAGAGCCACCCACAAAAACAACCCAAAACATGGAGAAAACCACAGGACTCATTTTAAGCAATCAGGGGAATAGGATCATAAGGACTAAACCCATATAGAAAGAATCGCGATCCTAACTGGAGTAAAAAAAGGTTGTGACGAACAGAATAATATATAAAGAGATCATCCAAACAGGAAAAAAGACGTAAAGTGCCAGTGAGAAAACAGCACTTCTAATCCAATTACAACAAGCATTGGCATAGCCAATAGGTCTCGCTTTTGGGACCTTATAAGAATTTAGTTATGCAGCACAATATCCTTGGTGCAACAACATCAACTGTTGCATGGCTAAACACTTATAAGGTCCCAAAGGCGAGACCTATTGGCTATGCCAATGCTTGTTGTTCAAGTTGGCAGTTTTGGTACCAGAGAGTTGGTCCAGAGAACAAGTAAAACGCAGTTGCTGATCTGCACCCTGCTTACCGGGTTTTTAAGTCTCAGGAGAAGGAGGTCAAGCAGGAGTCAAACGGGAGGGGAAAAGTACCCTTTATCAGACCGCTGGCATTTTATAGGATGAAAGTAGTGAGATTATCAGCATTTGAAGGTGTTTTCGAAAATGGCATTGAAAACTGGGTCTGAAAATGGTATTTGCTATTGTTTTTTCATTTTAGTATTATGTTTGATTTTGGATTTGTTAGTGAAAAAGGAGTTACAGTGTTTACTTTGCATACAGAAAATGTTGAAGTTCAGTTGTGCAACTACGTATATAGCGGACCTTGATTGTAGGAAAATATAATTGGAAAGACTTTCAGAACATGAAGCCATCTTCGATTGATTTATTTCTTTGTCTATTTGGTCCGTTGAAAAAAATACTTTTCACTTTGAAAATGGCATTGTGTTATTTTGTATTGGCCTATTAAATCCTCTGTGAGGTAGTTTGATTTGTTTTCATCGAGAGTACGGACGATCCTAGATGAAAGATCTGCGTGTTAATAATTTGGATTTCCTTCCTGAAGTTTCTGAAAAATTCGTGAGATGTGAACATTTGAAAAATGTCCCAAATGCGGTGGGTACACAATATGGTCATGGAGGAATGGAGGGAAGTGGCGATGGCATTTTGTATCAAAAGTACACATTGCAACAGAAGTCCCTGAAACAGAACGGAACTACATTGTGGGAGTGTAGTCTGCTTATTAAACAGCAGAACGGTGCCACTCAAGGTGAAGTCAGCTGAAGTGGATTGTCCGTTGCTCCATGCTATAGTGGGCAGAAGAATGTGAATGACACAATAGACCCATTAAGAGGGCTGGCACATAGCCTATGTAAATAAATTACACACACGCACACACACAAACTAAAATCAAAAGGTGTTGGGAAATGTCAGAGCTAAATTACAAACTAAAGCAAACAAGAAACATGCTCTTTTCTCAATAAAGCAGCTCAGCAGGACAAGGGCCCTGGGCCAGGGATCATTTCATCGGTCTCCTATGTAATGGACAGGAGTCGCGCAGAGGTCGTTTTTGGTCACCTCGTAGGCACAGTGGCTGCTTGTGG
The DNA here is from genome assembly GCF_964204655.1 of Triturus cristatus. Classification (NCBI taxonomy): domain Eukaryota; kingdom Metazoa; phylum Chordata; class Amphibia; order Caudata; family Salamandridae; genus Triturus; species Triturus cristatus. Next base: position 685,769,185 of record NC_140581.1, on the reverse strand, counting down.
TGAACCAAAATCCGTTACCTGCACACAGAGGATGAGGGGCTGCTAATGCAGCAAAAAGCACCCCGGCTTGACAGCCAGCACCGCTGCATCATGGAGGCCGCCATCTTGGAATGTACCAAGTGCCCATGTGGCAACGGAGGTGCAAGCTACTTTTCCGAAATTCACGTGGAAACTTTAAAGACACGTATAAAGTAGCTCCACGGCTTGCGTTTGGAACAGTATAGAGGGCGTAGTTATCAAATACAAAAAGGGATCACAGGCGCGCAGTTAGTCCGTTCACTCGCGTGTTTCATTCCACCCCCCTGAAAACAGTACTGAGTTAGTCCGCCCAGGGGGGCAGAATGGCAGCTGCACGGTGGGCGTTGGGCAGCCGTAGGGCGCTGCTGGGGTGCAGGAGGGGCACCGCGGAGGTCAAGGACAGTTGTTGGAGGCGGCCGCATGGAGGTAACAATTGGACATTGAAGTGTTCGTTGCGTTGTTAAGCCGTGACCTTTCACACTGCAAAGTTTGAAGAACCGTTTTGTCAACCATTTGGTACGGTGAAAGCATCGATGGATAACCCAGTAACTCCTTCTGTGACTCCACATTTTCAGTTTTGTATGCTACGAAACTCTGCACGATGTGTGCACTTGTTGGACTGGCGCTCTGTGGTGGGGGAGGGGCATTGAAACGAGGCGCGCGCACAGTGCTGAAACAGAAGACGCAAAAGTGAAAGTGATCACTTGCTAATGAGCCATGACAGCTGCGGAGCTCTAGACGGACACAGACGTCTCGTTCGAGAACATTATTCTGTGGCGATCGTTATGACGGCACAACTTCTTTCCAGTTGAATAAATCACTGTCAAGAATCTATGATTAATTCAGATGTCGGCTGACATCTCCTCTAATGTGACACCAGGAAATCAAATCCTATAAAATTCTGATCCCAGGCCGCCAGCCCAACTTTCTGTCCTGATGAAGACCCGCTCTAGATGCATACAAACCAGCACTACTACATAGGGTCGAAACGTCGACGTTACTTGTCCAATTTGTCCACGCACTTCCACAATTAGAATTAGGAAAATTATATCCAGTTGTGGTCGATGCTCCCGATTTTGGACCTTTTCTGTACCACTGTGTTTTTGTTATTTGTATATATATGTTACACGTGAATTTGTTGTAAATTCCATGTTAATAAGCACGTTCAGTCACCGATTGTCTTATGTCGTATTTGTATTATGGTTGGTTAGTCCGGTAAATAAATATTTTGCTAAAAATTTTGATATTGATTACAAAGTAAAAACGAATTCAATCTCTGAATCCCTTAGTCCATGTGTGTATAGCTTTGTCGTTTCCTGAATGAATATTGACACATTGATTATTTGCATTAAGTGCATACTTAACTAAGCTTACATCATTCCCAACAGAACCATTTTTGTTTTTGTCATAACAGCACGCGCAGCAGCAGAAAAAAGTGAAAGTGATCGTGCTGTTAAGGGTGCTGCGAGCGATGTGCTTAATGAGGCATGACCGAAAGGCAGATGGCGGCTGCGTGCGTGCCCGAGCGCGTAACCGCAAGCTTGAGGCCAGCAAAAGCGTGTGGTAGCACTTTGAAAACCCACTTACTAAATGTCTCGCAGAGCAACACATGTGCTGGCTCAGACGAGACCTAAAAAGCATGACTAACAATGTGCCCAAATACCCTACCACAGCTGAATATTATAGACACACCCACAAAAAAGCCCTAACAATAGAAGTCTCTGAAGAGTTTTTTTAGAAGTGAAAACCTCATTAGCAGTGGATTAACCTGTCTAAACGCTAAAACTGTTTTTCATGAGAATATTAGATGAAACAAGATGAATAGCATATCATACATAATATGTCTTATCAAAAAGAAATACAAACTTCTTAGTCCACTATCATCCCTAAAAACGGAGGTGAAAAACTGTCATATTCTGCGGAATTTGTGTGCCGTTAACTAAACAGATAAAGTACCTTAGCCACACTGGCCATCCCTTGTTTCATTTTGGGGAGTCCATTAAGTTCGGGAAAATACGAGTTAGTGTCTATGATTAACTGAACTTACCGCCTTCTGGGAGGCACAGCCGACCCTAGAGGGAAGGGGCCTTAACCCCCGTGGGCAACAGACAGAGGGCACAGTAGCAGTAGGGCACAAGACCGGTCCAAAAAGGAAAAGGGTCAGTAAATGACCAGGGCAGTTTGTGTTCAAAGGACCCAATCAAGGGGGAAGGGCGTGGTCACAAGTGCGGCCATAAAAGCAACCAGGACAAGCAGTCCACAGGTTTGTCACCAGAAGAAATTGATATCGCCACCGCTGGGGATACCAGCACAGAACAACATTCGCCCTGGAGATGATACCGAATGGGCAGAAGGGACAGCATGCTGTGCAGCAAGCCATGGTCACACTTGGAACCCTACCGAAGAAGCTTTAGCGGTTGCTGGGCAGCGACCAACAAATATTCAGGACCACGAGTGTCCAGACTTACCTGCACCGGAGGCCAGTACTGCGGTGCCTGGGTGAAGATGTCGGCAGGCTTCGCAGGGACAACTCGACCCAACACAGTGGTACTTATGGGGGGCATCCCAGCCAGGGCGCAGGACAATCGGACCAGGAGCTCTGGCCTTGAGTAACGAGTGCCAGCTGGTCAGGTCTTGCACCGCATGGTGGGTCGGTGCAGGAGGCGGTGCCCCCGAGACAGTGGATGATCAAGTAGTGGAGGTGTGCACATGTCTCAATCCGTAAGACTGTTGTTAGCCAAGGCAGACAGGGTGGTTGGCATGCAATATAGCCTCAGGTTATTGTCGGTTCCTACAGAGCATATATAGGCTGGCGCGGGTAATATCTTGTGCAGCAAAAGATTGTCAGCAGGAGGCTCAAAGGTTTCCTCCCTGTTCGGGCGAGACTATCATGGAACTGTTGAGGATTCAATGCGGCCTAGAGTGGACTGTCGTTCATCATGCTCTCCAATGTGCAGAGTTAGTGTTTCAGGGAGTAATGCAACCTAAAAGTATTTTGGTAAAGAAAATGCCTGTAGCTACCTTTAACAGCCTACATACTTGGAACACAACACTGGGTATGAAGTTGTAGCACCTACCCTCAATTGGTGAAGGGCATGACACAGACGCCTGTATACTTTGCACTGCACACTGAGCAGTTTATAGATCCTGGTAGAATATGCTGCCTTTTATCTAAGAACAGGCAAGTTAAAGGCACTTAATTGGCAAGGGAGCAACAGTAAGCAACAACCAACCATCCCGACTCACAGGGACCAGCACCTGAACTTAGGGCTCCATATCCTTTTCTTGCGAGAGGATGCAGAACTGGGGCCAAGCTTGGAACAAGTACACTGGTGCCAGACTTTGCGTTGGCTCGACATACTGTTCTTGGTCTTGTGGTGCCAGATGTAATAAATATCTATGCGATCTTATCCACGGAACCGAGGAGAGTTGTGGGTACTGCTGTGCAGGTTCTTCAGTAAAGATTGGGGTCTTCTTGGTAGCTAGCCGGGTTGAGTTCGCCTGCTGAATTAAGATTTCTGATGCACACATTTTGATAATGTGTGAAGGATACCGAGGGTATGTAAACGGCAAGTGCAGTTTGAGTTCGGGGAGATAAGTTATTCTTGGAAATTGGTGCGGAGTATATATAGTAATAGGGTTTTGCCTGGAGAGGGCAGCGGCCACTAGAGGGAAGTGGTCCTGTCCTGGCAATTATACCTTTTCATTTCCAGTACTGTCTGACCGCGATTGCGCGACGGTGTCCAATTCACACATATTTATTTTATAGTTCTCTTGCATTGCTTTTTGGCTGGCAGCACCGCTCAATGATCAGTATATAATCCAGCAGGGATTCAATGTCACACACATGCCCCCAGTTCGCAACTACCCCCCAAGCGCCAAGAGTGGAAGCTTAGAAACAGGGTCTTGTGCCACTGGCGTCACAGGCACATCAGATGCAAGGGTTCCAGTCCCACCACCGGCGGCAAGTGTTAGAAGGGCGTCGTTGCAGGGAGAGGACTCCAGGACTGGTCGGTCGAGCGGGTTATATAACTGGCACAACAAATGCCCATAAGCCCACACGTCAATTGCACCAGGGCAATAGTATGTCACCACTGCTCAGAAGAGCATTGGTGCGGGCATCCCGACAGCGTTTCGAACTAAAGGACCAGCGTGAGCCACAACTGCTATCTAGCTTGTGTCTGAAGGATTGCTATTAGTGGCTTTGTACTAGCTACCTATCAAGCATGCAATGCTTAACTATATACTGACTGACTGGGGATTGACGCTGGGTAGGACTGGGCAGGTGGAATGAAGCTAATGCCGGGGTCATAGATATGCCCAGCACTAGGGTCAGGAGCATTCACTTAGCCTCGAGGGGTTACCCTGGCAAGGGAGCTTCCTTCCCCATTAGTACAAATGTTGCCTTTCAGCTAGCATTGGTACAGGCAGTTGCACAGTTGGTAAGCACCCATATAACCAGCCGTGACAAGTGTCAAACCTACCTACTGGCAAATGAGGGCCGTTTGTGCTCTGGATCAGCTAGGAAGGTTGTATTTCATTGCAGAACCAGGGCCTAGCCGGTCCAAACACTGTAGTGGCACAGTACTTTCATAAGAGTCGTACGCAGCGGGACGGTTGATGTTGGGTGAGCTGTGTGCTGCTGTTCCAGAGGGCGATCTCAAGTAGCACTGGGGAGGATTATATCATAGGAGATGGAAACACAAAATAATTCAGCGACCAGCACTCCAAGGCACCAAGAGGCCAGGTAATGCCAGTTAGGAATGGTCCTACTGGAGAAAGACCAGAATATTGACTGGTGCCAGCGCTGCCTCAAATTCAGTACCACAGGTGGTTAAGGTTCTCGGTATGAGGAGGGGGGCATCATGCAGAGCACATGATGGTTAAAGAATTAGTTGAGCGTTTACCCTCTTTCCTTTTGTTAATTGCAATTCATAAGTCACAAACCAATATAGCACAGTAAGCTAGGAGCCAGCACGGAAGAGAGGCTGACAAACTGGGAGGTATCTGATAGAACGGGAAGTGTTCCCAGTCTTTAAATATATGTTGAGAGCTACCACAATACGGTAGCTGGAACAAAACTAATGACCTCCAGCCCGGTACTAGTTGATCAATATTACTGAGCGATGGTCTGTGGGTTAAGGAATGTACGTGGGAGATTCAGTTCAAACCCAGAATCACACAAAACTGCTTAGAGGTTACATTGCTTATGGAAGAGTAAGATGGCTGGAAACCTGCGCCCAATCATACCGGCAGCACAGCGCCATTAAAAAAGCTTGCTGGAGCCAGCATAAGCTAATCATGATCTCAGTGATGCTGAAGGTGAGCTAGACTACACACAATGCCGATAACATAGAGACAAACTGGGGGCATTCGTGGACAGCAACCCCACTCAGAATCACAAATGCATACTGGGGGGTGGGACCAAGAGTCCTTGAAAGGTGCTGGGAGATTCAATCAACAATAGGAGCTGGGTCATTAGAACCCATCAGGCGAGGACTAATAGTCAACAGCAAAGTACTATTGGGCCAAAGGTACGGTGCACAACGCAGCCTGAGGACCAGGAGCACAGGCTGAACACGTTGAGGGGCTCTCTTCTCAAGAAGGAATAGAAGGATGGATGTGATGGGTAGGCTACGTTACGTCACACACAATGAATAAGAGAATAGAGATGGACCAGGGCAGCAGCCCCTGGGACGGATCGTGGGCCATATTACATTAGGAGAACAGTATTCCCAAGGGTGTGCGCTTCAGTGCTCAAGTCATAACCAGAAATTAACCTTGGACACAAGCGTATACTTTAAGGATCAAAGCTTCAGATTAGGCCCTTGCGAGGGGTGGTGGCACGAACCTCCCCATCTGGATGGATGAGGCGGCACAAGGAAAGAGCTGAAGTCAGAGAACCCTTCCTCCGGGGTGTCCCCGGGGGTACACAGATGAAAAGGTTCAGCTGCCTGGTAGAGAGTGAGAGATTCCTCTGAAACATCGTACAGGTGGTAGAATAATTTTCTTGTGGGCCTGAGGAAAGCTGTCAGTGGTCGGTAAACCACATCCAGCATGGTGGGTGTCACAAGGTTTAACAATAAATATCTTCACATAAGAATGTAAAAGGGCGTAAAATCCTGAGTAAATTGTTGGCCAACCGCCTTTGTCAGCTTATTCCCAAACTAATAAACACTGATCAATGTGGATTTCTACCTGGTAGGAATACGGCGCTTAACATCAGACTCCTACACCAAATTATGCTGGGCACACTCGGCACGGGATCTAAGGAAGGTTGCATATCACTCGATTTACGGCAGGCATTTGATTCCTTGCGTTGGGACTATATGTTCTATACCCTCACACGATTTGGTATACCTGACGAATATATTGCATGGGTGCGTTTACTATACACGAACCCACTGCGCGAGCGCGCACGGGTCAAGTTATCTCGAGGCAGTGTACGATGGCTTGGGGTACCCGTCAGGGATGCCCCTTGTCGCCGTTGTTGTTTATAATCGCACTGGAACCCCTTCTGCACAGGCTTTGTTCCTTTGCAAGTTGTACGGGGATAATGCGAGGTCGTGCAACTCACACTGTTTCTGCGTAGGCAGATGATCTCAATCTTTATGTTAAAGACTTGGATGCGGATACACATCCAATGCCCTCGATCTTTGCGTCATTCCAAGAACTTTCTGGCCTGGCAATTAATGCTGCCAAGTCGTATGCCTATTTCTTCGATAACTTTACGAGGAGCGGTCAATTTACGTTCGGCCCCTGGACCTTCCAAGTAGCGTCCGATACTTTTAAATATCTCGGAATACAGATTTACCGTGATGCGACGGATCTCCTAGATGGCAACTTAACACGAGCGATTACTGCTCTCAAATCTCAGATCCACTTCTGGGTCTCGCTGCCCCTATCGGTGGTGGGCCGAGTAGCCATCACTAAAATGGTGTTGCTTTGAAGGCTGCTTTATTACTTTACCAATCTACCTATACTTGTACCCTCGAGAATTTTTAAAGTATTGAACTCTTTACTGATAGAGCTAGTCTGGGGCACAGGGCGCAGACGTATTGGACTGGCAAAATTACAATTAACCACGAAACAAGGGGGGATGGGAGTACCAGATTTGCGCGCATATTGCTACGCTAGCCAGTTGCAGTGGTTGACATATTGGCTTGCAGGACGTAATAAACACGAATTGGATATGTCTCTGCGTGATAGGGACAAAGGGGTCATCCACAAGCTCTTACTGCCTCAGGCCCTCCTACCGGCATCGACACCCCACTTGCTACGGATAGCCATTACTTATTGGAGGAGCGCAGTGAAGTACATTGGACGGACACCTCCGTATGCTCCCACTATTCCGCTGTTAGGCATCCCCACACGAACGGGACTGGTCACTACCCGTGCTTTACAGGCATGGGCTGATGCTGGTATTGCCACGGTAGGAGAGTTCTTTTCTAAAGGTGTATTAGTGACACATGACACGTTTATACGCACACATGGTGTACCCGATACACGCTTCCTCTTACATGCACATATCTCCAGATATATACGCACTACATGGTCACCGGAGGGTACTGAACCAATCCCGAACTTACCATGCAATACCCGATGGGAAATGGGGCACGCCTGACAAAATGGTTGACTCACGGGATTTGGACTGAAACGGCAATCTCATTACGACCACTATGCGACAAATGAGAAGAGGACGTAGGCCATGCATTTTACAGACAAGGAATGGGACACTATACTGGGGCACCCCAAAAATGTGTCTCGTAACCCTAAATTTAAATTTATTCAATTAATGTTACTTCACAGAGCTTATTTAACCCCACGCAGATTGTGTGCTATGTTTTCGGGGGCAAGTGATGCCTGTCCGCGCTGCTATGCACCCAACGCGGGGCTGGTACACATGGTATGGGACTGCCCTAGACAGGGGCACTTTTGGATGACAGTATGCAAAATACTGACAGATATAGCACCGGTGCATCATAACGACACACTGGAATACTGTATATTGGGACTAGGACCCCGCGGGAAGAAGGGTAATCTCATTTGTCGATTTGCTAATCTTGTGCTGCTTCTAGGTAAAAGAGCCATAACCACACAGTGGAAAGCCGCTAGGGCTCCGTCCCTGCAGGATTGGCATACAGAGGTGGTGAGATGGAGTAGGGCGGAGGGAGCTGAACTACAGCGAGAGGAATATAGAGGCTTACAGAAAACACCGATATCGTTGAGTTGGTATGCAATCATGGAGGAATATGCAGCGATAGATATATTATCCTATTAAGGAATTGCAACACCATCTGTTGTGGTCATGGACCAATGACAATAGATCACATAAACTCCTTACAGAGTCAGTGGGTTCTGTTACCCATTATTGCAGGAATGCACAGTACAAATAGGACGGACTGTGGAACCAAGATACAAACCTGTTTCAGATCTAGACGTGTGAAAATGCTACTATGGACAATTGTTGCCGAGCTTGGGGGGTGGAGGGGTTGAGTAAGTTTTGTTTTTGAATGGAATAGATGTGATAGGTCATGTTAGATTTGATTAACCATGACATGTTCTGCTGGACTTATGATGTAGGCGAAACTGATGTATATTATCTGTAATGGCATGCTGTGAGAGACTCATTCAACGATTTACTACTTTATGCAATGTCATATAGGACATCTCCTAGACCTATTGCGTTGTGAATGTGTACTCTTTTCATTTGAATGTCAACATATGTAACTAAGCCAAGTACCAACGTGTTTATGTATTGCTCTACAATGATTGGACAATTGCTGTGAAAACCAATAAAAACACATTGAAAAAAAAAAAGAATGTAAAAGGGCAATTGCCCAAACAAGGTTCTTGGAATGCCTTAACAGCAGGGACTCGAGACAACTGCAATTGCCTGAACAAGGTCCTTGGGATTCCTTATGGCAGGGACTCTGGAGACAAGTGCCCAGACAAGGTCGTTGGGATGCTTCACGGCTGGGATACTTGAGGCATAAGGTAAAACGGTCAGTGAGGGGCTGATACACCACAAACGCCACACATTCGGTAGCAAATTGAAGCCTCAAAGCCGCAACCCACTGTACCAAGTGACAGCAGTAGAGCTGTTATAGCAGTCCGAAGGTATTTATAACAACCTGGAAGATACATCATGACTGTAAGGTTAATGCATTGCAGTATAAGGCAAATTATGGTCCTTAAGATTGAATAAAGTATAGGAGGTATACTGTATAACCTGTTACGAGATGGCTTACGTTGTAATTCAAGATAAGCCAAAATGAGCATGTTGATGACCAATGCCATCATGACAAGTGTGTACCAATAAATGATGTGAATAAACTGCGGCCGTTCTAACGTCACAAAGGTCTTGGTGTATATAACGGATGGGGATGAATGAACGGTGGTAGGGCCCACGAGATGCCTACACAGCTGGGGGGGGGGGTGTGTAATGAAAACCTTTTGGTTTAAAAATGCACCACCATGACACAAAGTCCTAACAAAGAGTGAAGCGAAGAGGAATTGCTTTATGGAATTCTGCTCTACTCAAAGGCTGGAGGTGCGTTGTTCTCCCACCTGGACTTACCAGGTGCAGGACAAACATCCGATTTCTCTGCCTAGATAATATTACAAGTAAAATTACTTTGGAAACGGGACACATTTTCCACTCCTTGCCCGACCCTGCACTATGGGACCCTACACACTACAGTATTTGCTACCCTCACTCACCTCCTCCCTATGCCATGCAGCAGCCCCTCTGCTCACATTTAGCACCTACTCAGAGTGATAATCCCCAAGGAAAAGGGAATACCGTGCAGAATTCCACTCAGGAAAACCAGATCTCCGCGGAGATTACCCATTCAAATGGGATACACTCCTAATAGCATTTTACCGCATATTTATTTTTTAGGCTGTAGATGTACCATGCTTCCAGTACTGTGCAACCTGTATCCTGGGCAACAGACATTGTTCAAATACAAAAACTACAGCTTATGCAAGAACGAAAGATATACAATTCATGTGATAGTAGTCAGGGCATCAGTAAACATGAACAACGTTTAATTCATCAAGTTACTCTTGCGATGCAGCACATGTGCCCGCTAAAACACATGTGCAGTGGGCCTGTTCAACTGCACAGATCCAAAACTGTAATTGAGAAGCTATACTGCCTCACACAAGCGACACATGCTAGAATGCATCAACAAAGACCTCGAGATCTTGCGATTTCGAATCTAGCTTAAGTGAAACCAAAATTAGGCCTGGGCTCCAAAATAAAAGTGGCCCTCATTAGTGAAATAAAAGTGGCCTATGTTTGCAAATTGGAATAGTTTTGAACTTGTAAAGACTCGCTGTATAAGTGTTTTGCAAGGTATGGAAAACTGCATGACAAAAATGTTTGTTTTAATATTAGGGAAGTCAACAATCAAAACCGTACCAGCAGAACTAAAACAAGCCCAAACACAGCCAAAAAACGGCCCACACATTGACATTTGAGACCAGCCACCGGGCACTGCCGGATTACCTTATAGGCCAGTCCGACCCTGCCCATTGACCGATGTGGGTCCACTGCGTCTGTCTGTGTGGATTTACAATTTAACAGTGTTGAATACCTTGACCCCCAAGGAATGCTGGTGACATTAAAAGCATTTTTCCCCCCAGTTTTGCAGCAAATTCTTGCTGGATGTGCGAATCCGTGGCAAAATGGACCAAAATAAATGATGCGACGTGTGTTTTCTGCACATCTTAATGAGGAGACCCCAGGGGGGCCAAATCCCAAGGGCATGGTCAAATTATAATTGAAGGAGGGGGGGACACACGGGGCCCCCCTCCTAAGGCATTTGTGTACCCCGGGGACCACTACCTACACAGGGTTTATTTTACTACAGGTGGCCGCACAGGCGCCGGGGACAACTACCTCCCCAGGCCAATTTGTAAGAAATAGGGGGGCGCCTTGAGGACCCCCAACCCCCCAGGGACTACCACCTCCTGAGGCATTTTGAATGAATTCGGGGGAACCGGCCCTTGCAGATTCCCTACCATGCCCTGGTGACCGACCCCCCCCCCCCCCCCGGAGCTTAAATATTTGTATCGCGGGGGCCTTATGGACCCACCCGAGCCCCACCTTCCTGGAGTCAAAATATCAAAATGGGTGGGGGGGGGGTGCCGTTAGGCTTATCTACAGGACCTTCACTGCCCTGGGGACGGAGCGGCCCCTCTAAGCAATAGAAAGAAAGAAGTGATGTCATTTGAGATGTCACTGACCATATTGTGTGATTTAATATGTTAGGTCATAAGAAGTGCATTGCAGGGGGCACAAGTTATAGTTAGCTCACTAACTAGGATTGCAGAACTTCACTGATTTTGTATGAGTGAAATTCTCTCTCTCTCTCTCTCTCTCTCTCTCTCTCTCATATATATATATATATATATACACACACACATATATTCACTTAAAAAACCATAGGTTTCACACATGTTATAGTTAGCTGGACATTTCACTCGTGAAAAACCATTGAAATTCCCCCGTTATAGTTAGTGCAGGCAACTATAACTCACGCGACGCAATCCTCTGCTGATGACGTCAGATATTACATCACTGTATTTAGACACTTATTTACCCATGTCTTCTTCCATTAATTTTTAGCTATACATATATTACAAATATTTTTTTTTCAGAAAGACACATATGTCATCAGTGATGTAATATCTGACGTCATCAGCAGAGGATTGCGGTCGCGTGAGTTATAGTTGCCTGCACTAACTATAACGGGGGAATTTCAATGGTTTTTCACGAGTGAAATGTCCAGCTAACTATAACATGTGTGAAACCTATGGTTTTTTAAGTGAATTTGCAAGGTTTTTTAAATGCTAATTCCTAACTATAACGTGTGTGAAACCTATGGTTTTTTCAGTGAATTTGTACGGTTTTTTAAATGCCAAGTTATGTTTTTTTAAAAAGTTTTTTCACCGTGCGCGCACGGTGCGCGCTTATAGATATATATATGCTTTTAACTGCAATTTTCTCAGGAACTAATGAACAGATTTACACAAGACCTGCAAAAGGCACATCCCTGACCTGAGGACTACCTCTCTGCCAAATTTCAAGTAATTCTGTTCAGCCGTTCGGGCTGTAGCTTGGACTAAAGGTCCTATGGAAAAATGCATGGGGAAAACGCGTTTTGGGACCCCCCCTTTTTCTCAGCCCCCGCTTGACGAATCCCCCCCGAGACTTTCAGGGAAGGAGCGGAGCGCCCCACCTATTTTGAAAATTTCGCGAGGATTCGTCAATCGGCACCAAAGTTATTCCAAATAGAATGTTGCGGATTTCCTATGGAAACACGGTCCTAACTATAACTATCTACTGGCGACCGCCAGTAGATAATATATATATATATATATATATATATATATATATATATATATATATAGAGAGAGAGATAGATATAGAAAGTGTCACCACATTCATAATACAACATGCTATGATTCAACATTACACCATCATTTAAATTAATAGGAACAGTACCAATAGTGACAAGCATTCATTATAATGATAAATGTTATATTGTCAACATCAATATGGTTAATAAAGCATTCTTAATTCAACATGTGGTATAGTCTTTCTTACAATCAGACTGCTTCTGCAGTCATAAGACCCACCACAAGCGGTCCCCTCACTCCAAAGGCTACGAGCAAAAGCTCCAGCCCTGGGAGTGCTTGAAATCATGATAAACCTCTCTCACAGGACTACCCTTACGAGGCCCAAGGAGACTTGGGGGAATATTATTATATAAAACAAATCTGAAGGGGCACTCTGTGCAGCCCCCATGACACCTGGCAAATGCTTTGGTGGTTCTACTGCACTTCCTTGAGGCACCACTGTAGAGGCACATGCTGTTTGCCCCGCTTGCGGGTCATTATGGGACTGCTAGGCACATGGAAGTGAATATTAATGAGCAGGTTTGCCTGCTCTCCAGAATGGCAAAATCTTAAATTTTTACATCTGGTTGCCCTGGTCCCACCTGGGACATCCACAGCATTGGTTTTCTTTGTTGGGTGCTGTAAGCCCAAAGGGTACCTCTGCTGGCTTTCCGTGCATCTTCCAGATCAGGCGTGGGTTCTGGCAACACTCTCCTGCCTCAGGTTGGAGCCAACAATTCTTCTTTCAGCTCCTATCATCAGGTGGATGCAACTTGTGTCCTCTATCCTGCCTGCGCAAGCTGGAGGCAGTACGTTTGTGCACCCAGCCCCCCCAGACCACGGGAAAGGGGAGCACGCAATGTGCATGGCACTCTCTTGTTTGCTTCCTAGGGGACGAAGTCCCCCGGGTAATTGAGGTAGGCCCCTGGGTCAATCGTTGGCTCGAGGAAGGGGGTCCACACACGCCCCCTTTCCCAAGGAATGGAAACAATACACTAAGTGCCAATCCCGGACTCCTGGCCCACCCTCTTTTTATTCTTTAACAGAAGATCGGACAGAACGCTATGTGCTTGTTTTGCTTTTGTTTTCTTCATCCTTGGGACCAAAGGTCCCAGGCCCGCTTCTCAGGCCCTGTTGGGCCAATTTAGATAAATGTGGGCTTGTTTTGAACCTGGTGGCCAGCGCTAGCCACCAGGAACATTCTCTTCAGGCCTCTGACTTCTAAAGGAGTACATTTTGTGGTAGATCGATCTTCTGATTCCCTGTGCCAAACCTGTACTCTGTTTGGCTCCTGGTGCTATTTTCATGCTAGTCAGGGCATTTTGCACACCCCCTCGCCAACCAGCCAGCAAAACGCTCCCTCCTGGCTTCTTGAAGGGAGGAATCCAGGGCCAGTTCACAGAATTTTTGGGAAACCATCCAGGGTCCATCCAGAAGGTCCATTCCCCTAACTGTTGCTCAGGGGTCAAAAGAGGGCCAGTACCACTGGCCCTGGAGAGACCCATCCTTGTCCTGGGGGGTCAGCTGGAGTCAAAGCCCGTCCATCCATGCTTATAGCGTATGGGGTGGATTCTCCTTCCACCTGGACAACCTTTCGCCATTGTTGCTCCTAGGGTTCTCAACTGTCCCTTGTGTGGGGTTTTTAAGTGGGGTTGGAGCGTTTTAAAAGCCAGGCACCCCTGGCTAATCCTAGGATGCCAAAGAATCAATAGGGAAACTCTCAGTGCCTTCTCCTGTCTCTCTGCACCCATCCGACAGAGACCACCCGACGGTTTTATTAAGATTGTCACCCACTAGGGTTACCAGTGGTAGGCTTCATTATAGAATCCTCATCCAGATACCTAGCGTATCTGGACGGGTTAAACCTTGAAAACCAAGGGAGCTTTTTTGATTGTTGTGGGGGACCCGAAGATTTAAACTGTCTAAGGTGCCCAGGGTTTTTTTTATTATAAGGACACCATGGCAAGATTAAAAGCAGGTGAGGACACTTAATTGGAGTGTTACTATCCCTAGTGTCACAGGGTAATCATACATAGTCAACCATCACCTCAACTTTATGATAAATCTTGAAGTGCAATTTTGTGGATGTGAGTTTTTGGGAACTGCAAATCCATACTCTGCGTGCATTTTTATCCCCAGACTGTTGCCCTGATGGACCCTCTAATCCTAAGTAGAATGAAACAGTACTTTAGGGCAGATTTAATCTATAATGAGCATACAGTGAAAGCACCACATACCTAAAGTATGCACTACAGACCTATGCCCACTCACATTCTAAGGCCTATCCCAGGTCAGTACCAATCCTTGCAGTCTATTCTGCGACAGATATCGGGCTACACACAAAGGTAGTCACACATGTGCACACACATGTGCTCAACATTAACCAGCCCGCAGCATCTTATCTTAGCTGCATGGCAGCAGCTTTACCTTAAAAAGCAGACACTGGTGGTTAGCATGCTTGGTCTAATTACTGTGAATTTACCGTAAATGCTAGTTACTGAAACTTGTTAACAGTGAAAGTCAGAAAACAGGGTAGTTAAAGACTAAATGGGCAGAACCAATTTGCTACACCACCTTTTAAAATAAGGTCTGCCGCTGCCCAGCTGGGTTTAGAGAAGTGCTTAAATTAAGCCTGTGGTTGCAGGTGGGGCCCACTGGCAAAGATGTTTGGGGACCAGCAGTTCATTTTCATCATCAGACTTTAACAGGAAGGTAGAAAAGAGGGAAGAGACTGAAAGAAGAGGATGATTGAAAAACAGTGAATAAAGGGAGAAAGCAGAGACTGAAGGGAAACTGTAAGAGTTTCATAAAGGGGCAGGGATATCTGGCGGTAAATGAAAGAGGCATGAGGTGGGATCAACCCCTTGGATGTATAAAATGTGGTCTTCTCCCTGGTGATAAAGCAATCTGCCAGTAGCCAAAGGTCCTAAAGTACTTTGCAGCACCCAGCCGGTCCACAAGATCATCAGCTCTGAGGCTCAGATAGATGTACATCTGCCTTACTGACTTCGTTGAGGTTCCCGTAGTCAAAATAAAAGCACAAGTCTGTGAAACCTTACTTGGGCAGTAACACCAGTGGACTGGCACAGGGACTACAAGATCTCTGAATCACTCCCATGTCGAAAAACTTGGCCATGTCTACTTTAATGCACTCCTAGATTCGGTCAGATATTCAATAAGTATTGTATTTGACAGCTAGACAATCTCCTCTGTCAGTCTAACATAGAAAGCTGTCAACCCTGGAGTCAGTGAGCAAAGATGGGAAAATTTGACTCGTTATGTCATCACACTCTTTCTGCTACTCAGGTGACAACTTTGGGACAAGCTGTGTACCCCTTCCATAGATCCATCTTTCACAGCCTTATGCAGTAAGTTAGGAAAAGTCTCACTGTCTTCCTCAACTTCTTCTGCTACAGCTATTATGTTGGCTATGTAATATGTCAGAGGTAAGACACAAGCCGGTTGGAATAGAACACCCTTCTGAATTCTTTTGTGGCACCTATGACCACCAAGTATTTCACATCAGAAACCTTTAGCACCACTCTGTGTGGCCCATACTGCTTCTTCTCTAAAGATCTAGGACAAATGGGCTTCAGCACCTAAACCTCCCGACTCTCCAACGACCAAGTCAGCATTGCTTTATGATACCACTCATTTTTCAGCTCCTGGTTAGCCTGAAGCTTTTTTCTTAGCTTGAACCATGTATTGCTACATCCTTCTGAGGTGACTCAAAGTTCCCTACCACCCTTCTCTGATCAAGGTGAGAGGGGTTTTCACGATGGGTGTCCGAACAGAAGTTCAAAGTGACTGAAACCATTGCAGTCTACTGAATCATTCTGTAAGCGAATAAGAGACATGGCAGGAGACTTCTTCCTGAGGTTCTCTGGTAGAGTTCCCATTCCGATCTTTAGAGTATTGTTGAATATCTTCACTAACCTATTGGTTTGTTGATGGTACATAGTACAGAAGTGGTAGGCCACACCCTCATCTCTCTCGTATATACAGAGATAAAATTGGTTCTCTGGTCAGAAATCAGACGTTGGAAATACAAGTCTGGAAAAAGTCCAATGGAGGGCGCAAGCTACCCCATTTACAGGAGGTACTGTCTCTCGATATTTTGTGTATGATCCTCCGTAATCATCATGCAGAGTGGAGGTCATATGGATCAACAATGTCTACCCTCGCCCACCCAAATAGAACACCTATAACTGGTCTTACCTCCAGATATACCACTCAATGGCCAACTGGAGCAGGTTCTACAAAATCTCTAGTGTCTGTGTGCATCCCATGTGAGTAAAACAGATAGTGCTATCTATCCTGGACCTTTCTAATGATCATGCGTCCTGATAAGGGGTCTTTATGAGCCAATGACAATGGGAAGTTTATGTGCACTAGTGAACACTAGCCTCTTGGTAGCACCTGGCTTCACAAGCTCACTGTAAAGCAGTCTATCCTTCCAGAAGATGGTATTTCTTTGCTGATCTGTTCCTGAGCTTCTTACCAAGTACCAAAGAGTAGTGCACTCATCTCATACATTGCAGAATTCCTCAAGGGAAGCTAACAATGCCTACAGCTCTGGCACTAACTCAGACTCCAATACCCAGTCCACTTCTGGCATCATGCTACACTCCATGATTAAGGAAAATGGCGATGAAAGCAACGGCCCTCTCAGTCTGCCCCGATCAACTCATTACTCTGTTCTGGTCTATGCAGATCTTTGAATTGTTCCAAGCTCCTCCTGAGACTGATGTGTAGCCTGAGCTTTGGTCAACACAGCTGAGGTGGTCCAAGCCATGTAGGATTCTGGTCCTGGTAGTAAATTAGGGGCAATCAAATCACTGTCCAAGAGACATCCAGCACCATACTTCTCCTCACCTCTTCATTAACCATGGCTCACTTTCCATTGATTTCTACATCAATTCATTAAGCCCTGTACCCCACACCCCATCCACTAGCTACCAGACCTGTGATATTGGCACCAGGGAGAATCACCTCAGCTTTGAGATACTTCACCTAAACCATATTCGTATAATCTTGTGCATCTCTTAGGACTCGAATCTTGCTTTCATTGATACTAGTTTTTAACACAAACCCAAACGTGTTTGGGTGACTGGGGTTTAAGGCATCTAAGTCCCTTTCCAAAATGTTTATAGTGACTAAGTTAAGTGCAACAGGACCCTCTTGGGTGCCTTCACCCACAGTCAACAAACTCACAAGAACTAATGCAGCATGGACACGGTCTTTTGTCTGACAGTTTCTCTTGTAGTACCCCTCCTTGTGACACTTAGAACCATCAATCCCTTTGGACTGTTCTTTTTCCTTGTGTTGTTCTTGGCTTGAAGCAAATATCCCTTTTTGCTTGGGTCATGCTATGTAACTTTGGGCACTGTCCTGGCTCTTATCTTCCGATTTGGGACCAATCTGTTGGGAGTTTCTTTCTTCTTTTGCCTTACAGCCCTGCTGCCTCAGCCCTCTGATAACCCTGTTGAATGTATGATTAAACATCTAGCACTTAAATAACGAGTGGCTAAACAACGACCAAAGCCAAACCACTCTGTATTGAACCACGACTTACTGAACCACGAAAATTAATCTATTGATATATAATCCGAATCTACCATTACGTTTAAAACATTGTATGTTTAAAACGAACAAAAAATTTTAATAAAATTAAACACTGACTGTGGTGGCTTTAATTTTTCTTCCCTATGCAGGTTGCTCAAACGGAATGGGATCAAAGAAAGTGAAATTATCCTCACTGGATTTTTAAAAAATATTAATAGGTTAAGGTTGATGGGCTAAATTGATTATCTATGCCGATCTGGCTTGCATGTTTTACTTGTGCTTTCGAAAATATGTTTCCTAGGTGATCACCTTTTATGTACCCGGTTGACTTCATTGAAAGGCATGAAGATAAAAATGCGTCGTACTCCACGGCCATGTTATTCTTGTGTGGCGGTCTGATTATTCACTGGATACTGGAGCCCCACCTGTATATAGTTGCAAATCTGTAGTGCCTCACGAAAGCGGATGTTAAAATATGTGAAAGTACAATTATGCTATTCACATCGTAAATCATATTGAATATCAGGCGAGATAAAAATGCACAAAAATAGGGAGGATGAGTGGGGACTCGTGGAAGCAAAATGTGCAACGAGGCCCTCATTCCAAGTTTATTGGAATTTCCAATGCGGCAATGGTGCACACAACATGGGATTCCAGCCCATCAAACAATTGGAATGGGGAATAGTTTGGGAAATGGTTCTTATTACATCGAAGGAAGTCGTGGTTCAGGTCAAATAGTGGTTAAGGAGGTCGTGGTTCATGTGCAGGTCGTTGTTTAGGATTCGTTGTTAAGCTCACTCGTTGTTAGAAATTCGTTATTAAGGTCGTTTCCCAAACCCTGTTAGCTAATCACTTGTTAGCTAACACTAAAACCTTCTCTGGATAGAGTTGTAAGTATAATCACTTTCCCCAGCTGTAGCACTCTCCACAGCCATTATGAGCTTCTCTTTCTCTAAAGCTATCCTCTCTCTTTCTTCACTTCCCTCTACTTTTTTAGGTCTCACCTACTAATGCAGCACATGCGCTGCTTCGCCTCGGAGAGATCTATAGTTGTTGCTTTTGTGCCCGGGTTCTGTGAAAGCGGGGTTGGTGTCCGCCCTGTCGCGATCAGGGCCTGCCCACCCGTTATCTGTTGCTCGGGAGTCAAGACAGGAGTTGTGCATGCGCCTCACAACAGTACACAAAGAGTGCTTTATCGCGCGAGCTCACTGCAGTTGCACGAAGTTGGCAGTAGAGGGCCCCCTCTGACTGTAACATATAGAACATGAGGAATTTCATCACTTTCCTGCACACAAACCCACGACATTCCACACACCTCTCATCGGCGCTCCTTCTTAACTGGGAGGCATTGTGTGTGATTTTCTTTCTCTGAGGTGAACGTGGTGTGCCCAGAGAGTCCACTATCTCATAAAGCAACTTAATTCACCAATTACTGTACCTCCAAAAGTCCAGATTAGCAACACGCGATTAAAAAAAAACAAAACGCTACCCTGAAAAGAAAATGGGCTCCTGCACGCGCTACATCCCACAAATAAAGAGACCCACAATACGTTTTTTTCGCTTTCCAATCAACATGTGAAAATGTTTTGCAAACACTCTATTTCATGTTGAACTGACCATTGAAACTTACGGTCACAAAAAAAATTACATCGTGTACATGCAACACAACTGCTTGGAATGAGCACATGAAACCCAATAGGGATTTGGTTATTGTTTCCCAGCTCAATGGTGTTATTTTATCGCCCTAGGAGGATGAAAGTCTGACAGGACTCGCCTGGTTTTGAACTTGTGACACACATAGATCCCTTTCAGTGAATGCTTTAGTCTACGGAGACATCACACCAGGCATAAATGTTGAACCCTCTTAAACAACTCCATTCACTAAGACAGGGTATAGAGCGCGGATGGGGACTGACGGTCCAATAGAAATACTTTTTCAAAATGCATCATGGACACAGCTCCGGCAGAAGTAAATCTAATGAGGGAACATAATCAAGTCATTCAACCTACAGCCCAGTGGTAAAGTCTGTCAGGGGCCCTGGTGCAAGGAAGGAAATGGGTGTCCTGGCTGCTGTTTGAATGGTGAAATAAGGAAATAACCAGACAACCGTGGGCTCCTTGAGGCCCTGGACCCCGGTGCCACTGCACCTGCTGCGCCAATGAAAGCTATGCATCGGCTTCAGCCTGCCCTAGCTTCATGTTGACTGAGAATTCTGGCACTCTGCCTCGACCCCACTCACTGTCCCGACCGTGCCCTCCACCGTACATGGGGGGTGGAGGGGACACCCCCTCTCTAACCTAGTCTTTATACTCAAATCTTGATGGTTGAGATTTGCAACAAACTAAGGTGGGGCTAAAGAAAAACACCAATGTGTACGCATGCTGCTACTAGGCGCTTCTAAAAAAAAAAAATTAAAAAAAAAGATAGTTGCATAGGTACTGGGGAGTCATAGCTAAATGCATCCTGGTCATGGCATAGGGCAAGCAGTATAGACATGATGCAAATGTACATGAAATGTTTGTTAACACAATATTATTAATAGATTTCATCCATCAGGACCTGGCCGCCCTATATGGATTAATTTAGGGTTTAGGGACAGAGGTGATCATTGAATAAATAGGCAGGAAAGTGTTTAGAGTCCGGTAAGGTAAGGGGGGCGCTCTTGAGTTCTTCTGTCACAGGAATGAGTTTCCTTCCAATAAGGGCCATTTCTGGAGAGTTCCCCAGATATTGCCCGCCCTTACCCCACTCCCCGCACGATATATAACGAAAGTGCTGTCTCGTGTCCCTCGCGACATCTCATCACCGGGAGGTATTCCTCAAGCAGCGTCTCACATGACCCCATCCAGGCCTGTGCTTGACAAGATTCTAACACAATGTAGCAACCCCTGGGGTGGACTATGTACCTATAGTCCCTATGTGCGCCTCTGCTAGTCCCGTGAGCGCGTGTCCTTGTACGTCAATCCACCGAACTGCCTGGGGTAGAAAAGTGGACCCCATCCCGTGACATCACTGGCTTTAACCCTTGTCCAACCTTGACTTGCCTCAAGACGTCCCATTGCTTCTGAGGGGCTAACAGAAGGACAAGGAGGGGACCCGCTGACAGGAAGCAGCTCTCCGAAGGACCTGTTTACTTCTGGTCCCTGCCAATGCTGCCTTTTTGTCCCCGTCTGACTAGAGGTAGCAAGGACTGTACTACAAGTACCACAGGGCAAGCCGTGGGAGCAGCTGCCCCATGGCATGTATGTGACTACCAGTGCCCCCAGAACCCCCATCTTAGACAGTGTCCCTCCCACACACATGTGTGTGTGTTAAAATCCACAGGACTCACACCCAGGCAAGTAAGTCTCTGTGGCAGGGTGCATGGGGGCTTCGGACTGACCCCCCCCCCGCACCCTCCCAAAAAAGATCATCCCATCTGTTTGATACCAAACTATTTTCATCAAGCATGGAGACAGGGGTTTGCTTCGCCGTTCCATAAAACGTTCCACAGAACAAAACAAATGTGTCTTTCTTGCACCCACCAAGGGCATCACAGAGGGCCAGTATTTCAGCTGTGTGTTTGGGTGTTATTACAAGTAGACTACAATTACCAAAATGGACAACGTAAGTGTTTATGTGTATTCGTTTTTAAAATACTTCTGAATCAGTGCAGACATCATAGTAGGCCTTAAACTGCTTTTAAAACAAGAAATGCGAGTTTATTAAATAAAGAAGAGCACAGCCAAAGAAATGTACGTAGAAAGCGCGATGGGCGACTGGGTGGCTAGGTAGATAGTACAAATGTTCAGGGCCACTGAAACTGTGCGGCAGGAGAGAACCAAATTGTGTGGCACCTTTGAATAAATTATGCAGCAAGTAAATGCAAATTTCGCTGCGTAATGCAGCACATTTTGTGACAGTATTTCGTGATTTTGTCATTTTCACCCAAGTTACCACAGTGTTAGCAAATGTTTCACCTCATTAGGGCAACTTTAACACTCAAATACAGCAATACTTCCAATGACCAGCAACACCCCACTGCATTTTTAGTAGATGTTGATCTTTTTGAGCTAGAAGCAATTTTTTATATTATTAAAATCTTCTAATTATGCTGTACCTGGGGTTTATGTGTCAGCCATGGCATACCCATAATTAGGGGGGGACGCCGCAGCCAGAGAATCGTAAAACTTCCAGTGGCCCTGCCATTGTTCCAAGAATAGACAGATCTGAGACAGGCCGATAAATCGGCTATCTTCCCAGAGTTATCAACGGATGAATCTGTACAAATGTCACATAAATTCTATAATACATATAACCGTTCTGCTGATATTGTTAATTATTGGTCCATACGAATAATAGATGGTGTGTGTGCGCGTGCATGCACGTTTAACAAACGCTGAGGGGACCGGGTCAAATAGCTAAAAGCACTGACCTGCTGTGTAAACCTAGCCTAGAATTAGAGTAGTAAATAAACGCGTCATTGACTGCTCCACAACATACGGGCCTTTTGCTCATGCGTGCACGTTTAACACATAAAGTGGGGACCGGACCTGCTCGAATAACTAAAAGCGCCGATATATTTCCTTCGACCCGCTATATAAGCCAGTTTCTAGGCGCGTCTGGAGATAAAATAGTAAACACATGCTCCGTTACGGTCAAAGGCCGGTCCTCCTGTATACAAGTATCTACATGTATGTGTGGTGTATGTGTTTTGAGGGACTGTAGTCGTCATGGTTCAGTACAACGGCTGTTCATCCTGCTCAGCCCCCTCTTGCACCAGAGGCCCTTTACCATCATTAATATTGCACAAAGGGTACGAGGGTGCTGGGGGGCCATGCTGCAGGCTCAGGGGTCTAATTAAGAGGGACGCCTGTAGCAGCGACCCCCAGGCAGCACGTGCATTGTCAGGGGAAATCTAGCGCGCACATGGACGGGAAACAGCTTTCTGGTCGCGGGCCCCCGCCCACCCGTTGTCTGTTGCTCGTGCGTTGTGTCCTTGAAAACGCACTTCGTCGCATTTTGCCTTATTCATCCAGCTGAACATGGTGCCTGTGCGTGTGCCCCTCTACCCCTTTCAACCGCAGAAACTGTCACTCGGAGCCGGCCACACTTAGGGTGCGCCGCCTGCTAGGTCCAGCCAGTCACGCGCACGCGCCCAGGGCTGAACCCTGTAACCGGATGTACCAGGAAGTGCTGATGTAAGCAGTCTCTTAGCACCCGCAATTTTAGGGTCCCTTTGACCACCACAGTCCCTAAAAAGCGATGACCAAAGCAACGGGATGGGCAGATGAACCAGCCTCGGACCTTGGGAGCATGCAGTCACCCACTCAAACATCTGCAACATTTCCCATACAAAAACCTGCAATTGTGCTCTTTTTTCCACTTCTGCAGCACGCGTGCCACAAAAGGGGAAGATTTTTAGACGTTCTTCGGTTTTGTGGTACCATTGTCAGGGTTACCATTGAACCCGTCGTAACTCCCTCACGCTGTTTTTTTTTCTGAGCGCCTTTCCCTCGTATAAGTTAGGAGTTCACTTCTGCAGCAACCGGTAACTGGTGTATTTCCCTGTTGCAGCCCAGATCTCTGGTGCCCCTTAGTGTTAGCGTTTTGAAGCCCAGCATAACAAAGAAAACAAGCATTTGCAATGCAATAGGTCTCGCATTTGCGAGAGTTGGAGCTATTGGCATTGTAAATGACAATGCCTTTTATTCATTTGTTTTTAAAACCTGCAATCGGTGCATAAACACGCACTTTGAACGTATAGTCCTTGCTTACGAGAAGCAAGGCTGGCAGTAAAAGAGACTGTCAGCCTTGCTTCTCGTAAGCATGGACTATAAGTACAAAGTGCTTGTTTACGCACAGCTTGCTGGTTTTCAAACGCATAAATAAAAGGCATTGTCATTTACAATGCCAATAGCTCAAACTTTCGCAAATGTGAGACCTATTGCATTGCAAATGCTTGTTCTTTCCTGTGACTCACGCTCCATTTTTCTCTCATGGGCCTATTCTCCCTGACTCTCCCATCTCCTTTCCTACTGCCCGTGCTAGCTAATATAAGCTTCTGCCTCTCAAACCCCCAGGCATTTGTCTGTATCACTATGTGATCAATTGTTACAAAGTGGTTAAGTCAAACTTACTTGTTTCTCAGTAACACACTTGCCAATAATATCCGAGTGACGGAGGACATGGAGTGGTGTGTTCTTGACACACCAACCCTTGACGAATGTGTGACTACAGGGTGGTGTTCCCACGACGGTTCTGGATTCGGAGATTTCATTATGAAACTCGGATATTAAAGGCGAATATGTTACTGAGAAACAAGTAAGGTTGACTTAACCACTTTGTAACAATTGATCACATAGTGATACAGACAAACGTTACGAGGGATCTTTACCCTGAAGAAGGCCAGTGACCCAGAAAGGCAATTAAATTTGGCAGAAACATGTTGGTACATGCAGTGGGGGAGTAAGGAGTGGTAACTCCTCCTATATACATGCCTTTTGGTTTTTTAGTCCTACCAAGGTGGACCCATAATAAAGGAATTTAGGTGGTACCTCCTTGGGTAGTTTTAGCTCACCTTTTTCTGCACCAGTGATCCTCATGAGGTAAACTTTTCTTTCTTTTACTTCTCATTTTCTTTTTTTTTCCTTTACCTCTCAAAAAAAATCAGCGCTCCATCCGGTGTGTTGGTCTGCATCTGGGCGTCGTAAGCGGCCCTATGATAAAGCATGCCACTAACTAGTGGCTGAGGGCAGCATTTAAAATTCTGCTGACTTTCCTCTCTATCCCTCTTTTACAACCCCTTTCGTTGTGGTTTTCCTATCACAGAGACAAAGACAACACTACTTATATTAGGGTGTCCTCTGTTATATTTTGTATTCCTTCTCTTTTTGTGAGTTGTGTAGTCACAATTCCCACATGAAACCGCGAATAGGAGAGTCTGCGACATATTGACTCCTACCGCATGCAGATTGCTCTCCTCCATCTTCCTCCTCTGGCAGAGTCTTGCTGATAACATGGCTACTCCTAGACAGTCACTCCTGCAGTGTTTGCTTCTCTTTCCTCCCTCAGCAGGCAGGCTGGCTTCTAGATGAACAGATTCTTCCAGCAGGGGCATGATTTAGGTGATGTTCCTTCACAATTGGGAAGCTGACTCTCAGGCAGACACCCGCACTGGTTGCACAACAGTCCTCTGAGTACTCGGAGGAGCGCTCCCTTCCTTGGTCATAAGGATCTTGGAACTGGAACAAGAAGCTAGTCAGTGGGGTGCACTTTTATACAGTCAAAGTAGAAGGGAGATGCCAACCGCTGTCTGAATAGAGAACCACCCAAAACTGCTTCTAAAAGTTCAGACTTTTTTTCAAACATCACCTTCATGTAGAGTAAAGCCTTTCACAGCACAATAAGACTCCAGCTCAGAACACCTACAATAGAGGCACAAAGGTATGAGCTTTTTGCACCTGGTTGTCATCAGCCACAATGAAGAGTCATCAGGGATAAAACAAAAGGATGGATGTCCTATCTAAGGTGCCCCTTTCACCTTGACCAACAGAGGCTGCAGTCTCGCCTTCCACCCCTTTCATCAAACAAATGGCAGTGCTACAGGAAGACAAATGAACTACTCCTCTCAGCAAAAGGCCCAATCAAATTGCTTACTTCACAGACAACTTCCTCCAGCTTCAAGAATGTCAGCAACACACTTCCACTGTCTAGGAAAACAACCTCACCTCCATCTTGTGCACAAGGCCATGCCAGGGACATCCAGCCAATGGAATCAGATAGTGCATGTATGATGCAGGCCACATACATACACAGGAACATACACTTTGGATGTCGACACTAGGATCCTGATTTGCGCATAGTGGAATTGTACACAAGAGGCCCAGTAGGCCACTATGGCAGTGACACAGATGAAAAGCTGTGAAAACAACTATTAATTCCCAAACCACTGTACGCTTCCACCACCACCTTATGTACTAACCCTTTGAAAGGCAACAAGTCACGGGACAGGTCCAGAACCTCACTTATGTCAAGACACAGGCTTAGGCCCCAGCATACACACTAGATTAGCATAAGGCTAGCGGCAATATGAAACATCAGGATACCAAATACACCCAGCTGGGCACTCAGGGCAGGGGGGGATGACTCTGCACCATGCAAGGGATATTCCCATCCTAATAGTTTGTCTCCAGAACTAGTGGCACTTGCTCACCACCTCCCTATTTGGGCCGGTATTACTTCCTAGGCACCTGGGGTCCCCGCGGACAACTATGGATTGCTCCTGGTTGTGGGTGCCTTTTGGTAGGGTTTCCCAGACTTCTCATCCACAACTTGCAAGTGGTGGAAGGACGTGAGTGCTTATGAGTGCAGGCAGGCAAAGTGGTCCTCCTTGAGGACCTTAGTGTTCTTGTGTTGGAAGATATCAGGTCAGGAAACTACCAAGGGCTAGACAGTAGAGCAGATTCAAAGTAACTGAAGTGCAAAGGAGGGGGTAAAAAGCACCAGAATCTATCGGGAGGTAACAAACATGTGAGAGCTAGAAGGTGTCATAAAACTACCCCTGCTGACAGGAGCATACCACCAGGAGCAATAAAAGAAGAAAACACTATTACAATTGTTCCAACGGAGTAGGAGTTCTCTTAAAATGCATCTGGCCTTGACAGAACTGCAGTGAATGCTCAGAGGCACATAATGTGTCACTTGCTCCCAAGCGGAAACTCAAGTACACCCACGGGAAGCTTGTGGACCTGGAAAAATGGGCATTGTTTAGCCCAATCTTCCTCTGAATAAAAGTACTAAAATCTTAACAAAAAATTTGGACAACAGGTTAGACCAGTGGGTCTTAAAATTTTGATTTCTGTGGACTACTACTTAATCATCATTGGAATCTACAGGTCCAATTAATTATTATTGGAATCCAGGGACTCTCACTGAGTCATTAGTAGAATCTGAGGGCCCTGGCAATTTTGATGATTAGAACCGCAAAACCATACAGAAATAAGCATTCATCAAACAAGTACACAAGTGATAAAATATGTAATGTAATTCACAAATACTTAAAAATAAAAGTTAATGGAAGGTTGGAGCTTGTCTAAATTCAATTGAGGCCACCTATTGTCTATACCATATTCGGTTCGATGCACTTACACTGCTCGCACGAATAAATCGGAGGATATCCCCTTAATTTTGAGCCTCAAATTCCTTCACTTTTAATCGAACGTTTAAACATTTTACATTTTGCTCCTTTATTTATACACACTTTAATAATCTGTTAATATCTAAACCCAATGATTAGGAATCGCGTACTCCCATGGTTCCCCAGACCGCTGGCCGAGTGAGCACCGCTGGGGGAGTGCGACCAACGGGGTTCGGTTAGCACAGGTAGGAGTGAGAAATCACAAGGGCAGACCACCTCATAGAGAAAGCTAAAAGGAAGGGGTTCCCAATGGTGTTGATAGCTCTAAATGCAGAGAAGTCAGCTGGCCCTATCTTGGTACTATCCTTCGAGAGATAGGACTGGGACCTAGGATGATGGGCTGGGTACTGGTCACCTATGTGGGTAAAACGATAAGGTGCATGTTAACAGGAGTAGAAACCCATCCCTTAGTGTAGGAATGCCGGCTGTATCCCCCTGTTCCCTTAGGCAGCAAAACTGTTGGTTATATTGATTAGGAACCTCCCATATACAAGGAGGTTTCAATTTGGTGTAGTAACAAACAAACTGTGTCTTTCTTTTCACTCACAATAACAGAGCCAGAGGAATTGATGGTTTTACTATTCGACCAGGATTTTGAACAGGTACACATCAGAGATCTGAAAAGCATTTATCCCATAGGGAAAGGTTGATCAAGGGAACGGTTAATCACCTTTGTCAAAGCTGCCCCATGACTTGGCCACCGGTGAAACCAAGATCATTGAGGCTCAACCTGAGAAGCAAATTGGAGGGCTGGTCGGTAGCTGATTGGCCAAACTTAGATTACCAAATTTTAGCAGACCTGAGGCATTGGCATGGATATTTATCCTTTAAAGGATGCATCCATGTTGTGAAAATAAATGTCTTGCCCTGTCCATTATACCTCTTCCAAATATTGCCAATAGATACACCCCAATCAGAGCTAGCTGATCTCCGGTGCAAACTGATTATATTTGCATGGTCAGGTGAATACAAAGCGTTTGATGCCTTCCAGGGGTGGCTTGGCATGACAAGGTAAACTTAAGTATTGTCAGGTTGTGCATCTCCAAGTAACTGCAGGATGGTCAGCTAGTGACAAAGATGAAAGATAGCTGTGGGGGTCGTGTTATAGTGGGCGGTCAGTTGTGGGCGCTGGTGTGATTGGATAAAGGTCACAAACCACGCAAATGCTTCCTTAACAACTCCAGTCAAAACAGACTTGTAGATATAGGAGAACAGTAATCAATATTCTTTCTGTGGGCGAAGAAGGAGTATATGTGTGTAGGAAGGGGGGCTGGCGACTTAAAAAAGTTGGAGAATAGTCGCTGGAGGCATCACAGGCTCGCCTTGGTGAGATAAAGACTGTACAAACTAAGACCGAGTACACCCATATCTTACATAAGGACACTAGTATTCAATTTTAACATGAATTAGTAAGTACTTTTCTTCTTCAAAGTAAAGCACTAGGTTGTACAATCAATTATTGTGCTGCTAAGTGATTTTTGAGTTCTGTGATCGGACACCCTTACTCTACCTCTTGAGAAGCCTGTGACTGCTTGCCATTGGTGCCCCTGAGATTTCTTCCATCAGGGCCAGATTAAATTCTTTGTGGAATGCAAGGCAGAATTTGGAGAACAGAACACAGGGGACTACACTATTTACAATCACAACTCTGGGTACTGCATCCAACCACCCCCTGATCAAATATGAAACATACAGTAGAAAATAGAAGGGCTTATATCAAACATATACAAAATGCTCCTTCATAGTCAGCAGATGCACACATGCCCATTCTAAAGCCTACCAAAAAAGGGAAACTGCCTAAAAATTAATTTATCAGTGGTATATGACTGCAACGCCTATATAGAATCTTCCCAGTGGTTTCTGCTAAGTGCTGGAGATGTGGCGCTTGGATGGGCATCTACCTTCATATCTGGTGGAAGTGTGCACACTTAAAGGAGGTACTGGGGCACATTAATAAGGTTTCTGGAATCCAGATAATGGAGGACCCAGACTTGAACCTGTTGGGAGCCATATCACCTCAGCTGGAAGGCATGAGCAGGACTGCTGGGGCAACACTTCTACGCCAAGGCTCCTCCCTCTGGCTATACTATGGCCAAATGAGATGGTTTGTACAAAATGGGTGAGGGTCTGACTATCATTTACCACTCCGCTCTCACTTGTACAGCTTTATACGCTCCAGATTTCCCCTTGAGAAAAGGCGTGCTACTTACTATTAAGCCACATTTTGTCTCCTTCTTTGGTGCTCTCATTTACCAACAACCCACCTGGCCACTTTTCAGGAGATTTTAATCATCATGTTAGAACCCCAATAACCGTGCTTCAGAAGCCTTCAAAGATATTTTCTGAACTCTGGACCTAGCCTATAAGGTCTTACATCCCACCTATTATCAGGGACACGCTAGGACATTTTTCTCTGATCTTTCTAGTTTACAAACTCAGGTTACATATTCCCTTTTGTGAACAGATCCCTCTTCTATTCCTTTCTTTCTCAGCTTTTTCAAATGCCACCAGAGTAACCGCACATCATCACTGGTCTAAGATCAGAAACTCTAAACTTCCTACAGCCCTTAAAGACTACCTCCTCCCCCTCAAGAACAATAGATTTTCTGCTTGCAGTGTTTTGAATGACTGAGTGTCCATGCTTTTGGCACTATTGCCCCTTTCCAATCATTTTGCTCACATGGTCTCACTCTCTCTGCCTCCTTATATGTCCATAAGAATAATAGGAGGTCCATGTCGCCCAAATGCATTTCTAGTAGTGCTTGATGGCCTTTATATAAGTAACATTGGTTGGACGGTTTAATAAATAATTGTCTACATAACACGGAAGCTTTTTTACAGTACCTTTCATCCGTCAAACGCAACTGTTAAAAGCTTCAATGCTTTGTAGACAATTGATTATTAAACCTTCCAACCAATGTTACTTATATAAAGGCCATTAAGCACTACTAGAAATGTATTCGGGCCACTTGGAGATCCTATTATTATTATGAAATACCCAATGCCGCCAATTGTCCCTTGGAAATAATTTCTAAGGAGCATTTCTACTGCGTCCTTTTTCCGGGATATATATATATATTTTTTTTTTTAAATAGGCATTACGAGAAAATACCATTTGAGGTGGGGTCCATGAGTTCTTTCACCAGGGTGCCTCAGGACTTGGCTAAAGTGGCCCATGATGAGAGAGACTCCCAAGGCGCACCATCACACTACCTCCCGTCTTGCTTCCTGATCCAGGAACCAGGTAATGCTAGAAGCAGGAGGGAAGACCAGGAGGCAGCCGACTTTCCCACCATCAGAAGGAAGGGTGCGACTGGAAGGCGTGGAGACAGCCTAATCAGCGTGGGCTTTGGGGCTTTCAAGCAGTTCCAGTAATCAATGCATAGGTGTCCCATAAGGACACCTGTTAGGAGTGCCGGCGGGGGCATTCAATATTTTGAGAAGGGAAATGAAAAGGATAAAACTAGCGGCCACATCAAATAAATCACCACAGGCTGAAAGCCTGCCATAAGAAAATGTGCATATTCAGGAACAATGCAATCTATAGTGCAGGTGGCAGCCAGTAGCATACCACTTGCCCTCCATACAACACTGCCACATGTTTGGAGAAAGCGTCATGGTGAGCTTTCTGAGCTGGTGCTTTATAAACCCAAGATCTTTTGGTGTGTCTTTTGAGTGTGACGACCCATTGAGTTTCCGTCCCTCAGTGGTTGCTAGGCACCGCTAAATCAATGGAAGAAAATTAGTTTCATTAACATGCTCACTCTTTCCTACTTTTTTTTTTTTTAACCCCTTCAGTGCCCATGACGAGCTGGACTCGTCATGGGCCGCGGTGGCGCTGTGCCCATGACGAGTCCAGCTCGTCATAGACCCCGCCCGCTAATGCAACGGCCGGCACTGGGCGGGGAAAGGGGCGGGCACTGAAGGGGTTAAAGGAAAAATATGTCAAAACCCATATGCATGGCTTTTGAATAGTGAAAGTGAAAATCTGTGCATATTTTCCCTAATATCTTGCTATGTTTTTTCCTACTGAAATGTTGATTTCCGTACCGTTTAATATAAGGTGAACACCATGTTACTAAGCCAGAAAGGCCCGAATTTTTATAATTGTATACCATCATTGTTACAGGCATATATGGATGTACTGTGGTTTTGAGGGTTAAGGTCTGAGGGCGCACAAACAATTACAGGTACAGCTGCGAGGGTATAGTCTCTTTTAAGGGTCAACGGACTTAGTCTGGCAAATTGGTGATGGGCTTGGAGCATCAACTGGTGCACCTTGTCTTACTATATGTGGAGGTCACTGAGAAGGTCCTCTTTCCACAATAACCAACGTACGTATGACAGTGCACTTATATTAGAGGGGACATAGCTATAACAAACCGATGACTAAAATAGTGGGAGAGAGGGCTTTAATGAAAGTGGATGGATGGAAGTGAAAAGGAAGTAACAGCAAGAAAGGAAGGAAGGTCAGTGGGTGAAAGGATGGGTGGAATGTAGGTCAGGTAGCATAGAATATGCAGGGTGGGGTAAGCATGGAGCGAGGAGCTGCATCAGCAGGGTTTTAAGATCAAGGAAATCAAGGGGTGAACACTCTCCACATGTGTCTTTCAATTAAGCGGTTAAGAGTATTTTTTTTGGAGGCAAGATGGCCGCTGGTGGTTTGCAGTGAGCAGTCGCATCTCACTCCTCCTCCTGATTGCAGAAGAGATGGAGTAAAAATCCTCCCAATACGGAATGAGAGTCGGGTACTGGTTAGGAGGAATAGGCTTCAAGAACACTTTGGCTACATTTAAAAAGTATGCTCTGGGCGGATTACCTTGGAAGATAGTTCGATTATTTCAGGGAAAGCCTACGACAGCTTTGGAGTGGCACAAAATGCCTCCCCGTATCATCAAGGGGAGCGATGTAAGTAAAGACAGCAAAGACAGCACGACGAAAGAACAGCCCAACCGGGACAAACATGAGTCAAAATCAACAACTGCATCGCGACCCAGCATTGCACTTACCGCAAAGAGACTAGCTGGAAAGAAGACTGGTGAGTTGCACGGTGCTGGTGAGCTGCAAGGAAATCCCGAAGGATCGGCTGTCTCTAGCGATCCTCGCGACTCGAGAAACCTGCGATCCGATAAAGCGGGGAGAAAAGAAACGCTATTAAGACAACCCTCGGTATCAGAGTTTCCCCCTAAAAGGTGCGGGTCGCTTGGATCGAGGGAACGCCGGTAAGCGCGTCAAAGAGAACGGTCCTGAGCCACAGAATCCCCGCGAAACGGAGGTCGCTAGGCAACCGGACCTAGCGTCAGTCCTGGGACTGCAGTGTACGGACGTGGGCGGTACTATCGAAGAGGAGCAGGCCGAGGTTGAATGCCTGGAAGAACCAAAGGAGAAACCCAACTCGGGCTATGAAATTCTGTCGGCGAAAGGAAATATTAATGTGAGTCAGCATGTGGAGGCTTTGGAGAATTCTATAATACATGGACATGGTGAGTTGGGGGATAAACAAAATATGAAACTGACACCCTCGGAGGCGGAAGCCGGAGGTTTGACGCTCTTTTTAAAAATAAACACTTACTTGTTATTGTTTATCTGTTTTAAACGACCTGAACTTGATCTAAAAGGACAGGCTACCACCCCACTTACAGCGGACATAGCGCTGTCTGGTGCCAGAGTCGGAGCACGTACGCCTCACCCTCGCGACACGAGGCCACGCCCCCAGCCAGGCCACGCCCTTAACCTTTCTCCCTAAATGTGCCTCCAGCACAAGTGCAGCGGACGAGCGCAGCGGGAGCACCGTTTGCGCGCCGAAGGCGCGCTTAAGGCAAGCCCGTCTGCGCCCGTCCGCGATCGCACGCGGTCTAGGGCTATACCCCATGTCCCTCGTGTGAACCATACACGGTGGAGTAAGTCAGAACTGCTAGCGCTTTGCCCTAGCACTACTGAGCTGTGCAAGCACAAACTAAAAGCAGAGGACAACATAGGTTGCGAACATTGTCACTTCTCCTATGATCCTGGTAGGAGTATGGCCACTACGGACAACACCCTAGAATGCGGACTGATTAATGTCCGCTCTTTACGCAAACACAAGCTAGATCTATACGATCTACTTACTGAAACACAATGGGACCTGACATTTCTAACCGAAACTTGGCTGGATGAGGAATCCACGCCTGACGCCCTAGAGGCACTCCCAGAGGGATATACAATATACAGACAAGACAGACCCATAGGCAGAGGAGGGGGCATTGCAAGAGTTGCACAGGAAAGTCTACGCTGCCAACTTAATCATGTGCCTATCTTGGACAGTGAGGCAGGGAGCTTCACAATAAAAGTGAACAACAACCACACACTGGAAGGAATGTTAATTTACAGACCCCCCGGCCCCTCAACTAGGTTCGAGGAGAGTCTAGCTGAATGCATTATAGAGACCTCGATATGCAAAAATAAATTCATGGTACTTGGTGACCTTAACCTCCATTTCAACAATCCATCCGACAACACCAGTAAAAACCTCTGCCAAGTATTAGAAGCTTTACAACTAAATCAAATTGTAAGCGGGCCCACCCACCAGTTAGGGAACTTACTAGATCCCATATTTGTTAACTGGGGGGGGAAGTAGAAGCGAAGACTCCCATCCCTATCCCCTGGTCGGATCATCACCTGGTACCTTTCACCATTCAAATTCCTGAAGGTAGAGCCCGACAACCCACAGCATTATACCACCTAAGGCGAAAATGGGCCTCCTTCTCCCAGTCTAAGTTCTGCGAGGAACTAACAAAAGGAGGCGACCCAGGGGGAGATGATGTAGACACAGCTAACTCCAACCTCTGCAAACGCATCAACGATGCACTAGATCTCACAGCCCCGCTATCCGAAACTAATCCCAGTGACCGTGCTCAAAAAACCGCACCCTGGTTTACTACTGAACTGCGGAATGCTAAAACCTTATTGAAGAGAGCTGAAAGGCAATGGCGTCGGGCTTTCTCCAAAGATACTAGAGAGGTCTACCTGTCAGAGAGGCGAGTCTACCATGGACTGATTAGAAAGGCGAAAACTACACACTATGAGACTAAGATCAACGAAGCAGGTAACTCGACGAAGGAGTTATTTCTACTTTACAAAACTCTCTCTAGTGGAAAATCCGCCACTGTCCCTGATGACTGTTCGCCTGAATCTTGTGACAGAATCGCAGACTTCTTTGCTGAGAAAATATCTCAAATTTACTCGGCTTTCCCAACTCAACCCACGAATGGGATAGAGTTTGTAGAAAACTCTAGGGATAGGGGAAACTCACCCACCCTTACCAACTTTGTTACCCCACCCACAGAAACTCTCCTAAAAATCTGCAGATCTGTAAAGTCAGGTTCCCCACGGGACCCTACCACTCCCAAACGCCTAAAAGACAGCCTGGGGGCCTTGGAGCCCTACATTAGGCATCTACTGGATGTGTCTTTTACGACAAAGACGGTGCCTAAAGAATGGAAAAAAGCGGTGGTCCTTCCTCTCAGGAAAAAACCTACCATCAGCTTTGATAAATTAGACAATTTGCGGCCCATCTCTCTCTTACCTTATCTGGCCAAGGTAGCAGAAAAAACGGTCAATATCCAACTTATGGATTTCATAGACAAAGCTGCCTTACTGCACGACACCCAATTTGGCTTCCGCCCCCGCCATTCTACGGAATCGGCACTACTGACGGCTGTGGAATCCCTAAGACAGCGGGTGGATGAAGGTCACACTATGGCCCTTATCCTACTGGACCTGAGTGCGGCATTCGACACTGTAGCTCACTCCACCTTGCTACAGTGTCTGAATGATGGAGGTATAACTGGAGCCGCACTCCAATGGATCCAATCCTTCCTGACGGGGAGAAGTTTCCAGGTCCGTCAAGGGGACCACTATTCCCGAGACATAGAATTGGGTCAGGGCGTTCTTCAGGGTTCGTCCCTGAGCCCAACTCTTTTTAATCTCTATGTCTCCCCAGTGGCTCCAATTGTAGTGGGACACGGACTACAAATTGTTACCTATGCCGACGACACACAGTTAGTTGTATCCCTCTCGCGTACACCCGGCCTTGCTATGGACAGTTTCAGGGCTTGCATGCAAGATCTTGCAACCTGGATGTCCACCAATTGCCTGAAATTAAATGGCAACAAGACCGAGGTGCTCGTGGTGGGAGGCAGCCCTTCTGTCTGGACGTCGGCATGGTGGCCACCTTGTCTAGGTGAGGCCCCCACACCTCGGAAAGAAGTCAGAAATCTCGGGGTCTGGCTAGATACTGACCTGTCTTTCGTACCACAGATCAACAGGGTGACGGGCATTTGCTTCAGTATTCTAAAAACTCTGCGGAAGGTCCTAATTCTCCTTCCTACGGCCGCCCGCAGAACACTGGTGCACGCCCTTGTCACCTCACGCCTAGACTTTGGCAACCTACTTTATTTGGGAGCTACCTGTAAAGCGATAAATCGACTTCAGGTGCTACAGAATGCTGCAGCCCGCCTTATCTTAAACCTCCCTAAAAGATCGAACTCCAAGGCCGCCCTCCAGTCACTCCATTGGCTGCCGGTGAGGAGCAGAGCTGAATTTAAGTCCCTCTGCACCTGCCACCGTATCCTCGCTATGAAGGCGCCAGCACCACTCCAGAACCTCATTACAAGGTATGCACCAACTCGTGCATTGCGCTCCTCGCAAGGAGGCTTGCTTAAGGTCCCTAGGGTGAAAAAGGCCCGTATGGGAGGTAGATCCTTCCGATACCTGGCGGCAAAAAGCTGGAATAATTTACCTCTCAACCTCCGACTGGACCCCTCCGAATCTAGTTTCCGGAGGAAATTAAAAACTTACCTCTTCTCAAAATAGTGGGCTCCTCCCCTACTGCTCCTTCAGAGTGCTTCAGTTCAGCGCGGGGACACGCATTCTGCGTAACCAGGCGCTCTATAAATGCCCCTTAATAATAATAAGACAACAAGGGGGCGCTGAATCTGAGGCATCCCTCGAAGAGGACACTTCAGTTCACTTGTTGGTTAGGGAGCCAGGCGGGGGGGTGCTTCACCAGATTACTTTTTCTCAGTCAATGAGGACTCGGAGCCTATAACTCAAAGCGAGGATAGTTTTGATGAGACCTCCGCCTCAGGGAGTAGTTCTGCACCCCAAAAATGTACCTTAAAGAAACGGAGATCACGTAGGAAGCCGAATTCCCTAGGAAGCCCACCTGACCCCACAAAAAAGTTATTGTGGGATTACTCAGCTACCTCACAGACATATCATGAGGCTACTAATACGGCTGCTCCACCTGTTGGGGAGGAATCACACCAATCGAAACCACAAGAAACCTCAATGGATTTACTATTTAGTACTCTTAAAAGTATGCAGAATGAGGCAAGGGCTGAGGCACGGAGGTCAAGGCAAGGGTTGAATAAAATCCATAACTCATTGAGGAAAATAAATAAACTGTATGAGGAGGTTTCGGAGAGAGTCACGCAGGTGGAAGAAAGAACAGTGAGACTTGAAGATGATTTGAGCAGTATACGGAGATTTAAGGAAGAGCAAAGTAAAGTCTCTGAGGACATACAGTGGAAGCTGGAGGACTGTGAAAATCGGCAGCGCCGCAATAACAAGACTTTTGGGGGTGGAAGAGGGGATTGAAGGCCAAGATGTCAGGATGTTTGTGGTCAACTTGTTTAAAGGCGCTTTTCCAGAGCTTTCTGCATGGCAATGGGAAACCGAAATTCAGAGAGCTCATCGGTTTCCTTTAGTGGCTAGAAAAGATCAGAATCCACGACAGGACATTAGACCTAGAGCTATACTCTTGTTTGTAGGCAATTTTTTATTAAGACAACAGATATTGGAGAAAGCGAAGCCGGATTCTAAGCGTACATTTAATGGCGTAGCTTTTTTTGCAAGGCCTGACTTTTGTCACATAACTGTAGAGCGAAGATGGAGGCTGAGGCAGTTGATAGCACCTATACAAGCCTTAGGCTCAGAAGCCTACTTACTTTATCCCGCCAAACTAAAAATAATCACTAAAGGCCAGATGAAAATGTTTTTTTCTGAAATAAAAGTCAAAGAGTATATGGTGGAGGTGTTGGGGTATAAGGATAGGGGGAGTTAGTAAAAAAAAAAAAAAGGGGGATGTAAAAAGTCAGGTTGGGAGGACATGAAAGTTGATATTTGGAGGAGGGGGCGACAACTGCATACCTAAGCGATCACACATAGGTCATGGCTGACCTATTTGCCTGTACGGGGGGGAGGGGGGTTGGGGGGGTAGGGAGGGGGTTGGAGGGGGGTTGGAAGGGGGGAGCACACGAAAAATGCAGCATACTTGGTCTTTTTCAGCACAGCATAGGTTGCTTTTTGTTCGGTTTGTTTATTTCATTAGTGGTTAAGATAAGATTAACACACAGGGTATTCTAATGACATGCAAAATTGCTTCGATCAACATCTGTGGCCTCAACGATGTCCATAAAAGATTACGAGTATCTGCCCTATTGAGAACAATGAATTTGGACTTAGTCTGTCTCCAAGAGACACATATAGAGGGGGGTAGGGGATTTCTGTTGGAGCAGCTGGGGTTCTTTTTATTGGCTAACACTAAGCAGGGGACTAAAACTAGGGGGCTTGCGGTGTTGGGTAAAAACAGGGACATGATAATAAAGAGAAAAAGAGAAGATCAGTGGGGCAGATGGGTGATTTTGGAAATTATATTTAGAGGGGAAAGGTTCACGCTGGTCTCAGTTTATGGATCCACTGAGGATGACCCTGAGATGTTTCAATTCTTAGATACAGAACTAGCTTTGTGGCCCGAACCGATTATTTGCTGTGGTGATTTCAATATTCACTGCCAGATTGGAGCTATGGGTTATACTGGTAGGAAAAAGAAATCTTATAGGGCATTACAGGACTTGACAAAACATAATTCACTGACAGACCTTTGGGCCACTGCTCATCCTTTTAAAGATGGTAGCACATTTTTCTCTGCACCCCATAGTGTCTTGGTTAGATTAGATTATTTTTGGATTTCTAACTCTTTGGTTAATAGATCGCAAATAGAAAAGCATCCTCGGATTGTATCTGATCACAACCCACTGACTCCAACTGTAAAAATGGGCAACCTGCGGGAGAAGGATTCTGTTTGGACATTTGAGAGGGCCCTGCTAAAGGAGGAAGCATATATTCTCCGTATGAAATCCTGGATTAGGAATTTCTGGGAGATTAACAGGGGGACGGCAGATCCTGGAATGGAATCGGATACTTTTAAGGCAGGCATACGAGGGGAAACGCTGAGTTACTCATTTTATAAACAGAAAAAGGAGAGGGCAAGGCACAATGAAGTAATCATGGAGTTAGCTAAAGCAGAAGAAGAATTATATTTAGCGATACAGGCTCAACAGCCTGTGGAGCTGCAGAGTTTAAAAATAGTTAGTTTGAAAGCGAGAGCAGTCGAGAACATTGCTAGCAAGGCGGCAGCCAGATACCTAGCAAAGAGAGAGGAAGCCTATGAGTTGAGTGAGAGAGTGGGGCACATATTAGCTATCCGTGCTAGGCAAAAAGGCTCGGCGGCAGAGATTAAAAAGATTGCGGATGCTCAGAGTAATATGGTTACGGAGCCTGCGGGGGTTAGAGAAGTGTTCAGGCAGTTTTACGAGGACTTATATAGATTAGATAAGGATTTAGCCTCGGGGGAAATTTTGAACTATCTTAATAATATTAGGCCAACCCTTCTTCCGGATGAGGACAGAGATCTGTTAGATGTACCAATTAAACTGGAAGAAATGATGGGGGCACTAAATAGTCTTCCTGCTGGTAATGCTACGGGTCCAGACATGATCCCAGTTGAATTTTATAAAGTATTTAAAGACGAAATAGGCGCAGAATTCCTATCTATTATGCTTCAGGCACAGAAAGGGGATTCTATTCCTAATACATGGGGAGGAGCCGATATTGTTGTTATTTTGAAAAAGGGTAAAAACCCATTGGCACCATCCTCTTATAGGCCCATTACCCTAATGAACTCAGATGTCAAGGTCTACTCTAAAATACTCGCGATGAGATTGGCGGCTATAATTGAGACCTATTAGTCCTATACAACATGGCTTCATTCCGGGTAAGGGCACGACAACATATTAGGCAGATACTTACCCTCTTTGACGCCGTGGAGATCCTATGGCGGTACTTTTACTGGATGCCGAAAAGGCGTTTGATAGGGTCTCCTGGGAATTCTTATGGTCTGTCTTGAAGTGGTATGGATTTGGCGAGAAATACATCAGAGCCATTCAGACCCTATACAATAAACCTTCGGCTAGAATTAGGGTTAACAGAGGTCATTCAGCTATTGTGCAAATAGAAAGAAGGACTAGGCAGGGGTGTCCATCTTCCCCCCTTCTGTTCGCGCTGTATATGGATCCCTTTCTGCGTAGATTAGAAGATAATGCCAACATCCCACCGGTAATAATTAATAATTTGGAAATCAAGACGCAGGCATATGCGGATGACGTCGCAATTATTACAGCTAACCCCACCCTCGCTATGAGTGCAGTAGAATTGGAAGCTCAGTATTTTGGTCAGGTAGCAGGCTATAGCCTCAATAAAACAAAAACACAGATTGTAATGAATCCATATGTACTATGTGACGATAATAGGGTAGTTAATTGGGCAGTATATCTGGGAATAGAGGTATCGGCAGATCTGGAGAAAGTAGTCGAGCAGAATATAACTCCCCTAATGGTGAAAGTAAAATTAGATCTAGATAGAATGAACAACTTACATCTGTCCTTATTGGGATGTACGAATGTTATTAAAATGATTATACTCCCTAAATTTCTCTACTTATTTCGCGCAATACCACTGTTTTTTGGGGCAAAATGGTTTCAGGCTTTAGAACTACTGCTAAATAGATTTATTTGGGCCCATGGAAAGACTAGGAGGGCGTATAGATTTACGACTCTCCCAAGGGAAAGAGGAGGGTGGGGGGGCTCCTGATTTCAGGTTATATTATTTGGCTACAGCGTTGCAATACATGCAGGGATTGATTGGCGGTGGGGTACATCCTAGAATTTTTAGAACGTCAACCGAGGTGTATGCAACAGTTTTGGGGTCGGAGGCCGAGAATTGTTTTTTAAACTGCACGGATTTCTCTTATTTTAAAAGAACAAGGTTTAAGACAGTTATCGCCGCCGTTAATATCTGGACAGCTTTCCTGAAAAAATCTGGGATGGGTAGATATAATAGATATACCCGTATGTTTAAGAATAAGTCCTGGCCAGGGGATATTTTTGCAGACTCAGTCTTTGCAACTTGGGAATACAAAGGGATTAGAAGTATAGGGGACAATGTTGGTTCAGAGGGAATTGTGCAGTTTGCTGATTTAGTAACTAAATATCATATAGACAGTAGGAGTTTTTTTTTAAATATTTACAGGTGAGAAGTTTGCTAAATACTAAGCGAGGAGGGACTATAGGGTTTAAGAATAATGAAATTTTGGATATGATTGAGAAGGGGGAGACTGCAAGATACACAGTTTCTATGCATGCCTTGCAGCTGGTAAAAAAGATGATCTTGATAAATATGGCAGCAAATGGGCTACAAAGTTGGGCATTGAGACTGCTTGCTTTCAGGAATCATTGGATTTGGGGTATACAGTTCTCTGCTCGGCACCATTACAATCACAGCATTATAAAACCCTATACTGTCTGTATTATACGCCAGCTAGAATAGCACAATGGGGTGGCACTTTAGGGACACAATGCGCACGGTGCAATCAACCACAGGCGGATTTAATTAATATTTTTGCTACCTGCCCTCAACTTTCCACATTGATTAGAGAGGTGGAGGGATTTCTGATAAGGCATGTAGGAATTCGAATTACAATTACACCTACTGTGGCTCTATTGGGAATAATAACAGAGTGAGGTCACTAGTCGAGAGTTTATCTTTGTTGCTATGGCAGTATTTCGGCTTGTGATAGCAAGAGCATGGCTTGATAAATTACCTCCCACAAGGAATCAATGGTTGTCTAATCTTTTGTCAGCCTATAACTTAGAAAAAGGGATTTACGAGCGCAAAGGTCGAAAGGGGAGGCAGTTGGGTTTGAGAATTTGGGGTCCAATACGGAAATGGAAAGACCAAATGGCGTAAACATTTTGCTATGTTGTTTTGATTACCCCACCTGAAAGAAAGACTGTGGTATTATTTAAGCTATTTTTTATAATAATTTGTATTTGTCTTTTTTTTTTGGGGGGGTATTAATTGATGGATGCTATGCTATGCTGTGCTGTATTGTAATATTCGGTATGGAGTTTTTAATAAAAATATTTTTAAAAAAATAAGAGTATTTTTTTTAATTTCAAAATTGACCACTGTTAGAGCATACAAAAAACAAAAAAAAAACAGCACAGGTGCTTGGGGAACTAAACAAAAGCATAACCCAATATAAAATAGAAAATATAATGGAGTAAATTGATTAGATTGTTTAACTGGTGCCTACAGTTTAGAAAATGGAATACTGTATGCAAAAGACACAGTTGGGTAAGTGTTTTAAAGGCAGTGTGTACCTTCCGTCTTCAAGTTGCAGAGCTCGTACTCCTGCCAAACAGGCTTCTGTATTTACTCGACTTAAATCATCGCCAAGAATAAGCAATGATGATATTGCGGTGTAGGTCATTGCTATGTGTCCGCTGTCGTAAGGATGTGCTACACTTGGTCCCTGGAACAACACAGAGAAAATATGCACTTTTTATTACCTATGTGAAAATTATTCCACCATTTTCAGAAGAGGTACGCATACATACTTTACAAAAAGCATGATACTGTATTTGAAAAATTAACCAAAGCGTTAAAAAAATATTTATCTAAAAGTTGGGAGAACGCAATCACACTAGAGTAATCATATAATTATCATATATTTTATGCACAACACTCTCACTCTTACCGTACAACTGTCCACCGCCCACATTGTTAGTCTTTTGCAAACTTATGTTCCCCATCCTGGTCTCAAGCATATTTCACTCTCCTACATTCGGCTTCTCGACCTCATATAATGTTTTGTTAAAAACGCACAAACGAATGCTGTATTAAGTCATAACATTTAAGCTCTTTAACATTTGCATGATTCACATCATTTGAACGTTTCATCTCGTTATAAAATAAAAGATTTAATCAAAATGATTCACAATAATTATCTGATGATGCTTTTGCATATTTTATATTTTGTAAAGATACATGAACATTACTTACTTTAGATGGATTGAATGGTATTCCAAGGTAAGATGAGCCACGGAATCCACAGTGGCTTAAATTTGATCCTAAAATGAAATGCAATAAAAGCTTAAGTTACGCCATAAGAAGGATGCCTAAATAAAGTTGTAGTGCTGCCAAATACATTTAAAGAACTGTCAGTTATTGCTTTATTTTAGGGCTTTGAGGAGTTGCAAAAGCAACAAATACTGCATAGGCAGCCATTATTTGATAAATATATCTCTGTTTGATATCATTGTGCTAGTGGGCACAGGGACTGTAATATTGTAGAATCGAAGGAATTCACTTCAGAATCGGAAATAGTGAAATGTCTTCTTTATTGAAGTATTAGCTTAACGGACCCGCAGGGAAAGAGCTGTTGCTCTGAAGATAGGCAAGCCAGAATATACAGAGAGGAGGTATTCTAGAATACTAGAAAGTATTCTAGAATACAAAGAGAAGAGGAGAGAAAGAGGAAAGACTAAAGAGAATGTTACACCTCTTCCCCTTTACAGGAGAAACAAAAGTTACAAAATTGACATTTCAAACAAATAATATTGTTAAGCATTTACAAATTAACCAGTTTAATATACAAACTTCTATATAAACTTATGACATGATAAAATCCTTAAAGTGGGCAGGTAGCTTACAAATCCTTCTGGAAGCCAAGTTAGAAATACAACCAGAAGGACTTGTTGAAGGGGTAAGATTGACAAAATCGTCCTGAGGTATAGAAATAGACGTATTACTTTGAGAAACTAAGTTGGGAGTTTTAGAAAAAGAGGCTGGAGACTCAAATAGAATATAAGCCTCTGAATCAGAAGTAACTGCAGTTTTGAGGTAAATCTTGGCTCGTTCTTCTGAGATAGAAACAAGTCTATTTTTGCTCCACCATCTTCCATCTTGAAGAAGACAAGAACTAAGACCAACTTTAACAATCTTGAAAGGAGTGGTAAAGGAAGATTCACCTTTCCTGACGCTATAAGGTTTTTTAATTAAAACCCATGAATCAGGAATAAAATCTTTAAA
Source organism: Triturus cristatus (assembly GCF_964204655.1). NCBI lineage: Eukaryota > Metazoa > Chordata > Amphibia > Caudata > Salamandridae > Triturus > Triturus cristatus. The sequence continues at coordinate 685,725,758 of NC_140581.1, read as the reverse complement.
TTGAGAATGTTTCCGAGCATCAAAATGAAACTTTTGTTTATTTTGAGCCAAAGTGACAGTTTGGCGTAATACTTTCCTTTTTCTTTGAATTTCTGATACTGTTAGAAGAGGAGGAATACTTTTCTAACCAAGAAGGTAAGAGTAAAGTACGACATTTCCTACCCCTCAACAACTCAAAAAGGTGTGAAACCGGTTGTAGAGTGACACGAAATGCGGTATGAATTCACCTTTTCTTTAAGAAAAAGATTAACATCTAAACCAGATGAAATAGCAGTTTGAATTCCTTCCTTCAAAAAACAATTAGCCCTTTCAACAAGACCATTAGCCGCAGGACTGTATAGAGCTACTTGAATATGTTTGACATCCATAGAATTCAAAAAATCTTTCATGGCATGTGAAACAAAATGGGTCCCATTATCAGTCACCAACTCTTTTGGAGGACCTTCAAGTGAAAATACAGACTTAAGAAATTGCAACACGGTCTGTCACAGGGGGCGTGGCTTAGGCAAGATGGCCGACCGGACCTAATCCGAGTCGGCTCCCGTGCCACTCTGAACTCACCCCGGTTGCGGAGCTGTTTCAGGGACCCAGGGCGGACCTACTTGCTGCCGACCGCCCCAGCTAACGACGGGGCACACGCCGCCATGTACCTGATGGGCTCCCAGGTCCTCTGAGGTGCCCACCACCGGACGATCACGGCCGCGGCTGGCCTCCGCAAGATGGCGGCCCCCAGGGCGATAACCGCGTTGCATGCAAGCTACAGACAAGCCGGCAGGGATCGGAGCGCGGCGGGCCGCCCTGCTCCCCTCTGGGTGCCCGCGCTGTAACCCGAGTGCGGCTTGGAGCGCCGAGGCACGATCATCTGCACGCCAGGAGCTGCGATCCCACGACGGACGCCGACGTGGCGGAGGGCTTCACAATGGCGGCTCCCGAGGCGGCGGCTGAGTTGGGGGCTCCTCGGCACGCTGGCGACGGGCTGTGAAGAGGAAGCCCCGATTGACCTCGCTCTGGCGTCGCGGACGCAGCTGGGGAGCGGTGCCGCCTTTGGAGCTTTTGTCCAGCGAACTGGCTAGAGGAGACACCCCGGACCCTCGGGTGAGTGCTGCGCCCACCCCTGCCGTCCAAGGGAGACCCCATCTGGGAGTACCGGGACCCCCCCGCACTTAGTACCTTCAACCGGGGCGCACATTTCCCGAAGCGGGAGAGAGGGAGTGGCCCGGGCTCGGCGGTGGTGGCAGTGGAGGTGCCCTCCTTGCGGGGCGCCCGGGTGGGCCCCGGGACCCGTGCAGCGGAGGCCGCGACTTTGGCAAGGGGGCCCAGTGGCGACTGACGCGCAGACACGAAGTACCCTGGAGGCTGGGGCTCAGCTGGGGGCCCACTGGTGAACACCTCAGTCCCCGCGGTGCACCCGCTATCGCTGCAGCGCCCGCCTGGAGAGCCTGGTGCGCCATCATGGGATAGTCGTGCTCCCTTTCATTGGAAGTGTGCTGTGGCTTGCCGGGGGGGGGGTCCCTATGCCTGCCAAGAAGGGACACGCCAAAAGAAACGCGACGGTGACCGCCTTCTTTGGCCCAGCGGATAGGGGACCTTCCGGGGCGCCGGCCGACCCGTCAGGGGCAATGGCTCTGACCAAGGAGGATCTCCTGGCATCTCTGAAAGTCTTCAAGGCCGAACTCCGGGAGGAGATCGGCCGGGATATGCAGCGCTCCATCGACCAGCTGCGCTCCGACATCCAGGACAAACTGTCCGGCCTCCGGAAAGATGTCGATGCAGTGGGCACGCGAGTGATAGATTTAGAGGCCCAACATCAGGACTTGGGCGGCAGGTCTGCAGATCATTCGAGACAGATACAGGCCCTCCAGGAGCAGTTGACACAGACGCAGCTCAAGGCCGAGGACCTGGAAAACCGCGCACGCCGTGATATCCGCGTGCGCCACCTGGAGGAACGGGCGGAGGGCCCAGATCTTGAGGCGTTTCTGGAGGGCCTTTTCGCGGAGGTAGTGAAGCCACAAACTCTTAAAAATCAAGCTCGACCGGGCCCACAGGGTGGGCTTCCTGGCGCCTGGCGACAGACGACGACCGAGGGATAGCTTGGCTAAATTCCACTCCTATAAAGTCAAGGAGGCTGTCCTGGCGGCGGCTAGGTCGTCCCCGGAGGTTTCATTTCAGGGCTTCACGTTTTCCTTGTTTCAGGATCTTTCCCCGGCCACGCTGGCGAGACGTCAAGCCTTTAGGCCACTGACCACCAAGTTGAGAGCTGAGCGTATCAGATACCGATGGACTTTCCCCTTTGGCCTTTCTTTCGAATACAAAAACAAGCAGCGGACTGTGGTGGACCTCGCGGCCGGCCGGGCCCTGTTGGGTCTTTCCTCCTCGAGGGACGAGCAGGAGAATGCTGGAGGCACGGCGACCGGAGACCTTGGGGCGACAGCGGGGGAGTGGGCCACGGCGGGTCGCTCCCCTCCCTGATGGCTTCACAGGGGAGACCTTCCTGAGGAGCACTTAAGTACAGAGGGGGATCCTTGGTGCCTGCTGTAGACCCCATCAACTCCGCTTGGTGGATGCGCGGAGAGAGGTTGATGCCTGTTACGGGAGGGGGGTCACTCTGAGCAGCGGTCTACCCGATCCAGCCTGGTCCGGGGCCTGGGTTCAGCATTGGTGGATGTTTCCATCTCTTTTCTTTTTTTTATTTTTTTATTCTAGTTTAGAATTCTGCAACCGGGGTGGGGGTGGGCGGGTTGTCACGGCCCTCTGAGTTCTCTACTCCTTGATGGGATGTGACTTGGGGATCGCTTGGGTGTTCTTTCCTTTCTTTTCTCTCTTTCCTAGCTATCTTTCTCTTTTTCTGTCAGGGGGTGAGGGGGGAATTCCACGAGGGACGCAGGGAGTCGGGGAGAGGGAGACACGGGCCATGAGACATGATGGTGCTAGAAGATCGATACCTGACCCACGATGGCTTTGACCATAGGTTGCTGGAATGTGCAAGGGCTTAATTCCCCCCAGAAACGCCAGAGGGTGCTCAAATACATATCCGACCATCACCTAGACGTGGTTGCTCTCCAAGAAACACACCTTAGCAAGGGGGAGGAACATAGGCTCCGACATAGGTCATACCCACTCACATACAGTTCCTCAGCCACCACCAAGCATCGGGGGGTAATGTTGATGTTCCATGGCGGGGTGAAGTTCCAACCCTTAGATGTGTGTTCAGACAGGGAGGGGAGATGGGTGATGGTGAAAGGGATCATCAGGGGTCAGACATGTACTTTTACTGCGATCTACCCACCGAACGCGGGCCAGGCAGGGTTTCTGGCCACCGTGTGCACTAAATTGGAGCAGTTTGCGGAGGGCTCGGTCATCTTGATGGGGGATTTCAATCTTGTATAACATGCGGACCTTGACAGTTCTCGCGCGCAGCGGGCGGAATCGGGTTCCTTCTCCCTAGCTACCAAACGACGTCTCTCGGACCTGGGCTTATGCGATGCGTTGCGCACACTGCACCCTTCCACAAAAGATTATACTCATTTTTCGCATGTCCATCAATCTTAGTCACGTCTTGGTTACGTTTTCGTTAATCGCTTTCTGTCGGGCTCTCTGAGAGACGCGCGGATTCTCCCCCTATCTGTCTCTGACCATAGTGTGGTCGTGGTCACACTCCAGTGGGATGGCCCACGAGATCGCCAACCCAAGTGGTACTTTCCTGCCTCTCTCACTAGAGACGCTGTGCTGCGTAAGGCACTACGAGAGGCCATTGACGAATTCTTCGCTCTTAATGACGCAGAGGCAACTTCGGAGTTGACACGGTGGGATGCCTTTAAGGCGGTGATTCGGGGCAGATGCATCGCCCTTAACTCTACGCTCAATCGTCAGAGAGCGGCAGAACGTGAACGCTTGGAGGCAGAGCTGGTGGCGGCGGAGCAGGCACATAAGGCCAAGCCCTCCCGCATTACCATGCGGCCCCTTACAGCTCTACGGGGTAAATTGAAGGCGATATACACCAACCGGGCCGAGCATACTCTCTTGCGCCTGCGTCACGCATCGTATGCACAGGGGAACAAAATTGGGAGGCATCTGGCCCGACAGCTCCGCGTTAAGAGGGATAAGGAATATATAGAGGGGATAAGAGACACTGGCGATACGGTCATACACTCCGATAAGGGGAAGGCAGAATGTTTTCGTTCTTTCTACAGCAGGCTGTATACTTCTGACTCTCTTGAGGCCTCACTGCAGACTGAATATCTGCAGAGTTTGGCCCTCCCCAAGGTTTCAGCCTCCGCCAATGCAGACCTCTGTGCCCCCATCTCCCTAGAAGAAGTTACCAAAGCTATTATGGCACTCAAACTTAACAAAGCACCGGGGCCTGATGGCTTCACGGCCCTCTTTTACCGCACTTTCGCACCTGATCTGGCCCCGCACCTACAATCTTTATTTAACGCCATAGTCGCCCAGGGGGTGGTCTCGCCTTCTATGGCGGAGGCCGTAATCACGGTCATCCCGAAACCGGGGAAATGTAAAGATCAATGCTCCTCCTACCGACCGATCGCGCTGTTGAACTTGGACGCAAAGCTATACTCCGCTATTCTGGCCACCAGGCTCAACCCCCTTATGGCAGCACTGATTCACCCCGATCAATCGGGCTTCATTCCGGGGAGACAAACTCACGATAACACACGCCGTATAGTGCATCTGATAGAAAAAGCCTCCAAACGGCGCATACCGGCCCTCCTGGTCGGTCTGGATGCTGAAAAAGCGTTCGACCGGGTGGACTGGGAATTCCTATTCTCCACTTTGCGACAGATGGGCTTTGCAGATCCATTCATTGCAATGCTTCAGGCCAACTATCGGATTCCCACCTCGCGAGTCCAGGTCAATGGGACATGTTCGGCGCCTTTTACCCTCTCTAGAGGCACGAGACAGGGATGCCCCCTATCCCCCCTTTTGTTTGCCCTGAGCATCGAACCACTAGCACTGGCCGTCCGCCACAATCCGCAGATAACGGGCATCCCGTTTGCGGGGGAGGAACACAAAATATCTCTTTTCGCGGACGACGTTCTCCTCTCCCTCACTCGCCCGGCCACGTCACTCCCAACCCTGCACGCAGAGCTACAGCGCTTCGAACGGGTGGCGGGATTTAAGATCAACTTAGATAAATCCTACATTCTCAACCTTACGATACCCGCGGAGGAGTTCCCGCGACTGCAGCAGTGCACGACTTTCCGGTGGGAGATTGACTCACTTCAATATTTGGGGGTTCGCCTTACGCCGTCAGTGAGGATCTATATAGGGCTAACTTCCCCCTCCTTCTTGCTCGCATTAAGGCTGATCTGGCGCAATGGAAACCATTGTTTATCTCTTGGCTGGGGCGCATTCCCTCACTTAAAATGACGGTCTTGCCGAAGCTGCTCCACTTATTTCAGGCCCTCCCCATCGAGGTCCCTCTCTCATTTTTCTCGGCCATGCGCTCTCTCTGTTCCCGTTACATTTGGCAGGGGGGGGAGAGCCCGCCTGTCGTATTCTATGTTACGACGGCCACGCTCTGCGGGCGGCGCGGGACTTCCCGACTTCCACCTTTATTACAAGGCGGCGCAGCTGCGTGTGCTGATTGAATGGTCCAAACGGGAGTCCGATAAACATTGGTTACACATGGATAGGTCAATTGCGGGACGGACGATTTGGGACCTGGTATGACGCCGTAAACGAGATAGGCCAGATAACACATACGTTAGTACGCCTACTAGAACGACGTTGTGAGTATGGGACACTCTATCCCAAGACGAGCGATGGACCACTTTTCCTTCCCCTCATACCCCCATCCACGGGCACGCGGCCTTCCCGCCGGCCTTCATCAGGGGGCCTTTCAATGCTTGGGAGGAGGGGGTTGCTTAATGGTTGGGCATCTACTTAGAGGTTCTCGGCTGATGTCGTTCTCTGAATGTCGATCTGACTTTGGCCTTCCGCAAACTGAACACTATAGATATCTCCAATTACGCCACTGGCTCCAGTCGCCTGCCATGCAGATGGCGATCACCAGGCCCCAGACCCCGAAATTTATAAGATCTAACACTACCATGAAGGGGGCAATTTCTTTCCTATACGGTCATCTGCTGGCCACGGTGCCCTCGCCGACCCCCCGTTACCAGGCTACATGGGAAGAGGTGGTGAATAGGCCGATTGAGGAGCGGGAGTGGGAGGCGCTATGGTCCGACATCACGAAACACAACCACTCAATAGAACTAAGGGAAGCACACACGAAAGTGATGGTAGATTGGTATCTACACCCAGCTAAACTGCGGCGCATCTTCCCGGGCACCTCTGATCGCTGCTGGAGAGGGTGTGGGTTACTGGGGGACTTTCAGCACATCTGGTGGACCTGTCCGACTATTCGCCCTTTCTGGGAAGAGATACTAGCGCAAATCAAGACTATGTTGGGCTACCCGATCCCCACCTCTATTGAGACCGTGCTGTTAGGCCTCCGAGACCCCTCCTTACGCTACCAGACCAGAGCAGATAAGGCCATTATGTGGCTTTGCTTAGGGGCGGCGAAGGTGGCTAATCGCTGCCAACTGGAAGAAACAGGTGGCTCCCACGGCCTCGATGTGGCACTCTCGCCTTTGGAGGCTTCTAAGTCTAGAGAGAATGGCGGATATCTTTAGAGATGATTATGCCGCTTTCGAACTTAACTGGGGCCCGCTGGTGACATTCCTCTCTCGGGGTTTGCCGGCGGCTGTTTGCCTGCCACGGGTTAGGGGGCTAAGGTTATTCCAATTGTAGCCTACTGAAATCGCCACTAGTGGGACTCCCCTGGTAGCACTTTTCGGGGTCACGGCGCCGCCTGGATGGGGCCTTACCCGGCTCCCCGCTTTGGATAGCTTTGCCCCCGGCCCTGGGTCCTCGGATTCCCTCCTTGAAACTCTCCTCTTTCTCTCTCTCCATTGCTCTCGTCTTTCTTTCTGTTCTTTCTCTCTTTCTCTCAATGGGGGGTGGGAGGTGGGAGGGGGAGGGCTGGCGGGGAGTGGTCTTATTTTTCCTATAAAACGAGTTTGATATTTCATGGCGAAGAAGCTGCGACTTGCATGGACTCTTATTCTCTACATAGTCTGCGGACACCGGACTATTGGACCATAGGTTGTGCCCCTGGGGGATGCTCAGGGCATGATTCCAAGGCCTGCTTCGCTTCATATTTCACACCACTGTACCCCTATTTTAGCATACATTACTGTTGGTGAAGCCTGGCCTTTCCATGTCCGGGCCTGGGATAGTTCCTTTCGTTCTACTATTCCTCGTTTGCTGGTCCGTTCTGTGATATTACGTATGTCATGATCTGTATTGTCAGTTTGTTGCTAATAAATAAAATTTTGACAAAAAAAAGAAATTGCAACACACAATGAGTAGAAGCTGAATCCACAAAGGAAAAATATATCCATTTTGAAAAATAGTCAACTAAAATTAATAAAAATTTTGAAGAGTTAGGTAAAATAAAGAAGGGACCTGCGAAGTCCAAAGCAATTTTAGACCATGGGCTGTCTGGAAGAGGACCTGGACGAAGAGGATTCTGAGTGATTTTCCAATGCTTGTCCGAGATAACACATTGAGGACAAACATCTATAAGAGAGGAGACATGAGTATTCAATGAAGGCCACCAGTAATTTTCTCTGATTTTTTTACAAGTGGCTGTAACTCCAAGATGGCCTGCATGTTCAATAGAAATGATTCTGTTCCGAAGAGAACAGGGAGGAATGAAGCAACCATTCCCAGTGCATATGTCATTTTCTAACGACAACTCTGTTGCAACCTGAGCATAAGATCGTAACTCCTGAGGAATATTACGAATGGGAGGCCAACCTTTAATGATAAAATTGGAAACCTTTTTAAGAGTTTGATCATTTGCAGAGGCTTCAGTCCAATCCTTTTCTGAAATAGTACCATTAGAAATAGAAGTGTTGGAAACCGGGCAACCGGGTTAGCAGTCACCAGGTTCCCAGCACAGTGGTAGCTTGGCTCGAGCGGTTGGGGTCAGGCACCGTGTTAAGCGTACGTCACACCCTCACAATAACCATGCGTTCATCCGTTCCAAAAACGACACTACACCGTAAAAATTATTGGAGACAAGTTGAAAATATATATGTCTTTATCTTATTTTCTCTTAGTTGCAGGTTTCATAACATAAATACAATACAATGGGATTTTCCTTTAAAAGAGCAGGTCAAATAAATAATGCTACTTGGGAATTTCAATAAATAGGTTCAGGTCATCATTAAGCAAAGAATAATTAGATGTGCAATAAATACAGACGGTAAATAAATATAGTCAGTCAATAAATACAGTGCAAGAATAAATTAGTGGAAGACAATAAATAAAGCACCTTCAATAAATAAGGTAAAACAATCAATGACAATTACAGATCAGATCGTTTTCATGAGGTCACTTGGTCTTACTTTGCCCATACACAGCTTATGGTCATTTGGATGGCATGGGGATGTCCCACCTAGATTGGTCAAGGCTGGGGCCTAAGCTGAGGCAGAACAAGGGTAACCTAAAGATCTGGCCCTCCAAACTACACAGCTCTTAATGGATGTCACTGCACCAGTCTCAGTTCACCCCTGACACTCCCAGGCTGGTCCTAACACCCCTCTAGCCCCTAGAATGGTCTTTAGGACTCCACCGGGCCTCAGATGCCCCCTCTACCACTTACTGCCCTTTTCACGATGATCGGCTCTGCTCGGCGCCGTGTCGACGCCGTGAGGCGGCTCCGGTTCGATGTCGCTGGGCGGCCTCGACTCGATGTCGCTGGCCGGTCTCGACTCGATGTCGCTGGCCGGTCTCGACTCGATGTCGCTGGCCGGTCTCGACTCGATGTCGCTGGGCAGTCTCGACTCGATGTCGCTGGGCAGTCTCGACTCGATGTCGCTGGGCAGTCTCGACTCGATGTCGCTGGGCAGTCTCGACTCGATGTCGCTGGGCAGTCTCGACTCGATGTCGCTGGGCAGTCTCGACTCGATGTCGCTGGGCAGTCTCGACTCGATGTCGCTGGGCGGCCTCGGCTCGATGTCGCCTTCCGGCGTCGCAGGGTCACGGTCTCCCCGCTTCCGGGTGTCTCCGGAGTGCGATCTCCACTCCCGACCTCCGGCGCGCTTCACCTCAGTTTCCGGCGACTCCGGTGGGCGGACTTCACTCCCCCGTCGACGCCTCACCTCGACCTCAGGTGACTCTCTACTCGACCTCCGGCGCCTCTCCACGACCTCTGTAGGCGCCCTCACTCGACCTCTGGTGACTCCCGACTCGACCTCCGGCGCCTCTCCACGACCTCCGTCGGCGCCCTCACTCGACCTCGGGTGACTCCTTACTCGACCTCCGGTGCCTCTCCACGACCTCCGTCGGCGCCCTCACTCGACCTCTGGCGGCTCCGGGTACGACGTCTGCTTTCTGTCAGCGCCGCTTCTTTACCTCAGGCCTCAGGTCTCCAGGCTTCTCGACGTCAGGACTCCAGGAGGACACTGCTGAACAGGTCAGGAGCTTGCTGTTCTTCCTCTTTAAGGCCTGTTCCAAATGTTCAGTTCCTTAAGATGGTTCTTCTGGTCTTGAACCCACACAGGGCTTTAGGCTGGGCTTGGTCAGTAGAGACTAGCATCAAGGGTGGGTTTCTGGACCCCACTCCAAGCACTGGTTTCCACCTCTGCTGCCTTACTCAGACCTCCTTCTATATCTCTCCTCTCTCTTCTCCAGTCAGTTGCCAACTGCCACTCTGAGATGGCCTCCCAACATTCTAAACTGCCTCCCACTGTCACAGGGTTCTAGAATGTTCCAGGAGGTTCTGGTGATGTCACAGGTGACAATGGGTGGCCACCATTTTGTGTCTCAGGCCCTCAGACAGAAGTTCCAGGGGTAGGGAAAATGGCTCCCTGACCCTGCATCAACACTAAAAAGTCTGGTGGTTCCCAAAAAGGAAAAATTATAACAGGGTTTGAGGCAGAAGTGGGACAAAATAAATAATGATGAGGAGGGACCACCCAAAGGGCTGACAGGTCTAACAAGAAGCATCAATGGATGCAACAACGCAGTCAAAATGGTCAATGGTGTCATCAGTTATTGGCAAAGGAAGTCGAGAAAGGCAGTCAGTTCTGAAATTCTTCCCGCCTTGAATGTATTTAATGATGAAATTGTACTCCTGTAATTTAGAGAGAATACGTACAAGGCGAGCAGAAGCTTTACCAAGACCATCACCTTGTAAAAGGTAGACAAGAGGTTTATGGTCGGTAAAGATTGTAAATGGACAGCCCCAGAGATAAGTTTTAAATTTAGAAACAGCCCAAACACAAGCTAACGCCTCCCTTTCTATTGTACTGTATTTCGATTCAGCAGATGATAAAGATCTAGATGCAAAGGCAACTGTATGATCTTTTCCCAAATTCTGTTGACCAAAAACAGCTCCAAGACCATTTAGACTAGCGTCTATGGTGATGGTACAATGAAGACCATGAACAAAAGGACTGAGAGCAGGAGCATTAACGACTAACTTTTTGATGTTGCTAAAGGCTGTGTTAGCTTCATTGGACCAGACAAATGTAGTTCCTTTTTTAAGAAGAGATCTTAATGGTTGAACACAACAAGAATATTCTGGTACAAAACGAGCATAGTACTCGCAAAGACCTAGAAAAGATCTTAGGTCATCTTTATCACGTGGAGGCGGAGCTTTAACGATAGCCTCTACGTTACAAAATTTTGGTTTAATGCCTTCCGGCGTGATAGTATGGCCTAAATAATCAATCTGCTCAGCTAAGATTTTGCATTTATCAGGTTGAACAGTAATGCCTCTTGCACGTAAAATAGAAAATACTTTATGTAGTGTGTCTAAGTGTGATTCTCTATTTTCAGTAAAAAGAATAATTTCATCCTGGAAGGCCTGAACATTTGCAACATCTTTAAATAAAACATCCATAGCTTTTTGAAATACTGAGGCGGCTGAGGCTAAACCAAAGGGAAGTCTCAAGTATTTGTATGCCCCAAAAGGGGTGACAAAAGTAGTAAGTTCTTGAGAATCAGCATGTAAAGGAATTTGATGATATGCGGAGTGTAGGTCAATTGTCGAAAAATATTTAGCGTGACCAATATTGGAAAGCATCTGTTGGGTGTGAGGAAGAGGATGGCAATCAACTATAATGTTGCGATTGAGAGACCTGAGTTCCACACATAGACGAAGATTCCCATTTTTCTTTTTAGCGAGAACAATGGGAGAAACCTACTCAGAGGAATCCGTAGGTGTGATGATACCATCTGCAGAGAGCTTCTCCAATTGTACTTTAAGATCATTCCTGACACTAATGGGAACGGGTCTGACCTTGTGAGTTACAGGTGTAGCATTTTTCTTAAGTCTGATGATATTCTCAAACCCTTTGATGTTACCAATTTTATCACTGAAAACAGAAGGAAATTCTTTCTTTAAGGTGTCAATTGAACATATTTTCTCCACACAATTGTCAATGGACAGTAAAGGAAGGTCTCCCAAGACAATAGGATTTTTGTGACCAGGTCTAAGAATAATGCCTAGCCTGGCCAAGTCCTTCCAACTAACAAGATCTCTGCCTCTGATTACAACATATACTTTAGTGTCAGTAGACCATCCCAGTATTTGTAGAGAAGTGATAAAGAAACCAAGTAAATCAATATCTTTTTCACCAAAGGCTTTGGGAGAAATGTCAGGAGCTTTAAGTGCGATGGAGTGGCCCCAGTTGTTAAAGAAAGTGGTATCAGCCAATACTGTGATGGGAGCTCCAGAATCAGCCATAACTTGTAAGGGTTTGTTATTTATAAAAGCTTGACAAAGGGGACGTTCAAAATCAGTGGGATGAAATGGTTCGTCAATGGATAACATAAGATTGGAAAAGGTATTGGTACAATCAGAGATAGAAGATGCTGATGATGAAGAAGAATTATTCATTAATTCCATTATGTGAACTTTAACAATAGGAAATGTACGTTGAGATTTGCAAAATTCTTGAAAATGGCCAGTTTTTCTGCATTTGCCACATTTTTTTCCTAAAGCAGGACAAGATGGAGAATTTGCAATATGGTTTTTGTTACCACAGCGAAAGCAGAAAGACTTTTTATATTCTTTGTTAATTCTGATGGCAGAGACAGTAGAAGAATCTGTATTATCAGGAACATAAGAAATAGGAGAATGACCCTCATGACTTGACAATGCATGTGAAGAGATTATAGAACGCTCAATACTTTTCCCAATATCAATAACTTCGGATAATGACGGATTACGACAAGTCAAAAGTCGTTCTTGCATTTTCTTCGAAAAACAATTAAAAACAAATTGATCTCTAATAGAGATGTCGGTGTAATTGTCAAATTCACAAGTAGAGGCGAGAACTCGAAGAGCAGCAACATATTCTTCTACAGATTCATCACTGGCTTGTTTTCTTTTAAAGAAGGTGTGTCTTTCCAAGAGAACATTTGGTTCATCTGAAAATTGTTTATTAAGTTTTCCAATTGCTTCAATGTAAACGTTCCAGGTTCCATCACCAGAGGTTCTTGGAAAAGGAGGTAAATTGTCAAAAATCTTTTGTGCTGCAACACCCAAATAATTATACAGGAGGGCATGTTTCCTTTCAGGAGAGAATTCTTTTCCGTCGATTGCAACCAAATAATTTTCGAAGATGTGAATCCATTGTTTCCACTCGATTTCCGGTTTGCCTGGCCTTTGTAGAAATGGTGGAGGATGTAATGCACTATCCGAAGAGGACATGGTTTATATAAGAAATGGAATACTTGTAGAATGTAAAACTTGAGAATTTAAACTACTTGTAAAACAAACAAAAAAATTTAAAATATATATATAATTCACTTAAAAAACCATAGATTTCACACGTTATAGTTAGCTGTACATTTCACTCGTAAAAAACCAATGAAATTCCACGTTATAGTTAGATCAGGTAACTATAACTTGCGCGCCCACAATAAACTGCTGATGACGTCACATAGTACATCACTCATGACATGGTCAGTGACATCACTCATGACATCAATGATGACATCTGAAATTACACATTGTGGATTGCGGTCGCGCAAGTTATAGTTACCTGATCTAACTATAACGTGGAATTTCATTGGTTTTTTACGAGTGAAATGTACAGCTAACTATAACATGTGTGAAACCTATGGTTTTTTAAGTGAATTTGCAAGGTTTTGTAAATGATAATTCCTAACTATAACGTGTGTGAAACCTATGGTTTTTTCAGTGAATTTGTACGGTTTTTTAAATGCTAAGTTATGTATTTATTTTTTTTCTGGTTTTTCACTATGCGCACACCCTGCGCGCACGGTGCGCTTCGCAGTCCATGCCGTGCGCGCCTCGCCTTTTTTTACGCAGTAACATTTGTTTTTTTCTCCCTTGTGGGTCCTTTAATTTATTTAATAAATGTGATTGTTACTTCTTTATTTATTTTTTTTTATTTTTTTTGCCGTGCGCGTACGGTAAGCTTACCGTACACGTACCCCACGATCTTTTTTAAAAATTATTAAATTTATTTTTCGTACTTTTGGGTCCTTCTTGGACCCCCTGACAAACACTAGGGGGTCTGCAACTCTCTTCGTTGCCCCCGTTTCACGTTCCCCACCTTTGTTTCTCAGTGCGAGAGACAGAAAATGGCGGCCGACACTTCCTGATTTCGACCGATTCGAATGTTTACAGTCATGTAACCACCAATCAGAATTGAGCTCGCGCACGGCACCGTACGAGTACGGTAAGCTTACGGTAAGCGCACGGAGCGCGCTTACAGATATATATATTGATTTAAATGCTATTTTCTCAGGACCTACTGAACAGATTTACACCAGACCTACAAAAGGCACATCCTTGACCTGAGGACTACCTCTCTGCCAAATTTCAAGTAATTCTGTTCAGCCGTTCGGGCTGTAGCTGTGTCTAAAGGTCCTATGGAAAAATGCATGGGGAAAATGCGTTTTGGGACCCCCCTTTTTTCTCAGCCCCCGCTTGACGAATCCCCCCGAGACTTTCAGGGTAGGAGCGGAGCGTAGCGCCCCATTAGTTTTGAAAATTTCGCGAGGATTCGTCGACCGGCGCCAAAGTTATTCCAAATAGAATGTTGCGGATTTCCTATGGAAACACGGTCCTAACTAGAACTATCTACTGGCGACCGCCAGTAGATTATATATATATATATATATATATATATATATATATATATATATATATATATATATATATATTCTTTTTGGTTTTTTTCTCTTATTTTTTTTTTTTAATTGAAATAAAATAATTACTCAATTAGTTCCTATAAGGGTCTTTATATTATTATTGTGGACACATTTCTTGAAGAGTAATATAAAACAGGCAGCTTTTATGTGTAGAACAATTAACCTTCTTAATTGGAAGGTTAAAATGCTGAATAGAAGTATTCCAATAAAGAATGTTCTTGATTTGTTGAAATCTGAGAGCAACACAGAGTTCTGTTACAATGTATCCTTTGTTAATAAGAATTTCAGAGCATAGAATGGCTTGGAAAAAAAATTGTGTAGTAGAAACAAAGGGAAGTTCCAAAACATGAGGCTTGAAAAGCACTCGCTCCGATTGGAATGTAGAAGAGCTTTAGTTGCCAGGATACTTGTAAACACCATGCGTCATCAGTCAGAACAAAGCTCGTGTTCAATTACTGGAGCTCACGCTGTAAAACCCTCAATGTTCCTAGCGCGCGAGTCAGCGCGTGATGGCAGCTTGCCAAGAGTCGCGTTTTTAAATATAGCGCGTATTAACCAAAGTACGTTTCCTCGCTGTAATGCGCCACAAATCAACGCTAATAGTAAATTAAGCTAGCGCGTTTAAAAGCACGATGTAAATAAACGATCCCACCTGGTGGAGCGTATCCTGCGGGTCCGCAGATTCAAATAACCGACGATTCCTTTGAAGTAGATAGCCAAGATCCGTGGCAGCTGGAAGATGATCGAAATGTTTCTTCCTTCCTTTCACTCCTGGTACCAAATATGTAGAATCGAAGGAATTCACTTCAGAATCGGAAATAGTGAAATGTCTTCTTTATTGAAGTATTAGCTTAAAGGACCCGCAGGGAAAGAGCTGTTGCTCTGAAGATAGGCAAGCCAGAATATACAGAGAGGAGGTATTCTAGAATACTAAAAAGTATTCTAGAATACAAAGAGAAGAGGAGAGAAAGAGGAAAGACTAAAGAGAATGTTACAGATGCTAAATGTATGCGAAGTACAATGCTACCTAACAAGCTTTTAAAAACATGAAAGAATTTCTCATTATTCTCTTTCCAATTGTAAGATGTAACATTACTACTTTGCAAACATAGTTTGACAAGAAAATAATGAAACTTAGCAGATGCTTGGCACTGTTTTGTCAGTGTGCTGTCCTATCTATTTAATGCCGCCTGGTTGGGGGTAGTGTCCCCCCTCTGAAAAAACCTAGACCGAACCCTACATACAACTATCATCCAAATACTCTCCTTACCGCTCCAGCAAAGATGTGAAAGAAGTTGCTAGCCAGTCAGTCATTTGGTTATCTCGAGGAAGCCAGTATTTTGTATTGCTGTCAGACCAAGTTTTGTTCAGGCTTTGGTATCTACACCATGTTGGTCAGGAGCATTCCCCCTACATTGCCAATGGACACAGGGCGTTGGTGGTACTAGATATGTACTTCAGAAGCAACTGATATGGAGATATAGATAGCCCAGCATGGACATACATGATCCTTGTTCAAGAGTATAAAGGCGGGTCGTTAGTGGCTAAATCGCTATGGATGGGCTCATAGATGCTATTCACTTTGGATATCAAAAGCTGGCTAATTCATTGGAAAACACTTGACAGCATGGCAGAGTGCTAGAAAGACGAGAAGGAAAATCATGGCCTTTCAAAGCACCAAAACCTGACATTAAGAATTGTTAGCCCAGTTAATTTTTCACATAGATAGCTAGCTGTATTCTACATTTTTAAGTGGTCTCTTGTAGGCAAATCTATCTACCTTTAAAAAATGTTTCTACCAAGTATGATCCTGTTGCAGTTAAGAATTTAGCTTCTTTTAAGGTGCCAGAGAGCCAAGCCTTCTTGTATTTGGCAGACGACGGTGTACCTCTTTTCCTAGATATGCTGCGTTGTAGAAATTACAGTTAGCATCCATTTTAGCTTTCCTTTTTAGGTCTCGCCTACGCAGCGTGCATGCGCTGTGTAGGAGGACCTTTAGCCGTCACTCTGCTCTTTTTTGAAGAACATACTCGTGCTTGTGGCGGCATCCACCTTGCGGGAACGAGCAGTGGCGCGCATGCGAATTGGCTGTTGCTAGCTCCTGCAAGGCGGATGGTGCCACAAGCACAAGTGTGCTTGAAAACAGCTGCTGTCACACGTTTAACTTTCAGCACGAGGCGCGCATGCGCTTGTTTACAAACCAGCAGCTGCGTGATCTGGGGCACATTTCTTTTATTTTTTCTTGGCATACTTACTGGCCTGTACATTTTGGAGCACTTGGGCTTATTAACAAGAAATGAAACATATTATATGAACAGGGCGCCCTTTTGCTCCTTCCTAAAACAAAAAATGCTGTATTAAGTGAATCCAGCTAAGCAGTCAGTGAGTGTTTGGCTGTAGAAACGGAAAGGCTTGTGTAACATGCACCAGCTCTTCTAACGCCATGCCGATGTGTGCCTGAACACGTTGGCACTGCTTCAATCCTTTAATTGCAGGGCTGAACCCAATGTCTGGTCTGGAGAACAGAGTGCGGGAGCATGAGTGGTTTTTGCAGTGGCAGAGTTGCCTGCCCTCCCCACCCTTTTTAAATGCTCCCAGGAAAAATCTGTCAGTCTCTGTTTATCTGTCTGTCTGTATCTCTCTGCCTGGCTCTCTTCGCCCTCTCCCTCTTCTCTCTCTCGCCCTCTACTCCTCTCTCTCTCGCCCTCTTCCTCCCCCCTTCTCTCTCTCGCCCTCTCCTCCTCTCTCTCTCGCCCTCTTCCTCGCCCCTTCTCTCTCTCGCCCTTTCTCTGTCGTCTCTCACTATCACTATCACTGCCTTTCTCTGTGGCACTGCCGCTCTCCCTCTTTTCCTCTGCCTGTTTTCCCCTTTTTAAGATCCTTCCACATTAGGGTATTCTCCCCCCCACCGCCTCCCCCCCACACACACACACTGCCCCACCGCCCGCCATTCTTTAATTGTTCCCGATTCAGAGAAGCCAGAGGTGCTTATTGGAGCCCTCAAGAAACGGGCACAGTCAATCCTCGGGGTTCATTTAACATTGTTTTTTGCGGGGAGAGGGTGTTGGGAAAACCGGAATTAAAAGTGCATGCCTGTCCAGTTGCAACATCGATGCTTTCAGTCTCTTTGCATTACATAAAATCAGTGCCATTGAACCCCAAACGTGCACACTGGCCGTTTAGTCAGAAGGTGGTGGACTACATAAAATCGATTACCTAGCCTGGAGCCGAACAGGAAGGGTACTTTAGTACTAAACTACCACCATGGCAGGAGTCAAGGATTCTAAAACTCATTTTAATTGACCATGGCAGCCCATCAACTTCAAAAAAATATTCAGAACAACAATGAACCCTCTCCAAAAGCAACAATTTATGCAGCACATGCATAAGAAAAGGATATTACAAAGGTAGGAAATAAAACAAGCATTGGCATAGCCAATAGGTCTCACTTTTGGGACCTTATAAGTATTTAGTTTTGCAGCACAATATCCTTGGTGAGACAACATCAACTGTTGCATGGCTAAACACTTATAAGGTCCCAAAGGCGAGACCTATTGGCTATGCCCATGCTTGTTAACTTAGCATCTTTTTCTGATGATGGTTTGCACGTTTTCCCCTAATACACGAAGATGTCACACACTCAATTATTCGGGGTAGGCACTGTTGCCCTATAGTCTGCACAATTAGAACTACATCAAATCGATTACCTAGCCTGGAGCCGAACAGAAAGGGTACTTTAGTGCTAAACAGACTTTGGGAATGGACGAGTGACTGGCCGCCATCTGCGAAGTCGAGTGTTTGTCCGCGAAGCAGAGAGATGACCGGACTCTCCTAAGCTCGTCGCTGCCCACCTTAATCCGAACAGGCTCAGGCTCTCAGTCACCGCCGAGGATTGCCGACGGTAGAAGGAAGATGAACCAGATTGCAGCCTGAGGAGCGGTGCCCCCTGATCGAAGAGGGAGGGGGCCAGCTGGTCCTGAGGCACACGGAGCAAGCCCCTGCGACCCCCGGGCGAAGCTGCAGTCTATCCTCGACACTGCAGGATCCCTACACAACATCGCGGATGTCACGGTCTTGGTCTCCTCACGGATCGAGGAATTTAGGGCCAACTCATATGAATCAACTCGCGGCTCTACGGAAGAAGTCGCTACTTAGCCCCGCCCCCTTTGGATCAGCGCATAACAACGCCAATAGCGCGTCTATGACCAGACTGCAGCGGCGACATCGGGAATGCAGCCGCTATACTAGGCTGCATGGAGCATTGTACAAGAGTCAAGCTGTCTATCAAAGGTCATTGAAGCCCACAACTCATCCACAGCCCTTCAGACGTTGTCCATAACAGCGCGGTGCCTCGCGCCTGTTTAGAATCATCCCTAATAGTCTCATGGCTGCGGGATTCCGCTTTATTGTTACCTTTATTTATTTTTATCTTATTCTATTTTATTTTGACTTCTATCTTTGTGTATGACCTCGCGCTAGCTTGGTTGGCAGCAGCTCTGGGACGCAAACTTGCAAAATGGCCGACCATATAAACAACAAGGGCGAGGGGTCCACCTCCAACCAGTGGTCACTCTAAGCAGAGAGAAACAGCAACCTCTGTGGAACCAAAACAAAACAACTAAAAGAGGACTAAAATCATCAACAGATGGATGGAAAGTGAAACAAGACTGCACCGGGTTATCCACAATCAATGGAAAAAGACATAGGACTTCATGGCTGTCTATGAGGTTCTCTCCAAAGGTGGCGGCCATATTAGCCTGACTCCCCCACAGGGATACAGCCCATAATCTACGGCCACCGAACTCTCTACCTACTTATTTCAGGTCAGAATTTCACCGTAAATTTCTTTCAATTTAATCCATCTCTATGCCTCTCTACCTTATTTTTTTTACCTAGCCTGACCCACATCCTACACTTCACTTGACAACCAAGGGGCAATCATTAGGGTACTAGCACCAACCCCCTTTTCCCCCCCAGCCCAAAATCGAGCCACCACCAAAGTTGCTCCTTCCCCCTCCCATACACACCCACCTCACCAAGCCCATCACACCGCATAGTACGGACCCCCCTGCGAGCCCCATACACACTTTTCTCCCCATAACATCTCATCAGCTGTACTTGCTCTATTAAGGGGCTCACAGGCACGCATACCTACACCATCATTTACCCCCCCAACCTCTCAAGAAAATCAGCCAAACGATTTAAACAATTTTATAAAACTTCACCCTGAAACACCCATCGTTGACCCCTACTTCTCAATACACAACGGGCATACAACCACAGATATCATTTTCCACACGAAACAAAGAGCACAATGGAGGAAAGCATTCCTAGCCTTATTTGTGATCTCCTCCACTAGGAAAACCGCGCATGGTCTAGTTATTTATATCTCCCCCTCCCAGCTCTTCCAAGCGACAGCAACCATCACCTTCTACAATAACGGAACCATCCTCATGCAATCCTCAGACCGCAATTTAAATCTCCTGGAAAACATCTTCACCATTATTAAAGAACAAGTGTCTATACCCCAAACCGCCACCCAGGCTACTCCCACCACCAGTACACAATATATCACATCGCCAATCCCCTCTGACAACCACGTCCCACTACTATTCCGACCAGTACTTACATCGGAGTCATACGCTAATTTCCTACCCCCTACACCAACACACAACACATCACTTCACCATACCCAATCACCCACCCACCCACCAACCACGTTCCTCTATTACACCGACCATTATTCACATTGGAGACACATGCCACTACCGCGCCGCCTGACCCACACATTATACACTCACCCCGCTCGACTACGGCTGCATACGCACCCCCAACAGATACTGAATCCCCTCTGTTTATGATCACAACTCCCCCCCCCTTGTTAACATCATCCCTTCCATAACCAACACTCCCGCTACCTCATCCTTGCTGCACACTGATACTCCTAGCACGTACATCCCCCATTCCAGCCCACCCCCCCCAGTTCAGATGTTGGAACATAATAGGACACTCCATTACCACATAGAAGACACGACGCCCTCTGATCACACACTGGACCCAAGTACACTTCCCACATCCACAACCCAGCCATCCACACCCACAACTCAGCCCTCCACATCCATAACACAGGCTCCAACCTTACTCCTAACCGCACCAGACTCCTGACTTGATGAGATCATGATCTCATTACGTCTAATCAAAGAACTCAAGCATTTAATGAGTTGAAGCTCACCAGAGCTACAAGACAGTCTAACTCTAGCGGGCACCAGAACCACCCAACAGTCACTTCGAAACTTACTCTACCCAGCTGGAAATCAGTTCCCTCCAGTAATAAATCAACCCGCCCAATCCGTAGCACCAATCCGCTTTCGGAGAGCGATCTACTCTCTCTACTACACTCATATGAACCCTCTCTCACAAACCCTCTCACTCCCACTTCAATGACTATCCCAACTATCCCCCTCAACCCTCACAGGACCACTAAACACAACACCAGAGGCGTCATTGACAACAACCCAAGAAGAGTCCCCCTCATTCAACCTACTTCATCCCTCATCACGCCCTGTCTTAAATGCATACTCCTAAATTGTAAATCGGCCTCAAGACACGCAGCGTACATAGCTGACCTTATTCTCACACAAGAACCGGACCTGATAAAGTTAACCGAAGCTTGGCTAAAGGAATCCTACACAACAATCATTGACATATTAGTACCCCCAAACTACTTCATCATCAGACTGGACAGAACTGATAAGACAGGGGGAGGTATTGCCTGTATACACAGTAGCAATATCTCAGTAAACAGATCCATATCCCCCGTATTCCCTTCCTGCGAAAACATATGCCTCGATATCACCAGTAATGGCCAACCATTATGCTCTCTATACACCATTTATCATCCACCAGGTGACAACCTTGCCTTCACCGAACACTTCATGGATATGGTCTCATCAAACACCGGGCGTCATAATACCCAAGTATTCCTTGGAGACTTCAATCTCCACAGAAACGACCACAATGATGCAGTGGTCAATAGTCTCACAAACGTCCTCGATGACCTAGACCTCACCCAAATCTGTAACAGCCCGACACACGATAAAGGTTGAATCCTGGATATAATAATCTCTAAAAGAGATTCCACTCAGAGTCGATCCAACCCTGCGACTGGTCAGACCATCATATTATTACCTTCTTTATCAAGGAAATAGTGAAACTTAACTCGGTTCAATCCACAAGACCAAAAATATGGAAAAGAGACCTGAAAAAGATCAACCCCAACATATTACCATCTTCCAGCTACAACCTACTTCTGCCCCCTGCTGGGACTTCCTAAGTCCATGATATCCACCAATCACTACCTCAATTTCATGAACTCGATAATAAATGAGGTAGCCCCCCTTCAACTAAAGAGAGTCTCTATAAAAGATTCTAAGCCCTGGTACAATGGAATACTCAACGAGGACAGACTATCTCTCAGAACTTCTGAACGCACATGGAGATCAGTTCCATCCGCCAATCACCTCAAGATCCTAAGGAAGAAGAGAAATGCATATTACAGAAAGATCAAGCGCACCAAAGCAGACTTCTTCAGCTACCAACTAGACCAAGCAAAAAATAGTCCAAAAAACTTTTTGAATTAATCAAAACCCAATCTAAAGATGCACCTCAACGTCCGCAAGACATTTCTTGCCCGCAGCCCAATTGTGAAGAATTTGCTGTCTTCTTCACTCAGAAGACTGACAACATCAAGAAGGACCTACTCAATGATCTAATCTTACACTCTGGACCTCACAGGAAAATCTCCCCATCACTTCCAATTGCGCCACACCAAATCCCATCAAAGTTTAACCTAAAAAATTACACAGCTTGGTCATCCTTTGCTACTTACACTGAAGAAGCTATATGCAAAATGCTTAGGGCCCTAAATCCAGCCAATCACTTCACCGATCCTCTCCCCGCAAATGCTGTTAAAGACTTAACTCCACTGCTTCTACCTCTCTGGACCAAGATCATAAACAGCTCAATACAACAAGGTTGCATGCCGGACACCCTCAAAGCCGGACAGGTATCACCCATTCTAAAGAAACCCACGGCCGACCCTACGGACCTAAACAACTATCGCCCTATTTCCAATATTCCTACCCTGGCCAAACTATTGGAAAAATGTGTACACCTCCAGCTGACAAGGCATATTGATCACTTTGACCTTCTTAACAAATACCAATCAGGTTTCCAAACATGTCCCAGCACTGAATCAGCCATGACACATATAACTGACGATGCACTACAAATCCTTGATCAGAATGGAACCTGGCTACTCATCCTGCTAGACCTCTCGTCAGCCTTTGATACGGTCAAACATGAGAACCTGATAGATCTTCTGAAACACAGAATGGGATTATCAGGGTCAGTGCTAAATTGCTTTACCTCATTCCTCCAAAACAGGACAACAATTCAAGGTCGACAACTCCCTGTCCAAACCCGTCCCAGTAACTTTGGGAGTCCTGCAAGGGTCCTCACTATCCCATCATTTTATGGAACCACTCACGGAAATTCTACACGCGTCTAACGTGCAATATCACATGTACGCTGATGACACACAACTATACCTTAAGATCCACATCTTAGAAGAGATCAAATTGCTTAACACAACTCTTGGGAATACCCAGACATGGTTGGCAGAAAACCATCTCAAATTGAATGCCCTAAAAACCGAATTCCTCCTAATAGCTCCACCCGCCCAAGTCCCCATAATACAAGACTGGATCAAACATCTTATGGCACTCAACGTTCAACCAACCATCGTGGATTCAGCTAAATCACTGGGAATAACTCGACAGTAATCTCAATATGCAAAAACATATCAGCAACGCAACAAAGAGAGCAAACTTCCAGATAAACACACTGAGGAAGCTGAAACCCTTCCTGCCAGACAATGACTTCAAGCAGGCAGTACAAGCTCTAGTTATCCCTAGAGTGGAGTATGGAAATGTCTCTCTTAGTGGCCTGCCCAAAGCTGCAACAGCACCTCTAAGAGCATCAATCAATGCTGCAGCCAGACTCATCACTGGTTCTAAAAGAAGTGCCCACATCTCCCCGGACCTAAAATCAATGAATTGGCTACCTCTGGAAGCCAGAATTAATTGGAAAATAGCATGTATGACGCATAAAGCCATGCATCAAAAGGCACCCACCTATCTGGCACAGAAACTGCCGATCTCTGGTGGGGTCAGTTCCTCGAGAAGTGCGGAAAACCTACTAATGAAACCGCAAAGATTCAACAAGAAGAAAACATATACCCGATCCTTTTCAGGGATGGCGCCCAGAACCTGGAATGCCTTACCCGCAGAAACCAGACTTGACTCCTCTACTGCATCATTCAAAAAGGAAGTAAAATCGATTCTCATGGGCAAATTCACCTGAGCATGGTCTAAGGAAATTTTGAGACCAAACGTACCCTCGTTACTAACCCTTATTATGACAAGGGACCATCTTGGCAACCTAGACATTATATCTACCCGTTATCTGACTCACCGGGATAGTTTTGTGATGTACCTTACTACTTTGCTTTTACAAGATGTTATGTATACGAGCTTTGACTTGCATTTAACTGATGTATAAAGAACTTTACTAACTGTAAAGCGCTCTGATATCCGCAAGGATCTTGTTCGCGCTCTATAAAACATTCAAATAAGCAAATAAATAAATAAATAAACTAGGGTTAAACAAATTTAAACGCGATGCCCTTGTTTTATTTTTGCTCGTAGGAGACCATTCTTTCTCCCCAGACTAAAGATATTGTTCTGCGCCTCTGGTACAGTACGATAAGCCTGCTGTTTTATTATATAAACAGTGTCCATGCTGAAGTTGTGGAGAAGTGATTCACTTCCCGCTTTAGTAATCATGGAAGCTGTGACTGAGAAGCAGCTCTGCAGTCCCCAACCTTCATCTTGAGAAAGAAGGTAGCATGCAAGAGAAGTGTGCAGGCCTGCACACTCAGACAGGGTGGATTTGTTAATGCACTGATGACGGATTCCTGACATACTGTATCATGGTATGGGAGTTTTGTTCATTCCAACAGGTCTGGCAGACTCCCAACATACTCTCTTTAGTATAGAGATATTAATGATAGATAGGAGTAACCTTAGTAACATTATGAACATTTAACATGGTTGAAATTATAGTGTTTTTCACCATTCTACTAATGCTTATAACAATGATAAGTCTCATCTTTCTAATAATCTCATTTGATAATTTATTTCCAAAGTCTAGATTTGAAAATGCATTATCGTATCCTTTTTTGGGAAATGCTGGCCATGCAAAAGTGACTAATCGAAGGGTTAGATCCGTTTCCACGGACTGCATGGGAATTAGAGTCACGCTCGAGGTTATCGGCAACATCTATAACTCTGTAAGAAACGGAGCTTAGATGTGGTACTGTGAGCTAACCAAACAAACCAACATGTACTGATTACATAAGAAAACTCAATCTCTGTATTATGACGTTTTGTTGACCTAATACACAGTCCTACTAAATTCGTAACAACTGTATAACAGTTGTTAGATGAAACAACCTTCAAAGACGCAGTTAATCTGCTAACACGTCATGGGTCAGACAAAGCAACCATATAATCAGACTATCATCAAGTATCCATGAAATCTCTGTTGGATCCATGCTTTCAAAAGCAACGGCGGGGACTTTAGGGTGTCTTGCTTTAATGACCCAGTCCAGCAGAAACTGTGACAAGCTTGTTGCAGTCAAAGTTCAACTCCAGAGTGTAACCCCATATTAGCTATGGACCCCTAACTAATTGCTTTAAAAGCGCTAAAGAAGTTCTGGACACTGCTGTCAAAACCTTCATCAATGTGCATAATAAAGACTTCTCGGTTTCAAGCTTTGCTGATGATAAAGTAGAACATTTTGTTCAAAATAACCACATATTAAAGCTGACATTCACCTAACGTGAAGAATGCATATTAAAGTAGAACATAGAGGAAATATGCCTTGCTTAAACGTGCAAACGTTATAGACCAGCATTATTAATGGTTGAGGAAAGCTTTAATTTCTATAGTACTTTACCTAGGCCAGAGTAGGCCTCATTTTTTTTTTCCTTGTTCTAGTTGCTGCTGATGGGGATTGCTGTTGCCTGACACTTTGTTGGGTAAATACTAATTTTTGAATGTCATAAGCTACTGATGTGACTATTAATCTTTAACCTGATTTCGACAATTGCTACTGTGACTTTAAAAGACTTGGCTGAGTTCTTGGAGCTGCTTTTTATGGGAAGTTCATCCTCTTATAGATTCTAATCTCAAGCTCCAAAACTCTTACTCTTTGCCAAAGAACTCTTCATGGGTTCCATCAGAACAAGGGCTCTTTAGATTAGATTAGGGGTGGTTTCTTTATGGGACACCCGGTCATTTAATTGTAGTCTTAACCTCATTTTAATGGATATTTCTGTAAACAATTTATCTTGACCACTTAAAGAAATGAGAAACAAATACTAAGCTTTTAAATGAAAAATAAAGGTTTTGAAAACCCCACCAAACCTCTCATCGTTGACTCCTAAATTGAAGTAAATGATTGTTATGATTGATTTGATGCTCCATTCTAAAACGTTAGCAACGATCTATCAACCTGAGGAGATTTTGTGCGGAGGTGGAGATCCCTTGGTTGTAAGATACGGGTTGAACTGATGAATAAAATATTCACTTTTCCCTGAAGCGTGTGTAAGTAGAAGCCGTACCGATCTGCTGTGGTTGGTTTTTTTTCAGTTACTGTTTGTTTACTTTATAACATCTGTGCGTTCACACAAGATGTATGTTCTGTAACACTCTGCATAAGATATCCACGGAATCACATCACAACTGCATTGTGGACTTTACCCCTGCTGATGCGACACATATGTTGTAGTTCAACCTGAAACTGTGGCTATAAGTCACTAGGATACACGGTGGGTATTCTAAGCTCGTATGTGGGAACTGAGCATCACTATCAGAAGACTATTTGTGGTTGTAATGAAATGTTGGAGATTGTCTTGCATATGTAAACGATGTGAAAATAATAAAACAGATTTAAACAGAAATTAAAATATTCACTTTTCCCGCTATCACTGATGCACAACAAAACCTATCCATATGACTCCAGAAGGGTTTTAGCAACCTCCACCCTGGTACCAGGTGGCCAATAATCCACCAGTAAAGCTATGGGATAGAATTTGATGTTAGACTGCAAGTTGAAGTTCATGTCAAAAATGCAGCATAAGGATTTGCCAAAATGACTATTGTGGAGATGCAAATATTCTTGTTTAGGGCATGTACCAAGCTTGCAATTCCTCTCTGGCGAGAGAAAGGGAAATTACGTTTTGGCATCAATCAGTCTTAGGTGTCTGCTCCTCATCCAGTGTTGAATTATACAAAAGAAATTTATCAGGATTTCAGGTTTTATGTGTTGGCAGAGTCTGATGTAAAATAGTTTTTCTTCTTTATATTGTATTAGGTTGATGGCAACTTATTTTCATGAGTTTATCGTATTATTACTTATACCACATTGGAGGAAACCAAATCATGGAAAACCAATTTTAAGGCAAGAATTAAAAAAAAAAAAGTTACAATATTTTTTTTTTTATTTTTTTTTAAAGGTAACATTTTAAAGGAAAGATCATTTTGAGAAAAAAAACACAATTACATTAAACTTGGGTGGAGTTTAGAACAAGTGAGGCGTTTAAGAGTTCAGAGATGGGTAATGTTTAGGGCTTGCAAGGGTTTTTTAGGGGTCAGGAACTGATGGAGTTCAGGCCCAATAAGGATTTTTTTTAAGGTTCAGGGATGGTGTTTAGGGGTCATAAAGTTTTTTTTCGGTATCATGAATGGGTGAAGTTTAGGGGAGGAGAGGGGTTTTTAGGGTTCAGGGATGGGTGAAATGTAGGGGTGTTCGAGTTTAGTGATTGGTAGAGCATAGGGTGGGTTTTATTTTTTTTTAAATTTCAAAATACTTTGATTTTTACAAGGTATACAGAAGCATATATCAGAGTACCCATCATGTATCTTGGGTAGAGTTATACATGTGAATACAACGATTGAGGGTAATGCGCCTTTATGGCTACCGTGAGACTAATCACATCAAACAATGACAGAAAGAAAAAAAAATAAAGAAAGGTCAGGCAAAAGAAAGGAAAAAGGGAAGAGAAAAGAAGGGAAGGAAGAGCAACAGCTGGGTTAGCTGTAACAACGCTTTACATTTCTGTGTGTATGTTGGCACAAGGATCCATGACATTGACAAATCTTACATAGTATAGCAGCCTAGTACAGGTAACAAGGAGCATCACATTAAAATACAGTTAAAAAAAAAAAGTTATTGGCATTTGCACAAGTTATCATTTACCAAAAACAAAGAAAGGATCTTCGTGATACAGTACAGTTTGCATTATACCAAGATTAGGAAGGAGAAGGAAACAAAGAAAATCCCCATTACCTTGAGTACAGTTTCAGAAAGCCATCATTCCTTTGCCTCATATGGTTTATGTAGGGATCTGTGCCCGAAATCCCCCATTCATAGTTGCAAGGGGGTTGACAAGATCTAAATGTCTCCTTAACTCTATTCCTTACATGACAATTTCAATAAGGCCAAAACCCTCCGTATATGCTCCAAATATTCAACACTGAGCTCAATCCCTTTATAGGATAACCAAACCACCAAACAATAACTGAATCCCGCCAGGGGCCTACCCCTATCCCATGGTCCTCTAGAGACATGCATTACTATCAGTGTGGATCCTCCCCAACAAAGGCGGGGTAGTGCAGGGGGGGTACAGAAAACAAGAAAAAGCAAAGAAAAGCAAAAAAAAGCAAAAAAAAAACAACAAGAGGGAGAGAGGCAGGGAAATATCCATATCACCCCGTCTCAAGCCCAGGGTCCGCCTAACCAATAGTTTGCCCCCACTATTTCAACCAACCCCTGTCCGGTCCTCCAGTGTCTCCCGCTCCGCACTATCACTCCTCTCCGGATCATCCCTAGACTCCCATGCCTGGACAATAGCTCCCCAGCGCTCGGCAAGCGGTTTGCGCCTCTTGGTGATTCTGTCTTCTGTAATAAGGGCCTTCTCCTCCGCCCTGGCCCATCGTGTGACCTCTGCTCCCCAGAGCATTATAGACGGGGTAATTTTAGCCTTCCACCTAAGCGCTAGCTGCCTCTTCGCCAATAAAAGCGCTAAGTCTACAAACCGGTGCCCCAGCTTGCGAGCCTTTGGTCTGGGATATAAACAGACCTCTGGGGTACAAGCCAGAGTCCCATCCAGCACTCTATTGACTTGTGCCAAGACCTCACCCCAATACACAACAAGCTGGGGGCAAGGCCACATCATATGGTCAAAATCTGCGTCTAGGGCTGCACATCTAGTGCAGGAGATGTCCGTCCGCTGGTAAATGGTATTCAGCCTATGCGGGGTCAGGTATGTCCTGTGGAGCACATTAAACTGTAGCACCTTAAACGCCGTGTTTCTAGATACCTTCTTGGGGCTTCGTATGATTTTCTGCCACTCTTGATCTGTGAAAGGCCTGCCTATGGAAGCCGCCCTTCTCCCCCTAAGGCCTCCCAATTCTTCTGGCGTCAAACCCCGTAATGCCAAGTACAGCCATCTGATCAGGTGGCCCGCCGAGCCCAAAGTTGCCACCGCTTCCAGTGCCGAGTGTGGATCCAGTTCCGTAGTGTGGGGTCCCCAAAACTCAACTATGGCCCGTTTCAGCCTATGGTAATTCAGGAACTGTCCCGCCGGGAGCTCATGGTATTCCAGGAATTCCTGTAGTGGGAGCCACTCACCATCCCTATAACAATCCCCAATGGTGTGTATTCT
The DNA here is from genome assembly GCF_964204655.1 of Triturus cristatus. Lineage (NCBI taxonomy): Eukaryota > Metazoa > Chordata > Amphibia > Caudata > Salamandridae > Triturus > Triturus cristatus. The sequence goes on along the minus strand of NC_140581.1, from coordinate 685,696,683 downwards.
TGCCTCATACCACCCAGTCAATTGTCGGTGGGTAAGCGGTGGTCCTCTTCCCACCTGCGGGATACCTGTGAGGGGGATACCTGGAGCATACCGTGTTCGGGCTCGGGAACGTGTCACACAGCGGTCCCAGCATTTCACCGCCACAGAAAGCAGTACCCCCATAGGTAGTATCTTTTGCCGCCTATCCAAAAGTCGAGGATATAATCTGTCCGGAGCCGTCCCCATCGGTAGCGATATAGTGTCACTGTCTCTACCGCCCAACCAGCGAGTCAGCCACTGCAGCTGAGCCGCCAGATAGTACCCTTCGAAATCCGGGGCTCCGAGTCCTCCGGAAGCTAACGGGAGCCTCAACGTTTGCAACGATACCCGGTTCCAGCCACCATCCCATATAAGAGAACGCAGGAGTTCATCCAACGTCTGAAACCAAGCCCTGGGGATCAGCACTGGAAGGTTCACAAAGTGATATAACAACCGGGGGAACATCACCATTTTAGAAAGTGCCACGCGGGCCATAAGGGGCAACTTTAGTGAGCGCCAAAATGTGACCTGGGACCTGAGTCTTCTTAAAGAAGCCCCCAAATTCCCTTCGAATATATCCATCTGTGTGTGGTATATCTGAATCCCGAGGTATTTAATGGAAACCGGTGCCCATACCAATGTGTTCGGCACTGTCACAGGTCGAGGCATGCTAGGCCTAAGCGGGAAGACAAAGGTCTTTCGTGTATTCACTCGTAGGCCTGAAAAGGCTGCGAATTCTCCAAACAAGTCCATGATCATCCGGACTCCCGTAGAGCCGTCTCTCAAATAAATCAGGACATCGTCCGCGTATAAGGAAATGATATGATTCGCTCCCTCTATCGGTATCCCCACTCCCTCCGCCTCCCTCCGTATGCGTGCGGCCAGAGGTTCCATGGCGAGTGCAAAGATCAATGGGTATAACGGGCATCCCTGCCTAGTCCCCCTATAGATGGGGTAGGGGGACGAGATGGTGCCTCCCGTCCATACTCGTGCACTCGGGCTCTTGTAGAGAAGCTTAATCCATTGCAACCAGCCATCTCCCAGCTGCATCTCCATCATAACTGTGAATAGAAAGTCCCACCGGAGGGAATCAAAAGCTTTTTACAGGTCGATGGCTATCACAACGGCATCCGGGAAATCGCCAAGGGAGGGGTGGAACATCACATGATAAAGACGTCTCAAATTACTTGACGTCGAGCGAGCTGGAATAAAGCCACATTGGTCCGTGTGGACCAGTTGCCGCATATGGGGAAGAAGTCTCAACGCTAAGGCCTTACTCAGGATCTTAAAATCCATATTCAACATGGAAAGTGGTCGGAAATCGGATAGTGGGGCCTGATCCGAATTTGTTTTCGGGAGGGGAATCACCAATGCTTCCCTAATCGAGGGAGGTAACAGTCCAGCTTCCAGGGCCAGAGCACAAACCTGTTCCAATTGAGGAGCCAGTATATCAATATACGTAGCATAGAACTCCGCGGGCAGGCCATCCGGCCCGGGTGTTTTCCCCTTCGCCATCTCTCTTACCGATTCTTTGATAGCTCCTACCCCCAGCGGAGCAGCCAGTTGAGTCTGATAGGTCCAGCTGCACTAAACCTTGAGTCTCCAGGTACCGCTGCATTGATGCAACTTCACATGGGTCAGGGTCATCGTATAAGGCCTCATAGTACATCCGGAAGGCTCCATTAATATCACCTGGAGAGGTTAGTATCTGGCCCGTAGGATCCGTACACTGGTTACGGGGGACCCCCTGCCCTCCGGCCTAATCAACCACGCGAGTAGTTTACTCGCCCTTCCTCCTTCTGCATGCTGGGCAGCTTGATGCGTTTGCCAGTCTAAGGCCCTCAGTCGGTCCCAGGCATGGTGATACTGGCTCCTCAGCTTCACAAGTCAGTCCCCTGTTTGTCCCCCCTCCGCTGCTTCGTTACCTGCCCGGAATATCCGGGCTTCTATCTCTTCCAACTCCTGTGTTACCAAGCGTCTTGTGCCAACTGTTTTCCCTAAGCAGAACCCCCTCACCACCACCTTGCACGCCTCCCACTCTACCAGCCGAGAACTAGTCGTACCCCCATTAGTGGTGAAGTAGTCTGTTAACCGTTCAGCGAGATTGTGTTGGAATCCTTCATCTTCCAGCAATATAGGACTAAGGCGCCAGCTGGGAATCAGAGTCCGCTCCCGAAGTGGAGTAAACCTCATAATCAATGGGCTGTGGTCTGATAGTGATCGACCCAGATACTCAGTAGCAGAAAGTAAGGAGGACAGGGATGAAGAGCACCAAAACATTTCTAGTCGGGTATGCAGATCATATAAATGCGAGTAATAGGAGTAGCCCCGTGTCCCGGGATTATGTAGCCTCCAAACATCCCTTAAGTCCCATCCCTGGGCCCATGCTCTCAACCCTCTAGCTGTTGTTTCAACTGGAGTCCCATGAAGCGGGGGTGTTGATCTATCCCAGTGCACATCAGCTATGCAATTAAAGTCCCCCCCTATTATCAGATCTGTATGTGGGAAGTTGGCCAGGACCCCCGAGAGGTCGGTCAGAAAGGAAATCTGATCTCTATTCGGGCTATAAACATTCACCAATGTCACCTCTCTGCCTCTCAAAGTACCTGTAATTATCACATATCTCCCTTCCTGATCGATCCTTTGCCTAAGGAGCCTAAAGGGAACCCCCGGTTTAATCCAAATCAGGAACCCCCTGAAGAAAGCGGAATACGTAGTAGCATACAGCTGTCCCCGCCAGCGCCTACCCAGACGTGCCATTTCCCCCTCCGCCAAATGAGTTTCCTGCAGCATAACCACCTGTGCCCCTCTACGCTGAACATAGGACAGTACCGGAGATCGTTTCAGCGGCGATCTCATCTGTGCCCCTGGCGGAAGCAAACAACCCCCCTTATCTAAAACTCTCCATCCCAAGAGCGGATTGGCAACGGCCAACCACCCAAACCTATCAACAGAACCCATGGTGATGCTTCTCACCACGCAACAAAGGCAAAGTATGCAAAGGTCTAAAGGAAACTACCCTCAGACCTGCTGTGGGTGCGTGGCAAGATCAGTGACGTCTGCCAAGATAGCCCGCTAACTGCAGACTATCCTCATGATTAACCCTGGACCCCCTTCCAATCTCACCCCCAGAAAGCCGCGCAGCCGCAGGACAACGCTTCTCCGTCAGGCTATACCCCCCGCAGTGTTCTACCGCTTTCCCCCTGTAGCAAGGCCAACCCCCACTTCACCATACAAGTGATTATAATCTAGTCCCTCTCCTACAATAACCCCCTACAAGTCATCAGTAGTCTGCGGTGTCACGGACGGCGGGACCCCACTGGTAGCTCTCTGAGTCTATGTCCTCCTCCCCATACTTAGCCTTGGAGTCCGTTTCAGAGGGAGAGTCTCTGAACTGCATCACTGCGGCCACCGTCTCCAGAACTTCAGCGCGTTCTGCGGCCAGACGTGTCGGGCTGGGTTTCTGAACAGTTGTCCGGCGCCTCCGTTGTCGTAAACGTTTCCCTGCACACATCTGTCCCACTGTTTGACGTCTCGAGGTCGAGTGAGGGGAGCCACCCGCCCGATACGTCTCCAACCAGTCCCAAGCTGTTTGTGGGTCCTCACAGAAGTGAGTCTTTCCTTCCATCATAATTTTTAGACGAGCAGGGAACATTAAGACGTACTGAATGCCTTCTTCTCTTAGGGCCTTCTTCACTTCAAAGAACGAGGCTCTCCGCCTTTGTACCTCCAAGGTGTAATCAGGGAATAGCGTCACTTTACTGTTGCCTACTGCAAAGGGGCCCACTTCTCGTGCTCTCCTCAGCAAAAGGTCTCTGTCTCTGAAGTGCAGCAACTTAGCCACCACCGTCCGTGGAGGCCGACCAGGAGCAGGTGGACTTGCCGGCACTCGGTGCGCTCGTTCAAGGGTATAAAATGTGGAGAGGCCCTGCGGCGCCACGACCCTTCGGAGCCAGTCCTCTAAGTAAGCCACCATATCCGTGCCTTCTTCACCTTCCGGCAGTCCCACCACTCGAATATTACTTCTACGGTTCCTCCCTTCTGCATCCTCTGCTCTCTTTTCCAGTAGCAGAACTCTCTGGGATAGGTCCCCCACCTGCCCTTGCAGCCCCTGCTGTATTGGTACCATAGTCTCCAGTGATCCCTCCACCTGCTTCACCCGATCCGAGAGCTTCGCATGTTCAGCTCTCAGGAGGCCCAGCCCCACCAAGACCGTTGCAATGTCTTGGTGTAAGTTATCCTTAGTGTCTGTCTTTAATGGCTGCAAGGAGGGTATCAAATTGCTGTTGTGCAAGAGTATCCAGTTGATCAGCCTCCATGTCCTTAGAGTCTTGCGTCCCTCTACTTACATCCCGTTCAAGAGGGGGACCCGTCTGCCGTGCCCTGGGCTTCCCCATGTCTGTTGTTTGTCGTGCTCTTACCGTCCGAGGGTTGCTGACTCGCTGTGGGACAAGCTCCTCCCCCGGGCAAGGGGGTATCTACCACTCCAGAACACCGAGTGCTTCTCGGAACCCGGCAAAAGTCACATTTCCATCTCAAGGAGTTTACCAAATGTGGGATTCGCAGTGTCACATCCTAAGTACTCCCACGTCGCTGCCCAGCCGCTGATATCTCATTCTGGCATACAAACTCCATGCAAGGTGGCTGTCCTCTCAGCACTGGCAAACTGGCGCTGCTCCGCTCCCCCGGGACTCCCGCCTCTTATGTCACCTACTCTCCAGAGGGCCGCCAGGTCTCCGCACCCTGTGCGCTTCTCCAGGTGTTGGTATTTACCACTTCCGGTTTTATCAATGCGGGCGATCTCTCTGCCCCTCGCCGGCTCCCAAAATGAGGCCCCACCGCTAGCGGCGCCGACGGAGCCAACACCATCCACCTCGTCTCCTGTAGGGACCCCGCAGTGCGTCACCTTATGCACTCCCACATCGCCTTCCAGTCGCCAATGTTTCTTTGCAGCCTATGAGCTCCGTGTGCGCCTTCCGATCATTCAAATTGGCCCATCCTGCCACCTCTTCAAACGTCGGGGGGCCGCCCGATCTCTGGACCCCAGTCACGCCTCCAGGCAGACCCCGGTCGCTGGTATAGAGAACCTGCGCAGGCTTCTCTGGCCGTACGGATGCGGCCTATCTCCCCTCTCTTCGCCGTCCCTCAAGGCAAGGCACCACCATTCACCGCACGTTCGTCCGGGACCCAGTTCCGCAGGGACGGTGCCGCTCACCGGGAGGAGGAAGAATCGCCTCGGCGGCTCGCCCGCCCCACTCGGCGTCCGTCCTCCGCCACCTGTCCCGGACACTTCAACCAGCTCTCGGGGCTCCGATCTCCCGGCCTCTATGTCGTTCAGCTGTGGAGCCGCCGCGTACCCGCCATCTTGAATATCCCGGCCGGCGGCCCGAGAAGGCAACCCCCGCTGGCGGCTCCTCCGCAGTCCTCACTACCACTACCGGCGTCGCTCGGCTCCCCCGAGTCTCAGGGGTCTCTCCCAGTTTCTACCCCACACGGGGCCGAGGGTAAGCAGGTAGTACGCAGGATAGTTGAGTCGGCTGGCGCGGAGCTGAAGGCTCACGCGTCCGCCATCATCGACTGCTTGGCCACGCCCACATTAAAATACAGTTATTCTGGTTGAGCATATATATCTCAAGATGTGATCCGTGGTACGTACTTTGTTCATGGAGGTTTGTAAGAGTCTAGAAACGTGTCTAGAGAGCTCCACATCGTCCTGGAGGATAGTTTCCAAGGAGAGTTTTTCAATGCTATGTTGTCTGCCCCTCTGAGCTGGATGATCCAGTTTATCCAGCTTTTATATGAGGTCTTACTCGTGTCCTTCCAGTTGGCAAGGATCATTTTCACTGCAGAGGTTAGTAACAGGTCTAGTAGGTTTAGATCAGACTCAGATCTCAAGTTTATGCTTATACAGGCCGTGAGAAGATTGAAGGAGTCTCTATCCAGAGTACATTTAAACAAGCCAGTTATGAAGGCAAAGATTTTGTCCCAGAACGACTTAAGTAAAGTGCACTGAAAGATAGGGTGGACTAAGTCCCCCGTCTCCCTTTTACAGTTCCAGCATGTTTCGTCCTTACTTAGCCCTAAAGCAAATAATCAGGAAGGGGTCCAGAATGCCTTGTGTAGTAGCCAGAATTTGGTTTGGGCGAGAACAGGGGCGATCTTATTACGTGAAGCGGATCGCCATAGTAAGGACCATTCCTGTTCCGTCGGTGGGGCTGGGGCCCGCTGTCCCCAAAAGGCTATAGTTTTCTCGTTAAGTTCAGAAGATTTGGGATGGAGGAGAATGTATATCTGTGAGACCTGGTGGCTCACTTTGTTAATAAGGATTGAGGGATGGGTAGAGTTTAGATGTAGAGAGGGGGTTGTTAAGGTTCAGGCATGGATACAGTTCAGGGGCGAGGGTCTTTTTAGGGTTCAGTGATGGGTGGAGTTTAGGGGTAATGATTTTACGGTTCAGGGATGTGAGTAATTTTGGGGTCAGGGATGGTTGCAGTTTATGTGTAGGGAGGGGGTTTTAAGTTTCTTGGATGGGAAGTGTTTAGGGGGGAAAGGACTTTTAGGAATTATGAATGGGTGTTGTTTATGTGTGGTGAGGGGGTCTTTAGGGGTCAAGGATTGATGGTGTTCAGAGGTGCTGAAGAGTCAGGGATGGATGGTGTTTATGGGGTGGTGAAGAGCCAGTGAATTAAAAGGCATCCAAAGCATTGTCTGAGAATGAAAAAAGAGTAAAATCAGAGGTAATGTCCACTAAAGTAAAGCACTGAAATAAATACCTCAGCCACAACAGTTTCTCAAAGTAAGACCTGCAACCGTTGTATTTATCCCTAAAAAAAATAGGCATGCAAAAGCCAGTTTCTATTGAATTGGTTTTACAAAATGGTAAATGCCATTCATTCTGAAAATATCCATCAAACCGTTTAGGTGAAATGGTTCTCAGTAATGTTGTTCCATGAAATCGTTTTTCAATAAAATCCCCAAAATCGCATACAAAAGATTATTTCTAAGATCATTGGTCCAAATACATTCGGTTTTTTTTTCATGGCATTAGCACATTAATGGGGGTGGCGAGGATTGGCCCAAAGTGCCTCTTTTTGTGTGTGTGGCAACTCTCAAGGGTTGTGTTACACTATGGTTGGTTGCGAGAGACTTCTAGTGACAGGGTCGCTTAGGAGCTCAACTTTAGGTTGAAGTCCCTTGTGAAGATGTTCTTTGAGCATGAGAAGAGTTGATTTGTCTGTAATAGTCAAATCTCTGGTTTTGTCTGGAAGGAGATAAAACATGTAGAATCTTGTGGAGTTTCCCATGTCATGTCTAATGTTAACTAGAAGGCACAGGGCAATACGTTTCTATGGACACTCCTCAAGAAAACCTCGGCAGACCCCAGTGAGCTCCAGATCTTGCTGCTCCCGTTCCCTGCCAAAGTCCTTGAGAAGGCTTTCAACTTCTAAATCACTGAACACCTGGAGAGAAACAACTTACTAGACACATCCCAATCAGGCTTCAGAACCAACCACAGCACCGAGACAGCTCTGATCGACGCAGTGCATGACATTTACACCCTGGTCCTGCTCAACCTCCCAGCAGCTTTTGACACTGTCTCCCACAACACATTCATCAATCAACTACACCAAACTGGCATCACAGACGACACGCTCAGATGGATGGCACCCTTCCTCGCTGGATGCACCTGGAAAGTCAGACTCTCTCCTTTCACATCACAGGCCAAGCCCAACAATTGTGGCATTCCACAAGGCTCATCCCCCAGCCCAACGCTCTTCAACATCTACAGGACACCACTCACAGACGTAAAATCACACATCATCATCATCATCATCTCCTATGCGATAACACACAGCTCGTCCTATCACTCTCAGCCGACCCCACTTCGTCGAAGACTAACTTCCACAACTGCATGAAGATCGTCTCAGCCTGGATGAGAGACTACTGCCTCAAGCTCAACACAGACAAGATGGAAGTTCTCGTCTTCGGCATATATACCGCTCTATGAAACGACTCCTGGGTCCATCGGAACTCAGACCCACCACCATGCCAAAAGACAACGGGCACAACCTCAGTATCATCCTCGACACCCGATTATCCATGAAACGCCAAGTCAATACAGTCTCCTCAGCCTGCTTCCAAACGGTTTGCATGCTCTGCAAAATCTTTAGGTAGCCCATCCCCCATCAGCACCAGGAAAACAGTAATGCAGGCCCTCATCCCCGCCCGACAGGACCATGGCAACACACTATGCAGGCACCACAACCAAACTCATGCAAAGACTCGATCTAGAAAGCAGAGGCTAGACTGATCCTTCAACCTGCCCAAGGGAACCCACACCACCCAGCACCTGAAAGACCTCCACTGGCTCCAAGTTCACAAGAGATGTCATTCAAGCTCCTGACCCACTCCTACAAAGCTCTCCATGACCAAGGATCCGCCTACATGAACCACCGCCTGAACTTCCACTAGCCACCCTAGAATTTCCATCGCAGAGCTACCTCGCATGTGCCGAAGCTGCACTGGAGGAAGCTCATTCTCCAAACTCGCTGCCAAAGCCTTGAACACCCTACCCCTTCACCTCCGCACCTCTCCATTGCTGACCAACTTCAGGGAGGGACTCAAGATCTGATTTTTCAACTGAGACCAGCAGTAAGCGCCTGGATACCCTCCCGGGTGACAAGTAGTGCTCTATAAATGCAACTTGATTGATTGACTGATTGACTAGAGACAATCCTCCACTCAGCTTCACTATTTGGCCTTGTCGTTATACCAGGTAACTCTCTAGAATGAGGTTGTCAAGGTGGAGCTAAGAAGTCCTATTGCATTTCACCGTAGTACACAGATCCCAATTGTAGGTGTTGTAGTTGCTTGGAATTTCCTTTGTTTTACTTTCATGTATCCTTTGTGGTGAGAATGTGTTATGGCCTGTACTCCTGTGTTTATATTATATGTCCTGTATGTCTTTTTGTCTTTTGGTTGGCTGTGCAGGAGAGAGATGTTTTTAGATCTGTCGCTCTACTGTGTATCTGTATAGTGGGGAGTGATACACTCTTCAGATGCGTTTATAAGGCTTCTCTGTTCAGCCTGGAGATTATATTGTCTGCGTCACAGGAAGGATGTAGGACTAGTAGTAGGGGGGCGATACACAGTGCTGGAGTTACTCACAATCAATCTATTAAAATATTTTTCAGTTTTTCTTATTTTTACAGATTAATACAGTCAGACAACAATGTGTTTGCTGTCTGTATTTATTTTGGAAAGCAGAAAAATACAGAAAATTGTGCTTCTTGTGAGTGACTCGCTATGCTGTCTTTTGGGAATTCAAGTCCAACAGCTAAGCAGATAGCATGTGGAGTTAAAAAAACACAATATGATATTTTATAAAATACAAGAAGATGTTAACGTATATATGAAGTATAATGGTAATAATTATCTCTGGGTGTGATGTTTTGTCATACTTGGTTGCTAAATTTGCTACAACGAGACAGGCATCAACGTATGAGTGCATGTTCATCAGTTAAATAAATGTGGAAATGTACCATTTTACGACTCCATTTATTCTCAAAACACAAAATAAATCAATAGGCAAAAAATAAATATGGATATTTACAGACGGAAATGTTAAAAAAAATAAATACCATAAAACGGTATTAATGGTGTCCTCACTATGCAAAGATGCCTTTTTTACATGGCAGAATTCACTAGATGCTGGCTTAGAAAAAACTATGCTATGGCAGTCAGGAACACCATTAGGAATGAAGGTACTTGCCCCATTGATGGTAGAAGATTTGCTGCATGACTGAGGAGGACACTACTATGGTCAGCTTCCCTCTTTGATTGGGTCAAGACACCAAGACACCAGAATACTGCTGAGCAAGCAAATAAAGCCAATGATAGATATATTGGACAGGGAGCACTGCCTGCCAGATTGGTAGATAAGAAGGCCTTTCATGACTGGGCTCACAATTGTTGCATCAAAAGAGGCTGTCAGAGACACCAGAGCTAAGATACTTTGAAACCAGTTTCACAGGGAACATGCTAAATATGTAAGCTTCTTTGAATCACTAGAAAAGGTGCAAAGTTACATCAAGAGAGTGTTTTGCAAGTATCGAATTTCACTGCAGTGGAAATGGCTGGCAGAAAAGTACATGTCCACTGTGAATTCTTGGCCTCAAGACCCAGTGACCAGTCAAACCTCTTCCACAAAGAGCTTTTCAAAGCATAGGAAGAGATGCTGGGCGCTGATTCCAACAGGCAACTCAATCAGGAATTGTCAAACTTTGATTTTCTTCTAACGAGCATATTGCAGGTGAGGGATGTGGGAGGAAATAAATTGTTTTTGACAGTTATCAAGGGATCATATTGGAGCAGAGGATCAAGGAAGTGAAGGGTTAAGTGACAGTCTTATACCAGACCCTGCTCAGTTCAGCCCCTTTTCCAGTAACTTATTCTACAAGATCAATGTAGAAGACCTGGATGTGTTGGGAACAACTGTTGCAACATCTTCCAAAGAAGTACTTAGGAGCTTCAGCTTTTGTTTTGGAAAACCCCTTATTGCTTAACAGTTGGATGGCCTATTGACATTCCAAAATAAAGAGATCCACCTAATTAGGAAAGCTTGCGTTCTCATGACCGAGATGAAGCTGCAGCTGGAGAACGCACATTTCTTGGTACCAGTCGGTCAGCTAATCCCTAGTGGCCCCCCTTTTGGCCTGGATTGCACTCTGTGATGTTTCATGAAGCTCATCTTACTTTTTAGCATGGATAAAATTCTCACTGAGTGGCAATGCCTAGTGAAAGTGATAATTACATTTATCAAATGAAACAACAGGAGGATATTTGAGCAGTGCTGATTTTGGAACCTGAAAGGAATAGTGGATTTCACACTCCCATCTATTCACTTGACTTTCAAGGAGCTCTGTACAGATAAAAAAAACTTGAATTATCACTCTGGATTGAGACTGCCCCCCTGCCCCGCCCCCCCACCCAAAAAAAACAGAGCTAAACTGGTGGAGGACCAATACAGAGTTGTGGAATAACAGAGGTATTTTGGTGTGCACTGCGGACTTTGAAAACAATCAGATGCATGGCCATCAGGTTCAGGAACCAACTTGGGAGATACAACAACTAAAAGGAGAAGGCCAGTGGGCATATTTATTTAAACGTGAAATGCTTAGAGCTACTGCCGGGATGTTTACTATAAAAAAGGCTCTACTGTTGGATCTTCTTGTTGGCTGGCAAGAGTCTATTCCATGATCAATCTCAATCTAGTGGCATTGACAAAAAATTATGATTCAAATCAAGCACCTGTAGGTCTTTGCCATTTCAGTAACAGGAAACTGTCTACCATAAACTCGTGGAGCTTTTGGGCCCACTGGAGCAGAGCCCCTGCTGGACCGACAGCTGGACATGTGTACGCTGTTAATCACCAGATTTCAATCACCAGATTTGTAAAGTGCAGCCAATCACCCGTGAGGGTATCCAGGCACTGTGTATCATGCTGTGCTGGCTCAGTCGAACAGCCAGGTCTTTAGTCCTTTCCTGAATTCCAGCAGCCAGGGTGCGGTCCGGAGGTGAAGAGGGAGGTGGCTGCGAGGTAGAAGAATCACCGACCTCCGCTGAGATTTCAACGAGTACAAGGGGTGTGAGTGAGGTAAAGGGAGGCGGAGCGCAGGTGTTTGGAGGATTGGTGGAAGTTCAGGTGGTGGTTGATGTATGCCGGTCCTGGATTGTGCAGGGCTTTGTAGGTGTGGGTCAGCATCTTGAAGTGGCATCTCTTCTGAATGGGGAGCCAGTGGAGGTTCTGAAGGTTGGGCGATATGGGTCCGATTGGGGAGGTAAAGGATGAGTCTGGCTGTGAAGTTCTGCATGGTCTGTAGTCTCTTCAAGAGGTGCGAGTTGATTCCTGCATAGGGAGCGTTGCTGTAGTCCGGCCAGCTGGTGATCTGGGGTTGGGTGATGTTATATCTGGAGTTGACTGGGAGCCATCTGAAAATCTTACGAAGCATGTGAATAGTGAGGGTGCAGGCGGAGGAGACTGCGTTGATCTGGCTTTTCATGGTGACCTTGCTGTCCAAGATGATGCAGAGGTTATGGGCCCGATCTACGGGTGAGGGTCCTAGTTCTGAAGGCCACCAGGAGTCGTTCCATGGTGATATGTTGTTCCCAAAGAGCAGGGCCTCGGTTCTGTCGGTGTTGCGTTTGATCCAATCTGTGATATCCGTGATACACCTGTGGAAGTTGGTCCTCGTGGTGGTGGGCTCTTCTGATAGCGAGACGATGAGCTGGGTGTTGTCGGTGTAGGAGATGATATTCAGTCTGTGGGTTCTTACGATGTCTCCCTGGGGAAGTCATGTAGGTGTTGAACAGGGTGGGGCTGAGGGATGAGCTTTGAGGGACACCACAGATAATGTTCTTGTGTTCAGAGGTGTAGGGAAGAAGACTGATTCTCAGGGTTCTTCTGGTGATGAAGGAGGCAATCCACCTGAGGGTGTGTCCCTGAATTCCGATATGGTGAATTCTCTTGATGAGGTTGTGGTGGGATAAGGTATCGAAGGCCGCGAGAGGTCAAGGAGGGTCAGGGCCCCTGTTTCCCCATCGGTCCAGGAGGGTTCTGATGTCATCTGTGGCGGCGATGAGGGCGGTTTTTGTGCGGTGGTTGTCACGGAAACCACACTCTGAGATGTCTAGGAGGTTGTTGTTCTAGAAGTGTTCCGTGAGCTGGTGGTTAATGTCTTTCTCAAGGACTTTGGCAGGGAAGGAGAGCAGCGAGGGGGCGCAAAAGTTATCGAGTTTGTTGCTGTTGGCAGACGACTTCTTGAGAAGGGGATTGATTGAGCATGTTTCCATTCATCAGGGAAGATGGCCGTGGTGATGGATGCGTTGATGGGGGAGGGAGAAGAGTTCCTTGCCGATGGTCTTGCTCCCGAGGTTGAAGATGTGGTGTCGACGGGTATCTGTTGGTGCTCCCGAGTGCACAGAGTTCATGATTGTAGTGGTGCTTTGAGAGGTGAGCTGGTCCCAGGTGGTTAGCAGGTGGTCGTGTTTTGCCTCTGAGGGAAAGATGGAGGCTGAGGATGTCAACCGCGGTAGTTTGGGATGCGAAGTTCTTGAAGATGTCAGAGATTTTGTTGTGGAAGAAGTCCGCCAGGGTATCGCAGAGCTCCTGGGAGGGGGTGATGATGTAAGCTGTAGACAAGAATCTGAGGTATGGGCTCTGAATGCCTTTCACTTTGAATACCAGTCATACCATGTTGACATGCTCTGTGGTGGTCCTTCACTTAATCTATACTTCCATACTAACTCAGTCTTTTGCAGGATTCTGAAATAAGATATCACAAAGGATTTTTTTCAAAAGCATTTTATTGTATTTTATATAGTTTGGATGAAGCGTCACAAAGTTGATAGGGAGCTTAATAACAAATTGTGTTCGACAGGAATCAAGAAAGCTCACAATTCAGAATTACTATTCCTGCTGGGTTGTCAGACTTGTATCATGTTAATATCTCTAGATAATCAACAGAGCTTAATAAAGTCTGACTACCATAAAGACAAATGGCGGCGTGTGACTAGTGCACCTATCTATCTATTTTGGATTTGCCACTGTACAGTCACATCTGAATATGCTCCTGGAACCTGACATCATTCAGAGTTTTTCAACATTCATACTGAAAGAAGACAAAGGCTGAGAAACTTTACCTAAACACAAAAATATTGCTTCTTCAGGAGTAGACTACTGGGCAAGCAGTCAATACTTTAAAACTAGACATCTTTATCATCTCCATTGATTATTACTAGATAAAGGCCAGTTAGATAAAGCAAACATTGAGACAGTGGTATTCAAATACATAAATGATTTAGATTTATTTGAAAAGGTACGGTATGGATAACAGGATATCTTAGCCATGTCTTAATGGACTACGTGTGAATAAGTTTGAGACCAGGGGCATTTTCAACATCTAAGACTACTCCTTCGTCCATACTTTTTTTATACTTAGTTTATTTAATTGATACAGAGAAATACACTAAAGAAGAGCAGACGGCTTATCTAAACATGTCTCAATTGAGCTTTAAAGAATTCTAGTTTCAGATATTCGTAGAAAATATCACTACAGAAACTACCAAGTGGGCTAGTTAACTTTCTTGGTAACTAATGAATGTTCTATTTGATATTTGTAGGATTATTGTGGCATCAGAAACTACACCACTGCAGTGCAACGAAGAGTATGAGGGCAAAATTATATCTGCTCTCATGTTACTTGACTGCTTGGGATGTGAAAGCTGTCCTGTATAACTTATTAAATAGTAAAAACCATGCTCTCACGAAAACACTTCTTATGAAAGATACCATCTTACTCTACCCAACTGTGTTCAAGCAGGTTCTCTATGATAAGCTCCTTAGTGTCTCAAAGAAATGCTGCTCTGTGGAAGAGGTAGTTTCATATAACTGACAGAACCGAACATGATCTATATTGTTACTTTGTTTCCAGTTCTCAGACAAGTGCCTCATGAAATATGAGATAAGGGCTCTTCTTACACCCACAATGTGTTGCTAATTGTCTTCAAGAGACCTCATCATATAGTGGCTGCATTGTTGGGTATGCTGGCAGGCATAAATGTGTTGAAGTGTGGAATGCAATCACTTCTCCGAGTTATGCCTTTCTAGGTGGAAGCAAGTTAAAGGACATGCTGAATATGGGTTAGGGGTATGCATATAATGTACTGCTTGTATTGCCATAAAGAAGGCATATACCTATCCATTGAAAAAAATCTTGATTCAGTTAAAGACAAGATTGCAGGTATTACATAAGTCTCTAGAAACTATTTTCAGGAGAAGGTCTGATGGAGACCCTAGTTTAAGCTAAGACTGTTCATGCTCTTACTATTACTGTTCTTCAACAAATGGTGGTATGCCTAATAACATTTTCTTAACTACATGGCTGCACAGTAACTACCACATTGTAGATATTTATTGGTATTCCCTTACTTTTTTTGCACTTTAGGAAATTATAATAAAGATAGTCTCTGTACACGTTTCTACACTTTCTGAAATACAACCTTTTTTAAAGCAGGACTCGTATTAAACTGATTTAAATATCTTTTTGCAATACATAACTACATACTTTTTTGTGTGCTTAATTTTGCACTAGAGATTTTTTATAAAACCCATCATGTTTACAAAGATGCAGTCTCTTTCATATGAAAGTGCCCAACACCAAGGGTTTAAGTGGTTTGTTGGAAGGATGATAATGTGACCAGGTATGATAAGGAATAAAGTACCCCATATGTACATTTTAAGGATATTGCAAGTCAACTCAGAGGTTCATGACCTTATAAAAAAAACTCTGCCTTCGGCCTCGTTCCTCTACATGGTCATGAAACTCCTTTGTGACTTGCAATATCATTATAATGTACAGCAGCGGTTACTTTAGCTCATATATAATGTATGCTGACCCTTTTCTATGCCTTCGACAATACTGGTATGACTTACAGGCCATGAATCGTATTAACAGTTCATGTTTGTGCACTGGATGGCACATTTGGTGCCTTTGCTTAGCATAAGTGCATTATGCCTTCTTTATTTCAATGAAGCTGATGGAAAGTTTTGTGCAGGCAAAGTAGCCACATTGACTCTTTTGTTCCAAAATAAGCATGGGCGAGCCAAGAGAGGCTTGAGACAAATGTCAGGTTCAGGCTCTGCCCTCAAGAATGGGGACTGGCCCTTAAATAGTCAAGCCAATCACTTAAGGCAATGCCTCTCTTGCTCCCTTGCACACTTTTTATAAGACAAAAACAGCTAAACGCAGGACAGCGAAGCAGTCATATGACGCAAAAGCATGGCTTTTTGTTTGAAATATTTCCATGGAAAATGGAGTTCAAAAGTAATGTAACAAAATGTCAATCTTAAACAGTGCTGCGCTTTCCATAAGTGTCACTGAAGAGCTGTAACATGAGAAAGACACTGTGTGGGTTCAAGACCTATTTATCTTTATTTTATTAATTCTTTGATTGCCGTCTTGGAGATGTTAAGCCACTCCTAAAATTGGTCGGTTAATTAAACCATGTGAGCCAGTTACGGCAACATTAAACAAGCATTTGCAATGCAATCGGTCTTGCATTTGCGAAAGTTAAAGCAACTGGCATTGTAAATGATATTTTTTTTAACTTATGTTTTGTAGTGGAGTAACGTAACTGGTAAAGCAGCTGACTTTGGAATTGGTGAACTAAGTTTGAGTTTTGATGGATTAACCGTCCTGTGCTTTATGTCCATACATTTTTTTTTTCCTATTAACGGTTATTATGCAGAAGGTTCATAAAAACAAAAAAAATATATAAAGAAGCAAACAAAGAGACAGTGAAGTCACCCACTCGCTGGTTAAGAAGATCGGGGGCTGCAGAGAGACATAAGAGTTCTTGAACTGGATGGAGAGTGAGAAAACACTGATGCAAATGCTGACAGATAGCTTGCAGAACAAACAGTGCGCACTGGAGTGTTATAATCAATCAATCAATTAGGGTTTGTAAAGCACGGCTACTCACCCGTGAGGGTCTCAAGGAGCTGTACAAGTATAACATTCTGATAAAAAGAACTTTAAAAAAAAAACAAAGGATGCCGATGACCATGAGGCAACACACTAAAACTGAAGGAGGGCGGAGTAAGTTGTGAAACCATGCATTTGGCGGTTTAGGATAGGCGATGCTATTCGTGGAGTATTTCTGGAAGGCAAGGGGGTCATATTATGTGACTGTGAGGGATGGAAGATATGTGCCTTGTTGAAAAGATGGCATTCTTGGTCTTAACCCTTTGGGAAAGGTGGGGAAAAAAAAAAAGAAGAGGAGCTGGATATGGATGTTCTATTTCCAATAATTATGCCTTTAAATTAAAGCCCTGCCTGATGTAGCAGATACAGCGGTTAGTAAGTCGGAAAGAGGCATGTGCCTTTTTGGACATCTGTGCTGCAGTATTGGGTGCCAGAGCATAGAGCTGTGCTAGGATGGGGATGAAAATGTACCTTGTCTTCTCTCAGACTCACCTCATCTTCTCGCACTTGGTGCCTTTACCGGCACCAGGCCCGCCCAGGACATACACCACCAGAGGCTTCATTTCAGAAGTTAGGACACAGTGAAGACTGGGAGAAATTGTGGACAGCGAGCCAAGGACATTGTAGAACATGCAGAGGCTAGTGAAAGACAGCACAGTACACCTTGCCTCCGAGGACCCAGCAAACCAGAGGAGGAATAGAAACCGGCAGTGTGGAGAGCTATAGACATAGAAGACTGCCATTGGTACATTGCTTCCAGGGCCGGACTGCCTACCGGGCGTTTTGGCATGCTGCCGAGCTGGGGGCTGATTTCTTTGATGGGGACCTGCATGTGATAAACGAAATTAGTTTTGCTTTGTTTATTTCGAAGCACACGCAGGTCTCCATCAACGAAATTAGCCCCTAGATCAGCAGCATGCCAAAACGCCCAGTAGGCAGTCCGGCCCTGCCCTGATTGCTTCGACTCTGCTACCAAGGTGCGGAACTAAGTAACATTATGATAGGAAGTTTATTACAAATATGTTATATTTCCACCACTTGTTACTGTGTCACCACATATTTTTTTTTGAAACATAGTAGATTGAAATTAATTCAGAAAAAAACAGTTTTAAAATTAAACGAAAAATCAGGCACTTGAAGATGGCCAACACCTTTCAAATGTCTATTAAAGAACATTCCATGGCCACCTTCGAGTCAGCAATCTTGAGAAGAGCCGATTTCTAAGCCGCTCGGATAGATCAACTAGTTACAATGGAATACTTGCATTTTCAAGAGCTTTAATCTAGCAATCAAAGATAGGGTTCGTAATCAATATTAGTAAATACATGAGAGTAACAACTTCCAGCTGTTTTTAATGTGAATGATTGCTTTAAAAAACGCTTACCCTAGAGCTTGATTTTACAACTATAGTCTAATAGTAACTGGAAAGTTGAGAATGTGGCTTAACGACTAGAGCAGCCAACTTTGAAGCTGGGAAACCAAGTTGGAGTCTGGCGGGTGGCTCAAACATCCTATAATTCTAGAAAATTACTTAATCTCCCCATACCCAAGAATAAATGTGTCCCTCTGTAATGCTACTTTTGCTCATGTAAAGAGCTCTGACACCTTCTGGTCGAGTTCACTCAAAAAAACTGCAAAGAAAAAAAGGTACTTGTTCCCTCCCAAATAAATTTGCTTTGTTAAATACAAAACAAGGCAAATGCATTGTTTGCTTCTTTGATGGTCGAGTTTGTGCTATAAAACCGCAAAAAAAAAAAGGGGACTCGTTCAAAGAAATTCGCTTTGTTAAATACAAAACGAGTCAAATACATTGTTTGCATAGTTGACGCACCAATAGCAACATCGACCGGAGCCACGTAGAATGACGGAAGCCATCGATACAAGCCACACACTTCTAAACAAATAACAATTAAAACTATGAGCAAGAAACACGAGCAGGAAATTAACATGCGGAGGAAAAAGAGAAAGTAGTGTGCAACAGTAATGTATACGGCCCATCGTGAACTAATGCATGTAACAGGGGCAGTCTTAAGGGCGTGATGAGAAGAGAAAAAGGAGGGACAAATGTAAGCTATTGACCAATGAAAAGAAAGGATTTTTCAAAAGCACATGAAGGAACCAATCAAAAACGATGGGCGTGCTGAATGCCCATACACCAGATACAGCATCTCTCAAGAGGCAGCACATGCGCTGCCTAGGCAAGACCTAAAAAGGAACTCCTGCTTTCTGTTACACTTAACTATTCAATTTGTGTGTTGTATATTTTTTAACTCAGTACAGTAATTTGCAGAAGAACTGAGGGCCAGATGTACGATTGTTTTTAGCGGTTGCAAATGGAGAATCGGGCTGCACAGTCATGTACATACCCTATGTTACGAGTCGGTAATCTATTACCGACTCGCAAAATAAGGTCACTATGAGGAAGTGGTGTGCCAAGAGCATCCCTTTCATTTAATTTTGCAAGTCTCTAATTGCGAGTCACAAAGCAAATCGCTATTATCGACTCAAAAAATCTGGCCCTGAATACAATGCCTTGTCCTTTGGTGCTAGATAAAACAGAGGACATAATCATCCAGTGGCTGAACTGCACAATGTGTAACAAGGAAACCTGGGTTCAAATCCCAGCTTCCCTACTTGGCCAGATTGTATGAGTGATATAAATCACTTTATTTCAGATAGTCCAATTTTCCATGATCGATAAATCTGAGACCCCATTAAAGTAATTCAGCTAAAAATCTGTAATACACAAAAACCTCCTGTGTTCATTGTTTAACAGAATATAATCTTCCTTCACATTTAATAACAATATTGGCCGCATATGCAGTGAGCACGACGTTTATATCCATTTCGTCCTATGTGAAGTCGGTCATGGGGGTATTCTTGAATTTTTTTCCAAGTTTAAAATTAGTACTTTCAATAAACGTCAGCAGCACGGTTCCTTAGTCTTATGCACTTGAGGAATGTTGAAGACAAGACGTTTCATTTAAAAGTCACACACCGAATCTTTCAATGGCGTGTTGCTTTGGTTCGTAGTTCCAAGCCAGAACCTTGGTTTTCTCTATGAATTACTTGCTCCCTCTTATAAAATGGACCATTACGGCCTCAAATATCCTCGCTGTATATTTGTGTAGCACATTTCTGTGTCTGGTGCTACCCTCATATGTGTGATTTTTGCTGTGTGTGATGTGCCTGACCTCATAGTTCTTCCAGTTGTCTTAAGGCTTGTTACCGTAATACTCAGTGGAAATAACATTTAAAAGGTTTTTATTTTGTAGAAAAACCCTTTGGGTGACTCACCGTGGATGCGAATGCCGCAATGTCTATTTTGCCTCGTTGAAAAAATAGCTACTGTACGTTCCCAGCCTTGGGTAAAGCCATCCTAAGGATGCCTTCTAGTGTTCAGCACAAGCAGCGTGCTGCTATATTAAAAGGCAATAAAAACTTTTTTTCAAGTTAAATACATCGCCAAGGGTAATATTGCTCTAGGAAAACCAACTGGCATGCATTTGGCTAAAAAGTAATATTTAGTATGCAGCTCTAACTGATATCCATATGCCATTGAGGTTGCAACAATGTATTTCGATAAGAAATTAAAACACTGTTAAACCATGGGGAATTGAGGGGGAAATGGTGTGAATTAGTGAACTTAAGGGTTCCCATAAACAATCAGGAGCTCCTTCTATACTTTCCTTCAAGGCACTTAATGATTAAATATCTATTAAGTAAATTTACCACACAAACCAAACCGTTGTAAACGTCATGACTACAACAGTTCATCCACCATTACTGATAGCAGAAAAGGTTAACTTCGGCTCATGGCCCAAAGCTGGGGACAGCTGAAAGGCCACCTAGGAGTTTTCTGATGTAATAAAGTGACAGGGAAACTCATGAAACTCAACTGGAAACCGCATTACCTCCGCAAAAATACATACAACGATGTGCGCAGTTTCAACAGAATATGGTCATTACATCACAACAGATTGTCAATCAAGATAAACTTTTTACTAGCATAATGACATTATCCCTAATACTATGTTCGTTCTACGAAATGCCAAATGGAGTTTAAAATAGGGGAGTTTAAAACTAAAACCAAAAAAAAAACTGGTGTCTGATTTCTTGAGTGCTTCGCTTATTTACTCTGCAATTGTTTTGGTGCTGCTTAAAAGCTTTACATGTGTTCCTTTGTGTAAGCCTTGTTGTTCAGAGCCACAGCTACCCAGGGTTGGGCTTAAGGTTTGACCTATAAGCCCTAAAGGGTTGGTAAGTGTTTTATATGGTGAGGTTGCACAACGGCATCACATAATACAGCCTATTTCTTCACAAGACCAGCCATCAAATGAGAAAGACAATAAAGCCAGCCTATGGTAATCAGTGGGTGGGCTTTAATCCCACTGTAAATTCTTAGTAAACTGAGAACAGGTCTTTATCAACTAGACTGTTGCACTATCTGGTAGGGTCGCCCCAAGAGCACACCTGGTGCTAGGCAAGCATAGTGGTGGGATGTCCTACAGATGTATGGTGGGAACTAACCATGCTCTACATGAAGGAACAATTGAATTGGATATATCTTTTGTATACCATTGGAAGAAGATGCTGAGGCACAAGTGTGTTGAGGGAAGAGGGAAGGACAAGTCTAGTGAACGAGAAACCGAACCCCAGAAAGAACATGTTTTCTATGAATAAATCAGGAACCTGGGAAATCTTATTTATAGGCTGGCTATACGAGACACAAACATTTTGCAATATGAAAAGGTAGTGCTTATTCAGCGGATTATTTATATTTGTGGAGCTGCTGACAACGTCACAAGGGTGAAGGCAATTTATTACCCATTTTGTGAATATGAGAACTGGGGTGGCGGAGTGAGCTGAAGAATGATGATGTATTAAACCCAGATCAGTTGACTGGGGGTGAGTGCTTGCAATGTTCAACACTCCGTCCATCATCCCCTTTGATTTTGCTTTGTTCGCCCTAAGGTGGCAGGGTATGCCCAGACGCGGGTCCCTTGCTCACTTTGCCACTGGATTCTAGCTAGCCTGGCTGATGACGGCTGATTAGCCAGAAACCGGTCGCAGGATGCTCGTTTCCAGTCCAGGGAAGACATGGCTTGGCAGTTCGGGCTGGACTGTTCCCATGAGGCACAGGGTCAGACTGATTTGCATATGGCCATGTCTGAAGTGGGGTGGCGGAGTGAGCTAAAGAATGATGATGGATTAAACCCAGATCAGTTGACTGGGGGTGAGCGCTTGCAATGTTCAACACTCCGTCCATCATCCCCTTTGGTTTTGCTTAGCAATGTTAAACACCAGCGTGGCTGCTGTTCAGCATGGCTAAAAGTAAGTGCTCTAAAGGAGAGTGTCGTGGAGTGTCGTAGGGTGGAATGGCGTGAAGTAGAGTGGAAGAGCACAAAGTACCATGTATGGAAGTGACATACAGTTGGTCGCATGGCGTAGAGTGAACTGGTGTAGAGTGCATTGGTTTAGAGTGTTGCAGAGTAAAGTGGTGTAAAGTCTGGTGGCGTAGAGTGAAGCCCCATAGAATTCAGCAGTGCACAATGCAGCGCCGTAGAGTGCGTGGTGTACAGTGTTGCATGGTAGAGAGCAGTGGTTCAGAGAGGAGAAGAGTGGTGCAGAGTGCAGTGGTGCAGAGTGGCATAGAGTGATGCAGACTAGAGTATAGTGCCATAGAGTGCAGTGGCATACAATGCAGTGGTGTAGAGTGGCATGCTGCAGAGTGAAGTAGAGTGGAGTGATGCAGAGTAGAGTGGTGTAGAGTGCATTGGCAAAGAATACAATAGTGCAGAGTGGTGTAGAGTTCAGTGACAGAGTGCATTGTTGCAGAGTAGAGTGTCAGAGTGCAGTGGCTTAGAGTAGAGTGCAGTGTCATAGAGGGTCATAGAGTAGAGTGACAGTAGACTATAGTAAAGTCTAGTGGCTCAGTGGACTAATGCATCCCCTGCAGGAGCCTGTGTTCGACCTCATGGTCACAGGTTCAAATCCTGGCGGGTCCACTCAGCCTTTCATCCATCTGAGGTCTATAAAATGAGTACCATCGAGTTGGGTGACAATAAACATCTGTTATTCCGCGCCAAGATACCCTATTACGAGTGAATGTGCACTTTACGAATACTCATATTGTGTTATAGTGCCATAGAGTGCAGTGGCATACAATGCAGTGGTGTAGAGTGGAATGCTACAGTGTGGAGTGATGCAGAGTAGAGTGCACAGAGTGCACTGGCAAAGAATGCAATAGTGCAGAGTGGTGTGGAGTTCAGTGACACAGAGTGCAGCGTTGCAGAGTACATTGTCGAAGAGTGCAGTGGCGTATCGTGGTGCAGAGGAGAGTGCAGTGTCATAGAGCGGCGTGGAGTGGCGTAGAGTGGAGTGGTGTAGAGAAGCGTGGTGTTGAGTGGAGTGGCCTAGCGTGGTGCAGAGAAGAGTATAGTGGCGTGGAGTGGCATAGAGTGCAATGGCATGGAGTGATGTGCTGAAGATTGCAGTGGTGTAGAGTGCAGTATGAAGAGTGGAGTAATGTAGAGTTCAGTGGCAGAGAGGGCACTGTTGCAGAGTAGAGTGCCATAGAAAAATGTATATGCATCAGTTGCCCGTGCAGGTAAGAGCTGTGGGGCCGGGTGTGGGGGTATTTTGACTGACGACGAGGGAAAATTGATTATTTATTTAAATTTTCCCTAGTGGTCGTTTGTCCAACCCTGCTCCATCTCTCTTACCTGCACGGGCCACACCTGTGTGTACTTAGAGTACAGCGCTACACACTTGAGCGGTGTACAATGCAGGGTTGTAGAACGCAGTGGCATAGATTGGAGTAGTTCATAGTAGAGTGCAGGGGCATAGAGTGCAGTGGTGCAAAGTGGAGTGGTGCATAGTAGCGTGACAGAGTGCAGTGGCATAGTGGTGTAGAGTGCAGTGGCACAGAGTGGTGTAGAGTACAGTGGCGTGGAGAGATATAGAGTGGAGTGGCATTGAGTGGAGTGCTGTAGAGTGCAATGGAGTAGAGTGCAGAGTAGAGTGGCATTGAGTGCAGTAGTGTAGAGTACAGTGTTGTAGACAAATGTATAAAAATGTTACTCTAATGACTACATATTTATTCTGGGTGTTTCCCGCCCACCGAACAAAGAAAATCATTCTAATTCTCTATATTTAAGAAGCAGCAGAGAAACTGAGATTTCGAATTCCTTAACTGTCGAGAATATGCGACCCATCCAAAACTAGTTTTATTCCGGGACCTAACTCAAGAGTTCAGGAGTACCCCAGTGTACCAAAACGCATTACAGGACAATACAAGCATTTTATCATTTGAAAAGGGGTCTATAGAAGTATGTAGTATATACATTTTCCTTACAATTAGATTTACTGTTTTGAAGAGCTTGCTTCTGCAGAAATAACCAGGTTATATTTTCCACTTAGGACCTGCATAGATGTGAAACTATCAGTTTGTGACGCTCGGATGCTACGTCTGGAACGCTGCTGCCACCTAGTGGGCATACGGTGTATAGTGTTTATTCCAGTTCCCAACCTGTATTCCTTAACGCTCTGGAGTAGCTTGATAGTTGCAAAGTATTGTGCCAGTTTGAATATGATACGATAATGAT
Organism: Triturus cristatus; assembly: GCF_964204655.1. Taxonomy (NCBI): domain Eukaryota; kingdom Metazoa; phylum Chordata; class Amphibia; order Caudata; family Salamandridae; genus Triturus; species Triturus cristatus. Next base: position 685,672,514 of record NC_140581.1, on the reverse strand, counting down.
CTATATTCATTTATTTTTATTTAAAAACTACAGCAGGATGCATTATTTATTATGCCTTAATTGTAAGCATAGATTATTTTGTTATCTGTAATTAGCCATGAAATGCTTCACCATCATTCCTACTGCGAACGAAGCCTTGGCTAGGACAAGAAGGTAGCTCTCTCTATATAAAATTAGACGAAGAAACACAAGCAACATAAAGATACACTAATAACTTAAAGAAACGCGAATAATTAGCGGGTGAGGAGGGGGGATAGAGAAAGACGAGCAAACAGTACCCGAATCAGAGCGGGATTAGCAGAGGGACACTAATTAAAACAAATACATCTGTGCTTGGGCCATGCGCCCCAGACGAAATAGGAAGTGACGCCAAGGCACGTACTGGGAAAGTAGGAGGCAGAAAAGAAGAGTGACAAATGGGCCAATGAAAGGGTATTCAATAGGCGGATGCAAGCCCCTTACTGAATGCAACAGCGTCTCCCAAGCCAGAGCGCATGTGCTCACGCAGGCTTGACCTTAACAAGCATTTGCAATGCAATAGGTCTCGCATTTGCCAGAGTTTGATCTATTGGCATTGCAAATGGCAATGCATTTCATGTATGTGTTTTGAAAGGCTACAATTAGTGCTTAAACACGCACTTTGTACTTATAGTCATTGCTTACAAGAAGCCAGGCTGGCAGTAACTGTGCCTCTTTTGCTGCCAGTCTTGCTTCTTGTAAGCAAGGACTATAAGTACAAAGCATTTATAAAGTGCTTGCTACTCCTGATGAGGTGTCTAAGCTCTTTTAGGCGAGCAGCACGCTACTTCAGAACCAAAAAAGGATTAGTTGTGAATTAGTCTGGGGAAATATGAAATTAATTTGAGCAGTGGACATGTTAGTCTGTTTTTGGACTGAAAAGGATATATCTTACTCTTGCTTGAGTCTTACCTTTTCTGTAACAATATTTTGGGCCGATTGACTATAATTAATTGTACAGTTTTACTCCTAAACCAAGGTTAGATCTACGGCTTAAGAATGGGTTCATTAGAATCCCAAAGGTTACTATTTTTTTAATGTAGTTTCATGTTTACACAGAAACTCTCTATGTGCCTTAGAGAATTCTATACCCCATGAACTTGCTGGAAAGCAGAAGAGGAGGTTGTTTTACGTTTGATATATTAAGCATACTATCAGCATCGAGTACTGGATTGATGATCATGGCCTGCTTTCTTCACCAGTTTGTTAGTACTGTGAAATAACAGGTGTCCGTATCACCCAACTCAACAGTTCATATTTTACCAACCTCGGATTAATGGCAGAATAGGTCTTTACCATACTTGAACTTTTAGTTGCAGGTTAGCTGAATAGCTCAGCACTTAAATCACTATGCTTTACATCGATAAAGTCCTGGTAAGAGCATGCAAAAGCAAACACTGCATACCTCTCACTATAAACAACTGCTCATATCGGTAGCAAACTGCTAAACCCGGAAACAGCCTGGAAAGACAGGTTTTTTTTTCAGTTAAGAAAATATTTTTACAATACGGAGTTTATTGTGCTAAAGTTCAGAGAGAAATACGATGTACTGAAATGTGGCTTAGCTTAATTCAAGCCTTTCTAACCATCTGTTTAAGTGACACGTCCTAAGTGCGACGGGTAAAGCCAGATATGTGTCACTTAGCTGAGAGTGCCTAGGGCTCGCGCTGGACCTCATTGGTAAGGCCCAACAACTAAGTAAAACGGGTCAGAAGGGACGAGCCTGTGAGTTCAGACTTGACTCTTCCTATTCCATAGGGACCGAGGTTGATTTGTTTGTTTTTCCCAGGTTTGTAAAGGAACGGTAACCAAAAAACAGATGGACTGCATTGCGGCCCGGAGAAGTTATCAGTGGCTGAGATTAATCATGGAGGATCCAAAACGGAGAATGGAGAGCTTCTGAGCTCCGCCTCAGCCATTAGAGCAGGAAGAGAGATGCAGAGAAATGATTGGTAATTACAGGGGAAGGACAGGGGAGAAAGAATGTAGAGGAGAGAGAGAGATAGGGGAAGAGCGAGCGAGAGATCACAGCAGAGAAGGCGCATGCCAGGTTTTTTCATGACGATATAAGAGACGATAATAAATCCCTCTTCTCTTCATATACAACTGTGCAGGTGTGAGAAGATTCTGTGCACGCTTCTGTGCACCGCTCACCCGATGTGTCCACTGAAGTCACCAGTGTGATCGAAGAGCTGCAATGCAGTATAGACTTTTCTGACACACTATAGCATTTGTGCAGGGTTGTGATGTGACCCACTAGTGGAACCAAAGCAGCCCTGACCATTACACCAGTTCCCACTATAACATCCAACCCATCTGTCTTACTCGCTCCTCAAACTTAAAAAACCCAGGCCTCCCTCTAGTGGAGTGGCAGCATCCGCTGCCATTGTTAAAGGAAAACAAAACTGAAAGCGTGCATAGCGCGTCGAAAATAAAACAAGAACAAAACATAGTGTTAAAACAGAGCAAAAGCAATCATTACTAAAACACGGGCTGAGCAGATAGCAGCTAAAATTTACCATGTTTAATGTGTGGTGTGTGGATGTTGTGAAGGGTGGAAGGGAGAGGCTCTGGAAGAGAGACTCGACATGAGGCTCTTTAAATATAATGTAAAAACGCTTTCTCTACACTGTTGTGTAACGAAAATAACACACTCCCAGTGTGCTCACGATGGGGACGGGGGAGATGGGGCACTGAGAAGCAAAAGGGAAGAAGGGGTTAAGGGTGGGTGCATGGTGGGAGGGTGGTGCGCATGTCACACACAGCACAACGAAAATGAACGGGAGGAAGCCGAAGTTACGATTGCCGTCTAAGATTAGCCGCGCGTGCACCAAGCTTAGCGTAACAGGACAATTAATTGTTAGAAAGTTTAATAAACATCGTGCAAAAGAAAGCAGTTACTCTACCGTGCAAGGGGATCGGAGGGCTTCTTACGGCAATCCAGCTTCCACAGAGCCATGGTGGTGCGCATGTCACACACAGCGCAACAAAAACGGGAGGAAGCCGTGCCTCAATAAAATAAATAAATAATACAAATACAAACGAGGCGCTTGAACCAAAGATAACGAGTGTAGCGAAACGGCAATCAGTGAAGCCTGCGTTGCAAGGATAACTGTGTGCTATACTATTGCAAGACAGAAACGTCAGTTCTGCGAAGCTTCGTGCACCGTGAACCTGTCTCCCGAAACATACACTCAACAAGCCGTTGCCATTGCGCGAATGGAATAAAAAAGTGCTTACCCACTAATTGAAGGAGACGGTATAACGCCGCAAGTAAAAAAAATCCAGTCCGGATGGGCTGTCCGAGAAGGAGACAGGGCGGTAACAAAGAAGACTCATTTTGAATCACCAGCCAAGGTTTAGCATAAACGGTGACACCAGACAATCAAAATGATGGGCGGGGCTTCAACTCCACTTCTGAAATCTCCTCGATTACAATAAGCCTCGCAGACCTAGCAGCACATGCGCGCTGCAACGCTGGGTCTGCGAGACCTAAAAAAGGGATTCTTCCAAGCTTCAGGCAAACCACTCTTTCTAAATCAACAGAAACCAAAAAATATATAACAGTACAAACTATTTATTCTCATAAAAAAAATAACCAAACAGCCAGGAGACAGAATGCTACAGCTCTCCAAAAACAAGAAACAGCAATGAAATATTGAATTGTGAAGAGAAAAAATGCACACTCACGGTCTTCTGCGGGGAGAACCTGATGAGAATAAATCCACTCAATAATCTCGGCACTGTTCACCACCTTCAAAGCGTCTAACATATCCAAGCCAGAAATGGCAAAAAAAGCAATAGTCAACCTAAGGAAGGAAAAACAGTTTACAATAGTCAGTGTCAGGCACTGCACAAGGTTTTGTACTGAGTTGCACTGGTAAGTTCATCTTTCTTCCGTAGGACTTAAAAGGGCAAGGAACAATATCTCTAGTGATATCAGATGGCCATGATCTTCTTTCGTTGGGGTCTACTAGACTAGCAGCATGGAAGTAGCAGCATTATTTATGTAATAGAAATAAATACTGATTTTATCTCGTAGTGAAACGTTTTGTACCATCAGGTGCCCATGCTAAACTACTGTAGTTATAGTGCTTTACAGTGAGATCAGACTTGTAATTGCTGGAGGGGATAAGCAGATGACCAGGCTAAGCCACGGTTGTTCAGCCTATATGCTGAGAACACAGCTGAATAACACTCCAGTTGGTTTGCTTGTATCTAGGCAGCAACAAGGTCCAAGAGTTACTGGGTAGCAACAGAATGTGGCATGTCCTCGGCAACATGTGAACATAGCAACATGGATTATTCTGAAATACTTGAAAGTCAGTTGAGTCTATCTTCTTCATAAGTACACCCATTAACCCATGACATTCACATATTTCTAGACCTAATTATCACACTATTTATCATTAATCATAACAGGGCGTGTTTTACAGAACACTGCAACTTTAACCTAGGTTGCTAAACTGTAAACATGAAGGTCCTGTAAGCATAAACATGTACTCATTTCTTACTAAATCATAAGCGAGGTAAAGTGGTGCAGCATTAAGTATGACTGTTGCATCAGTACATTTATAAAATAAGCTTGGATAAACAATCCCTACTGGTCACTTATAATCTTATTACGTCAACCACTGCAGGCTACGGTCTACTTAATCACAGATTCCAATCTGTACAAGGCATTTTGTAAAAAAAAAAAAAAAAAAAGATAATAAATACAAAGTACATAATCGGCAATTTCTATCCCCCATCAAACAGGCCCTGTCTCGGGGTGGGGGTTATATTTTTTAGCACATTTCTTTAGTGTTCGAAGTAGTCTCTTACCAAAGTGTTAAACAGGGGGAAACCAGAAGGATGTGTCAAGTGGGTAGGACTCTTGTATTCTTGCGAGTGAAACCGGTTGTACAGAGAATTGTGTTCGAGTGTGGGGTCCTTCAGGATAGTTTTCTCACTGATTAGAGTATTAACTGTGTATTATTTCTTTGCTATCTTTCGCTATTAATGCCCATTGTTGTTCAGGCAAATTGGCTGATAAGATGGCCTCTGTTTCTAGAGATTTGATCTCCGAGTTCAAAAGGGAGTCTGTGAAATATATATATCTCCCTCTCTCCCTCTCTCCCTCTCTCTCCCCCCCCCTCTCCCCTTTGGATTTTTATTGTTCCAACCTTACTTATGTAATAACCAAGGGTTCTTCAGAGAATCAATCATTTGTAGAACGCACTAATCACTCGTGAGGGTCTCAAGGCATGGGGGGGCTGATACTACTCGAACAGCCAGGTCTTGAGACGTCTCCTGAAGGTCAGCAGGTCCTGCGTCTATCGCAGATGGGTGGAGAGGGTGTTCCATGTCTTGGCGGCGAGGTAGGAAAAGAATCTGCCGCCGGTGGTGGTTCTGTGTATACGTGGGATGGTGGCGAAGGCAGCGGAGTGAAGCTGGCGATTCGGGGTGTAGAAGGGGAGACGTTTGTTAAGGTATGCTGGTCCGGCGTTGTGGAGTGCTTTGTGAGCGTGGGTGAGGAGCTTGAAGGTGATCCTCTTGTTGACTGGGAGCCAGTGCAGGTCTTTCAGGTGGGCAGTGATGTGGGTGTGGCGGGGGATGTCGAGGATGAGGCGTGCGGAGGCGTTCTGTCTTTTCTGGAGTTTGGCCGTGGCCCTGCGTAGAGGGCGTTGCCGTAGTCCAGTCTGCTGCTGACAAGGGCTTGGGTGACCGTCCTTCTGGTTCCGGTGGGGATCCATCTTTATGTCTTGCAAAACATGCAGAGGGTGTTGAAGCAGGAAGAGGGGAGGGCGTTGACTTGCTGGGTCATTGAGAGCGATGAATCCAAGATAAACACCAGGTTGCGTGCGTGGTCGGTGGGTGTCACTGCGGCTCCCAGAGCAGCTAGCCACCAAGAGTTGTCCCAGGCGGGGGGGGTGGAACCAAGGATGAGAACCTCTGTCTTGTCTGAGTTAAGTTTCAGGCGACTGTTATTCATCCAGTCGGCGACAGCCTTTAATCCTTCGTGGAGGTTGGTTTTGGCGGTGATAGCCCAATGACAGAATGTCCCAGAGTGTTCTAAAGAACAACTAAAGCGCTAACAGTCTTACTTATGACAAAAGTATGGCACACCTGAAGCCATCTTGATTGGAATAAAGTGGTAACACTTAAAACATTTAATTTGCAAAGGAACAGAATGAGGGGGTTCATTTTGCCATAGAAATTATGATTAGTGCTGCAGAAAGAAAAATTAGGGCACATTTTGACTTCTCAAATCCTCTTTTATGTCATAAAAAAATTCTGACATGCAGACTGAAACATGCACTTTGAATACCAGCAGCAGACTTCCCTGGTGAGCAGTAGCTTTACTACAGTGACCTAATGAGCAACTAGAGTGCTAACATTCAGAATTTATGGCAAATGTGTGACACATCTGAATGCCTTCTTGATGGAACAAAAGTAAACAATCATTGAAAATGCAATAGGTCTCTCCCTCGTTTAAGTTAAAGCAATTCGGTTTGTAATTAGGTGGCTTTTTAGCTTTGCTTGTATTAGTGATTTTCAAACTTTCGTGTACATAACATGCATATGCATGCATATATGTACATGTATATGTATGCATGCATTTATATTTATATAGATATGCAGATATATATATATATACACACACACACACACACATACACACATATATAAATGCATATGCATATAAATGTGCATATGTGTGCGTGTAGAGAGGTAAAGGTGTAGAGGTAGAGAGTAGTAGAGAGAGGTATAAAGTAGAGAGTGAGTAATCGAGAGTAGTAGAGAGTAGCAGAGAGTAGAGGAGAGTAGAGGAGAGTAGTAGAGAGTAGTAGAGAGTAGTAGAGAGTAGTAGAGAGTAGTAGAGAGTAGTAGAGAGTAGTAGAGAGTAGCAGAGAGTAGCAGAGAGTAGCAGAGAGTAGAGGAGAGTAGTAGAGTAAGTAGTAGAGAGTGAGTAGTAGAGTGTAGTAGAGAGTGAGTAGAGTAAGTAGTAGAGAGTGAGTAGTAGAGTGTAGTAGAGAGTGAGTAGTAGAGTGTAGTAGAGTGTAGTAGAGAGAGTGGTAGTAGAGAGTGGTAGTAGAGAGTGGTAGTAGAGAGTGGTAGTAGAGAGTGGTAGTAGAGAGTGGTAGTAGAGAGTGGTAGTAGAGTGAGTAGTAGAGTGAGTAGTAGAGTGTAGTAGAGTGGTAGTAGAGTGGTAGTAGAGTGGTAGAGAGTAGTAGAGAGTAGTAGAGAGTAGTAGAGAGTAGTAGAGAGTAGTAGAGAGTAGTAGAGAGTAGTAGAGAGTAGTAGAGAGTAGTAGAGAGTGGTAGTAGAGAGTGGTAGTAGAGAGTGGTAGTAGAGAGTGGTAGTAGAGAGTGGTAGTAGAGAGTGGTAGTAGAGAGTGGTAGTAGAGAGTGGTAGTAGAGAGTGGTAGTGTAGAGTGTAGTAGAGTGTAGTAGAGTGTAGTAGAGTGTAGTAGAGTGTAGTAGAGTGTAGTAGAGTGTAGTAGAGTGTAGTAGAGTGTAGTAGAGTGTAGTAGAGTGTAGTAGAGTGTAGTAGAGTGTAGTAGAGTGTAGTAGAGTGTAGTAGAGTGTAGTAGAGTGTAGTAGAGTGTAGTAGAGTGTAGCAGAGTGTAGCAGAGAGTGAGTAGGTGAGAGTAGTAGAGTAAGTAGTAGAGAGTGAGTAGTAGAGTGTAGTAGAGTGTAGTAGAGAGAGTAGTAGAGAGTGTGTAGTAGAGAGTAGTAGAGAGTAGTAGAGAGTGTGTAGTAGAGAGTAGTAGAGAGTAGTAGAGAGTGTGTAGTAGAGAGTAGTAGAGTGGTAGTAGAGAGTGGTAGTAGAGTTTAGTAGAGGGTGGTAGTAGAGGGTGGTAGTAGAGAGTGGTAGTAGAGAGTAGTAGAGAGAGTAGTAGAGAGAGTAGTAGAGAGAGTAGTAGAGAGAGTAGTAGAGAGAGTAGTAGAGAGAGTAGTAGAGAGAGTAGTAGAGAGAGTAGTAGAGTGAGTAGTAGAGAGGGCAGTAGAGAGTGGTAGTAGAGTGGTAGTAGAGTGGTAGAGAGTGGTAGAGAGTGGTAGAGAGTGGTAGAGAGTGGTAGAGAGTGGTAGAGAGTGGTAGAGAGTGGTAGAGAGTGGTAGAGAGTGGTAGAGAGTGGTAGAGAGTGGTAGAGAGTGGTAGAGAGTGGTAGAGAGTGGTAGAGAGTGGTAGAGAGTGGTAGAGTGAGTGGTAGAGTGAGTGGTAGAGTGAGTGGTAGAGTGAGTGGTAGAGTGAGTGGTAGAGTGAGTGGTAGAGTGAGTGGTAGAGTGAGTGGTAGAGTGAGTGGTAGAGTGAGTGGTAGAGTGAGTGGTAGAGTGAGTGGTAGAGTGAGTGGTAGAGTGAGTGGTAGAGTGAGTGGTAGAGTGAGTGGTAGAGTGAGTGGTAGAGAGAGTGGTAGAGAGAGTAGTAGAGAGAGTAGTAGAGAGGGTAGTAGAGAGGGTAGTAGAGAGGGTAGTAGAGAGGGTAGTAGAGAGGGTAGTAGAGAGGGTAGTAGAGAGGGTAGTAGAGAGGGTAGTGGAGAGTGGTAGTAGAGAGTGGTAGTAGAGAGTGGTAGTAGAGAGTGGTAGTAGAGAGTGGTAGTAGAGAGTGGTAGTAGAGAGTGGTAGTAGAGAGTGGTAGTAGAGAGTGGTAGTAGAGAGTGGTAGTAGAGAGTGGTAGTAGAGAGTGGTAGTAGAGAGTGGTAGTAGAGTGTAGTGTAGAGAGTGGTAGTAGAGTGTAGTGTAGAGTGTAGTGTAAAGTGTAGTGTAGAGAGTAGTAGAGAGTAGTAGAGAGTAGTAGAGAGTAGTAGAGAGTAGTAGAGAGTAGTAGAGAGTAGTAGAGAGTGGTAGAGAGTGGTAGAGAGTGGTAGAGAGTGGTAGAGAGTGGTAGTAGAGTGTAGTGTAGAGTGTAGCAGAGTGGTAGCAGAGTGGTAGCAGAGTGGTAGCAGAGTGGTAGCAGAGTGGTAGCAGAGTGTAGTAGAGTGTAGTAGAGTGTAGTAGAGTGTAGTGTAGAGTGTAGTGTAGAGTGTAGTGTAGAGTGTAGTGTAGAGTGTAGTGTAGAGTGTAGTAGAGTGTGAGTAGTAGAGAGGGTAGTAGAGCGTGTAGTAGCGTGTAGTAGCGTGTAGTAGCGTGGTAGTAGAGAGTGGTAGTAGAGAGTGGTAGTAGAGAGTGGTAGTAGAGAGTGGTAGTAGAGAGTGGTAGTAGAGTGTAGTGCAGAGTGGTAGCAGAGTGGTAGCAGAGTGGTAGCAGAGTGTAGTGTAGAGTGTAGTGTAGAGTGTAGTGTAGAGTGTAGTGTAGAGTGTAGTGTTGAGTGTAGTGTTGAGTGTAGTGTTGAGTGTAGTGTTGAGTGTAGTGTAGAGTGTAGTGTAGAGTGTAGTGTAGAGTGTAGTGTAGAGTGTAGTGTTGAGTGTAGTGTTGAGTGTAGTGTTGAGTGTAGTGTTGAGTGTAGTGTTGAGTGTAGTGTTGAGTGTAGTGTTGAGTGTAGTGTTGAGTGTAGTGTTGAGTGTAGTGTTGAGTGTAGTGTTGAGTGTAGTGTTGAGTGTAGTGTTGAGTGTAGTGTTGAGTGTAGTGTTGAGTGTAGTGTTGAGTGTAGTGTAGAGTGTAGTGTAGAGTGTAGTGTAGAGTGTAGTGTAGAGTGTAGTGTAGAGTGTAGTGTAGAGTGTAGTGTAGAGGGTAGTAGAGAGGGTAGTAGAGAGGGTAGTAGAGAGGGTAGTAGAGAGGGTAGTAGAGAGGGTAGTAGAGAGGGTAGTAGAGAGGGTAGTAGAGAGGGTAGTAGAGAGGGTAGTAGAGAGGGTAGTAGAGAGGGTAGTAGAGAGGGTAGTAGAGAGGGTAGTAGAGAGGGTAGTAGAGTGTAGTAGAGTGTAGTAGAGAGTGGTAGAGAGTGGTAGAGAGTGGTAGAGTGTAGTAGAGAGTGGTAGAGTGTAGTAGAGTGTAGTAGAGAGTGGTAGAGAGTGGTAGAGTGTGAGTAGTAGAGAGGGTAGTGGAGAGTGGTAGTAGAGAGTGGTAGTAGAGAGTGGTAGTAGAGAGTGGTAGTAGAGAGTGGTAGTAGAGAGTGGTAGTAGAGAGTGGTAGTAGAGAGTGGTAGTAGAGAGTGGTAGTAGAGAGTGGTAGTAGAGAGTGGTAGTAGAGAGTGGTAGTAGAGTGTAGTGTAGAGAGTGGTAGTAGAGTGTAGTGTAGAGTGTAGTGTAAAGTGTAGTGTAGAGAGTAGTAGAGAGTAGTAGAGAGTAGTAGAGAGTAGTAGAGAGTAGTAGAGAGTAGTAGAGAGTAGTAGAGAGTAGTAGAGAGTAGTAGAGAGTGGTAGAGAGTGGTAGAGAGTGGTAGAGAGTGGTAGTAGAGTGTAGTGTAGAGTGTAGCAGAGTGGTAGCAGAGTGGTAGCAGAGTGGTAGCAGAGTGGTAGCAGAGTGGTAGCAGAGTGTAGTAGAGTGTAGTAGAGTGTAGTAGAGTGTAGTAGAGTGTAGTAGAGTGTAGTGTAGAGTGTAGTGTAGAGTGTAGTGTAGAGTGTAGTGTAGAGTGTAGTGTAGAGTGTAGAGTGTAGTGTAGAGTGTAGTGTAGAGTGTAGTAGAGTGTGAGTAGTAGAGAGGGTAGTAGAGCGTGTAGTAGCGTGTAGTAGCGTGTAGTAGCGTGTAGTAGCGTGGTAGTAGAGAGTGGTAGTAGAGAGTGGTAGTAGAGAGTGGTAGTAGAGAGTGGTAGTAGAGAGTGGTAGTAGAGAGTGGTAGTAGAGAGTGGTAGTAGAGAGTGGTAGTAGAGAGTGGTAGCGTGTAGTAGCGTGAGTAGAGAGTAGTTGAGTGTAGTAGAGAGTGGTAGTAGAGTAGTAGAGTGTAGTAGAGTGTAGTAGAGTGGTAGTAGAGAGTAGTAGAGAGTAGTAGAGAGTAGTAGAGAGTAGTAGTAGAGAATAGTAGAGAATAGTAGAGAATAGTAGAGAATAGTAGAGAGGTAGTAGAGAGTAGTAGAGAGTAGTAGAGAATAGTAGAGAGTGAGTAGTAGAGAGGGTAGTAGAGAGTGGTAGTAGAGTGTAGTAGAGAGTGTGTAGTAGAGAGTAGTAGAGAGTGTGTAGTAGAGAGTGAGTAGTAGTGAGTAGTAGAGAGTAGTAGTAGAGAGTGGTAGTAGTGAGTAGTAGAGAGTAGTAGTAGAGAGTGGTAGTAGAGAGTGGTAGTAGTAGAGTGGTAGTAGAGAGTGGTAGTAGAGAGTGGTAGTAGAGAGTGGTAGTAGAGAGTGGTAGTAGAGAGTGGTAGTAGAGAGTGGTAGTAGAGAGTGGTAGTGTAGAGTGTAGTGTAGAGTGTAGTGTAGAGTGTAGTGTAGAGTGTAGTGTAGAGTGTAGTAGAGTGTGAGTAGTAGAGAGGGTAGTAGAGAGTGGTAGTAGAGAGTGGTAGTAGAGAGTGGTAGTAGAGAGTGGTAGCGTGTAGTAGCGTGTAGTAGCGTGAGTAGAGACTAGTAGAGTGGTAGTAGAGTGGTAGTAGAGAGGTAGTAGAGAGGTAGTAGAGAGTGGTAGTAGAGAGTGGTAGTAGAGAGTGGTAGTAGAGAGTGGTAGTAGAGAGTGGTAGTAGAGAGTGGTAGTAGAGAGTGGTAGTAGAGAGTGGTAGTAGAGAGTGAGTAGTAGAGAGTGAGTAGTAGAGTGTGAGTAGTAGAGTGAGTAGTAGAGAGTAGTAGAGAGTGGTAGTAGAGAGTAGTAGAGAGTGGTAGTAGAGAGGAGTGTAGTAGAGTGTAGTAGAGAGTAGTAGAGAGTGGTAGTAGAGAGTAGTAGAGAGTAGTAGAGTAGCAGAGAGTGAGTAGTAGACAGTAGTAGAGTGAGTAGTAGAGCGAGAGTAGCAGAGAGTAGTGTAGAGAGTAGTAGAGTAGTAGAGTGTGAGTAGTAGAGAGTAGTAGAGAGTGAGTAGTAGCGAGTGAGTAGTAGCGAGTGAGTAGTAGCGAGTGAGTAGTAGAGTGTGAATAGTAGAGTGTGAATAGTGGAGTAGTAGAGAGTTAGTAGTAGAGAGTGCGTAGTAGAGAGAGAAGTAGTAGAGAGAGTAGTAGAGAGCAAGTAGTAGAGTGAGTAGTAGAGAGTGAAAAGTAGAGAGTAGTAGAGAGTGAGTAGTAGAGAGCGAGCATTAGAGAGCGAGCATTAGAGAGCGAGCATTAGAGAGCGAGCATTAGAGAGCGAGCAGTAGAGAGCGAGCAGTAGAGAGCGAGCAGTAGAGAGCGAGCAGTAGAGAGCGAGCAGTAGAGAGCGAGCAGTAGAGAGCGAGCAGTAGAGAGCGAGCAGTAGAGAGCGAGCAGTAGAGAGCGAGCAGTAGAGAGCGAGCAGTAGAGAGCGAGCAGTAGAGAGCGAGCAGTAGAGAGAGAGCAGTAGAGAGCGAGCAGTAGAGAGAGTAGTAGAGCGAGAGTAGTGGAGAGAGAGTAGGAGAGAGAGTAGTAGAGAGAGTAGTAGAGAGAGTAGTAGAGAGAGTAGTAGAGAGAGAGTAGTAGAGAGAGTAGTAGAGAGTGAGTGGTAGAGAGTAGTAGAGTGAGTAGTAGAGAGTAGTGGAGAGCGAGTAGTGGAGAGCGAGTAGTGGAGAGCGAGTAGTGGAGAGCGAGTAGTGGAGAGCGAGTAGTGGAGAGCGAGCAGTGGAGAGCGAGCAGTGGAGAGCGAGCAGTGGAGAGCGAGCAGTGGAGAGCGAGCAGTGGAGAGCGAGCAGTGGAGAGCGAGCAGTGGAGAGCGAGTAGTGGAGAGCGAGCAGTGGAGAGTAATAATAATAATAATAATAATAATAATAATAATAATAATAATAATAATAAACCACTTCTAAAGCGCATGGTTACACTAAAACAGTGTGTCCCCGCGCTGAAAGATGCTACTGCTCCCCGAAAGGCCAATGTCCGGGGCTCGCCTGGATCCCAGGTTGCAAGAGGCTATTATTTACGTGGGAAAAGATGAGTTTTCAATTTTAGTCTGAATCTTGTTTCGGAGGGCTCCATGCGTAAATCAAGAGGAAGCTTGTTCCAGTGTTTACTGGCTAGAAACCTAAAGGAACCACCTCCCATTCTGGTCTTGCGAACGCGAGGAAGTTGGAACAACATCTCTCCGGCAGATCTTAAATTACGGGTGGGACGATGGATAGTAAGAAGGTTTCGCAAATAACCTGGGCCTTTTCCCTGGGCAATGCGATGGGCAAAACAGAGAGCCTTAAACTTAATTCGCTCCTCAATAGGGAGCCAATGAAGTTCAAATAATGCCATTTTACCTGATGCTCTGCGTGGGAGGTTTAGCACCAGTCGCGCAGCAGCATTTTGGACGCACTGCAGTTGGTGGATACCTTTTTTACTTAGGCCTAGGAGAAGAGCATTGCCATAGTCTAAATGCGGCGTGACTAAGGCATGAATAAGTGTTTTCCTAGCACTAATGGGGAGTAGGTCGAGAACTTTTCGGAGTGTTTTAAGTATTCCAAAACATTTTCCAGTGATTTTACTAATCTGATGCTTAAAGGAAAGCTCCGCGTCCACCATGATCCCTAGATTTCTGACAGACTCCACCAGATGGGGAATTGCCCCTAATTCTGTTGGCCACCAGGCCTGCAACCAGGCGGAGGGGGATTTACCAACCACTAGCAGTTCTGTTTTGTCGCCATTAAGGCGCAAGCAGTGGTTGTTCATCCACCCTGCCACAGAGAGCATGCAGTTGGAAAAGTTAGTGGCATCCTCTGCCTGATTGTGAGTGAGTTTAATTATTAGTTGGGTATCGTCAGCGTATGCGACGATATCCACTCCAAAAGCTTCCAAATATGAGCTAAAGGCTCCATGTATAGATTGAACAACGTGGGGCTCAAACTGGAGCCCTGAGGAACTCCATGTCTGAGCTTTCGAAGGGAGGATTTATAAGGGGGGCAGTGCACCTGGAAGCTCCTGTTTTCTAAAAAGGATTTTATCCATTCCAGTGCGGATCCCTCAACTCCCATGTCTGAGAGGCGAGACAGCAGCGTTGAGTGCAGCACGGTGTCAAAGGCTGCACTTAGATCTAATAAAACCAACGCTGCCGTCTGCCCCTCATCTACTAGTTGTCTCAGACATTCTGTGGAGAAGAGAACCGCCGACTCTGTTGAGTGGCCCGCTCTAAACCCTGACTGTGTTGAATGGAGAAGGAAGTTCTCCTCAACAAATTTCATGAGTTGTATATTTACTACCTTCTCTACCACTTTCCCACAAAAAGGGAGAAGGGAGATAGGGCGGAGATTTTGTGGCTGGGAGATATGCATGGTAGCTTTTTTCTTCAGGGGAATTACTTGTGCCGTTTTCCATGCATCTGGCACATAGCACTCCTGAAAAGATAAAGTGATCAGGTGTTGAATCTGATCAATCATACATTCTAGGGGGGCGTGGCTTGGCTGCAGAGCGGAATGGCTGCCTGAACGCGCAGCTCCGCCGATCGAGTGAATTAATCCGTTATTTATCGGCCTTGCAGGTGCTGGAGCTCGGCCCTTTTGACCCCGATCAAGAGCGCTTGGTAGCTGCCTTCTCCGACGGAGTGCCTGGGCCCGAGACGGGAGCGACGGCGGAGATCTGCCAGGAAGCTGGTCGGTGGTGGTGCGGCCTGCGACACACGCGGACGCCGGGCACTTGCGTAAGGCCGGGTCCGGGGTGGCGGCACGCTGCAGTGTGCGGGCCGCTGCTGAGGGCGCTGTCTCCTTGGCTTGCAACCCCCCCCGCTGGCGGAGTGGTGATACGGCTCAGGCACAAGTATAGTGCTGGGAATCTGCCTGCTGTGACACGGGGAGGTGTACCTGCGACTCCCGACCGTTGCGGACACGTGGACCTCCAGAGGGCGGAGTGGCTAGGCCCCGGATCGGCGCCCTGAGCGGGTTGTTGCCGTGCCCGGCCCGGAGCGACGTGGACTTGCCGCGTACCTGCAGGGTGTCCGCTCTCCAAGGTCTAAAAATACGGCATATTGCCCGCGACGAGCGAGAGCCCTGCGACGGGGGCCTGGAGGAGGCGGTGGACTGCGGGGCCTGCCTGCTCCCCTACGCAGGATCTGGTCGGGACGCGCGCTGCTTCTGAGGCCCCGGTCGCTGCGGTGACTTCGCTGGTTGGGCCAGAGGCTAGACGGAGCTGGCGTCCGAGGCGACTGGCGAAGACTGGCTATCGCTTGGACCGATGGTTGCCCGCGCTGGAGCGCTGCTGTGAGCGGGTGAGCGAACCGCGTGAGACTGCCTGCTGGGACTGCGTGGGCTGGACGAGGGGCGACCCAAGCCTGTAGGTGCGCCCCGTAGATGTCCCATCTTGTCTGACCTGGTCCCCTATCTAGCGGGGGCAGTGACTCTCTGGTCTGCTGAGGGGGCCTGCCCGACCTATACTCTGCTCCGGGTGCATGGCGCGAGGTGCCCGGTGAGGTGAAGAAGCTTGGGGCCTAGTAGTGTTTATCCGCTGGCTGAGCGGGGCGGCGATCATGGGCAAACCGGATACGCGCCAACCGAAAATCACATTCGACAAGGCAAAGCAAAAAGCCTCGGACCAAGACCTTGGGGACGCTGCAGCGGCGCACCCGGAGAAGTGCGGCCCACCTGAGGCTGACATCAAATCTATGTTCCAAGAACTGACGGAGGGCCTGCGGGGCATAGATTGCAAAATGGACGCGCTGGCGGCACGAATGGACGGCATCATAGCACGAATGGACAAGCATGAAAGTAGAGTGGAAGCGCTCGAAACCCGTGTGGCCGACACGGAGGAGGGTCAAACCGACATGGTCAAACAAATGCGCGGCATGGACAAAGTATTGGAGCTAATACAACGGAAGAATGAGGACTTAGAGGCGCGCTCGAGACGCAACAACGTTCGCATCACAGGTGTGGCGGAAACAACAGACATTAATAATATGGAGCAGTACATAGAACAGATGCTGAAGGATTTGTTCGGGTCTGGGCTGTCCGGGATGCTCCTTGTGGAGAGAGCGCACAGGACACTGGGGCCTAGGCCTAAGCCGGGAACACCGCCCAGGCCCATTATTGCGCGTGTCCTGAATTATAGGGACCGTGACACGGTGTTGCGTATGGCTAGAGACATACCGGACCTGCAGTACAAGGGCAATCACATCGCCATTTACCCGGATTATACTATGCAGGTGCAGGCAGCTCGCAGAGAATTCATGCCTGCAAAAAAACTTTTTCAACAAACAGGAACGAAATACTCCCTGATTTACCCTGCGAAGCTCCGGGTGCAGGGCCCTGGCAAACCGTCTTTCTTCCTGGACGCGAAAGCGGCGCTACAATACGCTAAACAACTTGCAAAGGAGCAGCATAATCAACCGCCTGCTGAGGGTCAAGATCGTCAGGACAGGCTAAGTGACATTGAGTGAATGCCTACGTTATCTGTTTGAGGCTCTGTTGTTGGCTTATGAGATGGACCGATTGGGGGCGTATAATTTGTCCGATGTAGGCTGTATTCCGCTTCCTGGGCTGTGAGGGTCATATAACTCACTACGATTCCGGGATGGAGGGGGTCCTTGAGCCGGTACCCTGAGCCGGCACTCGATCGCCCTGGCATAAGTACAGGGCTAGTTGGCGGCCAACCTGCGTACCTCAGGGGATGATTCCCAATTACTTGCTATTGTTGTTGGGTTTAGTCGTGGGTTTTATGCCATGGCAGGTAGTTTGGGGGGATAATGCACAACCTGATTGGGGGGTTGGAGTGGGCGGGGGGTGGGATCACCGGAGTTTGGGGGGTGGTCATGGGGTAGGATTGTTTTGTGATGTAGAGTCAGAGGAAGGGAATGTGACTAATATACCAGATGCTAACTATGCTGCGCTGCACTGTCGAAATCCACGCTGCTTACTGTACTATGACTGCCCACGTACCGTGTGGCCCGCTGTACTGTTGTGTTCTACTGTGCGCCTCGTCTGGTGGAGGTCGGAGGGCATGTCGTGTTGCTTGGATACACTGTCTGATTGTAGCTGTCTCAGGTCCCTGTCAATATGGCGAACATAAACTGCCTTACCTGGAATGTGAGAGGAATGAATGATAGACGCAAGGCTAGATTGGTGCAGACCTACTTGCATAGAAAAGAAATAGACATCTGCCTTTTGCAAGAGACTCATTTGACGGCCAATGCGGCACAGATGCTGAGACATCACAGATGGGGGGGAGATAGTGCATGCATCTTACTCCACCTACTCAAGAGGAGTCGCGATATTGATAAGGAGGGGTCTCCAGTGGACGACACACGAGGTGCTCAGGGATGCGGGAGGTCGGTATGTGTTGCTTGTAGGAACGTTGTGTGGCATGCGGCTGATACTGGTGAATGTGTATGGCCCTAACGATGATAACCCAGATTTCTTCGGGGAGTTGTGGCATGTAGTGCGGGCGCGGGGCCCGGCGGCGATCCTGTGGGGGGGGGGGGACTACAATGTTGTGCTTTCAGGTAATATGGATAGGGAGGGCGCTGCGAGAGAACACCACCCTAGGGCATCAGAGATGCTGGGCTGTATTATGCAAGAGACAGGATTAGTGGACTCCTGGCGACTACTGCACCCCGCGGATCGAGCGGGCACCTGTATCACGGCTCACAGAGCCGCCTGGTCCAGGCTGGATTACTGGCTGCTCTCCAGGGACCTGCACTCGTCAGTGCGGTCGGTGTTGCATTTGCCGAGATCATTGTCCGACCATGCCCCGGTGCTCCTCGCGATAGCCACGCCATCCCAATATGTCAAACCATTTAGTTGGAGGTTTCCCTCTCGGGCGCTGCGAGATCAGGTTTTTCAGCAAGGACTGCGCGACAAACTAGAGGAATTTTTTGAGCTTAATGAGGGCACCGTGGATTCGCCGGGTACGCTCTGGGAGGCTTGTAAGGTGGTGACGAGGGGGCACTGCACGTCGCTGAAGACGGGCGTACTGCGTTCGATCCGAGATACCTTGAGCAAACTAGAAACTGACCTGGCGCGTCTAGAGTCTGAATTGACCCATGCGCCCACAGATAGGGTACGTGCCGAACTGCGTTCACAGCTCACTAAATACCAGGAGGAGGCGGACAGGGAAGTCGCGTACCTGTCCAAGGACAGTCGGGCTAGGCGCTATGGCGAGGGGGATCGTGCCGGATGTACACTGGCCTATATGCTTCGCGGGCCGCGTGGGTCGGATCACATACTGGAGCTACGGCGTGCGGAGGGGGACGTGGTGCGAGAGCCGCAAGACATCCTAGACACGATGACCGACCATTATAGAGAGCTATACACCACGAAGGTGTCGCCAGACGATAAAGTGCTCGACGACTACCTGGACACCATAGCCTTAGCGTGGTTCAGCAATAGTGCCAGACAATATATGGACTTGCCGTTCACGCAAGACGACATACGGACGACGATTGCTGGTCTCCCACTCTGTAAGGCGCCGGGCCCAGACGGGTTGACGGCAGCCTTCTATAAGGAATATGCGGACATACTGGTCCCGAGGCTTTATGGGGTGTTTGAAGAGGCTGTGGAAAAGGGAGTCCTCCCTCGGTCACTGCGGGAAGCATTGATCATTACACTGCTTAAACCTGGCAAAGACCCCAGTCACCCGGACTCATATCGCCCACTGTCGCTCATAAACCTGGACGCCAAAATATATGCCAAACTGCTCTCTGACCGCTTAAAATACATGCTGCCACAAATAGCGCTATCAGATCAATCGGGTTTTATAATGGGACGTTCCACTTCCCATAACCTACGAGTGCTATTTGGACTCCTGCATTACCTGGATCCTAGAGTTCCGGCCGCTGCGGCACTGTTGGATGCGACGAAGGCATTCGACTCGCTGGAGTGGAAGTTTTTACGGACATTATTCACCCGGATGGGATTTAGTCCGCTCTTTGCCAGGAGGATAGGCGTATTGTATAATGACCCGTCGGCTAGGGTGCGGGTGAATGGCCAGATGTCTGCCCCGATCTCTATAACCAGGGGGACCCGGCAGGGATGCCCACTGTCGCCGTTATTGTTTGCGATTGCGACGGAACCGCTGGCGGCCCGCATGAGACAACACCATACTGGGCGCAGCATAGGTTTTACGTCGCGTGGCCTGCTGGTCTCTATGTATGCCGACGATATCACAATATATATGATGAACCCGTCGGAAAATTTTGACCCATTAATGCGAGAGGTGACACGGTATAGTGGACTCACTGGCATAGATATCAACTGGTCGAAGTCGGCAATGCTCCCACTAACGGACGGCTCGCAGAAGTGCCACACGGAGTTCCCGATCGCTTGGGTTACGGACGAGGTCAAATACTTGGGTATACAGATGAGCCGCTCCACTCATGAAATATTACTGGCTAACTTCGGTGTGGCTATGATATGGTTGGAGAGCAAAGTGCAGAGGTGGAGGACGTTACCGCTGTCTCTGACGGGCCGCATAGCCATCGCAAAAATGGTCGTGGCGCCTAAATTCCTCTACCTGTTCGCCAATGTCCCCGTACCGTTGACGAAGGCATTTTTTCGGCGACTCCGCTCAGCGTTGATTGATCTGGTTTGGGCGGGTAGACAACCCAGGGTGGCCTGGAACCTTCTTACACTCCCCTTCCAGCAGGGAGGTCTTGCTTCCCCAGACCTAGAATTGTATGCATACAGTGCGCAGGCCCAATACTTACACTATTGGCATCATCCGATACCTTACCAGCCCCACGTGGCAATAGAAACAGATGTGGCGGCTCCTTGTCCCCTGCGGACAGCGGTATACCAAAAATATAAGCGGCAGAGGGAAGACATTGACACCGTAGAAATGGTGCGCTGGGCCTGGTCAAACATCGCGAAGCGAGCGGGCGTGATGGACCTGTATGCTCCAAGTATGCCCCTGGAGGCCAACCCCCTGCTGGGCCCGCTTACGGACACGGCGGTTGCACGCCGTGCGCACTCCTGTGGCCTGAAGGTGGCGGGGGATTTGTATCCGGATGACACCTTTATCACGCTGCCGGCCCTGACGGCAGCGCCTGAGCCGACGGCCTCGGAGCTCCTCTTGTATTATCAATTGCGATCGGCCTGCAAGCACAGATACCCCATGTTCCCTAAGGCTCCGCCGACGCTGGCAGCTCTGGAAAATATTCTATCGAACTCTTCCCCGTGCAAATTGATCACACGCATATACAGGACCACACAACTCACGGCGCCTGTCGCACACATTGATTCCAGAACCTTGTGGGAGGAAGACGCAGGCATAAGTATCACAGAAAAGCAGTGGGAATTCTGCTGCACCCAACTAGAACACCTGTCGCCTAATTACAGACTGCGACTGATACACTTCAATTACCTGCACAGGACCTACCGCACACCCATACAAATGTTTAGGATGGGTCTTCGGGCCGACACGACGTGTTGGAGATGTGGCGAGAGCGAGGCCACGTTCTTCCACCTTGTCTGGTTGTGCGGACCGATACGCAAATACTGGGACAGAGTTTTCAACATTATTGGGCGGATAATAGGAGCGGCGTTGGTGCTGGACCCGCTTGTTGCCCTCCTGAGATTCGTGCTGGGGGTGCCTAGGACGTCGCGCAAGCTTGTTGCCCTCTTGTTATTGCTTGCCAAGCGCCAAATAGCGATCCACTGGAAGAAGAGGGCCCCCCCCGAGGGTGTCTGGCTGGATGGGCTCTGCGACATACTGCAGAGAGCAACTGACAGCCTATTGGGACCAAATGCCGCAGCGGTCCAGACCAGTAGATGTGTGGCAGCCGCTGGTGGAATGGTTGGCTGGGACGGCAGTTGAGGAGGAGGACTGAGTCACTTGGTTGGATGGCTGCTGAGTGGTTCGTGATTGCATGGGTCGGATTGTGTGACGCGCGGGTGATGATGGCGCCGGCCTGATCCGAGCGCCACTTCTGGCTGCTGATGTGTATGGTGGGGATGAGAGACGTATTGTTTGGGAGACTCGGATGGTGCGGGATCACACGGTGGAGGGCAGCTGAGAACTTCCACCCTCCTGTTGGGGGGTTCCTCCCTGACTCTGGTTTACAGTTGGTATTGTTTTCTTGTTCATATAAAATGATGTTATTATGCCCTCTACGAATGTACACCGTGGATACGATTGTGCGATTTATTGCACTGAACCCATGCTGCCTGCCCCCGGGTTGTTGGCTGATTAGCAGTGTACGCTTTATTGAGAAAATAAAGGTTTTTGAAACATCAAAAAAAAAAAATCATACATTCTAAAACTCCCTTACAGCGATTAGGAGAGATCACATCATAGGGGGAGCCGGACTGGATGCCGTTTATGATGGTGAGCAGATCTTGCCTCTCAGGGACTTTGAAACATGTCAGATGGGGTTTGGTGGCAGGGTCCTTTCTCACCATCGGATGTTTAGTCGGCATGTTATCAACAAAAGTGGCATGTATTACGTCTACTTTCTTCACAAAAAAGTCCGCGATATCATCACATAGCTCATTGGAGCAGGTATCATGGGCCTCCAGTCTAATAGGAACAGTGAGTTCTTTGAAAATGGAAAAAAGCTCTTTAGTGGGGTTCTTTGCAAATTCAATGCGTTCCTTAAAATGAGCACCTTTGGATGCTCTTATGAGTTTGTGATATATTTTTAGTTCTTTTTTATAATTCAGCATGTCTTCCGGAGTATAAGGTTTCCTCCAGCCACGTTCTAGATTTTTACATTTGGCTTTAACTACTTTAAGTTCTTTGGAAAACCAGGGGG
Source organism: Triturus cristatus (assembly GCF_964204655.1). Taxonomy (NCBI): domain Eukaryota; kingdom Metazoa; phylum Chordata; class Amphibia; order Caudata; family Salamandridae; genus Triturus; species Triturus cristatus. The sequence goes on along the minus strand of NC_140581.1, from coordinate 685,650,908 downwards.
CAGTTTTGATTTTTCTGGCAGGTGGCTTGAATGTCCATGGTGCTACAGTGTCTAGAGCCCTAGACATCCATGTTTCATAGTCATTCCATGCCTTCAGCAGAGTATCACTAGGCGGAGGAAGATCTTTTAGTAGGGCGGATTTAAAATCATCCTGCGTGAACTTCCTCCAATCTCTGCGTTTTTGTGGCTTGGGCTTGGTCATTCTGCCTTTCTGTTGGGCAATTACTACCTCAATAGGGATGATGAAATGATCGGACCATGTTATTTGAATCGGTGTGGCAACTGGGATCCCCTCCCAGTTAGCAAAAACAGGGTATACCAGATGTCCTAGTTGATGCGACGGAGAGGTAGATTGAAGTTTAAGCGTCAAGGATTTAAGTACATCTACTACTACCTGTGCCTCCTTACAGTTAGGATCCTCAAAATGAAGGTTAAGATCACCCAAAATAAGAAATTTCTTGTACCGCAGTGCATGCTGAGTTATCAGCTCTACAAGTTGATTACTGAATTGGGAGGACTTGCCTGGAGGCCGATACAAGAGGAGTCCATTGATAATAGTTTTAGGATTAGCTTTGATAGTGAAAAAACCACCTTCACAATTGGGCAGTGTGGCCTTCTCTAAGCTGCATTGTAGATTGCTTTTATAGATCATTGCCAATCCCCCCCCTGAGTGAGCAGTGGAGAGTGAGCAGTGGAGAGTGAGTAATAGAGAGTGTAGTAGAGAGAGAGTAGTCGAGTAGTAGAGTGAGTGGTAGAGTAGTAGAGAGTAGTAGAGTGAGTAGTCGAGAGTGAGTAGTCGAGAGTGAGTAGTAGAGAGTGAGTAGTAGAGAGAGTAGTAGAGTAGTAGTGAGTGGTAGAGTAGTAGAGTGAGTAGTCGAGAGTGAATAGTAGAGAGTGAATAGTAGAGAGTGAATAGTAGAGAGTGAGTAGTAGAGTGAGTAGTAGAGTGAGTAGTAGAGAGAGAGAGAGAGTAGAGAGAGAGAGTAGAGAGAGAGAGTAGAGAGAGTAGTAGAGAGTGAATAGTAGAGAGTGAGTAGTAGAGCGTAGTAGAGAGTGAGTAGTAGAGAGTGAGTAGTAGAGAAGTGTCCGTCAGTGTCATCCAATCGGTGTCAGTCAATCGGTGTCAGTCAGTGTCAGTAAGTCAGTGAGTCAGTCAGAGTCAGTCAGTGTCAGTAAGTCAGTGAGTCAGTCAGAGTCAGTCAGTGTCAGTAAGTCAGTGAGTCAGTCAGAGTCAGTCAGTGTCAGTAAGTCAGTAAGTCAGAGTCAGTCAGTGTCAGTAAGTCAGTGAGTCAGTCAGAGTCAGTCAGTGTCAGTAAGTCAGTAAGTCAGAGTCAGTCAGTGTCAGTAAGTCAGTAAGTCAGAGTCAGTCAGTGTCAGTAAGTCAGAGTCAGTCAGTGTCAGTAAGTCAGTAAGTCAGAGTCAGTCAGTGTCAGTAAGTCAGTAAGTCAGAGTCAGTCAGTGTCAGTAAGTCAGAGTCAGTCAGTGTCAGTAAGTCAGTAAGTCAGAGTCAGTCAGTGTCAGTAAGTCAGAGTCAGTCAGTGTCAGTAAGTCAGAGTCAGTCAGAGTCAGTCAGAGTCAGTAAGTCAGAGTCAGTCAGTGTCAGTAAGTCAGAGTCAGTCAGAGTCAGTAAGTCAGTAAGTCAGAGTCAGTAAGTCAGAGTCAGTCAGAGTCAGTAAGTCAGAGTCAGTCAGAGTCAGTCAGAGTCAGTCAGAGTCAGTAAGTCAGAGTCAGTCAGAGTCAGTCAGACAGTCAGAGTCAGTAAGTCAGAGTCAGTCAGAGTCAGTCAGTCAGTCAGAGTCAGTCGACTCAGTGTCACTCGGTGTCAGTCAGTCAGCCAGTCAGTCAGTGTCAGCTAGAGCAGCTCTGCTGAGCTGGTTTCTCTGGCTCTACAGCAGCTCTGCTGAGCTGGTTTCTCTGGCTCTACAGCAGCTCTGCTGAGCTGGTTTCTCTGGCTCTACAGCAGCTCTGCTGAGCTGGTTTCTCTGGCTCTACAGCAGCTCTGCTGAGCTGGTTTCTCTGGCTCTACAGCAGCTCTGCTGAGCTGGTTTCTCTGGCTCTACAGCAGCTCTGCTGAGCTGGTTTCTCTGGCTCTACAGCAGCTCTGCTGAGCTGGTTTCTCTGGCTCTACAGCAGCTCTGCTGAGCTGGTTTCTCTGGCTCTACAGCAGCTCTGCTGAGCTGGTTTCTCTGGCTCTACAGCAGCTCTGCTGAGCTGGTTTCTCTGGCTCTACAGCAGCTCTGCTGAGCTGGTTTCTCTGGCTCTACAGCAGCTCTGCTGAGCTGGTTTCTCTGGCTCTACAGCAGCTCTGCTGAGCTGGTTTCTCTGGCTCTACAGCAGCTCTGCTGAGCTGGTTTCTCTGGCTCTACAGCAGCTCTGCTGAGCTGGTTTCTCTGGCTCTACAGCAGCTCTGCTGAGCTGGGTCTCGGCCTCTAGAGCAGCTCTGCTGAGCTGGGTCTCGGCCTCTAGAGCAGCTCTGCTGAGCTGGGTCTCGGCCTCTAGAGCAGCTCTGCTGAGCTGGGTCTCGGCCTCTAGAGCAGCTCTGCTGAGCTGGGTCTCGGCCTCTAGAGCAGCTCTGCTGAGCTGGGTCTCGGCCTCTAAAGCAGCTCTGCTGAGCTGGGTCTCGGCCTCTAAAGCAGCTCTGCTGAGCTGGGTCTCGGCCTCTAAAGCAGCTCTGCTGAGCTGGGTCTCGGCCTCTAAAGCAGCTCTGCTGAGCTGGGTCTCGGCCTCTAGAGCAGCTCTGCTGAGCTGGGTCTCGGCCTCTAGAGCAGCTCTGCTGAGCTGGGTCTCGGCCTCTAGAGCAGCTCTGCTGAGCTGGGTCTCGGCCTCTAGAGCAGCTCTGCTGAGCTGGGTCTCGGCCTCTAGAGCAGCTCTGCTGAGCTGGGTCTCGGCCTCTAGAGCAGCTCTGCTGAGCTGGGTCTCGGCCTCTAGAGCAGCTCTGCTGAGCTGGGTCTCGGCCTCTAGAGCAGCTCTGCTGAGCTGGGTCTCGGCCTCTAGAGCAGCTCTGCTGAGCTGGGTCTCGGCCTCTAGAGCAGCTCTGCTGAGCTGGGTCTCGGCCTCTAGAGCAGCTCTGCTGAGCTGGGTCTCGGCCTCTAGAGCAGCTCTGCTGAGCTGGGTCTCGGCCTCTAGAGCAGCTCTGCTGAGCTGGGTCTCGGCCTCTAGAGCAGCTCTGCTGAGCTGGGTCTCGGCCTCTAGAGCAGCTCTGCTGAGCTGGGTCTCGGCCTCTAGAGCAGCTCTGCTGAGCTGGGTCTCGGCCTCTAGAGCAGCTCTGCTGAGCTGGGTCTCGGCCTCTAGAGCAGCTCTGCTGAGCTGGGTCTCGGCCTCTAGAGCAGCTCTGCTGAGCTGGGTCTCGGCCTCTAGAGCAGCTCTGCTGAGCTGGGTCTCGGCCTCTAGAGCAGCTCTGCTGAGCTGGGTCTCGGCCTCTAGAGCAGCTCTGCTGAGCTGGGTCTCGGCCTCTAGAGCAGCTCTGCTGAGCTGGGTCTCGGCCTCTAGAGCAGCTCTGCTGAGCTGGGTCTCGGCCTCTAGAGCAGCTCTGCTGAGCTGGGTCTCGGCCTCTAGAGCAGCTCTGCTGAGCTGGGTCTCGGCCTCTAGAGCAGCTCTGCTGAGCTGGGTCTCGGCCTCTAGAGCAGCTCTGCTGAGCTGGGTCTCGGCCTCTAGAGCAGCTCTGCTGAGCTGGGTCTCGGCCTCTAGAGCAGCTCTGCTGAGCTGGGTCTCGGCCTCTAGAGCAGCTCTGCTGAGCTGGGTCTCGGCCTCTAGAGCAGCTCTGCTGAGCTGGGTCTCGGCCTCTAGAGCAGCTCTGCTGAGCTGGGTCTCGGCCTCTAGAGCAGCTCTGCTGAGCTGGGTCTCGGCCTCTAGAGCAGCTCTGCTGAGCTGGGTCTCGGCCTCTAGAGCAGCTCTGCTGAGCTGGGTCTCGGCCTCTAGAGCAGCTCTGCTGAGCTGCTTCTTAGGCTCTAGAGCAGCACTGCTGACCTGGTTTCACTGGCTCTACAGCAGCTCTGCTGACCTGGTTTTCTGCACTCACGATGCACGCACCCGACTTCGCGAAAATATATTTGAAAATATTATAAGTTTATTATAAGTACAAATATATTATTTTTATGAATATCTTAGATAATCTCTTGCCCCAATATGTATATTAAAGACACATACATATTTTGGAGCATACAATTTTTTTTGCGGGAGTCGCGCACCCAATGCGCCCCAGCACGTATATGACGTCACGCGGGACTCGCCACCGCGCAAGCATCTCGTACCGTAATGCGCATGTGTCGCGAATGCGTGGGAGCAGGAGTCGCGGACTGGTTGGTCGCATACCAAACGCGCACATCACGCAATATTAAATGTATATGATGTAACTGAAAAACACGCAGCCGTTGCACAACGTACACGGATCCTTCACGACTTTTCTAAAATGGTGGCTAGAATCCGCGCACCCAACATGATGTGTACGCTTTGAGTGTGCGACTCCTAAAGAAAGTAATATAAATAAATTAAAATAAAAAATGAAAACAAAAAATGTATCAATGTTTCAGTTTGAATTTTTTTAAACATTTTGTTTTGCAATTTTCAGAAATATACACAATGTTATTTAATGAATAAAATATTTATAAATAAACAGTTAAAAACTGTAGAAAATCAGTACAAAAAAATAGGTATAACTACTATCACACTTAAAAATTAGCATTTAAAAAAACCTTTGAAATTCACTGAAAAACACCATAGGTTTCAGAGACGCTATAGTTACTGACCATGTCATGAATGATGCAATATGTGACATCATCAGCAGTGCATTGCGGGCGCATGAGTTATAGTTTGCAGAACTAACTAGAACGGAGGAATTTCTATGGTTTTGTACGAGTGGAATGGCCAGCTAACTATAACACCCTTGAAACCTATGGTTTTTTCTGTGAATTTCTAAGGTTTTCTAAATATAACGTCTCTGAAACCTATGGTTTTTTTCAGTGAATATATATATATATATATATATATATATATATATATATATATATATATTTTTTTTTATTTATTATCTACTGGCGGTCGCCAGTAGATAGTTATAGTTACAACCTAGTTTCCATAGGAAATCTCAAAATTCTATTTGGAATAACATTGGCGCCGGTTGACGAATCCTCGCGAAATTTTCAAAACTAATGGGGCGCTCCGCTCCGCTCCTACCCTGAAAGTCTCGGGGTGATTCGTCAAGCGGGGGCCGAGAAAAAGGGGGGGTCCCAAAACGCGTTTTCCCCATGCATTTTTCCATAGGACCTTTAGTCGCAGCTACAGCCCGAACGGCTGAACAGAATTACGTGAAATTTGGCAGAGAGGTAGCCATAAGGTCAAGGAAGTGCCTTTTGCAGGTCTGGTGTAAATCTGTTCAGTATTTCCTGCGAAAATAGCATTTAAAAGCATATCAATATCTATACGCGCGCACAGTGCGCGCACTGTGTGCGCACCCTGTCCTGCGCGAGCGCAATTCTGATTGGTTGTTAGATGTCGGTAAACATTCGAATCGGTCGAAACCAGGAAGTGTCGGCCGCCATTTTGTCTCTCGCAGTCTGAGGGGGTGAAAACAAAAGGTGGAGAACGTCAAAAGGGGGCAGAGTGGACAGTTCCTGACCCCCTAGCCTTGGTCAGGGGGTCACAGAAGGACCCCCAAGGGAGAAAAAAACATTTTTTTTTATATCTGACGTCATCAGCAGAGGATTGCGGTCGCGTGAGTTATAGTTGCCTGCACTAACTATAACGGGGGAATTTCATTGGTTTTTTACGAGTGAAATGTCCAGCTAACTATAACATGTGTGAAACCTATGGTTTAAGTGAATATATATATATATATATATATATATATATATATATATATACACACATATACACACACACATCCATATACATATATATACATACATACATATATACACACACACACACACACACACACACAACTTCACTATTTTGAGTCCTGTCTATTTCCTTGAAACAATTGTCCCAGGCTAATGTGTATGCTCTAATAGAGGATAGTCCCTCTCCTATTATAATTATTTTTGCACTATTTTATGCCCCCTCAGAAGCCATCTCTCAATTAGAAGATTCCTTATAAGGAAGAGGAAGTAATAGATGCAATTCAAAATGTGACTAACCATAAAGTACATGGAAATGATGGGTACCCCGTGGAATTATGTACAACATTTACAAAAGTGATGAGCAAATATTAAATAGAGTAGTAATTCAAATGAATTATATAGTAAAAAGGGATTCCAAACCTTTCATGTACGAACAATGGTAAGCTTTCTAGAACCAGGAAAAAACTCTGAGGACCCAAACTCTTTTTTGTCTCATAACTATACTGAAAGTAGATTATACAATAATTGCTAAACCATTAGCTATTAGGATTAATAAAACTGCAGATTCTCTGATCCTTAAGGATAAAACCGGATTGTCATCTCAGAAAAGGGTCCTTAAAAGTAAAATCGGATGTTTCCTATCCCTTCTTCTTTGCTTCTTCTCTGACAATAAGCCTTCGCAAAAAAAAGATTATAATTCTCGTTAGAGGTAAAATATTAAACCAAACTCTATGGGGCTGATGTGATATTTTTAAATCCCGATAGGACCAACTTGGTAAATGCATTGATGGGTTTAGTATTTTTCATGAAATTTTAGGAAACATAATTAATCATATAAAAACCGAATCCTTGATCTTTAATGCCTTCTTAGATTTTCCGTCCCAAAAAAGTGTTTAACATGTAAAATCATAGGCCTACAAATTATTTAGGAATACGTGTTGCCTCCGACCTATCCGATTTATGCAATCTAAATTGTATGCCTCCGATGAAAAAGGTTAAATCCCACTTACAACACTGAGCCACCTTTCCTTTATCAATCTTGGGATGGTTGGCAATTTAATGCTGATTTTACCTCTTCTTAATTTACTTTTTACAGCTGCACAATGTGTTTTTACACGACGAGATCTTGAGGAAATTTTTTCACAATTTTTTCGGAGGAACAAGGCTCTCACTACGCACTTTTTGTTTGCCTACATGTGAACCCGGATGAGGTCTGCCTGATATAAAGATGTATAATTATTATTCTTAATTGTGGCTTAGTGTTCCATATTTAAATATTTGAATACATCTTAAAAGCGTACATTAATCTCTTGCTCGATATGATCAATGAGGCAAAATTGCAAAACATCCTAAAATATCTAAATAACCAAAACATTCACTACAAGACCAATAAATGGTTCCTCAAAAGAAAAGAGAACATTCTTAATTATTTTTCTATCCCGTTTATAAACTCTGAAACTTGATTACTGGATTTAATTCAACATAACAAAAGTTTTCTCGTGGAGAATGAAATATTGCGACGGCAGCATTATGGAATTACTACAGTATCAGATTTTACAACAAGCATTGGAAGGACACCATGGATAGCATTTGAAGGGTTTGTAAAAGATCACAAAACTTGATTTCTGTAGTCATATAATCAGAATAGATTTTATTTTTAATCTAAGATTGATGCCGTTGCAATAAACTCCACTGTAGAATTGACATATAATTCATCAACATTAAACAGGTCAGAAACGTAGGATCCTGGAGAAAGATTTTCAGTGAGGTAAAAACTGATTTGACTAAAACAGCTTATAAATGGAATAAAAGGGCAAATAGATTATCTTGAAAATAGATATGTGGAAAAAAAAGTAATACATTAAAGTATACAACAGTTGGAGGCGCACATTTTAGAAGAATGTAATTTTATGGTAAATGGCGTATTTATCACACACCTGCTTTTTTGCTCAATATCAACTGGAATGTTGTGAGAAGTTGGCCTGGTATATGATGTCCACTAATTAAAGTGGGCACCTTGCATCAGTGCAAACAACCCTTATGGTGATTTAAGAGGCCAAAGATACCCTTAGAAAGCTATCCAAGTGGTATCTGTGGAGAGCAGTCTTCAGGCTTAGTCTTAAAGGAATGTTAAGCAGCTTGTTTTACCAGAATGCAACCTTATTGTATTGGTTAAATGAAAGGAGAACTACACAGTAGTTAGAAAAATATGTATTCATTATTATTATAGCACAGGAACAATCGTAAGTAGCACTAACACAGTGTGGGCTCCAGGGGGAGACCAAACCATATACTAAAATAGTGGTATAAGAACCACGAATCGAGTGAAGAAAGTCAAGGAACCACCCAAAGTAAGGAAGTAGGAACCCCATGGAGGACGGGTGCAGTGAGGAAACACAACTGCGGACGCCGTACAATTCTATGGGAAAGTTGCGGTTGCAGTTTTAAAGTTTAAGGACCCTTCCCAGTGGATTACGAAGAAACCCTTTAGAACTTAGAAGGTTGGAGAGCCAACCCACACGTGGATCCCAAAGTACCAGAGTTACCTATCTCAGGGAAGCCAGGTGCATAGGGCTGAAGTGGCGTCGAAAACCGTCATCAATCTTAATGGGAGTCTTCAAAGAAATGCCACTGTTAGATAGAGGAAAAGTGTCAGGTGGATTCTTGATGGAAGGAACCTGAAAGCAGAGGGGACAGAGTCTGGGCCACTCAGGAGACACCAGGGGCTCGGTAGACGAATGCCCACCGATGTTGGATACTTCAGGTGTGAAGAGGGAGACCTTGACTCTGCAGCTACGGGGACCAGGAGATGTCGAAGACGACCAGGAGCCGGATATGAGCTGTCCCACGAAGGATGTCGGGTGCTGAGGGGGTTGGTGTCTGACGGGAGCACCAACAAACCTTGGCAGCGGCAACCCGCGAAGAATGTCGAGTAAGATCACAGTCTGGCCCAGCAAGGACCAGGAGACTCACAACAGTAAGGGGAGTCAGAGCAGGCTTGGAGCAACCAGGGGAGCCCACGAAAAGCAGTGTTGTCCCGCAAATGAACCTACAGGCCGGAGGCACAGGAGTCGCAAGGGGACCTCTAGCAGTTTCACAAAGTAACAGCTTGCAGGGTACAGAGTGCAAAGAGGCTGAAGTCCTTTGTATGAAATGTGCACAGAGGTTGGGGCTATCGAAAGCCCAATGCACTTAGTTAGGAAACGGCAACAAGCATATGCACTTGCAACAATACGAGGTGCACAGGGCTTCGGATTATGCGGTCCCCACGAGTGATACTGGCCTCAGGCTTGGTGAGAGGGCAGCTCAACCTCAAGGAACGTAGGAACCCACCTCCTGTGTTGCTGGAGCCTTCGGAGTCCGCAGGTGCTCAGGATCAGCAGACCAGTCAGTTGCGTTATGGTACCTGCGATTGCAGGGGAGTGACTCCTTCACCCCAAGGGATATAACTTCAGTTGTCCTTGATGCTCCACAGGTCCTGCACGGAGCCTTTATGGTGCACGGGCACAGACGATGCTTTGGACTGATAGGGAGACGAAGTTGGTCCCAGTCGAAGTCCAGTGTCCAGGCGGTCGAAGATCAGTGGTTTCTGGTTCACAATCTTGACCACGTCAAATCTAGGGTCCTACAGCCAGTTAAGCCCTTAGGTACCCACGGGAGAGGGTTGGACGAATTCAGGGGACCTTCCCATGGGTGGGTCTGGACAATGGGGAGGATACTCCCCTGTCCTTTGTCCAGTTTCGCGCCAGAGCGGGAGCCAACAGCTACCAGGGCTGGTTTGAACCAGACTATGCACAGGGACACCAAGTGTGGCCCAGATGCAGACTTTCAGGCAGTTTGGAAGTGCACCCACACAGCCCCAATACACTAAATCCTGTCTGGGAGGTGGTCACACCTCCCTTTGACAGGATGCCCATTGTCCTGCCTTCCCCTGCTCAAGCTTGGGTCAGCAGCAGGAGGGCAGAAATGTGTCCCTGGTTGGCAGAAACCATTTTGTGCTTCCTGAGTCGAGAAGGCTGGTACCGGGAAGACCAGGGACCCCACAAAGCTCACTTCAGAAGAGTAGAATTATACCTCCCACCCTGGTTACCAGTGTGGAGGTATGATTCCCAGATGTTTCATACCAAGGACGAAATGTTTTGTTGCAGCCGTTTGAGATATCATTTTACGCGAGCATATGAGATGCTTTGCGGGTAATTTTGTGTTTTACTTTTCTTTATGGAGTATTACAAAGAAGAGATAATTATGTACAATGGGGCATTATTCCATAACTTCCTGCAGCTCATACGATGCCAGAGAGCTTTCGAACGAATGACATTAAACACCCACGGACAGTGTGTCAAAAAAGAAAATCTCCTTAACTCCCCCTCCCTAATCCTCCCTCCTTCTCTTCCATCTGCTTATTAAATTATGTTATGTGTAACAGTTCCATTCTATGAGTTAATCCCTACGTTGAGTTTTGGCGATGGGCTTGGCTCAAATAATGTAGGTTAGAATGTGTGGGACCATGTCAGGCGGAATAGCAGTAAGTATCTGGGACATGTGAGCTCTCTCTATTCTGTGGAGAAAGGGGGAAAAAAAAAAAAAAATAAAAAATAAATCAGTGCATGCGTCCGTTCTTGCAAATTAGACGTCCCGTTTCTGCTTCTTCAAGGAAGTATTGGGGGGAATTTTATATGAAGATATTATGCAGAGGTAGAAAACACTGCTGTATTGGGCAAAATGAATGGTGAAATATTGTAATTATTATAAAGCAAATTATTAATGTTCATTTATACTTCAATTATGAAATCTGTGTCATTTTTGTAACGTATTGGCAAATAAAAGGAATATGCTACTTACCAGTATGCATCTGTTCTTGGCATGTAGAGCTGCAGAGTCACACACTGAGGATAAGATCGCCATCTGGTGTTGGGCTCGGATGATTGCAGGTTGTTGTTGTCTTCGGAGAAGCCTTTGGTCACGAGGTTGGTGACTCCTCCCCTGGACAACAGTGCGCATGGGCATCCACTCCATCGGCAGATTGTTTTTCGCCATGTTGGGAAAAGATGGAGTATATAGAAAAGAAAGAAAGGATGTCCATGTGTAATGTCTAAGTAAGACGGATGCTGGAACAGATACAGGTCCCGGGGAGGCGGGCGGGCGTGTGTGACTCTGCAGCTCTACATGCCAAGAACAGATGCATACTGGTAAGTAGCATATTCCGTTCGAGGCATATGAGCTGCAGATCACACACTGAGGATAGATTATACAGCAGTGCTCCCCTTAGCGGTGGTCGCCTGTATCCGTTGCAGCAGTTTGAAATAAAGTTTTTAGGACAGCCTGGCCCACGGAGGCCTGTTGTTTGGCCTGCACGTCAACACAATAGTGTTTAGTGAAGGTATGCGTGGTAGACCATGTGGCTGCCTTGCAAATGTCTTCTAAGGGAATATTGCCTAAGAAGGCCATAGAAGCCCCTATTTTACGCGTGGAGTGCGCCCTAGGGGGAACTGTGAGTGTACGTTTAGCCTTGAGGTAGCATATTTGGATGCATTTAACTATCCACCTGGCTATCCCTGATTTGGAGATTGGGTTGCCTTTGTGTGGTGGCGCGAAAGCAACAAAGAGTTGTTTTGTCTTTCGAAAAGGTTTTGTTCTGTCGATGTAATAAAGCAATGCTCTTTTAACATCTAAGGTATGTAGGGCCCTTTCAGCTACCGAGTCTGGATTTGGGAAAAAGACCGGTAATTCTACTGATTGGTTAAGGTGGAAAGGGGAAATCACTTTTGGAAGAAATTTAGGGTTTGTCCTAAGAACCACTTTGTTACGGTGTAGTTGTAAGAAAGGTTCTTCAAGTGTAAGGGCTTGTATTTCACTTACTCTGCGCAGGGAAGTGATTGCGATAAGGAAGGCTACCTTCCATGTTAGGAATTGCAATTCACATTTGTGCATAGGTTCAAATGGGGGGCCCATGAGTCTTGTTAGGACCACATTGAGATTCCACACTGGGGCAGGTGGCAATCTTGGGGGAAGAATCCTTTTGAGACCTTCCATAAACGCTTTGATGGCTGGTACCTTAAAAAGGGACAGGTGTTGCCTATTTTGCAAGTAGGCTGCCAAGGCTGCTAGGTGTAATCGTATAGAGGAATACGCTAGATTGCATCTTTGCAAGTGTAGTAGATAGCAAATGATGTTTTGGATGGAAGCATCCAATGGATGTATGTCATTATTAGCGCAGTAGATGGCAAATCGTTTCCATTTAGCGGCATAACACGCTCTAGTAGTAGGGCGTCTGGCTTCTTTTATGATATTCATACAGTCTGGAGGGAGATTGAGGTAACCGAACTCTAAGACCTCAGGAGCCAGATCGCTAGGTTCAGTGTTTGAGGATCTGGGTGTCTGATTTCTCCATGGTTCTGGGTTAACAGATCCGGGGAGAGGCGTAGCTTTTGATGTGGAACTAAAGATAGTTCCAGAAGTGTGGTGAACCACGGTTGACGTGCCCAAGTGGGAGCCACTAGTATTAGTGTTAGTGACTGTTGTTTCAGTTTGCGTACCACAAATGGAACTAGTGGGAGAGGCGGAAAGGCGTACGCAAATCTGCCTGACCAGTTCATCCATAGGGCATTGCCCTTCGACTGTGGGTGTGGAAACCTGGCGGCGAAGGTTGGGCATTTTGTGTTTTCGGGAGTGGCGAACAGGTCTATGTCTGGTTGTCCCCACTTCTGGAAGAAGGGGAGTAGAACCTTGGGGTGTAGTTCCCATTCGTGGATCTGTTGTGTGTGGCGACTTAGGAGGTCGGCCACTTGGTTGTGGATCCCTGGGAGATGTTCTGCTAACAGGTAGATGTTTTGGGGAATTGCCCATCTCCAGATTTGCTGTGCCAGTTGGGACAGTTGGAGAGAGTGTGTCCCTTCCTGTTTCTGTATATAATACATTGTCGTCATGTTGTCTGTGCGTATGAGGACAGTTTTGTTCTTTAGGTGAATTTGAAAGGATTTTAGTGCTAGGAACACTGCTAAGAGTTCCAGGTGGTTGATGTGGAGCAGTTTCTGTTGACTGGTCCATCTGCCCTGAGTGGTATGGTGAAGGAGGTGGGCTCCCCACCCCGTGAGAGATGCGTCTGTAGTTAGCACAACTTGTGGAAGAGGCTCTAAGAACGGTCTCCCTTTGGACAGGTTGATGGTGTTCCACCATTTCAGTGATCGAAGTGAGCGACTGTCCACCAACACCAGATCGGTAAGTTGTCCGTGAGCTTGGTTCCACTGTTGTGCTAAGCATTCTTGTAAGGGACGCATTTGAAGTCGTGCGTGTGGGACTATGGAGATGCAGGACGCCATCATGCCTAGGAGCTGCATGAACACTCTTGCTGGAAGAGATGGATGAGTTTGAAATTGAGAGATGAGATTTTGTATACTGGCTATCCTGGCTGTGCTGGGATAGGCAATGGCTTTGGATGTATCTATGGTTGCTCCTAGATACTGATGTAAGTGGGAAGGTTGTAGGTGGGATTTGGGGTAGTTGATAGTGAATCCCAAATCGTGGAGAGTTTGAATCGTGCGATGAGTGTGGAGAACGCATTTTTGGTATGTATTGGCTTTTATGAGCCAATCGTCCAGATAGGGGAAGACATGGATCTGTTGTCTTCTGAGATGCGCTGCCACGACTGCTAGGCACTTGGTGAACACTCTGGGTGCTGTTGTTACTCCGAATGGGAGAACTGTAAATTGATAGTGTTGCCCATCTACCACAAATCGTAGATATTTTCTGTGAGCGGGATGCATAGGGATGTGAAAGTATGCGTCCTTGAGGTCCAATGTGGCGAGGAAGTCTCCCTGTTGTAAAAGTGGGAGGACTTGTTGGAGAGTGGTCATGTGAAAATGATCCGAATGTATATACTGGTTTAGTAGTCTGAGATCCAGTATGGGCCTTAGTGTTTTGTCCTTTTTGGGAATGAGGAAGTATAGAGAATATACCCCTTTTCCCTGATGTTGAAGGGGAACTGGTTCTATCGCATGTTTTTGTAACAGGGATTGAACTTCTTGTTTGAGGAGAGAGAGATGATGCGAGGACATTGGACGTTGTTTGGGCGGTATGTTTGGGGGGGATTGTATGAGTTCGAGGCAGTAGCCAGACTGGATAATTTGTCTTACCCACCTGTCTGTGGTGATGGAAGTCCAGACAGGCAGGAATTGTTGGAGTCGTCCCCCGACCGGAGTGGAATGGTCTGGGGGGAGTGGTGGCAAGTCACTGTTTGGTGGCTGGTGAGGTGCGGGTGTTGTTGTTATTGCCGCGTCCTCGACCTTTGTTATTGTTTCCCCTATAACCTCCCCGGAAGTAACCTCTGTTAGGGGATGTTTGTCCAGAATTTTTAAAGGTGGACGTGGTCTCAGTTGATGTGTTTTTGGAGCCTCCTCTATAAAAGGAGCGACGAAAGGAACCCCGGTTCTGTTGAGACTGCAGTGCTCCCATAGACTTGGCAGTTTCATTATCCTTTTTCATTTTTTCTAATGCAGTATCCACTGCAGGGCCAAATAGCTGCTCTTGGTTGAAAGGTTGAGCAAGAATTGCGGTTTGAACCTCCGGTTTAAAACCGGAAATACGGAGCCAGGCATGTCGTCTGAGTAGGACGCCAGTATTGACCGCTCTAGAAGCAGTGTCTGCTGCATCTAAGGCGCATTTAATGGAGGCATTAGATATTAATTTGCCTTCTTGGATGAGGTCAGAGGCCTGGGACTTAAAAGGTTCAGGCAGATGCTGCATAAGGTCCTCAAGTTGGTCATAATGCGCTCTATCATACCTGGCTAACAGGGCCTGGGTATTGGCAATACGCCAATGGTTAGCCGCCTGCGCGGCGACCCGTTTGCCCGAGGCTTCTAAAAGCTTAGACTCCTTGTCTGGGGGAGGCGTTTCTCCAGTTGTCTGAGAGTTAGCGCGCTTCCTGGCATTTGATACGACTAGGGAGTCTAAAGGGAGCTGGGCCTTAATGTATGCAGGGTCTTGCGGGGCTGGTCGGTACTTTTTTTCGATGCGTGGGTTGAGCACCCTAGCTCGAACAGGGTCCTTAAAGACTTCAGTAGCATGCTTTATAACCCCTTTGATCATGGGCAGTATGTGGACAGTCTTTTGTGACTGCTCAAAGGTATCAAGGAGGAAGTCCTCTTCAATGGCGTCTGTGTGCATTGTAACGCCGTGGAATGTTGCTGCCCTATTTATAAGTTGGCCGTACCCTAGGTGGTCATCAGGAGGGGAGGGCTTGGAAGGGTAGGTAGTGGGGTCAGGCATGTCAGGTATAGGATAAGACCAGTCATCCATGGGTGCTGGGTCTGGGAACGTAAAAGGGTCGTTTGGGTCAGCAGGATCATCAAATAAATCAGGGTCCGCCCCTCCCCCTAAGTCATCATTATCATCCTGTGGAGGAGGTGAATGATAGGGAGATGGTAAAGGTAAAGGTAAAGGAGAAGCAGGAGGAGGAGGGGGGGACGGGTTAGGAGGTAAAACAGGAGAGGAAGGACGAAGTGGTGAAGTAGCACAGTCCTTTTTCCGTATGGGAGCTGGGGGAGGTGTAGTGTCCAGCTTCCGCTTTTTATATGGGATGGCAGTCACATGTCCCGTTTTAGGATTGATGTAGATCCGCTTCTGAGTAGGATCTGGTCGAAAAAGATCATCTGGCTCCGAAGGTGGTGTCTGTGACGTCCGCTTCGGGTCTTTATGAGCTTGTTTCGGCGGGGACGCAGTTTTCGGCTCCGATGATTTTTTCGGTGCCGACTGATTTTTCGGTGCCGACTGATTTTTCGGTGCCGACTGATTTTTCGGTGCCGACTGATTTTTCGGTGCCGACTGATTTTTCGGTGCCGACTGATTTTTCGGTGCCGACTGATTTTTCGGTGCCGACTGATTTTTCGGTGCCGACTGATTTTTCGGTGCCGACTGAGGTTTCGGTGCCGATTGATGTTTCGGTGCCGAATGAGTTTTCGGTGCCGATGGACTTTTAGGCATCGATGTTGAAGAACGTTTCGGTGCCGGTGGAGACTTCGGTGCCGAGGAACGTTTCTGTGCCGAAGGAGATTTCGGTCTTGGAGCCTGTTTCGGTGCCAACAATGAGTGTTTGGGTGCCGAGGGTGTTAAAGGCACAATTAGGTGAGGTTTGCTCGAGCCCGAGCCACCCACAGGCTTAGATGTCTTCGGAGCCGGGCCCGAGGGCGGGGCTTCTGAAGAGGATTTCCGGTCGCGACTGGGCCCAACTGGCGGAGTCTTGACCACTGCTTTTTTGGATGGGGCAGGGGCAGGGGGGGTGGTACTCACACGCTGCCCTGGAGTGATGAGGTCATCGGAATCGTCGGCTTCGGACACGATCTCGAGATCTTCGGTGTCGTCTTCGGGAACATCTTGAGCAAAGATGTCTTCCGGTTCTGGAGCTGGTTTGGCCATAATATGGCGTCGAGCTCTTCGGTCCCGGAGGGTCTTCTTCGAACGGAAAGCGGAACAAGCTGGACAGGTGGACTCGTTGTGTTCCGGCGACAGGCAGAGGTTGCAAACCTCGTGGTGGTCACTGTGGGGGAACTTCGCTCCACACTGGGGGCATTTTTTGAAGGGTGTCCTGTCCATCAGCCGCTTCCGGAACCGGTCCGAGTTGATGTCGACGTCGATGGAATACAAATCAAAGAGTTAAATCGATTGCTGGAAGTTTTCTGCTGGAGCGGAAAAAAGTTCATCCGAACCCAATGGCGGAAAAAAACAATCTGCCGATGGAGTGGATGCCCATGCGCACTGTTGTCCAGGGGAGGAGTCACCAACCTCGTGACCAAAGGCTTCTCCGAAGACAACAACAACCTGCAATCATCCGAGCCCAACACCAGATGGCGATCTTATCCTCAGTGTGTGATCTGCAGCTCATATGCCTCGAACATATTTTTTCAAAGTATTTTGAGTATCAGAATTAAGACAAAATTATACCAATGCAACATATAATGCCAGGTAATATGTACAGGCAGCACAGTAATCAGTAATCCAAAACATGAAAAGTGGATGCTTTATGTACAATTAAAAAATGTGCATTTTAAATATTATGGAAACCTACAGTATATATAAAGACTTCATAGTTTCACAAATGACAATAGGAGTATCAGCATCAGGACAAAAGGCATAACTACTTATGAAGGCCACTATTCTGTGAAATGGAATAAAATATAGACTGGGGACTATTATTATACCAAGAGCCCATCTAGCATGGGAGCGCTGGTTTGTTGTTTTGCGGGGGTAGAATTGTCAATTTCAAACGAGGCATGCAGTTGAGTGACAAGAGAAATATTCAAGGATAATGTTAAATAAAAAGTGCAAACCAATGTGTCCAGTGCAATTTTTTTTTTTTTAAAGTAGTGAAATAGTGCTGTTGATGCGGATAGAGACTAGGCACAGTTCTGCAATATTGAACCCAAAAGAAACCTAGGAAATCAGGGGAAATGAACTGAAAAACAGAAGTGAACTTCCAGCTGATACTCACATAACCCTTGGCCTTTATAAGGGGCGGAAAAGCAAACCTGAGTTATCAAGTTATTCATTGAGTGTAAAAAGATATGGTCTACAGCGACAGCTGCTCCATTAGGGCAGAGGAGCGCCACCCCTCCTGCCACCACCAGTACATAAAACGGTTTTATTTAAATCCTCTGGACCTGCCCCCAGGACTCTAATGAGTCTTGGGGGCGGGTCCAGGGGATGAAACTGCTGGTGGGGGAGTGGTGGGCGCTCCCTTCACTGCGCATGAGGTGCTTGGCCAGCTGTCTCTGGCTGTCCAAACCACTCATGCACTGTGAAGCTCTTTCCAGCCTCAGCTGCATTGCTGGAGCTGGAGAGAGCAGGCACAGGCTCCCAGTCTGCCTGGGAGTGCAAGTTGCAGACACTCAGGCCAATCCTGAAGCTTCTCTCATGCCAGAGCAGCTTCAGGATTGGCCACAGGGCAGGCTGAGAACCTATGCTTGACCCCCAGAGCCAGAAGTATGAAGATCTGATGTGCGGGAGACAGTGGTGGCAGCATTAAGGTAAGGTTTTTTTGTGTGTGCCCAAACCCTCCACACCTCCCTCCTCCGGCCTGGCCCCCCACTTTGGCAGGGGACGGGCCGCTACTGAGGGTCTAGCGATAACCATATGACTGTAATTAAAGGGTTGTAAACAATGTGGTAAAGTAGGTAGTGAAAAATGGGGCAATACTTACTGGACTAGTGAAAATGGATCATAAAATAAATCTGTAACAAGGAAGATCAGCGCTGAAAGATCTGCAAGAGCACAGAGAGCCATTTGCCAATTGGGAAACACCAACTGCGCTATTTCCACGGAAAGAAGGAGATCTATTCTCATGAGAACAGACCTGAAGCTTAATGACTTGGCCACCTCTGAAGCCAGCTCAGTGGCCGAGAGAGACTGTTGTTTAGGGGTCCACTTGCTAAAGAACTCACCAGGCTTTGCTCCACGTATTCCACACTGGATAAAGCCCAAATTTAACTTTTTTTTAAAGTGTTTAAAAGAAGCTGTTTTGACAGGGCCAGGTGCTTTGGAGGGTGCGCATCAGGCTGAGGATCCTTTCAAGGCTCTCAGCAAGAACACTTTCCATGAGGTAGGGGCGCTTGGTATGGTGAACCAACTAAGCCCACCTTCTACCCCACCCTGTCCCGTGGAGGCCGTCCTTGCTTCCACTGGGGCAATCGCAGAGGAGCACAAGGAGAGATTCAAGACACTGGATATAATGGGGAAACATCCCTTTTCCAGAGGTAACCTTGGGGAGGGACGAGTGAGATTGTTTCCAGACAATTGGAGGCCGATTACCCAGGATCCGTGGGTCCTAAACACCATGCGAGGCATCAAGCTAGAGCTTTAAGACATGCCTGCTCAATCACGTCCCCCACAACAAATGTATTTTTCCCAGAAAGAAAAGACTTTTATAGACTCAGAAGTTTAAATGTTATTAGACAAAGGGGCAGTATGTTTTTTGGTAACACATTGTGGTGTCCTGTTCCTGTGGAGCTTGCAGCACCTATTCTAGAATGTTTATTTGTTGCCTAGCGCGACTTGAACTGTGTGAGCAGTTGATCTGTACCTTTGACTGGGTGGGGTCTCTGCACGATTACTCGCTTCAATAAACTTACAAGTTCAACTATTACAACTGTCTCTGAAGAATTCTTACGGGACTTACCTCTTCACATTGGCGACGATCTACTCACGTGCCGACAGAGACCCCAACAGACTCTTCAGGCCTTAATGCAAAGGAAATCTCTTCACATCCTGGCGTGATTTTAGTCAGACGCTGGATTGCAACAAGGATCAGCTGTCTGGGAAAGGGTCGGCGTGGAGTTCTCCACTCTCCAGTGAAGCGACGATGGTCCTCGGAGATAAACTTGCACTGTGGTACGTTGTTTAGCGGACTTGGTGAATCACTTTCAACGATCTGGAGGTAGGTGCACGGCGTACCCTTAGCTATCCGCTTCACATGGAAGAAGTTTGACATTCTGCCTGCACCCGTCATCGAGACGTACTCGTCTTTAATTTTTGGATACCATCGTCAACGAAAGTCTCATCTCTGAGACTGACGTCATCACGTTACTACGTGGCGGACATCTTAGGTTGGGCTTGATCTAATTTAATTCTCTGGAGACAACTCATCACTGCGTGCACGCCCTATATTTAACGCTGACACGCACAGCTGATCTTAGATTTAAAATTCATCAAATTCATGCGCTGACACGCACAGCAGTACTGACTTTTGATTTGCGTGTCATATCTCATGTGTTTGACATAGTTTGATTTTGATGCACACAGCAATTTCAAACGTATAATCTGTCTTCACAATTTGTCGGTTTCTTACGCTGACACACACACAGCAATTCTGGCCTTTTTGGTTGTGTGTCATTTCTCTTGCGTGGACACCCACAATTTATTATTCTTTGAAAACGTGTAAAAAAAAAAAACTGATACACTATTATATTTGTGCAGATTCTACAGGTTATTGAATAAGTTATAACCTCGGTACCACATTTTAACCATTTCCTTTCACACAGCCGCTACCTTTCACATTATAAATGTTATAATTAGTTGCTATTTATTACTTTTCTCTTTGTACACAATGCAAAATATCACTGCACCTCCGTTTTTCCTTGCTTCCCCAGGTGAACCACCTCTTCTTTGGCAAAAGTGGAAAAAGGTCTTTGCTCACTATGCTCGTGTATGTGGTACCTCTCTCAGTGCGGAGAGGAAAACCTCTCTTCTAATGCACTGTTTGGGAGCAGAGGGACAAGAGGTGTATGAACACCTACCTGAATTAAGTGACAGTGCGTCATCTTTTCTTAATGAGTACGAAATTTGTATAAAAAAAAAACTTGATTTACACTACTTACCAAAGATAAGTACTGTACTAGAAAAATATCATTTCGGACGTAGGATGCAAAGAGAAGATGAGTTGGTGGAGCAATATATTACAATTTTGCGAAAATTGGCATCAACGTGCAACTTTGGAACAACTTTGGAAGAAAAGTCTGAGAGACCAGTTCATGTTAGGTTGTATTCAAGAAAAAACTAGGGATGCTCTTTGGCAAAAAGATGATCCTCCTTTACAAGAAGTCATTACAATTGATAAGAGCGATGAACACTCTAAAACATGCGTTGACATCATTAAGAAAGATTCCTCTTCAGATAAGAAAGACAATTCAGAAGTGAAAACTGTCGGTGATACGGCTCATAAATTTAAAAATCTTTCAGAGCAGAAATTTTCCAATATCATCAGTAAAAACTCGTCTTTCTCTCAGAGGTCAACGACTCCTAATCAAAAATGGAAGGGCAAACAATTTCAAGGCAAGTGTTATCGTTGTGGTGACGCTGGTCATATGGCTGATTTAAAAAAATGTCCAGGCTGGAAATCCATAGGCAAAACTTGTGGAAGAAAAGGCCATGTCTCCAGATGCTGTAAATCTGGTATGGCCAACAGTTCAGTAAAAGAAGTTTACATTTATGATGATGATTCTGAGGAAGTTATTTGTCAAGTTAACGTTGACAATCTAGATGGACCTTATGAAGAGGTTCTTGTTAACAAGGCAATTGTTAAGATGTTGTCTGAGGGGGGGGGCGTGGCTTGCCGAGCTGCGGAATGGCCGCCTTCTGAGCGAGCTCCGCCGGCCGGAATCAGATCCTGGAATTAATCCTGCACTTTTGGGCGCGCTGTGGCCGCCGAGATCTGTGGAACCGAAAGCGCAGTTGGCGAGGCACACGCAGGTGAAATTTTGGCGGCCGGGGGGCTTTGGCGGCGGAGATATGGCCCTACGACGCCCGCAGCGGTGTGGAGGCTGCCGCGGCCGTGACCTGGAGGCGGCGCTGCGAAAATTGAGGCCGGGGCGCCCGCGTGGCGGAAGGCCCGGCTTATCTGGCTGGCGGATCGCTGGGGGCCTGGAAACTGGATGCGACGAAGAACGGGTGGCTGCTGACGCCGCGGATGCATGACCAGACTGTGGTGCCGAATGAGGGAAGACCTGAGGCAGCTGATCGGGGCTCGGGGAGGTGAGCGCTCCGAGAGGTGGCGGTGGAAGAAGGCCTAAGCTGGGAGGCGGCCCGTAGGAGGAGGGGACCGCGTGCACTATTACCCTGGTGCTCTGGGGAGTCTCGACAAGGTGCTGCAGTCCGCATGTGAACAGCGGGGAGGCCCGCGTGTTCTCAGGCTGGAGAGGCGAGCAACCACAGCTACTGCGAAGCGCTAGCTGGAGAAGACGTACACTGGCAGATGGCACAAGCGGACAGGTGGTGTGCGGTGGTGGAGAGGAAATGTGCTGCTGGGTCGTGAGCCTACGACGGCGCGCTCGTGGCTCTGTGAGGAGGTGAGCTGTGACCCGCGGGTGCGGGGGGTGCCGGGTAGTCGGGGGCATCGTGAGGGAGCCTGAGTGCGACGCCTGTAAGGGGTGACTGCTGGCGAGCTGCTCGATCTGAGGAGCACACACCGAGCTGCGGAGAGAGGGAGGCTGGAGCGGTGGGAGGCCAGCGGACTGCCGGCACATGCGAGGGGCTGCTGCTCTGACCTGGGGGCACGACCGGACGGCGGTCCAACTCACTTTGGTCCTGACACTGACCGGCGCCTCCGAGTGAATCTGTGGCGGGGAGAGTGAGGCCTTGCTCATCGTCTGGGAGGGCTGCCCCCCCGTCTGGTGATTCGAACACGGACTCCACGGCGGCTGCCATGGGAAAGCACGACGCCAAACAATCAAAGATCACCTTCGACAGTAAGCGGACGACGCGGCAAGTGGACGCAGGTACAGAGGTGCAGGTGGAGGGCAGGCCTGACCAGGTGGTGGAGGATCAAGGGGAGGACCTCAGGACCCTAATGCTGGAGATGAGGTCCAGCCTCCGCAACATCGATACTAAGCTGGACACCCTTACATCACAGCTCGAGTCGGTCAGGGCGCAGGTTAACACCCACGAAACGCGTCTGGACTCACTGGACGGACGAGCTGCGGACTTCCATGAATTTCAGGTCGAGACTAAGGAACAGCTCTTACACATGGACAGGTTGTTGAGTGTCATCAGGGCGAAGAATGATGATTTAGAGGCTCGTTCGCGGCGAAGCAACCTCCGCGTCACGGGGATCCCGGAGACGACCGCCATCTCCAAAATGGAGACGTCTGCGCCTCTCACCAGGCCGGGTCACCCCCTTATTCCTCCTGCCGCCTCCTGCTCCTGCCTGCCAGCCTTGCCGCAGAGCCGCCCGCTCGCCAGTTTCCCGCCGCAGCTCGCCACAGGCCCCGCCCACCACCGGCCCATTGGCCGAGCCGCTCCCGCCACCCAGCTGACCCGCCCTCTCGTCCCCCTTCTTAAGGGGACAGCAAGGAGTGCTCGGGAGTGACCGCTGCGCCTCTCACCAGGCCGGGTCACCCCCTTATTCCTCCTGCCGCCTCCTGCTCCTGCCTGCCAGCCTTGCCGCAGAGCCGCCCGCTCGCCAGTTTCCCGCCGCAGCTCGCCACAGGCCCCGCCCACCACCGGCTCATTGGCCGAGCCGCTCCCGCCGCCCAGCTGACCCGCCCTCTCGTCCCCCTTCTTATGACGCCCCCAGAGCGACCGCGCAGCGGACGTGCGCAGCGGGAGCGCCGAAGGAGCGCCAAAGGTAAGCCCGTCTGCGCCTGGCCCGCGCCCAGCGCCAGGACCCCTGGCCCCCGCAGACCCCAGCCCACCCGCCGGACGTACGACGCCGCCACCCTCAACGCACTCAACGCCTGCCGAATCCCAGGATGCTACCGAGCCACCCCGAGACGCACCCACGGACCCTTCTGCTGCAACGCCTGCAAGTTCACCTGCATCCGGACCAGCACTACTCCAGCACCAACCAAGACCAAGACGAGCAACAGCAGCAGCCACCTGAAATGAATCCTGCTTAACACCTGCTCCATCCACAGACACGCCATCGAGCTCTGGAACCTGCTCGACACAACCTCACCAGACGTCGCCTTCCTCACGGAAACCTGGATGAACGCCTCTTCAGCGTCCGACATCGCCATCGCCATCCCAGACGGCTACAAGATCATCCGAAGGGACCGCATCAACCAGACCGGAGGAGGCATCGCCATCATCCACAGGAACACCATCCGCATCACGACCAACAGCGACGACACCCTCGCACCCGCCGAGCACCTGCACTTCCAGGTCCACATCAACCCCAAGACCACCCTCAGAGGCACCCTCATCTACAGACCCCCGGGACCACGCACACAATTCAGCGAAGACATCGCCGACTTCATCAGCCCGCACGCCCTCCTCTCCGCTGACTACATCCTCCTCGGGGACCTCAACTTCCACCTGGAGAAGAACAACGACCGCAACACCACCACCCTGCTGGACAACCTCGCAAACCTGGGACTCAAGCAGCTGGTCACCACCCCCACCCACTTGACCCAGTCTTCTCATCAAGCAAGGACATCGCCTTCAGCCACGCCACCGGACTCCACTGGACGGACCACAGCTGCGTCCACTTCAGCTTCAGAAGGACCACGATCCACCACCACCACCAGCAACAGGTTGCACGCAGAAGCTGGAACAAGATCACAGCCGACCAGCTCGCGACCTCCCTGAGCATGAACCCTCCCACCAGCGCAACGAACCCAAGCCAGGCCAGGCGGCCACCAACCTCGCGAAGTGGATCAGCAACTGCGCAGACGACCTCGCCCCTCTGAAGACCCCGCCTAGCAGACCCGGCAGCAAGAAAGCCCCATGGTTCACTGACGAACTCAAGAGCTCCAAGAAGAACTGCCGAGCCCACGAGAGAACATGGCGCAGAGACCCAACACCGGACAACATGACTGCCCTCAAGCTCGCCACCCGAAAGCACCACCAACTCATCCACGCCACCAAGAAAACCGCATTCAAGGAACGACTAGACAACAACGCACACAACAGCAAGGAACTCTTGAACATCGTTAAAGAGCTCTCCAACCCCAACGCCGGAAACAACGACATCACCCCTTCGCAAGACCTCTGCAACTCCCTCGCCTCCTACTTCCACAACAAGATCGCGGACATAC
The DNA here is from genome assembly GCF_964204655.1 of Triturus cristatus. Lineage (NCBI taxonomy): Eukaryota > Metazoa > Chordata > Amphibia > Caudata > Salamandridae > Triturus > Triturus cristatus. The sequence continues at coordinate 685,626,553 of NC_140581.1, read as the reverse complement.
ACAACAGCTTCAGCACTCAACCGACGCACGCCACGACCGAACCACCGCCCCCCACCGCCACCCTCCGCGCCTGGACCCCGATCAGCACCGAAGACACCGTCCGCACGATGAACTCCATCCACTCCGGATCTCCTACCGACCCCTGCCCTCACCACGTCTTCAACAAGGCCGACGCTGTCATCGCACCCCACCTGCGGGACATCATCAACACCTCCTTCGACACCACTACCTTCCTGGAGAGCTGGAAGCACGCCGAACTCAGCACTCTACTTAAGAAACCATCAGCCGACCCCACCGACCTCAAGAACTACCGCCCCATCTCGCTGCTCCCGTTTCCTGCAAAAGTCATCGAGAAGACCGTCAACAAGCAGCTGGCCGCCTTCCTCGAGACGAACGGTTCCCTCGACCTCTCGCTGTCTGGCTTCCGGGCCAACCACAGCACCGAGACCGCCCTGATCGCAGCCACCGATGACATCCGAGCACTGCTTGACAACGGAGAAACAGCAGCCCTCATCCTCCTAGACCTCTCCGCGGCCTTCGACACTGTCTGCCACCGTACACTAGACCTTTCCGCGGTCTTTGTGGTGGAGAGGGCACATCGGTCGCTGGGCCAAAAGCCGACGGTTGGGGCACCTCCGAGGCCCATTATTGCTAAGCTCCTTAACTATCAGGACAGAGACATTATCCTAAGACTTGCGAGAGAGAGAGAGGAAAGATCACGCACCAGGGAAATGCAATTTCCTTTTATCCAGACTTTACTCCAGCAGTGCAAGCGGCACGAAGGGAGTTCGCACCGGCCAAGAGACTTCTCCTTCAGGCGCAGATCCCGTATTCGCTGCTATACCCGGCGAAGCTCAAGGTGTCGTTTGAAGGCACCACACACTTCTTCGCGGATGCAAAGGCGGCGATGAAGTTTGCCAAGCATGTGGGCGGAAAGAAGCAAAAACGGCAGACGGGGGGAGCGGAGATGGTGGCTGGAAACCTGAGTGACAATGACTGATATGGGTATCGTATTACTGGGAAGTACTTAAACTGCCCCTGCCGATTGTTAACAGTTGTGCCGATGGTTTGTGAACGACAGTTCTCTACCCTATAAGTCCTTGCCGCGCTGCCATGCACCCTTTTTTTTCCCCTTTTTTAGTAAATATGATCTCGAGCGGGCCGGGCTGCCTGCAGATTTTCTGGCCACCCTGTTCTAACCGGGGTAAGAAGCTGGCTTCGGCACGTCCCCATGGGAAGGTTCCCAACTCTGTTGAAGGTTCTTGACTCTAGGGTGGGAAATACACAACCTGTTTGGGGGGTTGGAGTGGGCGGGGGGCGGATGGTGGGATGTTTTTGTTTTGTTATTAGTTCCAGCTTACATGTAATTTGCTCTGTGGTCGCTATTGTGCATAAGGAAATGTGGATAATAATAGGTGTATCGTTTTGCCATAGACATGACCCAAAAGTCACCTGATATCTTAAACTGTGTAACATGGAATGTGCGGGGTCTGAATGACTGTAGAAAGGCCAGGCTAGTGCATGCCTATTTAGTCCGTCACAATGTGGACATATGCCTCCTTCAGGAGACACATCTGGGTTCCTCCTCGTCTCCCCGACTATGCCATGCCCGTTGGGGCCAAGTGTACTCTGCTACCTACTCCACATACGCCCGAGGGGTGGCCATTTTAGTTCAACGTGGATTGGATTGGCGGGAAGAACTGACACACTGCGACCCTGAGGGCCGATATGTCTTAATCCGGGGACTTTTATGTGGCCTATTGGTAACAATTGTGGCCGTCACACGGCGCGTGGAATTGGACTCAGCGCGCGAAGTCTGTTGATATCGCTTTATGCAGACGACGTAACGCTTTATCTCACTAAGCCCGAAGAGAATTTGGACGTAGTACTGCGAGAATTCATCCGCTTTGAGGGGCTGGCCGGTATAGCGATAAATTGGTCCAAATCGGTGGTCTTCCCGTTGACGGAGAGTACCCAGAGGATGATGTCGGAATACCCCTCAAGGTGGGAAATGGATGCTGTTAAATATCTCGGCATCTGGGTGAGTCGAGTGCCTCAGGACCTTTGGACTCTCAATTTTGGGAGGGCAGTCGCGTGGCTGGAGAAAAGGATAAAGATATGGGGGCGGCTGCCCCTGTCGCTAACAGGTAGGATAGCCCTGGTCAAAATGGTGGTTTTGCCTAAATTTTTATATTTATTTGCGAATATACCAATTCCTTTGACGTCGCAGTTTTTCGCCACACTACGATCACACCTGATTGAGCTGGTGTGGGCTGGTGGCCAGGCGCGCGCATCCTGGGACGTGCTGACTCTGCCGTTAGCGCAGGGTGGGCTAGGAGCGCCTGATATGCGCTTATATGCCGTGTGCGCACAGGCTCAATTCTTGCACTTTTGGGTGCATCCGACGCCCTTCCAGCCGCATGTGGCTGTAGAGCAGGACACTGTAGCGCCGGTCCCGCTCAGGGTGGCCATTTGTGCGAAAGCGCGCCGCCCCCGAGGAGATGTGGACACTGCAGAGATGCTGCGCTGGGTCTGGGTAGAACTTAGACGCAGGGCGGGTGTGCCACTCCGGTACGCCCCGTCTTTGTCCCTGGAACGCAACCCGCTATTGCCCTGTATCGGAGACGGGGTTAGCCCGCCTCTGCTGCATAGGATGCACCTACATACGTTAGCGGATCTCTTTCCGGATGATACCTTCATGCGGCCGCCGGAGGCAGCGGAGGGGCAGGCGGTGCATTTTTCTGAGTTGTTTTTATATCACAAGCTGCGGGAGACATGCCGGGCGTTAAGCGAGGACTTTCCGGCGGCCCCCCCGGTGTTCAAGGCGCTGGAGGGCGTGGTGGGTTCCCCGTCTCCTCGGAGATTAGTCACTAGACTCTATAAATCCATGCAGAGTGACGCGCCGGTGGTGCGACCTCAGTCCCTCCAGCACTGGAATGAGGAGCTTGACTCTCCCCTGTCGGAGGAGCAGTGGACCTTCTGTTGTGGACAGCTAGCTGAGCTCTCCCCAAACTATAAACTGAGGCTTATACATTTCAAGTATTTGCATAGATTCTACAGAACACCGATTGCATTAAATAGAATGGGCTTAAGGGAGGGTGTCGGTTGTTGAGGTGCGGGGGTGAACCTGCCTCATTTTTGCATATGGCGTGGTCCTGCCCCAAGCTCATGGAGTTTTGGTCCCGGGTGTTCGAGATAGCCAACCAGATGTTGGGTCGAGTTGATGCTCCTTCCCCTGAGGTGGGGATACTGGGATATGTCAAGAACACGCCCCCTAAGGAACGTAAACTACATGCCATGCTTCTTCTGTTTGCTAAAAGACAGGTGGCGATACACTGGGGTAGAAGCCGGGTGCCCTCGGTGAAGGGATGGCTGGCAGATGTAACTTATGGTCAGGGGCAGCTGAGCGTATTCTGGGACTTGATGCCATCCACCTCCCGTCCGCGAGACATCTGGGAACCATTTGTGCGGTGGGCTCAGGAGCAACGAGAGATAGAGGCTGCACTGGATGACTGAGTGTGGGGGGTCCGGTGTGTGCCCCGGGGGCGGGGGAGGGGGGGGGATGGTTTGCCAGGGTAAGAGGGGAGACACTCTGGGCGATTACTTGGTTAGTGGTCACCCAATTGGCAATGGAGGGGCCCGGGCCCGATAATATGTATTACTGGATGGGCGTATTGACAGGCCTGGTCTGGCTCTGCGTGGATGGGTTCTTCAAATGATGGTCGACCACGATGACAGGAACACCCAAGGATATGGATGTATATAAGCGACTGCATGGGCACGTACCACAGATGTAATGAGAATGTAATATTGCTGGCTTATGTTGTTGGTTACTGTTTGTAAGTTGTGTCAACTTCAATAAAGCTTCAAAAAAAACAAAAGAAAAAAATGTGTTTTGACTCTGGAGTGAAAATAACTTATTCCTAAGGCTTTCTATGAAAATTCTTTGCAAAATAAGGTAACCCTTGAAACACCAGACATAAAACCAAAAGGCTATGGTGGCGTTACTATAGATTTACTTGGTTATTTTTGGGGTGACATAAATTTCAAAGGGAGAGTGATATCGGGGAAAATTTATGTGTCAATGAAAGGTGACTCTCCGATAAGTTGGCTTCATCAAAGAGATCTTCGTGTGTTTCTCGATCCAAATTAAAATCCTTAAGGATTTACCTGTTGTCAGTGTTGAGAATGTTGTTATAAATGATTTAATCAAAGAATTTCCAAGTGTCTTTGCTAATGAACTCGGTTGTTTCAACAACTACGTTCACCTAATAAAACTTAAGGAAGGTGTTATTCCCAAGGTTGCTAAAGTGAGGAATGTTCCTCTCTTGGTGAAGGATAGCATGAGGAGGGAACTTGACAAACTGCTTGCGAAAGGTATTATTAAAGAAGTTGAAGTAACTGAGTGGGTCTCTCCTATAGTTATGGCTCGTAAGGCTAACGGAGAGGCTCGACTTTGTGTGGACTTGAGGGAGCGTAATAGAGCAGTAGTAGTTGACCATTATCCCCTGCCGAATATCTCAGAAATGCTCTGTTCTCCTGAGGGAGCAAAACACTTTTCTTCTCTTGACTTAAGCTCTGCGTACCATCAGATTAAGTTGGATCCTTCTTGTCAAGAGTATACCACCTTTATTACACCATTTGGGACATTTATGTTTCTTAGAATGCCCTTTGGGTTGATATCAGCTGCCTCAGTCTTTCAGAGAGTAATGGAGGGTATTCTTGGAAAGGTGAAGGGTGTAAAGGTCTATCAAGATGATCTGCTCATTTATGGTACAAATATAGAGGAGCATGATTCAAGATTGAGATCAGTCTTAAATAAATTACAAAATGCTGGGTCAACCTTACGTCCCGACAAATGTAAATTCAATCTTAAGGAGATCGAGTACCTTGGACACTTGGTATCTACAGAGGGGATCAAACCGAAGGAAATCTTGCTAATTCTATCATTAATTTACGCACACCTTCTAACAAAGATGAGCTGATCAAGTTTCTTGGCATGTCAGAGTTCTATCATAAATTTATACCAAACTTTGCAGTAAAAACCTTATCCATGAGAGCTATGTTAAAAGAAAAGGGTGTGAGTTTGAGTGGTCACAAAACTGTGAGAAGGAATTTATTGATATCAAGGGTCACCTCAATAATGCCCCATGTTTCAGTAGTTTTGATCTGTCTAAGCCCTCGATACTTATGACTGACACAAGTTCGACTGGCTTAGGTGCTGTTCTACTACAGAAGGAAGGAAATGTTGAAAGAATGATTTTGTTCATTTCTAGACCATTGAGGGGTGCGGAATTTAACTGTTCCGTTATAGAGAAAGAAGCCTTAGCTGTTTTCTGGGCGGTACGAAAATTGAGGAAGTTTTTATGGGGAAAAAAATTAAATGTGCTTTCTGATCACAAACCGCTTAAAGAAGTCTTTTCAAAGAAAGGGATAGATTTTGTTTCGCACCGCATTCGAAAATGGGTGGTTACGCTACAAGAGTTTGAATTTGAAGTTTTGTATTTACCTGGTTCCTGCAATGTTTTGGCTGATGGTCTTTCTAGACTAACTGGAGATGTTGATGATGTAAGTGAAGAAAATGAATATTTTGCTGGTGAACTTATGGACGAGGTAGTAAATGTTTGTGTGATCAGTGAAGGTGTGATTTCGGAAGATGTGTGGAAAGAAAATCTCTCTAGTGATCAATCTTTACAAAAGGTCATTGGTATGGTGAAGAATGGATGGTGCAGGAAAGGTGTTTGTGATGAGAGATTGAAAGGGTTTTGGGATGTGAAAGATGAATTGGCTGTTGTGGACAATCTGCTGATGCGAGGGAGTAAACTCGTTTGTCCTTCTGCACTCAGGGAGAAATTGGTTACCAGTGCCCATGCCTCTCACATGGGCATAGCAAAGACTAAGGAAAGAGTCAGAGAAGGATACTGGTGGCCTGGCATGGACATTTTTATAGAAAGACTTGTGCGTGAATGTTCTGACTGTTCCAATTTTGACAAGTCAATCAAGTGTAGGACGCAACCTATGGTTATTAGGGAGCGAGCAGCTGCTCCCTGGTCTGATATTTCCCTGGATATCTTGGGCCCGGTGAAGTTTAGATCACAAGATCGTTATGTCATTGTATGCTTGGACATGTGTTCACGGTGGCCGGAGATAAAGATTGTGAATTCGGTAGAATCGTCTGTTATTGAGTTCTTAGATGAACTTTTTGAGAGGGAGGGTTTTCCCTTGTCGATCTTGTCTGACAACGGGGTTCAATTTACTTCAAGATTGTTTGAAGATTTTTTATCAGCGAGGGGAATCAAACATAAAAGGTCGGCTCTTTATCACACACAAAGTAATGGGGTTGTTGAAAGATTTATTAAGGTGCTTAAAGAAACCATACAGCAAGCCAGATCCTGTGGTGTTAGTTGGGAGGCTGCTCTGAGGTAGAAGGTGAGAGAATATCGCTTCACTCCTCATTCCTCGACTGGAAAGTCTCCGTTTAGGGTTTTCAAAGGTCGCATGGCCAATATAGAGGTGTCTCCTTCTTGGGTTTCAGATAAAAGGCTGTCTGTTGATCATAATGTTGATTGCATGGTTGGCTGGAAGGAAAAAGAAAGAGTTCAAATGGAGAAAAGGAAGGTTACTTATGATTTGAGGAAGGCTGTGAAGAACACTTTTGTTGAGGTTGGTGATTGGGTCAAGATCAGATTACCAAAGAGAAGTTCTGGTGTATCAAAATACAATCAACCAACAAAAGGTGATAAAAGTGTTCAGGAATGCCATCAAAACTGTTGATCACAGAATTTGGAATTTAGACAGGGTTGCTAAGTGTCATACTTCCATTGCAAGTCGTGGAGTAAGCTCCACTTTGCCGGAAGATCTACATAGTTCTATTGCTCCAGGGCCTAGTTCGAGACCGCTTCGTTTAAAGCGGGTTCCCATTCGTTACCAAGATTAATGTTTCAGTTATTTAATTTTTGCTTTGCCTCAATTCAAAAATTATATTGTTATGCATTCTGTATGCCTTGTGTATATTGTTTTTTTTTTTTTCTTGTTTGTTTGGAGGGAGGTTATGTGGTGTCCTGTTCCTGTGGAGCTTGCAGCTCCTATTCTAGAATGTTTATTTGTTGCCTAGCGCGACTTGAACTGTGTGAGCAGTTGATCTGCACCTTTGACTGGGTGGCGTCTCTGCACGGTTACTCGCTTCAATAAACTTACAAGTTCAACTATTACAACTGTCTCTGAAGAATTCTTACGGGACTTCCCTCTTCACACACATCTTAAGGGATACATAGGTCCCATTTTCCTGGTTGAAAAGGAGGGGCGTGGCTACTGTTCATTTTAAATATTTCAACATCTGGATGTTATACAGACATTTCAAAATGGAGTGCATTCTTTTGCTAACAGATATCCTTCAGGAAGGCGACTGGATGGTCTGGCTGCACCTGAAAAATGCCTACCTTTCGATTTCCATTAACCTGCCTCACAGGAGATTTCTACAATTCCTGTCATGGGGTCAATGCCTGGAATTCATGTCCCTTCCTTTCAGTCTCTCATCAGCCCCCTGTTGCTTTACCAAACTGATGAGACCGGTGGTGAAGTCGTTGAGAGCTTGGGGGGTCTGTCGGATAGTGTATCTGGATGACCTTCTCTTGATGGCGCCGGATCCTCAGACACTTAGGACTCATCTTTCATTGACCGTTCATCTTCTGCAGTTTGGGTTTCATAGTCAATTTGCAGAAGTCAGTGCTGTCTCCTGCACATCAGATGGCATTTTTGGGATTCCAGATAGATTCAGTCTGGACCCAATTGATCTTTCCCTCTGAGAAGATTTGCAACATCAAGAGAGAATTGAGTTCTGCATTGTGCAGCCAGACTGCATTGGTGAGGTGAATTGCCAGGATTGTGGTACTGCTAGTCTCCTGGGTCACAGCCATCTTTTTGGGCCCCCTCCATTACAGAGCCCTTCAGAGGTTTGAAATTCGAAATTTGAGGAAGAGTCTCTCTTCTTTGTAACAGGTTCCCCTTTAAGACAAAGCCAAGACAGATGATATGGTGGTTGGAATGCACAGAATCATCGAATGACAAGGCTATTTTCGGCACCTCCCCAGAAGTGGTGATGGAATCTGATGCCAGCCGTTGGGCTGGGGAGGAGAGGTGCAGATCCCTCTCAACTGGGGGGGTCGTTGGTCAGAAGCGGAGATGAGTCTCCATATAAATTGCCTGGAACTCCTGGCAGGATCATTCCCCATCAGGAGTCTCTCTCCCTCAAAGACGGATTGTTGCATCTTGCGGAGGATGGTGAACATCTCAGCCAACTTGAATTTCCGTCAGCTAAACGATTTCAGTGACTGGAAGCTGCATCTCACTATGTTCCAGGGCCTTCACATCCTGTGAGATCCATGCAGAGTAGACTTATTTGCATCTCGGCTCAATAGTCAGCTATAGAAGTCCTTAAGCTGGCGCCCGGATCTGAAAACCCAGGCTATGGAGGAGTTTCTCCAGGACTGGTCTCAGTTTCGGGGTTACACTTCCCAACCTATCTACATGATACCCAGAGTCCTGGCGCAAGTCAAGAGTCAGAGATGATTCTTGTGACTTCTTTCTGGAGGGCTCAACCTTAGTTCCCAATAGCCCTAGCATTATCGAGTGCACATCCAGTTCAACTCCCATCCCATCTGGATCGGTTATTTGATCCAGAGGGTCATTCTTATTGCTTAGTCTTGTCCGGTCAACTCAGTTTAATGGTGTAGATGATTTCAGGGAAAGATGGTATACCCCAGGCAACCCATAACAAGCTGCTGTGTTCAGCAGGCAGGCATTGGCAGACAGCACTCACAAGTGTTATGCCTCAGGTTGGAGGAGGTGGTGTGCTTGGTGCACCAAGTGGGATGTTGATCCCGTGGGGGCAAAGTGATGCATGGTAATAGATTTCCTTTCTGACCTAGCACCTTCTGGTTTGCATACAGAACTGTGAATAATTGCAGGTTCGCTATTTCTGCAGGTAAACTGGTGGGTTAATATTCCTCTCTGGTACCTAAGTGTAGGAAGCTGGCTTTTGCTGTAGTGGTGCCAATGAAAGGGCACACTATGCAAAAATACCAGACAACACTTTTCTGGTTTACAGGGCTTACTTCAATAATCCCAATAGCTCCTTTTGTGGTAGCGTGGTAGAGCAGCTTAGGCTTATCATAGAGGAGTGTTAAGCATTTGTTGCACACACAGTCAATAAATGATTCACACACTCAAGAAGTAATTAGAGTCCAATGTTTAAAAATAAAGTCAATTTACCAAGATCTTTTGAATAACTTTATTACTTTCAGAGATATTGATTTTAGAAGAAATAATGGTTTGAAGGCATGCGCCTCAAACTATGCAATGTTAACCTATGGGACGAAAAACACATGCATTGTATTGCAATTGCATTTATATAGCGCTTACTACCCTGACGATGTAGCAAACCGGTAATTGCAGTTGGAGTTCAGGGTTGCCCTTTGGGACTTAAGGTGCTAGGGGGCCAAGCTCCAAAGTACCACCAGCAGTTTCCTTCAACCTGCCCTCTGGGTACAGAGGTGCTGGTCGGGATGGTAGCTTTGAACGCTACACTGGTTGAGTAAATGGAGCTCAAAACAAAGGCTGCAATGAAGGGCCTGGGGGCAAGTCTGTCAGAAGCCAAAGGAGGGCTGAGGTCGGTGGACCCCCAGGCCAGGGGGACACAATCAAGAGTTGCGCAGAGGTGCTTGGCTGGTTGGCCACTTGCATTTGAGGTGCCCACGGTTGTCGGTATACCTGCAGAGGAGGGAAAAACAAGACAGCAGGGCCACTCTGGTCGTATGTCTAGTTGGTCCTGAAGTTCCTCAACGTGCAGTAAGGTTTTCAAGGGGGTGGAGGCCGGGCTGGATGAAGAACAAGCCTGATCTAGTGCAAGCTCCCCGGTACTCAGGGTATTGGTGATGGGTGGCTCCTGGAGGGTCTAGCGTCTTGAAACTCAGCAGGGTGATGGGGTTGACCTGCTAGAGCCAAGCAAACCTCCTCCTTAAGTGTAACTCCCTCGGTGGGCCTGATGGCGAACAACACAGTGAACCGGGCAGATGCGGTCAGTGCCTGCAGATGCAAGAGGATAGCTCCTCTAACCCAAAGGAGATGCTAGCTGATTGTCAAAGTGCTGGGCAGTCCTCTAAGTGTTGGGGAGGACGCACGGCTGCAGGACGTGTTGGGTCTTTGCAATTTTTAAGGTACAAATTAGCAAGAGGCTTGGCACCGGTTTCTCTGCAAGTCCTTGGTTCTCACTGTGTCGTCTCTTTTTTAACCTTCTGTTCCCAGGAAGTCAAGTCTGGTGGAGCCCTAAATACTCAATTTTGGGGTGTTTAGGGGACTATATAGCAGTAGCCAATGGGCTACCTACCACTTGGGTGACTACATCCCCTATATGACTACTTCCTGTGGTAAAACCCTGAACTAGAAGTCTCTATTTTCACCAAAAACAAGATGATAAAACCCTTCTCTGATTGTTCACTTCAGGTAGCCCACATTAGGGATGTGACTGGCCTGTGAGTGAAACACACCTCCTGAATATCTAATTTCCCGCCTACTCTGGTGCCAAATGTGTCCCAGGGCATGGGCCCCCAGGTCTGGGGGTAAGCCAGGGTCACATATCAAAAAGGCAGCAGAGGCTTTGAAGCCTCTGGCCTAGTTTGATAAATCGCCAGCTATCCTGTTGGAGAGGGTAGGAACACCTTCTGCTGAGCAGGCATTGTTTCGGTCCTCTAAGAGCACGGGCTGTCCCTTGCAGGAGGTCAGAAACTAGTCTGTGGTTGCAGGCCGGACGATACCAGTCAGACAACACACTGATAGACCAGTAGAGTTACAGTAGGGCACCTCTAATGAGCCCTCTGGCTGCAGGTCTTCATAAATCTGATACTGGCATCAGTGCGGATTTATTAAGACAAGGTGTTCGATACCAAACACCATTACTTTCAGTCAAGCCACCATGTAACTAGGTAACTCGTAATGACCAGTGCCAAGAAAAATGGCTTCCTGAACACTTGCAATGCCTCGTAATGGAACTGGGCATCACAGGGACATGGCTGCTCATTCCGGTGTGCCCTAACAGGTAATATAATGCACCCTGCCATAGGGCTCAAAAGGCCTGCTGTAGGAGTGACTTCCATATAATATGTGTGTGGGCACTGCACGCAGGGTGTGTGCAATGTCATGTTTTCAGAATGGCTTGCACCATTTCACGCATCCTGCAATGGCAGTCTGCAAGTAGTTTGTGTGGGGGTCCCTTTGGGTGGCATAATACATGCTGAGGGGGGCGCTAGAGAGCCTGCGGCAAGATGGCTGCACTTTCGTGAGGCTCTGCAGGTAGGGCACAGTAATCCGTCTTTAATCCTCCCATATGCACCAACACAGCTAATAAAAAAGACAACGGAGGCTTGGTGAAAACAAGATACGGTCACAGGGACCCGTATTTTTCACAGAGGAACGCAAAACCGCCACTGAAACTGCCCAAGCCCAATGAGAGTGAGGCATAGGCTGTGAAGGAGACTTGGTCCCGAAAAGAACGAGTAAGAAGCGGCAGAGAAGCCAGAGCAGTAAATTGAGGCAGTGAGATCCGACGTGAACCACCTACCGAGCCTGAAGATGTAGACTGCAGCTCGACAGTGCTGGTATTGGGAGCACAAACAAAAAAAAGAGCAGGTAGTAAGCTCCAGTGCCGCCAACAATGGAGAACATACACGTGGCCTGCAGCAGTGAAGGAAAACAGCCGGTGAATGGCGGCTGACAGACGCTGTGACTTGGTGGCACAAATTAGATCCGGACGGCCACTCGGACAGAGCCGGCTCATGGAAACAAGACACTTACGGGGAGTAGCAGTGCAAGAGGCTGGCCGGAAGCGGCAAGCGAATACAGATACTGGACCTGACAGGCTTGAGAAGGTCTGCAATAGAGCCCATGTACGAGTGGAGGATAAATAGGAACTTGGCCCTCCTCACCCAGGAAAATCAGAGGGGTGAGGACAGAGACTACATGCACGACCTGCCACGGCACCAGGGAGTGCCAGCAAGGATTGGCCGTAGGGTGTGAAGGCCCCACAGTGCACATCGGGAGCCGGTACACCCCGTAGCATTACAATGCGTGGGGCCTATCATACAGCTGCCATAATAAGTTCACCAAGTTGCATGAGGCTCGCAGAGGGTGGACTACAGCGACAGCAAGGGAAAGCAGGTGGAAAAGGCTCCTGAGGCTACATGGGAAAGGCAGAGAAAAACAGCTGCACCTTACATTTGAGACCAAAAAAAGCAGACAGGACACTACAAGAAACGCAGAAAGACCCTGACCAAGATGCGGAACTGTTAATATGGCCTACTTAGACAGACATCATGATCTCATTCAGGAGACACACTTAACGAAGTGAACAGAAGACAATGTGGGAAGACGAAGGGCAGGGGTACGACTAGCTTCCTCCTATTCAACATATTCCACTGCAGTATTGATTTTAATTTTAAAGGGTATTCCATTTACCATTACACACTCATGGCACTTTAGTCACTATTGTGAACACCTATGGGCCAAACAGACAACATGACATTTTACACACGTATCTGGAGCTAACTGTGCACCTTACCTGAGATAATATGGGGTGGTGATCTGAACATGCATCTAGACCCGTTAAAAGACAGGTCGGCGCACACAGGGGGGGGGGGGGGGTCAATGTAGGCAATCATCTTGTGTCATACGAGATGTGATGGAGGAATTAATATGGTAGACTTATGGAGAGTGAGAAACCCAGATAAACATGAAGACACGTACACATCAATGGTACATACCTCCTGGTCTAGGCTAGACTATTGATTGACTACCAAGGGGGTGCAAGCCTGAACAGTTGAGGTGACACATATGGCGAGAACACTACCGGACCACAAGCTGATAATATTGAACATAACGGTGCCCACACAGACGCCAAGACAGTTCACATGGAGCTTTAGTGCAGAGGCCCTACTGGACCTAGTATATAAGAATACCATAGGACAGGCTTTACTGGATTACTTTGAGCTGAATTCGGGATCAGTCAGAGATGTGGACACCCTATGGGACGCCAACAAGGCCACGATACGGAGCATTTGTAGAAGCACGAGTGCGGGAATACTGAAAGAGATACGCTCGCAATTAGATAACATAGAACGCACATTGCAAAACCTAGAGTGGGACTATGAGTCCAGGCCATGCGCATCCATATTAGCCAAGATAAGGGCACACGTCACGGAATACAACGACATGACACAGAGGGAAATACATTACCTATCACGCAGGCACATAACTTGAACGTATGGCGAGGGCGGGAGACCAGGACATACACTAGCCACCAAGCTGGCCCCATACAGAGAGCAGACATTTGTGCGGAAGATCACGGAGGAAGACAGGACAGATCACTATGACTCCTTAGATAAATCTAAGGGGTCAAAGTAATTTTATAAAAAGACTTATATGAATACCGTGACGAAGCAACGGAATGGGAGATAGCGACATTTCTTTCCGCTACAGCACTGCCATGGTTATCAGAAGGGCAATGGGGAATACCTTACACAACCCATAGAGGAGACGGAGACAAAGGAGGCTATACAATGTCTGCCTAATGGGAAGGCACCTGAGCAGGATGGACTGACAGGAGAATTTTTACTTCTTTTATTTATTTAATTTGAAAAGTTTTATAAAACGCGAACAAGACCCAGACGGGTAACAGAGCGCTGTACGAAATAACTAACGTTGACATGAGAAAACAGCACGAGTACAATACAATAGGGAGACATAAGAGTTACCTGAAACATAAAAAGTAAATGGGGTGCAGTTGGAAGATGAAGTAGCAAGTGATCAACAGGTAACAGCCCTACTAGAAGGGTCCGTGAAGTTTTAGCAGAGCACTAAGTCAAAAGGACAAAAAAATACATTTAGAAACACTATGTAAAACGTTGTCAAGCAAGAGAAGAAAGTGACTAGTAAAAGTCATAGAGGCTATTGTTGATGAAGTTCATCCAAGAATAGCCATTTGACTTGTGTTTTTTAAATGAAGCAGCCGAGGGGTTGGCTTTGATCTCCATCGGAGGGGCATTCCAAATTCTTGGAGCCATCCCACAGAAGGAGCGATTGTAAGTTATTTTTTTGTTGAATTTAGGAGGTTTCAGTAGTAGAGTATTGGAGCTTCTTACGTTCCGACTGAAACCGGAGAGCTCGAGTTTTTTGCCAGGTAAACGGGGGTACTGAAGTGAATAGCTTTATGTGTCAGACAAGCTATCTTGAAGTGGATCCTTGCTTCAATGGAAAGCCAGTTAAGTTGAATTATGTCAGGTGTAATATGATCATGCTTTCTGGAGCCCGTGATGCAAAGGCGTTCAGAGTAGCTCTTAGCGAAGCTAACCTAGTTTTAGGAAGCCCAGCTAGGGTCACCAAACCATATTACATTCGTGAGATAAATAGGGATTGGACTGCTGACTGGATGTCCTCAGGAGGTAGGAAAGGCTTGATTTTCCTAAGAGTGTTGAGCTGATGATTGGCACTCCTAATGGTGGCACTGATGTGTGCTTGCATATTTAGGAATTTGTCCAGGGTGACGCCTAAAGAACAAGCAGAGTCCAGCATATGCGGGGTGCAGTGGAGTGCTGAGATTTTGTTGATCCTGTTTTGCGTATGGGCCGAGTGGTTACGGGGAGGGTAATCAGGAGAAATTCTGTTTTGAGGGTATTTAGTAAAAGAGGATTATGCTTGAGCCATTGTTGGGTTTTTCGAAGCGTCCCATTAAGAGTTTTAATGTCATTTGGAGAGGAGATCTTCAAATACAGTTGAGTGTCATCTGCGTACATATGGTACTGAATGCTAGCACAGTTCTGAATAGCAGTTAGAGGTTCCATGAATAGATTTAAGAGCGTGGGCAAGAGTGCAGATCCTTGAGGTACCCCAATAGAGACCGGGGTACTGGCAGCCAAAGATTGGTTGACTTTGATTCTTTGGGTTCGGTTATGCAGGAAAGAGGCAAATCAATTTAAGACCGGGCCAAATAACCTCATCCTATGTTGAAGAAGAGTAATCAAGTTATCATGTTTGATAGTGTCAAAAGCAGAGGACAAGTCAATAAGGATCAGAAGACAAGGAGCATCTTGGTCAAGCGCCCTCAAGGCGTCATCAACAATGTGAGTTAGGGCTTTTTAGGTCTCGCTGAGTCAGCGCGCATGCGCTGCTCGGAGAGCCTTTAGTAAGTGAGGGCTTCAGAAAAATACTACCGCCGGCTACAGCTTGCAGTGCATGTGCGTGGGCAAGCTGTGGCCGACGGTAGCATTTTCCCCCCAGCTTTTTAGCCAGCTTGCTAGAACGCACAACAAGCACGCGCGCGAATCCCTTGCGTGTTTTAGCGCGTCATCACGATCACTTTCGCAGCGATCCTGATCACGATGACTTTCATGGCCAATGCTTGTTTTCTCATTCCGCTAGGAACAAATGATTTGAGTAAACTTCATGTTCAACCTCAGGAGGTGTAAATTAGTGACTTTATCGCAGCATTCCACTTTTGTGATGAAAGTTGCAGAAAGTGTACTGTAACCCTGAAGTGCAAGTTCGACTTTAACTATATTTAAAATAACAATGCATTCATGCCAACTTGAAAAACAATCTCTCGGTGTGCTGAGGAGCGGGGCCTCGTGCCAAGAAGTACCTACAAGGCACTTTTGAACCCCACCCCCAAGCCTCTACTCCCAAAAAAACGCTTACTAAGGCTGGTGCTGATGTCCTGGTGTGTTTTCATACCCTTTAATGGACATCGGCAGTTCAAAGCCTCGTTTTCCTACCACCTTGTGATATCTGCCACTCACCGGGTGAAGGGAGTCCATATCGTGTAAGTTTGCAGGTATCTGAATGTAACGAATAATAGGATGTTGGCCGTTCTTTACTTTAAACATGCTCATGACGTTACGTTTTTCAGCGATATGATGCCGCACGACATGGCAAGAAAGACTTAACAAAAAACAAGGCAATCATTCGAAAAAAAAAGATGGACCAATGACGATACTTCTCGTAATCTTGCTTTTTCATGAATGAGAGAACCCCACATTGCATTAGTAACAGCATCCATTAGTCTGCACAAATCGCCAGATAGGCAAAACAAAAACAAAACTAGCTTTCTTAGTAGTGACCATATTAAATTAAATATAACGGCACTGTACGTGGAGGTGCATAATATCCACTGCTTATATCACAGTGAAGAACTCTTGAGGTGGATTACACAGAATCAATTTACGTGAGAAAGGAGCAGGGACAAGGAAACACACATTCGTGTTTTGCAGGGACAATGTCTTCCGGACCTAGTTTCCACCTTGAGCATTTTAGATAAAAATGAGAGAGACATACCAAATAAAGTGATCATCTGTCCGTTACCTACACAGACTGTCCGCATATTCTGCCAGATATCCGTTGTTGATCTGTTAACGGATGTCAGCCATAATGTCAGTACTACCGGGTCGCATAACTACCAATCCCACGGCTGAACGTATTCTAGAAGTCGTCTAGGTACGGATTGTAATGTGTAACGTGACATGGGATTGGAGCAAAGGCTGCACCTAAGCCAATCCTAGTGCGCAGAAGAGAATTTGGAAGTGCGGATTGACTGTCTTTTTTTTTTTACATGCCTTTGTCCGATTCTTCTGTAGCATCCTTTCCGATAATTTAATCAAGTAGAATCGTTAATTTGAACTTAAATTAACTTCTTTACTTTCAACCCCCCCCTTCCCCTGCAAGCAAGCAACCGGGAATCAAGCCAGAATGAATTTACCATTCGACTACCTGTGTGTATGCACACATTCACTGAAAGCTCTCGGGAGAGGATCTGGTCTGATGGGGTCGCGTCCACGTCCTGTGATTCTGGGCAAATCACTTTATCTCCCCCTGCCTACCAAAAACACAAATTAATGTGTCCTTGTGTAACGTAAGGGGTGCTCATGTCAAGCGCTCCAATACCTTGGGCTCTAGTTCGCACTGTATAAATCAGCCAATAGGTCTTGCCTTTGGGACCTTGTAAGTGTTTAGCCATGCAACAGTTAATGTTATTGCAGTAAGGATATTGTGCCGCATAACTAAATATTTATAAGGTCCCAAAGGCGAGACCTATTGGCTATGCCAATGCTTGTTCTGTACTGTGATCTGTTCTAAAGGCTGACTGGTGTCGGTTTAGGTGCTGAAATTTCTTGATGTGGTCGTAAAGCTGAGTGTGAATGCATTTCTCGAGCAATTTCGCTAATGACATGATGCTAGTGATCGGACTGAAGTTATCGGGATCTGCTAAATCCTCATTAGGCTTCTTGGGGATGGGTGTGACTTGCCCCATTTTAAGGCAGTCGGGAATCCTCCCCTGTATGAGAGATTGTTGGATAATCCTGGTCCAGAGAGGGAGCATAGCCGCGTTGAGATCTTTGAGAAATTTAGTTGGAAGTGGATCATTTAAATGGTTGGATGGTTTAAGAGACGCCAAGGATTGTGACAATTCCTCCCCATCCGGGAGCAGGAGGGAATTCCAAGAGGCATTGTTTTTGGGAGTGTACTCTGTGGGGTATATAGGAGCACAGACTGCATTGGGTACTGCAGAACACAGGGCACTCAGACTTCAAATTAGTAGCAGCACTTTGAAGCTCCAGATCAATAGTCCTAGACTTTTCATAATAGTGCACTGAAAAGTCCTCCTCTCTGGGGCCGGACGTCTTGTTTGCCAGGATAGGATTGGAATATTGGTTAGCCCGTTGTTTGATGATAACAGTTTCTTGGGTCAGTTTCTTGCACTGTCAAGCTGAGCCCTGAAGTGACCTGTTTTAGCAATGCGAATCTGTTTGTTATATTGGATTCTGCTTGAGACTAGAGGTGGAGGGAGCATTTCTCCAACGTCTCTCAGATAGACTCAGTTTGCGATGCTCATCATTAAGGGCACCATTGAGTTGGGTTTGGATTATTTGCAAGGAATGCTTTTGAGTTGCTTCAGAGCAGCAGAGTCGTGAATACTTGACAGAGTTGAAGTAATGATCCATCAACTCTTCCAAATTGTTCATGTTAGGAGGAGGTTCCAGCCGATTCTTGCACAAGTTGGATAGATTCGAGATGTTGATGTCTCTCAGATTACGAGCCAGCTGTTTGTTTTTGAGCGGTTGGCCTTGTCTGAGCAATACCCTTTTCAGAATGGGAAGGAGATTTGGTGATGATCCGACCAATCACAGGGTAAAATGTCATTAAGTTGAATGATGAGGTCTCCAGCTATGATAAGGTCAAGGGCAGCACCCTTGTAGTGGGAAGGACAATTGCAGGCCTAAATTAAGTTGAGGTCGGAGAGGAAAGCCTTAAAGGAGCAAACTAGCGGATCATTTGTGTCATTCCAGTGAAGGTTGAAGTCACCGAGGAAGATATGGTTAGGGTGGAGGGCCGAGCAAGCAGAGATGGATTCCATAAATTGCTCTAAGAAACACAAGTTATCCCCAGGGGGATGATAGATCGTGTGTAGCACACAAACAATCTTGCCCTTATTCCAAATTTCAGTGACTAGGTGCTCACAGGCGGACATCAGATCATTATGAGTCTGTTTCAAAACGAGGCTAGAACAATGGATACAGGCAATACCCCCCCACCCCCCAGATTTGATAGATCTATTACATCTGATTATGTCATAGTCAGGAGGAATTAAGATGTCGAGTATTGGGGAGGAGCAGTCATTGAGCCACGTTTCCGTAAGAATCAGGAGATCCAATTCTTGTGAGATTATGAGTTTGGAGAGATCTGCTGCGTGTTTCAGTGCTGATCTGCAGTTGAGAAGCATTGATTTGAAATGAGAGTTTGTAGTTGTTTCCACTAGGTGAGACGTGGCGACCTGAAGTAAATTATCCTTATTCATGAATCTAACGTTAACACTAGGTTCTCTATCCGGGTCAGATGAAATAGTGGGTATGATGCTAGGAGAGACCTCATAGTCATCATACGATAGTAACAGTGCAGCGTGTCATCATCCGACAGCTGAGGCTGGAACCTAAGGGGCCTAGAATGGAGGTTGGGAAGAGGTCGAGAGGGCCAGCGTGGGTTGCTAGGGTAAGTGATAGAGGACCTTTCCATTCCACCACTTATAATACTTGCTGGAGGAGTAGGAAGATCAGTCCCCGGGGGGAGGATAGGGTTTACACAACTTCTTATTCTCCAATGAGCAGTGTAAGAGGGTCTGGAGGTTATACTTTACAGTAAGGAGATCCAGCTTAAGTTCAGAAAGTTTCTCCTCAATCAAGCGAAGGCTGTCATAGTCAGGCACTAGTCCAGAATAAGATGATGGGTGAGGCCCCTTCTCTTCACAGAGCTTGCAAGGGGGATAGACCTCTGCTTGACCTCAGTTATGGAATCAATTGGGGGGTGGGGGGGGGGTAGGATTGGCATAGAAGTTGAGGAGAAAACCTTTGAGGTTGCAAGGAGGGGGCCCTGTGTTAGTATCCTGTGCAAAGGATGTAGAGATAGAAGAGGAGGAAGAACGAGGAGGGTACAAGGAATATATAGACATACTGACACCCCATTTTCTGGAGATGTACACAGAGGCATACAGCAAGGGAACACTATCTGCAACATTGTGTGAAGCCCGCATTATTGCCTTACTGAAACCTGATAAACAACCACGATATTGCTGGTCCTAGCACCCCTGTCCCTTATTAACATGGACCCTAAGATATTAGCGAGGATTTTAGCCACACGGCTGCAGCCACAATCGGAATATATACTGACCATATCCACTATGAATAATTTACACACAATATTTGCATTATTACACCAACTGAAGCCGGACTTAAAGGCAGCAGCAGTCCTGCTGGATGCTGCCAAAGCATTTGATTCAATAGAGTGGTAGTGCATGTTTAGTATATTGAGCCGGATGGGGTTTTCTGCACACTTTCTGGAGTGGATAAGCCTACTATACACAGACCCAAGGGCAAGAATACGAATAAATGGGAACACATCAGAGCCATTCTCCATACATAGAGGAACAAGGCAGGGGTGCCCCTTCTCCCCGATTTTATTTACTTTGACACTGGAACCGCTGGAATGCATTGTTAGACAGTGACATATGGAATCGGCGCTGTGGTTCCAGCAAAGGCCCATAAGCTCGCTTCATGCGGATGATATGGTCCTGTATACACAAGATCGGGAGAAAAACCTCACATCATTACTCCGGGAATATGGCAGCTTTGAATGGTACCTGGGACTTCGTATAAACGTGTTGAAATCGGTAATAATCCCATTGAGAGACTCCACTACACTGCACAGCCTGGACTACCTCCTGGAATCCCCACAGAGATGCTGAAATATCTGGGGTTATGGATACACAGAGACCCAGATTTAGTGATATGGGAAACCTGCGGCAGAGTGATAGAGAAACTAGAGGGACAGGTTAGCTAACATGAAAATTATAATACTGCTGCAGTTTCTTTACTTATTCACTAACGCGCCCATAGGATTACCAAAAACCCTGTTTCATACACTCTGTACATTACAAATTACACTAGTGTGGTGTGGGAAACAGCTGACGTGATGTGATGACGATGGCCTACAAACAGGGAGGGTATGGCGCAACGGACTTGTATTTACACTATTTGTGCAGAAGCGCAGTTTGTGCATTACTGGTATAGACCTCGCATGTACACGCCCCACCTGGCGGTTGAGGAAGGGGAAGCCCAACCTGTGTCTCTCCAGTATATGTCACCACATGGGCAAATTAACATACCACGCTCTGAGAGAAGTACTGTACACTGCACGACCTCGGCATGGCAAACCTTAGGCTCAAGTGCGAACAAGCTGCTACTATACACTTTAGCACTCCCCATAGGCCATCACCCGGAGCGGTCTATCACGCAGGAACCCGGAGTGCTAGTGGTGCTACAGCTAAGAGCACTAGAGAAAATACCTAGAGGGCAAATTTCTGACATTAAAAGGTTTGCAGTACATACAAACCGAAACATCACTCATTACATTCATATATTATCGACACAAGACAGCAATACAAGAAATATATCAAATGTTCCCAGATGAACCCACTACATTAAATGTCCTACAGACGCTGCTTACAAGCCCTACGAGATGTCGCCTGGTTACAAAATTATATAATGCAACCTTTGAGGAAAGACACCAGGCAGCACCTAATAAAGAGCTGGAAAGATGGAATGTTTTCCTAGATCCTCAACTAACATTGGACTTGGGGGGGTACAGCTGTACATTGACGGGGATACATTGACGAGCCATATGGATGCCGCAACGAAGCCCACAACGAGCTACAATTTATTGCGGCTCCTGTATGGCGCGTCATTCCCTCGCTGCTGTCAGCAGACCCACAGTTCCGTATACCGCCAACCAATTCATTTACCACGAACTGCAGTGTCTTACTTCGCACGCTACAGGATACATCAACTGTTGGGTACTGCCTCCCTCAGAAGCCTACCGCCAAGGTGACGAACCAACACAGGTGCGTTCCAGCTCTTGATATGTTTCCACAAAATCTGAACTGATTGCGGGTTGATTAACCCTTGAGGCCGACTTGCCATTCCCTATACAAGCAATTACCTCATCTGACCCAATTCAAACAGGCATTACTTATCTCACGCATATATTTTAAGTCCTGATGATGGTCCCCATAACCCAATGAGGGATCGAAACGTTGTCGACCAAAAAGTACCATGACTATTCCAAATGTGATTTATTGAATATATGAATAGCATGGGTATTAAAGAAATGTGGTCCTAATTCAGGATTTATATAACCACACTGCAAATATCTGAGTTTTCGCTTTTTTAACTGTAATGTTTTTTCCTTCTAAAAGCTGCAATGGCTTTGTGTGTTTTTTTTTTTAACTTTTATTAAAGTGATTGAATATATGATCCTACTTCAGGTTGCCACAGAAATAATTTGTTTTCTATATGAATTACTAAAAATCTTTCTGGAAGGGACCTTGTGTGCATCTGTAGTCGTAACACAGCTTTGAACAAGCATAATCTGAGCATCTGGTCTTGACACAGATTGAAAGATTTTCTAGTTTAAGCATTAAGAATTTTCAAATCTATTAAGGGCACAGAGGCGAGAATTATGCTGCCCAATATTTGCAATTTATGTACTCATATATAGGTCATTGATTTCCAGAACATGGTTTTATATATGATCATAGTGATTTATTTTCCCACACTGATATATGTGATGTATTTTGTAGTGCCCATATATGCATACAGGCTTTACAGTTTGATATTTTGCATTTCAGAAAATGAACAGAAGAATGGTTGCAAAGGAGGTTCTTACTTTGGTCGCTGTTCACATCTGAGAACGGTTAGAGTTCGACTTGATACCTTCTCAGCTCGTGAGGATCCAATTCAGAAGTCGCTTCTGGTCCAGTTTTTGTTTGTTCAGCATCCCTGTTGGATTGCCTGGAAAATGTTGGATCCATGTTTTGGGTTACTTTTGGTAACTATTCTTATGTTTCAAGATGGTGAGTTCTGTACTTATGCTGTTACCTTCTAAAGAAAGAGGACACAAGATGGAGCTGTCTGTACGTATAAGGGTTACTCTATTGTGATTGGGGCATATGATATGTGATGTGTATGGGTTACATGGGTAATGTTGTTTTTGGTTTTTTAAATGTGATTGGCTGCTGAAAGTTACAGTAAAGAAAAGAGCCGTAATCCTCGCCTCCCTGTCCTTAATAGGGTTGAAAATTCTTGGTGCATAAACAAGAAAAATGTTCGTCCTAACACTGTTGTGTGTTCAGTTGAAAGTTTGGGTGGAAAGTAGTGCGTTGCAGGGGACACCTGACGCTGTGATATGCATGCAATCCGTGACCCAACATTAGGGGTTGTGCGATTTAATTATGAGAAGAAAGCGTTGCCGTGCATAGTCAGTGCAAGGCAAGTTAAGCTGCACACTGCTTCATGTGTTGTTTTTGGCACACGCTTGGGCGCTACTCCTGCCGCACTACACCCTGTACAAACTCTCGAGAATACATTTAAAGGTAATCCACTGCTGTTCCCCAAATACCTTTCTGGTATTTGAACCGGACCCTAACCTTCACTCGGCCAATCAAAACTGACTGGCTACACCAAAACCACCTTGTGCAGGATAAGTATTCGGTATATCCGTTTACTAAGCAAAACATTACTTCCTGGCATCAGTACCTGCCCAACAAGTTTAAAGTCAGTTTGAAGCCGTCTCATTAGATCATAATGATAATGTTACGATCTCCAACGTACCCCAATATAGGCCTAAGAAGTTGCACGACCTTTTACCTACATTCATCCTACCTTGCTCTACATAAAGGCTCTGGTGCTGACCTTTTACCTAGCTAGATGTCATAAAAATGTTGTGGGGTTTTCTTCGAAAACTAGCCTCATATATTATGCATTAGGATTCTTAGTATCACAGCAGGATTACCTACTTCTGCATAATAACTCTGTACAAAAGTCACCACTATCGTTATCCTTGGCCGACCGGCCCACAGTACCATGACACATCTAGGTAGAACCCTTGAGGTTAACTTTCGGGTATATAAGTACCACATCTCCGCTGAGCAAAACAGAGGAGAAGCTTCCATGCAGACACGAGAGGCTAAAGTTCCTGCACGCAGACACTTCAGCACGCAGTAGTCTGACATCCCTCGCGGGGTGTCCAACTCAAGACCAAGACGAGGTCCTTTATTCTCTCCCATTAGGTAATGGGGTTGGCTCTTTCCTAGGGGGATTCTTGGCTATACCCCTACATACGTTAGGTACTCTTAGGTACATCTAATTTGCATTTTAGGAGTACTCATGATTACCAAAAACACATTAAAGGGGGGACCTGAGGAGATTTTTAGGACGAGCGAGGGCAAACTCACCGATAGAAGACTATGAAACACACAAAAAGCCCTCAGGTCCGGGGAGGCACAAAGCGAGTAGTGTGTGGAGCAGACTATGCTAGGAGGAGGGTGCGGGGGGGGGGGGGGGGGAGACCTATTTAAAGCGGTTTCCCTTACACACCATATTCATCATCGGGATATCTCCTCGTGTGACGAACATAGTCATAACGCGGGCTACGACCCCCTCGCTACGAGGGAGGAGCTCAGTGATGTTTTTTTATATGAGGAGTGGTCATAAAACCCAAAGTAAGCGTAGTGTGTGGTGAAGGGAGTGCAGTGCTAAATAGACAGTGGTTAAAACTAGCTACAAGGTTAGCCTGACACAGTTTATTATTGCTACCTAGTGCTAGGACTTAAAACAAATAGTGAGCAGTGCAACTGCCAACATTAGAGGCGGTGTCACTGAAAGTGATCGACATGTTGAGCTATTACAGCATCTAACAGCGGTAAAATTCACTTATAAGCAGCGCGCTCTGACTCCGGAGCCTGACCCAAAATGGCGGCTCGATACGAGTATAGGAAAGTGGCAGCGTAATTACATCGGACCCAGCAACATCTACAGAGTGGGCGGAGGAGCCATCCGCAGTACGA
This sequence comes from Triturus cristatus, assembly GCF_964204655.1. NCBI lineage: Eukaryota > Metazoa > Chordata > Amphibia > Caudata > Salamandridae > Triturus > Triturus cristatus. The sequence goes on along the minus strand of NC_140581.1, from coordinate 685,602,060 downwards.
ATGGCACTGCACAACGCACTTGATCTGGCCTGAAGCAGGAAATCCTATCCGGTTTGAACTTCGGGGAAGGAGGTGAGATGTGGTACATATTAATGCGACAGGGGCAACGGGTGCTATTAATTCGTTTTGCTGACTTAAAGACATTGTATCGTACCCTGTGGGGGGCGCGTCCCTCCGCTGCAAGAGATCGCGCTACAATTAATATCAAGAGGGATCGCTTTGATGACACTGGCCGTGCTTTATATCTTTAACACGCAGCACGATCCATGACCGGAATCCCATCCAAAATGGCGGCACAGTGAGTTTTGTTAAGCAGTGTAGGTGGACAAAACGGCACCTTGTTCTCCCGCAGCTCAACTCAAGCAAGCGGGTGGGGGGGAGCAGTCCCACAGAAAGATACCTCACCGGAGCGGGTAGCCTGACTTCCAACATGGCGCCCGCTTTGGACAATAATAACAGACAACTCCAGCTGCAGCACAGGACACCCAATATCCTGCTTCCTGAGGTTTTGTATTGACAACATCCGGGGTTGAGGAGGCTTTTTCTGCAGGCATGGTTGAGCAGGCAATCTTTTTGGGCAAAGATGTTTGTATGACGTGCCTCTGAAGAAATGCGCCTGGTTCCAAAATGGCGCCTGCAGTAGATTGGCGCCTGGGGTCTAATCAACACCATAAAGGAATCCCCCCCGTTTGCATCTACGGCGTAAATGCCACATAATAGAACGGAAATTGTATTTACCTTCCAGACCTATAAGGATGACCCAGATTTGCTCCCGGCTATGCGAGAATGACTCTGGAGGCATCACTCACCCCCTCTGAAGACATGCGGACACTGGCCCTGTCCTCCTGTCGCCTCACTGCATAGATTGCACCCCCTTTGCTTTTGAGTCATTGGAAATTTTGGGGACCGACTGGACTTAACACCAAGGTCACAACCCCCCTGTCTGACCTCAAGATGGCCGCCTCAGTTGGTCCCTCAACGATGCTCCACCACTCCTGGACAATAGAACTGGTTATCGACCTGATCTTAACCACATCCCTCACCGGACCTTGATCCTGCTCTCCCTCTAGGACAGGTACGCTTCGAACTTTCCCTCGACCGTGGAGACCCTGCCATTTGAACGATGCCCGGTGGAGCTACCCGTTAGTTGAAGAGGAGATGGGCTGGGGAGCCCCCCTCGGCCGTCACCTACCCAGCCGGATTTTGGGCAGACGTTCCTTCGTCTCTCTGTCGTAATCCCCTCCTACCCCTTCACCCTACCTCTTCCCCCTCTACGCTCCCTTCTTCTGGCCTTCTATCCCTTTAATATTTTTCTGTTAAGACCTAGCTATCTGACCGATGCCCGGTGGAGCTACCCGATAGCTGAAGAGGAGATGGGCTGCGGATTCCCCCTTGGTCGTCACCTACCCAGCCGAACCTTGGGCAGACTTTCCCTTCATCTCACAGTCGTATCTATACCCGACCCCTTTTCCCCTACCCCCTTACCCGTCTCACTACATTTTCCTTTTCTTCTATGCTCCTTAAATGTTTTTACTGGTATCATTGGTAACTTGTAACTGATGTAAGTTTGCAACTATGTGAAACCTTATGTAAAGCGCTCTGATACCTTCGGGTCTAGCCAGTGCTATATAAAACTCTTTAAATAAATAAATGTACCATGTTAATCATGGGGTATACGTAGGCTATGGGTAACTTCCATTTGGTCATATCTTTATTCCTCCAACAGCCCTCATCATCCAGTGCTCCCTCCTTAGACCATTGGTCTAGTTCATCAGTGCAGGCAGATTGTTGCATGTCCAGTACCTCTTGCCTGGCATCAAGCCAACGTTCTGCTTGTGACTGCACTACATACATAGATGTGGTACTTCGCTGCATTGCGGTTTTCACGGGCTGTGTAATCTGCAAAGGTATTACCTGCTCCTATTTTATCAGTCACTTTCTTGTATGCACTACACTTAACAATTTCCACTTTCTTAGATTAGGTTAGGTTAGAGCAGTAAGAAGATTATGTACTAATTCTCCATGCACTTTGTGTCCCATGTGAGGTGAGAAAACCCCTTTCTTTCCATAAGCGGCCAAAATTTTGTGCCACCCCGAAAGCGTACTGGCTGTCGGTGAAAATCTTAACAAGCCAATCTGTAATAAGCTCACACGCTCTCGTTAGTGCAATCAATTTGGCCGCTTGGGCTGACTTCTGTGGGATGCGAGCGGTTTCCACTACGCTGAAGTGTTGTAATCGCATAGGCAGCAGATGTAGCGCCATCAGGCAATTTGAGACATGAGCCATCAACCCATAGCTCCCTATCAACACTAGAGAGGGGTGTATCTTGCAAGTCAACGCGGCCCTTTGTTTGCTCTTCAGTAATGAATATACACTCATGTAACTCTTGCACTAGTCAAATGCTGTGTTTTTGTTTGATCTAGCAAAGCATCATAAGATTGGGGTACTAACACAAGAAGTTTATGTGACAAAACTATTCCTTCACTCTGACGTATTGATACAGCGTTTGCTACCACCGCTCGGAAACATCCAGGCAGCGCGCGAGCGACTGGGTCAAGAACAGCTGCGAAATAGGCACAAGGACGTTGCTTATAACCGTAAGTTTGTGTTAAGACTGAGAGGGCACAGCCTTCCCTCTGGTGTACATAGAGTGTGAAGGTCTTAGTGTAGTCTGGAGTTCCTAATACTGGTGCAGAGCAAAGAGCTTGGCGTAACTGTTGGAAGGCATTCTGGCATTCAGTAGTCCATGGGAGGGGCATCGGAGTGTCCTTAGTCAAAAGGGCCAATAAAGGTTTAATAACGTGCGAGAAACTGGGGATCCACTGCCTACAGAAAGAAGGGAGGCCAATCAGAGCATGAACATCCTTCTGAGTACGGGGCACAGGAGTATCTAAAATAGTCTGAATGCGGTCTGGTGTAAGTAGACGTCCCTCCTTAGACAGGAGGTGACCTAAATAGGTAACCTGCTGTCTACAAAATTGCAATTTCTTTCGCAAGACTTTGTGATTGTGAGAGGCAAGAAATGATAACAATAACAGTGTTCCTTCTTCACACTGCTCAGGGGTATCTGCCGCCAACAAGATATCGTCGGCATATTGGATAAGGGCCACCCCTTTGGGTACAGGAAAGTAATCAAGCTGCCTTTTTAATGCCGGACTGTAAATGCTGGGACTCTGTATAGCCCTGTGGAGCTCTACAGAACCGATATGATCTATTTTTCAGGGTGAACCCGAACAAATAACGGCTGTCAGGGTGAATGGGTATCGAGAAGAAAGCATTCTTCAAATCAATCACCGAAAATGTAGTGGCAGTAGGAGGGACAGGGGAGGGGAATTCATATCGCCCGACGCCCGAGACATGTTGATTTCTGTCAGGGGCAAGAAGATTTAATGTCTATTTTGTCCGACGGACAACTAGACATTAAATCAAAGTAAATGGAGACATCCCTACTTGGCCCCGCCCCTACAGCTATCGGCTCGGTGAGTGGCCGGTAGTGTTCTCTCAGATGCACTTCTCTTCGCTACTGGTAGTAGCTTCTGCACGCATGCATAGCTCTTGTGCGCACAAGAACAATTGTCTGCCTAGGAGAGCTCTACAAGTCTCTCTCGCTCCATTTACTAATGCCATAGTATTCGTGATGGCACGGGATGCCGAATACAGAACTTGCAATTTATTTTCCTTGCAGGCTAGGATTTTAAAAACACGTTTTTGTGTTTTACTAGCAGCTAATGCCTGTGTGGCAAGTGCTGATAACTGGACCCTTTTTCTCCGCAAGTGTATGAAGTAGGAGATAGAGGCGGCAGAAAGAGAATGAAACTGGGATGAGCAAGGAGCGAGGTCTTGGAGAGCGGGCGTAGACTCTGCCAGTATATGTTTTTTTCTCACTAACTGCCACAATAATACACGAAGGAACTCAATTGTAACGTTATTTTTTCTTGCTTTAGGTTATAATAAGAACGCAATATAAAATCTGCTGAGGCACGGTAACTCCTTTCTTCCATCTGTTTTGTTGTCCGTTTTCACTTTCTCCTGTGGTACGTCTGTTCAAAGAAATCGAAAATGTGTTGGAGATTGCTCATGCAGGATAGTGAGTTTGCATTTACAAGACTTATTTGCTGGTGCGCAAGGAAGCATTCCTGCATGGGTAACACTGGAAAGGACTGTCTCATCTGGCGTGCGGGGTCCCATTTGGCTCAGATTTTCTCCTGATCTGACCATGGCAGCTTTGCAGGCGTTGGAGCAGTCGGCTGTAGCTGTGCTAAAGAGAGCAGTGGAGTTGGCTGGTGCATCAAGTTCCAAGAGACCCTGATTTGCTGCTCGGAGGGCATAGACCTTGTTATTCAGGTTCTGAAAGGTGAGCTTTTGTTCGGGAGAGGCGCTGACAAGTTGTCAGTGTGCTTAGGCATTTCAGGGTATTTTTTATTTAATGTTGTCTTATTTTATGTGTAAAAAGGAAGAGTCATGCTTTTGGCTCTTTTAGCTTTGGCTCGTTTAGCTACACACTTAGCCCAGCATTTTGAAGGCCTTTTGTGTGATGTGATACTTATAGCTGCCGATTTTTTATTGCTTATGGGTGACATTTCCGTGGTTACAGTGTACTTAAAACGAGTGACATTCTGCTGCCAAATGTTGGACACATCAAGTGACATTTTATTGTGAGTAAATGAATAACAAAGACATGTAAAGAAATGCATATCAGAAATTAACCCTTTTGAGAAATGAGAACTGCAGCGAAACACCTGAAATGGACGACCTAGCCTACTTGGCATGTTTTGAAAAGAAAACAAGTAAAGAATGTGAGCCTGTCTGTCTGAGGAATGAATGCATAATATTAGGAATGAATATAATCTACAATTAACCAATGTAGGAATATGTTCAATTTAATTCTCAAAAATACTTTGCCATCATAAGGGTCAGGGCAGGATATTCTTTTCAGATATGAATAGTATGGATCCACAATGGTCTGAAAGAATACCTTTTTAAAAAGAAGCAGTAATCTTTAATATAGTGCTTCAACCTGCACTCCTGCCATCCATTTCTAAGCACAAACAAAGCACATAGCTGCACTCTACAGGAGAATTATTGATTGAAACTGTATCATTTAATGATATATTACGCATTAGAGTGAAAACAACATACGTAGTTTGCCCAAGAGGAATACTGTCTCCATTTTTCTCCAGTCTCTCTGGCAAAGAAAGTACAAAGCAAACAGTGAGACCTTTCTCTACAATCCCACCCAATTAGATGGCGTTTACTTCCCACTTCCACCCTAGACACAGATTTTGTCCGAACTTTGATATGAGCAAATATTTGCCCATGTCCATGATGCGAATAGGCTGTGGAACGATTTGTGAAAACTCCCAAATGCATTATTTTGTGGGTGTGCACAAACTTCCCAGGGCATTCAAACCCCGAAACACCCTCTTCTCACACCTCAGAAAATATTAATTCACAAGTAAATGTAGGTGTATCTTTTACAAGTGCACATCTACACTCTGAACCTAACAAACTGAAAAGCTGTGCTATTTGTGAACCGAAGTTGAAACAAGCATTGGCAAACAAGAGAGCCTTAAACAGCCAAAGAGACTAGGCGTGTGCAACGTGTGCCAAGGAGGGCCAAACGCATACTAGATTTTCAGGATTCTCACATAAATAAACGAATACTAATGTAATCTCATTAGAACAAATTTGAATAGTAAGTGGTCATTTTGAAAGTCTGGCCATTGAGTCTGACCTGCCCTCATGGACCTATGCTGGACATCATTGCCACCTAATCCTAAACTTCCTACAAATTCTTTCCCTTCTGCAACATACATTTGTATTTTTATACATCTGTAGAATGTCCTCCCTTAGAAGAGAAAATGAGTGGCTTCTTCCAGCCTTTTTTGGATATCCGTGGATATCTATGCGGGCAGTATCTCTGCTCCAGTCAGTGCCAAATTAGGGCACATGTAATGCAAACCGTTCCTGTCAGGTACAGTTTGTTTATAGAGAGCGCTTGGTTCTATCTATAGTGGGTGTGTTTATGTCTGCGCGGGGGCAAGTCTCTAGGGGTGTGGTCCTGCATGTGTTGTGTGTTTGTCCATTAAGTGATGTATGAGTCTATGCATCTATAGCGTAGCTTTGTGTCTGTGCAATGGCATTTGAGTGTGCGGTGGGTGTGTTTTTTTGTCCCGGGAGGGTGCGTCATTTTATTTGGGTTGTGTGTATGTGCAATGAGTATGTCAGTTTGGCAAGATGAAAGGAAAGAACCAATTAGGCTGGAAGCAGGCCAGACGTCTCGTGACAGACAGCACCTCCTCAACTGCACAGAATTTCTCATCTATTCTTTTTTACTGCAACCCTGAGGTAATTTTGACTTCAGAATATCGTGCTACCAGAATATTATATACAAAATAGTGAGGGCCAAAATTTTGAGAAGGCGATTGTTAAGTAAAGATTTACTATTCTTAACTCCAGATTCTATATTTTGGTTCTCAATATTTTGGCAGCATGATGTTTCTGCAGTAGGTATTTCCACATACAACCAACATGGATCGATGTGCAAATAAGCTGCAGCTTGTTTTTGGACCAGTATATCCAAACTACCATACCTAAAGTCAGCTATTCAAGATCCTTCCAAGATAATACGGAGGCAGCTTTTCACAATTTCAAACAATGTCTTAGAGCAGTCGCAACTCAAATGGATGCAAATTGTTTAAACAAAATTCTGACAAAACAAAAGATTTGATTTTTACCAAAATGGCTCCTGCCACCTTCTGTCTGGTGGCCTGCCAAACCTGTCCTAATCATACCACAAACCTGCTAGAAATGTGTGCATCATATTTGACTCAACCCTCTCTTTTACGTCACAAATTAAACATATTTTGCCTGTCTGCCTTTTGAAGATGACAATTATAAAGACGTTTCTTGATCTGGTTCCTGAAGAGACTGGGAAAACAATGTATTCTTTAATTACGTCCCACGATTACTTTAACAGTCTCTACCTTGGTCTTCCTGCATATTTGACTTAAGCTAATTCAAAGTGCAGCGGCATGACTAATCAGGAGAGTGTTGAGGCACCATCATATCTCTCCATTTTTGAGCCATCTACACTGGCTTCCGGCAGAATAGCGCATCAACTTCAAAGCTCTAACGATGGCTTCCAGCGCTTATCATGGTGAGGCCCCACATATCTGCTGTAGAGACAGTCTCTGTATACTCAAAAGTGGGTGCGTTTATCCAACAATAGTCATCTTCAGAGGCCTACAAAAATTCTCAAGTCTCGCTGTGGCGGCAACCGCTTTACTGTACACAAGGCAAAATTATGCACAGTCTTTTTTTTCAGTTAATGTTAATTGACTCGTCAGCCTTAAAAAGGCAACTTAAAACTTGCTGTTTGACTCCGTTAAGTTTCTAGTTACTTTGGCCTGCCTTTACGGTCTGCTAAAGTACTGGGTTGCTGCCTTCGAAGCAGCTGTGCGCTTTAACAAGTGTCATTTGATTGATTTATTGAAGATCATCTATTGCTATGTTTCAGCACTTCAGGAGAATATCGCTTTTCTCAGCAATAAAGTCAAGTTTGCCAACAACATTTTTGAAAATCACTGATTAACCACTGGTCTGTTTTATGAAAACAAAAATCCATTAATGGCTGTGTGTCATCCCACGCAATTGATTTGGGAATAGGTGGGACAAGTTGATTGTCTTACAGGACATGTAGGTTTATGTTGTATTTTGTCCCATGGACAAGTAGATTATTTTAAAATGTACACACCCCTGGAGGGACCATAGTGAGAAGTGTAGTGATGTCAGAAACCACCGGATATTGGGGCACTACAATTTTATTAACCTCTCGCAAATCAATATTGAATCTGTAGATTTTAGTGTCAAGTGTCTTTTTTTCAAAATAGGAAGGATAGGGCTATTGTAAGCATTATAAGGGACCTCTTCCACTACCCCCACTTTAATCAAATCCTGAAAAATGTGTGCCGATGCTTCACCTTCTCTGGATATTTTGTATTGAGGCAGTCGAGGCAATGAAACACCCTCCTTTACCAGGTCAGCAGAGCTGCTTTAGAGCCAGAGAACCAGGTCAGCAGAGCTGCTTCAAAAAGCCAGAGAACCAGGTCAGCAGAGCTGCTTCAAAGTCAGAGAACCAGGTCAGCAGAGCTGCTTTAGAGCCAGAGAAACCAGGTCAGCAGAGCTGCTTTAGAACCAGAGAACCAGGTCAGCAGAGCTGCTCTAGAACCAGAGAACCAGGTCAGCAGAGCTGCTCTAGAGCCTAAGAACCAGGTCAGCAGAGCTGCTCTAGAGCCTAAGAACCAGGTCAGCAGAGCTGCTGTAGAGCCAGAGAACCAGGTGAGCAGAGCTGCTTTAGAGCCAGAGAACCAGGTGAGCAGAGCTGCTTTAGAGCCAGAGAACCAGGTGAGCAGAGCTGCTTTAGAGCCAGGGAACCAGGTCAGCAGAGCTGCTTTAGAGCCAGAGAACCAGGTGAGCAGAGCTGCTTTAGAGCCAGAGAACCAGGTGAGCAGAGCTGCTTTAGAGCCATAGAACCAGGTCAGCAGAGCTGCTTTAGAGCCATAGAACCAGGTCAGCAGAGCTGCTTTAGAGCCAGAGAACCAGGTCAGCAGAGCCATTGTAGAGCCAGAGAAACCAGGTCAGCAGAGCTGCTCTAGAGCCTAGGAACCAGGTCAGCAGAGCTGCTCTAGAGCCAGAGAACCAGGTCAGCAAAGCTGCTGCTGTAGAGCCAGAGAAACCAGGTCAGCGGAGCTGCTCTAGAGCCAGAGAACCAGGTCAGCGGAGCTGCTCTAGAGCCAGAGAAACCAGGTCATCAGAGCTGCTTTAGAGGGAGAGAACTAGGCCAGCAGTGCTGCTTTTGAGCCAGAAAACCAGGTCATCAGAGCTGCTCTAGAGCCAGAGAACCAGGTCAGCAGAGCTGCTCTGGAGCCGTAGAAACCAGGTCATCAGAGCTGCTTTAGAGGGAGAGAACCAGGTCAACAGAGCCGCTGTAGAGCCAGAGAACGAGGTCAGCAGAGCTGCTTTAGAGCCAGAGAACCCAGCCGTTGTAGAGCCAGAGAACCAGGTCAGCAAAGCTGCTTTGGAGCCAGAGAAACAGGACATTGGGGCTTTTTTACAAGCCCCTTGCGCTGCCGCTGCGTCACTTTTTCCCACACAAAAGTGAAGCAAGGGACTTGTAAATAAGCCCCATTGTGCCCATTCGAATGCAATAAAACAGTTACATAACCTTCACACCACAGAAAAGGTTAAATTAAAGCACCGGTTTCTAAAGTTATTGCTCTTTCCACAGTTACTGGTAACTCAAGTCTCCTGCCTGAGGTCTACTACATTTATTGTAATTTAAAACTTTGGGTATCAAAATGCAAAGTTGTGTGAGCTATTAGCCTTACACTGGGTGAACAACTGCCTCCTACCATAGGACTGTTACAAGTGTCTACAAATCTAAGATTGTATTTTGGGAAGATGATGATGCACCTCATGCCTGCAACATAAAACTAGCATTTGCAATGCAATAGGGCTGACATTATTAAAAGTTTGAGCTATTGGCATTGCAAATTATAATGTTTGTTAGTTTTTGTATTATTTTGTTAAAAAATATTCCAGCAGTAGCATAAGTAATGAAATTAAATCCACGTAGACCGCCACCAACACCACCAGTACCACCACCAGTACCACTACCACCACCACTACCACTACCGCTACAACCACCAAAAGTACCATAACCACCACTATAATTACTACTCCTCTGTGGTGATAGTAATAATAATAGTGGTAGTTATGGTACTAGTGGAAAATTACTATTATAAATTACAATACCTGTTAATTTTTCAAAAGGCATTGCCATTTACAATACCAAAAGCTCTAAAACCCGCAGTTGCGAGACCTATTGCATTGTAAATGCTTGTTAGACAGGGCACTACGTGTAGCCCCTGTATCAACCAGAAACCGATCAGTAGATCCCAAGACGTTTGCGTCAACATAAGGACCCATTTGATCTACAGGCAGCTCAACCGGTTCCTTACCCCGTCCCAGGCATCCCTATGTGTAATCAGAATCTGCAAGGACCTCATCAGAATAATCAGACATTTGATATTGATTTTGTCTATCAAAAGTATTAGAGTAATTTGGTCCTTGTTCAACTGCCTCAAACCTGGGACGAGCTCCTGTACCCCCCCTGTTTCCTGAATTCCCTGGGCGTCCTCTTATACTGCCTCTTCCCCGCTGATACTGCTGACCTCGCAAAAGGGGGCACTCAGAACGCCAATGCCCAGTCTCTTTACAATAAGCACACTGATCAGAGGACACATTTTCTCGAGGGAGAGTGGGTATTCCAGGTGTATACATTGCACGTCCGCCTCTTCCACCTCCCCTAAATGGTGGACCATATAATTGAACCAACATAACTTTTGTCTTTAAAGCTTTATCCTTCTTATCCTCCCTGCCTTTCACTTCCTGTTCCTGTCGCTCATAATATTGGGCCATAGTCAAAAGAGAAACTGGGGAAGACGTAGTCGAAGAACTCTCACTGGCCTTTAAACAACTAGCTATTTCCAGGAACAGATCAGCGACAAATGTATCGACAAACAAATGCTTACCCGTATCATCGGCCAATAACTGAACACTAAAATCATGGAATGTTTCCTCAAACCTTGAAAAGAAGTCAGAAACTGACTCATCCGTTTTCTGTTTACAGGACGCTAACGTAGTCCAATCTATTTTCTTAGGGGTTATGAGAGTCTTTAACTTAGTCACAATAGCTTTAGGGAGATCTAATATCTCCTTCTTAGGTTTCTGCACAGGCTCCCTTTCTGCATCTATTTCTTCTAAATGTTCCCCGGTATCACCATATGCTACATTGTCATCTATTTTACGTATCGTTCTCCACATATCAGGGGGCAAAATAAGCCCAAAGAACATATCAATATCTGGCAAGGTCATAGTGCAGGAGCTAATGGCTCCTTCCACCTCCTCATAGAAGGCGGCAGGATTTTTCCAGGGGTCGGGCAAAGCAGCTTTAAGAGCCATCACATCAGCTCTACTCCAAGGAGTGTAAACCCAATTGTATATAAAATATCCCTTTGCAACATCCGAAGTTGTCATCATTTCTTGCCGCACCCTTCGGAGGAACATACAGGGGTGCAGCTTCACGCATAGGTTTTACAGTAACTGTAGTACTACTGGGTGCAGCCTCTTCCACCGGAGCATCTACATTCTGTGGTTGAGATTGAACTGCTTCTATACCGCTCTGTTTTCAAGCCAATTCTAGATCCATTCATAAACGCAATGTTGCGTCTCGTATTTTAACCACTCCTCTAATCATATCAGATAGGTTTGAAAAAGGAAACGTCCCCTCTGTTAATTGTTTGTAATCAGTACTTATATCAGCTGGCTCTGTTAATTGTTTGTAATCAGTACTTATATCAGCTGGCTCTAGTTCCTGAGAACTTTGTCTATAATCAAATATAACCTCCCCAACAAATCTTTCTACTAAATAAAATTGCTCTGCACTGTTCGAATGTTGAACCATAGTTACAATGAGCGATGCCGCATGAGGCCGACAAACCTCCTCGCTAGCAGCAGTTTTTAATTTATCTTTTTCTGCTTTAGTCAAAGTAGAGCGAGTCTGTCGCCCATCTTGTTTATCTTAACACAAGCAGAGTGAAAAGACGAAAGAATTATGAAGGAGACTTAAATGGACACCATAGCCAAAATGGCTGTTGCTTATGCTAAGTAAAATATTACACGTTTTCCCAGAGTTCAGACTGCTGCTGTCTCTGCGTCCCGGTCCGTCCGGTGACCACAGCGTGAGCCGCACAGGGACCCACGGCCGCACAGAACACTACATGATCATGCACTCTGCACTATTCTTCTCCCAGCAGAGTGACTCACTGACTCATCCACCGCCCGGAGGCACTTTGCGCCCGCGATGCTTCTGGTGAGCGGTGCGGACAGCAATGAGTGACCTGTCGGTGAGTGACTAATCAGTCACTCACTCACTGCTCGGACTGGTCCGGCAACGCCGGGGTGTTTTATTGAATTTGCAACAGACAGCAGCGGCAGCGCATGGAGGACTCGACTCTCAGATTGAGTTCCCTGCCGCTTCTGACCTCACTTGCTCTTCCTCCAGCCCAGGACGTGACGAGGCACTACGGTCACATCCAGATTGGGCCCCTGGTGTGCCACAGCGTAGCAACCACTGCTGAGCCTGCCTTGGCAGGCCCAGCCCCTCCCCCCCATCTCGGTAATTGACAGAGTGTGAGTGTCACTCTGTCAGTGTGTCTGGTGCGCGTGGTGTCTGAAAGCCAGGCAGCACCACGGCCGCACAAAATATAATTATGTTGCCAGCACGACGAGTCAGCTGCTGGGCAGATTTCATTTGTAAGTTACAATATATTGTAGCACTCTCAGCCACTCCACAGCTGAGAGCAGACACGTTAACTTACTACCAAGTGCCTGCAGCAAGTCTGCGGTAAGCAGGTGGCAGGTGCCAGCTGTGCGCGCTGGCACCCTGCGTAGCCAGAGTTTCAGAGTGGCAAAAATGCGTGACAATGCATTTCAGTGCGGTGATGCGAACACCACACTGAAATGCGTGATACTTGGCAGGCCTGCATAGCACCTACTTTGTAAAAACACACATGAAACCTATTTGGTGTGCAACCGTCTAACAGCCTCTTTGTAAAAGGTCTCAATCAACGCTACCTTGTTTGAGTTTCTTAATTTAGCAAATAATCACTATGTACTTCACTGCTGTGTTTTTTACAGTTCTTCACTTTTGTGTAAACCAAATAATTGATAATATAAAACATAAAAGAAATAGAATGTAGTGTCGCGGTCTAGTTGACGCGCACTACGTAACGGCGGAAATGCGCTTAGCGGCCATATTGGACGCTACTGCGCATGCGCGAGTTAGCGCGACGCGAGAGAAGCGATCGGAGCCTGTTGCCCGGCGCTCTCTCGGATGTGTGATACATAATGCTGCAATAAAGGCACTTATACACCAGTCCTGCCTCCAGCATATCATTGGGGGTACCCAGCAACATTACAGTGGTGACGAGGCTTGGACAGAGCGGACCCTGTTGAACCCCAGTGAGGGAAGAGCCCCCAACCTGCAGGAGAGCCGGAGGGGACGACGTCCCACAAGGCGAGCAGACCAGGGAGGTAGAGGACGGACACCAGCACACCGGGAGAGCGCGGCAGTGGCAGACGGACACCGGAGGGAGGCACGTGAGAAGTAAGTGTGCCGACCAGAGGCAAAGAAGCGTAAGCGGGCGAACCGTAGCGAGGCGCAGCAGAGACCCTGGCGGAAGCGGGTGGAGACAGCGCAGGCAGCTCCGACGAGAACCCCACGACCCGAAGAAGGGGGGAAGAGGACGGAAGCGCCAGGCAGTCCGAGGAAACAGGCGGAAGCCAAGATGAGTGCGCAGGCATCAGCATTAACGACACCAGTCCCGTTCCTACCAAGGCCAGGGGAACCCCAAATTAAATGGGAAGACTGGAGGGAGTACTTCAAAAATTACTTCGAAGCACTGGAAGAAGAGAACGAGGAGTCGTTCTCCAGCGCCAGGAGGAAGAGGATACTCTTACATAACCTGGGACCAGAAGGCATACGGGTGTTCCAAAACTTAACACCGGTCACCCGACCAGCAGCGGACACCAATGAATTCAAACACGCCATTGAAGATTTGGACAACCACTATCGACATGCAGTTTGCACGTCCATCGACCGCTACAATTTCCAACAGAGGAAGCAAGAAGCGGGGGAAACGATAGACGACTACGTGGCGGCGCTGAGAAAACTAGCGATAACATGTAAATATGGTGCATTACAGGACAAATTCATTAAGGACCAAATAGTAATGCATACGACAAGTAAGACAGTGCAAGATAAATGGTGGGCGAGTGGAGATGCGACGCTAAAAGACGCGATAGCCATTGTGAAAAGGGCAGAACTAACTAAGCGCTGCGCAGAAGCAGCAAAGAGAGACCAATCCCCGAGACTCACGATAAATAAGGTGGAGGACGCGGACCAGTATGGAAGAGGAAAAACGGCGCCAGGAGAGTACAAAGGAACAAACAAGGGGAAAGGAAAACCGGGACAACCGTGGAAGCAAGAAAAGGAAGGAACGTCGAGGTGCTACAGGTGCGGAAGCCCGAACCACGCGGCGCACGACAAACGGTGCCCCGCCTTCAGAGCCAAGTGCGCATTCTGCGGCCTGGTCGGTCACTACGAGAAGGTGTGTCGAAGAAAAGGGAAACAACGCGCGATGAAATTCGTGGCGCAGGACATAGGAGAAGAAGAAGAAGGTCAGGAGGAAGACGATGAAGTCCTATGTGTGGAAGACCAAGTACTGGGCATCGACGGGAAAAGAGCGCGCAAGCCCCAGTGCGACATGCACATTGGAGGAGTAGAAATCACCATAGTAGCGGATTCGGGGTCTCCCTACACGATCGTTCAAAGATCCGTGTGGAACGCGAGATTCAAACCCACACTTGGCACACATCTGGAACCGCTCGACATACGACCGGTCACCTACACGGGGGAACCCATTCCAATGGTAGGATTCAGGAGACTGCTGTTCCAGTTCAAAGAACGCAGCGCCCAGTGCAAACTATACGTCGCGGAGAAGGGACCATCAGTCCTCGGGTGGATGGACCAAGGAGAGTTGGGCATACAACTGAATCCGGGAGGAGACACCCAAGTGCTAGTGACGTTAGATGGAGAATGGTCGACAGCAGCGAGATGGCGGTGCGAACACCCAAAAATATTTGGCGGCAAGATCGGTAAACTAGAGAAATTTACCCACAGAATGGTCCTCAAGGAGAACGTCAGCCCCGTTATACACAAAGTAAGAAACATACCGATCACTGTGAGAGAGGCAGTGCAACAGGAGCTACACAGACTGGAGGAAGAAGGAATCATTGAGCCGATCGACAGCACAGAATGGTTGGCGCCACTGCTGGTGGCCATGAAACCGTCAGGCAAGGTGCGCTTATGTGTGAACCTCCGAGAACTCAACAAGTGCATTGTGGTAGAAAAATTCCTGTTACCACGCATAGAGGAAATGCTGGCCCGCACGAAAGGCGTGAAATGGTTCTCCACCATCGACCTAAAATCGGCATACCACCAGGTAGTTCTGCACCCCACGAGCAAGAAACTGACGTCATTCATAACTCCGTTTGGATGCTATCAGTTCTGCCGCATGCCCTTTGGACTAGCATCAGCAGCGGCAGTTTTCCAAAAGCTAATGGCCCGCCTATTCAAGGGTATAGAGGGGGTGCAATACTTCCAAGATGATATCCTAGTAATGGGGAAGGAGCTAGAAGACCACAATGAGAAGCTGGAAGCGGTATTAAAGATCTTGGAGGAAAACGGACTGACGGCAGAGTGGGAGAAGTGTCATTTCGGAATGACATCAGTCACATACCTGGGGCATGAAATTGGAGAACATGGGATAACACCGAAGAAAGGGAATGTGAAGGCTATCTGTGACGCGCCCCCGCCTACCTCCAAAGAAGAAGTAAGGTCCTTTCTAGGGATGGCGGAATACGATAGTAAGTTTGTCCACCACTTCGCCACGAAAACACACAACATGAGACAACTCACGAGGGACAAGACGGCGTTTGCATGGACGGAAGAGGCGCAAGAAGAGTTTGACACGGTGAAACGGGAAATCAGCCAGGCGATCCCGCTGCATGGGTACGATCCCCTGGGTAGATCGATATTGATGACGGACGCAACCGAAAAAGGGTTAGGAGCGGTGCTCATGCAAGAGAGACAAGGAGGAGTGACGGAGACGATCAGCTTCGCGTCCAGGACACTGACGACCCCGGAACAAAAGTTCAGTGTGATCGAGAAAGAGATGTTGGCCGTGGTATGGGCCATGGGAAAGTATCGCCAGTTCCTGTGGGGCACGCGATTTCAAGTGAAAACGGACCACAAACCCCTAGTGAAGGTCTTGACGTCAAGTGGCCATGCCAGCGCAACACCTCGGATAGCGAAGATGACGCTAAAACTCTTGGAGTATCGGTACGACGTGGACTACATACCTGGCTCAAGAAACAAGATAGCGGATTACCTCAGCAGGGCGTCAGCAATGGAAAGTGCCACCAGCGGCACCGATGAAGAAGACGAGATGGTAGCCCTGACAGATGATCCGGAAAGGGCCATCAGTAGACAGGAGTGGAAGGATGCGTATGCAGCTGATAGAGACCTGGAAGAAATCAAGAAGTACATCGTACGAGGGTGGCCGGAGAGGAGACAACAGAAGCCCAAGTTTCGACAGTTCTACGAAGTTAGAGAGGAGCTGTCGGTGGGGAACGACGGTATGTTTGTATACAGAGGAAATAGAGTGGTTCCACCTGAGAACATAATACCGGATCTGCTGTCTATAATACACGAAGGACACCTGGGAATCGTGAAGACGAAAGCCAGAACCAAACAAACGTATTGGTGGCCGGGGATGGATCTGCAGGTGGAGAGGCACGTGAGAGACTGCGTGCAGTGCCAAGGAGCTGACAAGATACTAAAACCGATGAGGCCTGCTCTAGGAAAGTTCACGAATCCCAGCAACCCGTGGGAAGAAGTGGCAGTGGATATCTTGGGACCTGTACTTGACCATCAGGGGATACCCAAATACCTATGCGTGTTGGTGGACAAATACTCAAAGTGGCCAGAGGTACACATCCAAGAGGAAATGGCCACTGACACAATACTGTGTTTTCTCAAGACGGTATTCCTCAGGGAGGGCATCCCCAGAACCATAATCAGTGACAATGGTCCCCAATTTACCTCGGACAAATGGTCCAGATTTGCGGAAAGGAATGGCATTCTACTCAGACACACGTCGATATATCACCCGGCCAGTAATGGACAAGTAGAAAGGTTCAACAGGGTGCTTATGGGCTCCATACAGGCTGCCATCACTAGGGGCAAAGACTGGGAAAAAGTATGGTCTGGGCATATCGCATCACCCCCACCAGCACGGGGTACAGCCCCTTCCAAATCCTACGAGGAAGGCAAGCCTTCACCAGAGACAATGTTGCTTGGAAAGAGAAAACCATCACCAGCAAGTGGTCTCCAGCGGTGGTGCAACACAACCTGGAGAAGGCACAGCATATTTACACTGAATACTACAACCGCAACAAAAAGGTGAAGGAGACAGCGTTGGAAAAAGGGGAGTGGGTCAGAGTGAAGCTGGCTGTTCTAAAGCGAAAGGGAGAAAGCAAATACTCCCCACCCCTAAGAGTGGAAGAAGTGTATGACCGAGCAGCGTTGCTCAGCGATGGAAATGTGTGGTCCCAAGACCGTATGGCCAAATGCAACAAAATCTTACAATGGCCCCGGGAGGACATGGAAGGGGCAACACCACCAGAAGAGGTGACAAGGGAAGCAGGAGCTCCAAAGGGAGAGTGCGGAGAGAACATTCATGAAGAGCAAAACTGTGAGAAAGAGGTACACGAAGGACCGGCCACGGAGGAAAGGACCCGGGAAGGGGGGTGAGAATGGAGAGAGAGAAGGTCATGGCACTCCGGAAGGAAGAAGGGGAAGCCCTGTCGCAGAAGGAGGTCAAGAAGGACATACTACCCCGGTAAGACACACCCGGGTTGGGCGACCGGTGGTGAGACCGTCCAAGTTTAGAAACTATGAAATGGACTAACCACCCAGTCATGTACATTGTGTTGTGTGGTATAAAAGGGGGAGATATGTAGTGTCGCGGTCTAGTTGACGCGCACTACGTAACGGCGGAAATGCGCGTAGCGGCCATATTGGGCGCTACTGCGCATGCGCGAGTTAGCGCGACGCGAGAGAAGCGATCGGAGCCTGTTGCCCGGCGCTCTCTCGGATGTGTGATACATAATGCTGCAATAAAGGCACTTATACACCAGTCCTGCCTCCAGCATATCATTGGGGGTACCCAGCAACATTACATAGAAAACACTACAATGCCTAACTGTCCCAAACTACAGAGAAACAAAAGCCAATTACTTAAACCCACTGAAACTCCGCAAACTAACATGCAGGTCCTCCTTCTGTTTCTATTAATTATAAAAAATAAAAATAAACCTCAAGAAGATGCTTTGACAAGCTAGTCCCACTTTTATCTCTATGTACCTCCTCGCGTACGTTACTCCCTCCCCCCCACTAAAGTACCTGCTGGTCTCCAAGGATGAGTAGCCTTCGGGCAGCATCTGCAGGCAACGCTGGAAAAAGTGCACATGCCGATCCCGTAGAAAATCTATGCGCTCCTCTCCAGACAACTCGTCTCCGTCCTCCTCGGACGCCATCTCTGTGCTACTCTCAAACAGGCGTTGCTGTACCATCGGCGCGTCAGTTCCGGCAGGGGAATCCCTGTCGGTAAATGAAAGGGCAAATTATCACGCTTGGTTTAGAAGGCGCGCATGTCCTGTAGCCATCTTTAAAGGTGTTTGCCACATTTTGATTGTGTGGAAAGTTTAATAGAGTTCTTCGTTTAACGTCTTATATGCATGTATGCCTATTTAGAAAATGAAAAGAGCACAAATGCCTTAGTGGTTGCAGGAGGATCTGTTGGAAGAAATACATTATTTTCTTGCTGCATCACGTAATGTATGCCATATGCAGGTGTTGATCTATTATTAAAATGACGTGCACCAAGACCATCAGCATTTGGGTCTTTTTTTGTGTTCTTTCATGCAGCAAGCAGTAAAATTCTCTTGTTTGCGTCAGACTAATGTTCGTAATGAGATCTAGTAGAGGTCCAATTATGTTAATTGTGACCGGACTATCTAATAACCTACTTGCAGTGCTGCTTTTGTGTAATTGAATTAAGCCTCCCGTTTAGTATTTCACACTTATGCTTAATCATTTGAATAAAGTACACGTTTGAGTTGCAATTTTCTGTAACACTTAAAAGCCTCGACGCTTGCTGGTTTAAGTTTGGTCTTAATCACCCCTTCACCGTGACACATTACCATTGAGTGTGGAATAATGGATTCTGCCGTTGTCTTTCTTTTGTTTCTATAATAAAGAGGGTGTGCGCTTACACAAAAAGGTGTGTTTTGCCGTTGAAGCAGTGACGTTCCTCCGTTGATAATTCAAGATGGCTGCCTTAACGACGGCTATGGCGTCCGCTGATACCAGCCGGGAGCAGGTACTGAAACAGTAGGTTTGTTGTGCAGTCCCTCGCACTTATTTCCTAGTGGTGCGGTACTTTGTGTAAGCTCCATTGCCACCTGCAGTAGAAACCCAACATAGTGTTCACAGCATATTTTAGCGGCAAAGGCGGTGGCCATCTTGGAATGGGAAACATTTGATTGTGTGAAGTAAGCTGTGCTGAGAATCTCACCTGAAAGTAAGATGGAAAATAGTAACTCTCTTATGGGAACACACACTGTTTTAAGAATACCGTTATGTAACTTTTGTAGATAACACTATGAGGTTTTCAAAGGGTTTACAAGGATGTATTTATGTAAAAACGACTGTAGGTGGTGCCCCCACTCCAGGCAGCTACCAACTGACTTTTTAAGAGAACACCACTACAGCACTCGCCAGAGAACACTAATATAACAAGTACCATTTCACATGGTGACTCTCTTAAAGCTATAAGTGACAATGTAATTTACTTGTTAGAATACAACATATCGTCCCTTTCAATTACAAAACCGAGTTTAGGTGTTTTACCCTTGCTTGATACACATAAGTGTGTATGATTGGGGTGTAAGGTATTTGCACCTACTCAGGCACATAATCTTCCAAATACTTAGATGGGTTTCTGTGCCTGGGCTGTTGATCCAGCGCAACCCCTAATTCAGAAACCAGGGACCATGAAACATGTCGCACATAAACCATTTTAACAACCAATAGCCTGCTCTACGATACACCAACTCATATATTAATCAATCAACAGAGTTTCCAATCTTTTATAATTCCCTAGTGTATGTTTCCTATTCATATGTTTGTGGTATTTCAATTTAAAAGTGTCAAAAACCATCAGAACACCAGTTCTACCCCAAAAATGAATAGGAAAAAGGTGAGGAAGGAGAAGAGCACCTCACGGTCGTAACACCAAGGTTTTTTTTTTGCTGGTTGGTACTCACCAGTATACCCACTTATCATCATCGGTTGCTCTTACTCCATGTGAAAAACAGAGAAATTATAATATATAATTTCAGTGTATAAAAGTGGTGAAAATAATAATAGTGCCAAGTGTTTTTAGGTCTCGGGACCATCCGGTCTGCCGAAGGCAGAACCGGAAGTCCGGAGAATTAATGTTTTGGAGAAGAGGGGCTTGAACCCGCCCCTCTTCTCTCCTCTTCTCCATTGGCTGGCCTCTTAAATGCTGGCCAGCCATTGGAGAAGAGACTTTGTCTCTCCGAACAGGCCCCGTCCTTTTCGGTTTCGGGGGCGTGTTTTTTGCTACTTTTCTAATTTTCTCCTCCAGCCAATGGCAAGAGGAGAGAAAAGAAAAACACACCCCCGAATCCGAAAATGACGTGCTTGAGGCTTTGCCTTGAATTCCCACGCAGATTATATCACTTCTCTGCTGCTTCAGATGTCGCTGCTTCAGATGTCGCTTTAAGTTTAGGCTTTTTGTTCCTCAATGTGTACATTATACCGCGTTAAATCAAACAAGTAAATCAGCAAATAAAAATAATCCCATCCATCACATAGAATGGATTTTTAATCAGGACCAAAGGTGGTGGAGAATCCCAAAAGGTTAATTATGGAAACGAGACCCACTTTATTGAAAACATTGATGATTTAGTCAACATTTTGAAAGGGGAAAGATTTCAACTCCGTTAGGATTACTTTGTGAATTGGATGTTTGTCGCAAAAACATATAATAATTTGTAGATTACGAGTTCTAATCCCGCCACAGCCACATAATAGTTTCAAATTCGATAAATTGAGTATCATTAAATCGTATTGTTAGAAGCAGACCAATTAGGAATTGTGATTAGGCGCCATTACATTTAAAAAAAAATATTTTTCTAAATTAGTCTGTCGCTGACCGCAGAGGTGCGTGGTTGAGGCCGCACCCGCGGCTGATGTACGTTCGGAGACATTTGAAAATCCCCCCGAGTAGCGCCTCGGTTCGGAGGGAGGGAGGAAGGGGCATGATACAGCAGGAGGAGGAGCGAGAGGAAAGGGGCGTTAGGGGCAGCATGTCAGGGATGGGCCGGCCGGGAGCCGACAGCGAAGACGACTTACCCCTACCCTTCTACCCTCTAGCCCTCCCGCAGTCACTGCAGCAGAGCCCACTGCCCCACCCGGAGGCCCGGAGCAGCTCCATGGCTTCCGCAGACATCGCCCGGCAGTTGGTGAGTTAAACTGAACCGGGTGGGGGTCAGAGGAGAGGGTGGCTCCGACTACAGATATTGGTCGCTGGGCACTTTTTTGTTCGGTTACTTGTGGACACTTTCTTTCGAGTTTTCGATACTCAGAAGACTCGGGCCCTTCCTCGAAGCTGGGAATGTTCGGTTATCCGTGGGAGTCTGGAGCTGGGGTGCGGTGCCGCCTCCTCTGTCAGCCGCAGACCGGGCTGCATGCGCGTGCGTGACCCGTCCTCAGCTCTGTGGTCATCATTACTTTCATTCAGGGGAAAAGTAAAACTACTTCAGAAGGTGCGGTTCTTCTGAAAGACTTTACTAGCTTGTAAAGGTTTACTCCTAAAATATATATTGAGTGTGAAAAAACCACAAACGTTGAAGAGTATTCTGCCTCACACTTTTTTTTCAGGCATTGAAATAATCATAAGTGATTCTAACTGATAGGAAAGAATTAAAGACCTATATGCTGATAAAAACCATAGAGGACAAGCATTTACAATGCAACGGTCTCGGCATTGTTAAAGTTAGAGCTATTGGCATTGCTCATGACAATGCCGTTTCTTTAAATGTTTTAAAAACAAACATAAACAAAAATAATGTCATGAGCAATGCCAATAGCTCTAACTTAACCAATGCCGAGACCATTGCATTGTAAATGCTTGTTATATATGTGTCCAATGAACCCCAGTGAGAACATACATTGTTTTTTTTGTTTTTTTTAATTCTCACCATTAAAAAACAGTGGTGCTTACTAGCTTGTCGTGACTTTATTGAATACTGTAAGCTCCCACAATAAAAATGGTTTCAATCAAACCATACCCAGTTCTATAATGCCAACATGTTTCGTTGCCGACCCATCACGCAACTTCTTCAGGGCTAAGGGGTTCCAAATCACCTTCATAAATGGTACACCTAAAACCTCTGATGGTATAATACAAAAGACACAAGGAAAGCCAGTGTGAAACAAACCGTCCAGAATTCCGGACGCAATCATGAACTCAACAATTTTAATCAGTAAAAAAGTACTCCGTTCCGTTTTTACCAGAAGGTTGCGAAGGCTTCTCATACCCGCAACCGTCTTCAAAGTAGAACACGTGTCTTCAATTCACGTGCCCCTGGGGTGACTACCAAATAACTCATCCCCTATACGTATAAAAACAAGGAAACATTCCTTTCATCTTTCCTTTTGTTATACATTGTTCAAAGCATAGTCCATTCTGGACATTATCCTGGCATATATATAACGCATCTATTCTTGGTACCCAACTGCGGGGATTAGCCAGGACCCACATCGTGCTCAACCCGCTAATCATCCAAAAGTTGTGTGGCAATGTTCATATGTAAATATACCACCACTCAAAGCACGGCAAAAACATGATCTTTTAGTACGATCTTTTCTTCCTTTCGCTCTCTTGATGTATCTTACATCAAAGTGAAAAGCTCATGGCTTCACCAAGAATCAGCTGCTCAATCATCCGCTACACCTCCGTCTCGCATAACATTGCACTTCAATACTTCTACGTCTACCACTCACTGAGCCCAGATGATATTTCAAGGCACCATTCCATCAATCACTCATCTCACCCGTGCTGCGTCCCTCCGGCATGTGTGCAGCTTCCTCATTGAGCTCACACCACGCACGGCTTAAGGGACGTGGTGGGCCACGCCCACTTCCGGCGCGTCATCCAATTAGGAACGGATGTATGCTTTCCCAATACGGGGGCCATCTTAGAATAGAGTAAATATCGGGAAAACCGCCATCTCCGAATATGCCACCACGAGCCTCGTACTCAACCAAGTCTTTTATTGTCAAATGTCGCAAGGGTGTCTACCTAGAGATCATTTGTTACAAACTATCCACTCTTGCATTGCCAATGGATGTTATATAATCCATGTTTGTCACAGCAATTAAAAACTGGTGGCCATTTTAAGTTGGGAACAGAACCCAAACACATACAAGACCTATCAAAAACTATCAAATTACATCTCTACAATGTATATAGAGATTGAAACTATATTAAAAAATATGTATTTTTCCAAAAAGAATATATCAAATAATCATGTGTTTCAATTGTAATTCCTTAATATTTTGACACAGGCAACCAAACTCAAGTATAACTACAAACCTTTCTCCCTTGCTCATTCCGTACGTTCATTCAGCCATTCAGTCATCCAATATTGATCTCTAATATCAGATAATCTATAATGGGGAGATCTTAACACCCATATATCTTTTGCATGAACGCCGGTGTTGTCAACATAGGCATCCCAAGATGTATTGTGCCTGACCTCACGACATGAATCCTCAGGGGAAATCAAGAAAGCTTACCCCGGGTCGAATGATAATTTCTATATACAATAACTTATCAATAAAATTCACTGGTCTTTTACATCTGTCACCTAGACCAACCATCTCATCTTCTACTGACTTTATTCCACTCAATCGAGTCGTTCAACCCTAACTGGTCTGCCTTCTCTGAGAAAATCCATTTAGCCTCTTTTCTCGCCAAAATGGAATCAATATTATATGATTCACCCATCACTCTCTCCAGGACAGTCCATCTCAAGTCCCTTGGATCATGATGTTTCTCAATAAAATGTTGCACCAGCGGGGTTGTTAACTTTTTCGCCTTGAGGGTGCTCAAATGTTCTTGTATGCGCACTTTCACCTTCCGTGATGTCAAACCAATATAGTGCAGACCACTGCAGGACAACCTGTAGATGACATTAACCGTATTGCAATTACTAAACTTGTTTAAGAACCAAGTTTTGCCATCCTGCAGAGTTACACTTCTAGTGGCTTGAGTGAGGTTGCAAACTAGGCACCCCCACACAGGTGGTGGCCCGATGGAAGATTGGATACTTGCGTGGTCATGAGTGTACGAGTGTGGACAAGTTTGTCTTTCAAATTCGGTGCTCTTTTGAATGCAAACCGTGGGGGTGGCATCCTACTAGAAGGCGTATCATGAATGGACCAGTGTTTTCTTACTATCTGTCTCATTTTTGTTGAGAGGGGATCAAACGTCATAACTACAGGTAGGCATTCGTTTTTTTCTTTTTTGTTTCTCTCCAGTAGCACATCACGTGGAGTATTTAGAGCACGTTTCCTCGCCTGTTTAATGATTTTGACGGGATATCCCCTTTCTTTCAACTTGCTGCCAGTTGTTCTGATTGTTCAGCAAACTTACAGGTTGTAGAACAGTTGCGACGGTATCGCAAAAACTGACCCACTGGGAGATTATCCCTCAGAGCTCTAGGGTGGAAAGAGCGGTAGTGGAGTAAGGAGTTCCTATCTGTGGGTTTTTGGTGTACACTCGTTGTCAACCGCGATTCATCAACCGTAATGTCTACATCCAAATACACCGCTGACGTATTACTGAATGTCCATGTAAACCGGAGACATTCGTCAGCCTGATTTAGCCATGTCAAAAATGCCATCAGATAGTCCTCTGTACCTGTCCAGATACAGAGGACATCATCAATGTAACGCCTCCAGAGGGAGATGTTATCTCTGAAGGGATTGGAGGCATGGTAGACAACATTCTCCTCGAACTGGCCCACATAAATGCAGGCCAGACTAGGAGCAAATGTAGCCCCCATTGAAGTCCCGGCTATCTGGAGATAAAGTTAGTTTTTATATTCATAAAAATTTCGTGTAAGTGCCAGTTCATTGCACTGCAGCACGAACGACTGGGGAATGTCATAAAACCATTCCAGAGCCCCCAGGGCCAGCGCCGCTGCCACCAGCGTAGCGCCCTGGGGTATACTGGTATACAGTGATTCAATATCAATAGTAACCAGCAACTGATTAACAGGATCAAACTCCACAGTTTTAAGAATGTTCAAAATATCTGTGGTGTCTTGTACATATGAACGCTGTGTAATCACTGATTCCCTGAGGAAGAAATCAGAAAATTGAGACAAAGGCTCCAACACCGATTGAATCCCCGAAACAATCGGGCGCCCAGGGGGTGGACGCTGGGACTTATGGATTTTGGGCAAGATGTAAAATGCCGGTATACGCGATTTTAGATTTACAATAAAGTCTGCCTCTTTACAAGTTATCCATTTTTTGCCCAGCGCATCCGCCACCAGGGTTTTGATGGTACTCAGGAGTTTAGATGTGGGGTCTCGCATTAAAGGTTGATAATTGGTGCGGACCCCCAGGAGTCTAAGGACCTCCGCTTCGTAGTCACAGGTGTTAAGTACTACCACTGCTCCACCTTTATCTGCTTGTTTTATTATTATGGATTTATTATCTTGTAGCGATTTTATGGCAGTCCAATCTCTCTTACTCATATTATTGACATTGATCTGTCTATGGGATTGCTCCAGTGCTTCAATATCTTGCAATACCCGCTGTTCAAAGACAGCCACTTCAGGGCCCAATGAAGAAGTGGGTGGGCAAAAACCTGATGGATGATATAAATTGGTTGCAAAAATCGATGGGGACGCCCTCTCAGTTCCTACAATTTTTTTTTTAATTTTGATCTTCCTCATCATTTCAAAAATTTCAGTCAGGCAATTAAAAGTGTCATGGCGTGTGGTGGGAACAAAACCCAAACCTTTGTTCAACACTCTCATTTTATCATCTGTCAAGACATAGCTGGACAAATTAACAACTATATCATTAGTAGAGCCTGAATCTACTTGTAAGTCACCAACACTGATCATTGTTGGCAAATTTAGTTCATCATTGGCAACATTCATTGATGGTTCCTGCCTCTGCTGCGTGTGATGCGTGGGGAGTATGTCTGCCATGTTGGTTGGAAATGGGCCCTCCCCCTGCCTCTTCCCCTCTGGGGCGGGCCCCCTCCCCCTCGTGAACCTCTTTGGGTTTGGCCTAAAAAAGACCTCAACAGAGTGCCTAAATCTTCTTTACTTCTGCTCTCGGGCGCAAAACTGAGCCTGTTTTGATTTGATGTCGACGGTTGTTCAGATACCTCCTCCTCTTCACTACTGGTATTGTCGAACATCCAATTATAGGGCGTGCGCCTCTGTTGTCTTTGGCCGCCCCTTTGATAGTTCTGATAACGAGGTTGCTCAGTGGGTATTTGATAATATTTATCTTCAACATAGGGAAAAGCCCATTCATGTGAAAATCGATCAAGGTTTCTCTTTAAACCCTTGATTTTCTGATTGACCATATATGTTTTATAGTCCTGCAACTCACCCTGGATTCGTGCCAGTTGTTCCTTGGCATCTGTGATCGTAGTATCCCTTTTTAAGGTCTCTCCTAATTCCAGGATTTCCCTCAATAACTCCTCACTCAATCTCTTGGCAGTATTTATGATTAAAATCAACCAGTCCCGGGTGCACTTGTTAGCTATATAGCTCCAGTCCACCTGGAACTGTTTGTCTTCCAAAAGATTTTGGGTTCTATTCTGACTAATAAACTAGGGGGAGCTGCTCCAGCATGCAAATATTCAGTCACGAGTGCTCTATGAAGAGCCACACGAATTTGACGTTTTTTAGTATTCGCTCCTTCCTCACCTTTTTCTATTCATTTTTGGGGTAGAACTGGTGTTCTGATGGTTTTTTGACACTTTTAAATTGATACACCACAAACATATGAATAGTGATAGGAAACATACACTAGGGAATTATAAAAGATTGGAAACTCTGTTGATTGATTAATATATGAGTTGGTGTATCGTAGAGCAGGCGTTTGGTTGTTATAGTGGATTGAGTGGGGGGCGGCCGTGCTCGTTTTCCTTCCCCCTGTGGCTCCTATTGTATTAGTACACATAAACCACTTACCAAACAACGGGGCCCATCACACATTACCCATAAATGATCCCTGAAAACGAGCGCTGGATTTGGGGGGTTTAATTTTGTCAGTTTTTGTATATATGCATTCTATTAATAGCACATTATTTATTCCTAACTATTCTTAATTCCAACTGTCTCCTTCTGGTCGATGGACCATTAGTTGACAAGTTGATGGTGACTAAGACTAACTAAACAGTTTAATACTTTATTTAAATAACCACAAAGTCTTTATCTAGTTAATAATTTAATTTTATTATATGCTCGTTTCAGATTGTCAGTGCACACACAAGACCACTTTCAAGAGAAGAATTTATTAAGCAATGTAACCAAAATGAATAATTTGCCTTCACATCAAAGCGTGCGTAAGGGAAAGAAGGTACAGCAAAATTACTTTGCAGAAATATATTGCAGAATTTAAGCATTCAAGAAAGGTGTTACCCACCCAATAAATCAGGAAAACCACTTCCTTGCCCTAGGTTGTGGCAAGGGTCCCCAGAGATAGGCTCGGAGGACAAAGTTAACTGGACAGGTGAGGTTAAGTCATGAAAATAAATCTGGTATTGCAAACAATAATCTCCAACCTATCTACCTTTGATCTAGTTCTCCTCGGGCGTGGTCTCCTCCCCAGCACTCCCGCAACGTTCTCGTACCTAAGGTTCTCTCTGTCAATGCTCTCATTCGGACGCTCCGGTTCTCGACTAAAAACAACACCCCAATTGGGATATCAATTATACCCTAATTCTCAACTCACTATCTTACAATATTGCAGTGTCAGTAGAAACTCAGCCTGTGATTGGTTGACACGGGTCATGTTATGGTCTCCTCATCAGGTTCTCATCGCAAGTCCATCCCATACCGGTTTTAACAAAAGAAGTATTAAAGATAAATACATTCACATATTACTAAATTGATTTGTAATACATTTCACAACATTTCAACACAATGACATCCGCTTCACATTCAAATTGCACGTAGCAATCGCAGTTCCCACAGTCTCTGGTGCATCTTGGCACATAGACAATAGGACACCGGTCAACATGCCCTTCATACGGATTACATCAGCTGGTACACTCAGCAGTTCGTGAGCAGGCGGAGCTTTCCACGCATGCGCACTTTTGTTCAGACCAAGACAACCACATGCAGGCTCGGACAAGAGGCCATTTTCATGCAGGCCCAATCTCGTACTAAAGTAAATAAACACCAAAAAATTTAATTCATGAAATAAAACCCAATATGTTTACCTCCCGCCATACTATTACCCTGTATTAGTTAATACCTAGCGAAAGCTATTAATTTAAAGCAGCTTTTCTGTTATTTGTGCAGAACATGCAAAATGTTTAATGTACAACATGACATAAACATGCACTAGTACGATTTTCCACAGCGTAAACAGGTAATACGTGCTCATGCCATCATGGTTTAAAATATTAGGTAAAATGTGTTTGCCCCATGTACGTGTTCAGGGTTGATTAGTCCGTGCAGTACATTATTATGGAGGTGCTTAACTTCATGAGGGTGTAATTTTACAAACCTCACTCCATCAATCCCCCCTTTGCTGGTTTACCATCATAAAATACCTAAT
This sequence comes from Triturus cristatus, assembly GCF_964204655.1. Lineage (NCBI taxonomy): Eukaryota > Metazoa > Chordata > Amphibia > Caudata > Salamandridae > Triturus > Triturus cristatus. The sequence goes on along the minus strand of NC_140581.1, from coordinate 685,573,396 downwards.
CATACAATTTGTCAAGTTATATAGCGGTTATCATTTCTTCTGGCCTTGCTCCGTACATTTTACATATAATTTTTCTTTAAAATCCTCCAACCCTATCTCTTCGATCTTTTTTCTTTCTTTATGTTCCTTACTTAACTTTCTTTCTTTTCTTCATACAAATATATGTAATTCTCATTGTGAATATTATAATTGCTACAGAAGCTATTGGTACTATTATTCATCCTACTAAGGAACTACCTATGGAAGAAAACCAATTGCTTATAGTAGAAAAACTCTTACTTAATCTCTCCCAGACACCGTCAACCTCCAGTTGTGCTACTTCCTTATGCAAATTTGTAATATTCTTAATATATCCTTCCAGATTCTTACTTGTATCTGGAATGTAAGTGCAACATAGTTGAACCTTCAGCATTCCACCCTCTTTTGCCAATAATATATCAAGGGCAATTCGATTTTGCATAACCATAGATCTCATTGCAATCATTTCAATGTCAATCATCCTGATTCCTCCAGCAGTATCAGTTGATAAACAATCAACCACTGTTGACAATTGTCGAATTTTATATGCATTTAGTGTAACCCCAACTCCAGGTATCAATGCTCCAAATATATCACCTACAATTTCTGAAAAACGTTCTCTTTTCACACGTGTTAGTTCTTGCTTTACTTCATGGATTCCATTTGTGCTTTTGTCTACGTGGTAGACTTTTGGGAAAACAATCCCAAGATAACAAGTTCCATACCAGTGATCTGGTAACCGATAATAAGCTTTCTTCCCACAGACATAATATATGCCTGGAAATACAGGGTCAGTTCCTGACTTTAATCCCCAACCGCCAATAATGTTATGGGTATCTTCACATTCACTGGAACCAATGAAGTAATTGTTACAGTTAGTCCTTTCCCTACGTAAGCATAGTTTTACCTTCTGAGGCCAGTCCAGGGCCATTGCAGCATAAGTCTTTCCCTTGTCAGAATTGCCTTCTCTGAAAACCCACGGTGGTGACTGTAATTTCTCTTCAACAGCTTTTCTCAGAAACTTAGCCATTCTCCCTTCTGCCATCTCTAAAAAGATCTTCTCTTCCTTCTTTAGTTCACATGTTAAATTATTCTTATAGGCGTACTCTATATCTAAGCGTTTTGTTGTCAGGAAAAAATCTCACATGACCTGTGCAGGTGCTATCTTATTTAACTCGTGTTCTACAGGGACTTTAGCAAAGATTGTATTTACATTGGAATAGTAGTAATCCAGTTTACCTGTTCTATACAACAAACTTGATAAGACATTACAAGTCACACCATATGTCAAAGGAAGGTGATGGCAAGTCAGACCTGAGACAGACGATGATAATTGCATACACATATAACAATCAATCACATCCATGGTTTCTACATACTCATAGAGTAATTTGGTGAATATATTCAGGAAAAAGTTATAAACTGGTCTATCGAGATAGAAACTACTAGCATCTATCTGATCCAGGTGAGTAATAGGAATTTTTTTAGTGTCCGTGTATAATTTTGTGCTTGTCAAGTTGCTAGGATGAGGTGTGTCTTCTTTTATCAGATGTAAAGGTATGACAGTTGTTAGTATCACCCAAAACACTATTAGTATACAAATAAAACACAAACACACTTTATAACATCTTCGCATAAAACTACATCTAGGTCTTGTTACTTGTGCATCTGCCATAGCAAAATTAGTCTTAAGTGAAGTTCTAAGGTAGTGTTATCCCTCACTTCAAAGGCTTTCTTCTTTACCCCTTCTTTTATTTTAACTAATCCAAATTTTACCGGACGTCTTCTGGATCTTTAGAATTTTTCTTCAATTAACATCGTTGCACCTCAATTTGTTTACAGTCTCTTACGGTGCATTTAAATCACTCCTTTCACCCTGCTCGTTGTCAGTGCCGTTTTTCTTTGTTCAGATCTTCTTCAATTTCCTCCGATACTATGTAGGTCCAGTCAGGTGACTTGAACTTTTGTATTGGTTTTCTCACTCTCTTTGGTCACAGCACTTATTCGTCATCTGACTCTCCCTGTGCTATCTGACTTGAAACTTCTTTTATGTGTTTCAACCTATCTTCAGGTCTTCCTTTCACTACCCTGTACTTCAGCCTTTTAGCTCCGCTTGGCCAATGGTCGTCATTCCTTGCCCTATTTGGTTGAACTACTTCTTCCTCGCTCAATTCATATGTTCTTTTCTTTGCACCTACACTGAATTTGTTTTCTTCTTCACTTTCTTTTTCTTCTTTTGTATTTCTTTCTCCTGTCTCTATTCTAAACTTTCCCTCTTCATCTAAAATTAGCTTTTCCTCCTCTTCAACAGTAGTTTCTTCAGTCCCAGTAACTGGTGCCTACTCTACTTGACTTGTGCTAGGCTGTTCACCATCAAACTGCTCTTCAGAGTCCTTCTGCTTGGACTCACTAGTTTCACAGCCCATTGCTCTAGCCCACGGTTACTCATAGTACGGCCCGCCGGCCGCCAGCGGTCCGGCAAGCCTTCCTTGGCGGCCCGCGGACCTTGCAGACATCCTACCTGTGTTGTAAAAAAAAAGAATAATTTGCAAACACTGCCGGGTGCAGCAGCCTGGACTCTGAGACTCTGCTCTGTGGGGCCGGGGGATTCCAGTGATTGTCAAAGTGGAGATGCAGGGGCCTAAGAGGCGAAATACAACAAAGCTTTATTAACATGTAAATGGTCTTTTAAAGACCTGTGAAGTACTCGGGTGCGGCTGTGTGTGCGCGCGCTGGGAAGCTGCCTCAGCCCGGGCTGAGGGCTGACACACACACAGGGGGTGAGATGACAGGGTGATGGAGGGAGGGAGAGGAAGACAGAGGGCGAGGGAGGGAGACAGGTTGACAGAGAGAGGGAGACAGAGAAGCGCAGTCTGGGGGAGAGAGAGGGAGGGTGAGGAAGGGAGACACAGAGAGACAGAGACAGGGAGGCGGAGATGGATGGAGGGAGGGAGACAGAGGGAGGAAGAGAGACAGGGAGAGATGGAGGGAGACAGAGAGAGACAGACGGAGAGAGGGAGACGGAGGGAGACGGAGGGAGACGGAGGGAGACAGAGAGAGACAGAGGGAGAGGGAGGGAGACAGGGAGGGAGAGAGAGAGAGAGGAAGGGAGACAGAGAGAGAGACAGAGGGAGAGGGAGGGAGACGGGGTGACAGAGGGAGGGAGACAGAGGGTGACAGAGGGAGGGAGGGAGACAGGGAGGGAGACAGAGGGGGAGAGAGACAGAGAGAGAGGGAGGGAGACAGAGGGAAGGAGGGAGACAGGGAGAGATGGAGGGAGACAGACGGAGGGAGAGGGAGGGAAACGGAGGGAGATGGAGGGAGGGGAAACAAAGGGAGACGGAGCGGGAGGGAGGGAGACGGGGAGGGAGGGAGACGGGGAGGGAGGGAGACGGGGAGGGAGGGAGACGGGGAGGAAGGGAGACGGGGAGGAAGGGAGACGGGGAGGAAGGGAGACGGGGAGGAAGGGAGACGGGGAGGAAGGGAGACGGGGAGGAAGGGAGACGGGGAGGAAGGGAGACGGGGAGGAAGGGAGACGGGGAGGAAGGGAGACGGGGAGGAAGGGAGACGGGGAGGAAGGGAGACGGGGAGGAAGGGAGACGGGGAGGTAGGGAGACGGACGGAGAGAGAGAGACGGACGGAGAGAGAGACGGACGGAGAGAGAGACGGACGGACGGAGAGAGACGGACGGAGAGAGACGGACGGACGGACGGAGAGAGACGGACGGACGGAGAGAGAGAGAGACGGACAGACAGAGAGAGAGACGGACGGAGAGAGAGAGAGAGAGAGACGGACGGAGAGAGAGAGAGACGGACGGAGAGAGAGAGACGGACGGACGGAGAGAGAGAGACGGACGGACGGAGAGAGAGAGACGGACGGACGGAGAGAGAGACGGACGGAGAGAGAGACGGACGGAGAGAGAGACGGACGGAGAGAGAGACGGACGGACAGAGAGAGACGGACGGACAGAGAGAGACGGACGGACGGAGAGAGACGGACGGAGAGAGAGAGAGAGAGAGACGGACGGAGAGAGAAAGACGGACGGAGAGAGAGAGACGGACGGAGAGAGAGAGACGGACGGAGAGAGAGAGACGGACGGAGAGAGAGAGACGGACGGAGAGAGAGAGACGGACGGAGAGAGAGAGACGGACGGACGGAGGGAGAGAGACGGAGGGAGAGAGACGGACGGACGGAGAGAGACGGACGGACGGAGAGAGACGGACGGACGGAGAGAGACGGATGGACGGAGAGAGAGAGAGACGGACGGAGAGAGAGAGAGAGACGGACGGAGAGAGAGAGAGAGAGAGACGGACGGAGAGAGAGAGAGAGAGACGGACGGAGAGAGAGAGACGGACGGAGAGAGAGAGACGGACGGAGAGAGAGAGACGGACGGAGAGAGAGAGACGGACGGAGAGAGAGAGACGGACGGAGAGAGAGAGACGGACGGAGAGAGACGGAGGGAGAGAGACGGAGGGAGAGAGACGGAGGGAGAGAGACGGAGGGAGAGAGACGGAGGGAGAGAGACGGAGGGAGAGAGACGGAGGGAGAGAGACGGAGGGAGACGGAGGGAGAGGGAGGGAGAGGGAGGGAGACGGAGGGAGAGGGAGGGAGACGGAGGGAGACGGAGGGAGGGAGAGAGACGGAGGGAGGGAGAGAGACGGAGGGAGGGAGAGAGACGGAGGGAGGGAGAGAGAGGGAGGGAGGGAGACAGAGGGAGGGAGGGAGACAGAGGGAGGGAGGGAGACAGAGGGAGGGAGACAGAGGGAGGGAGACAGAGGGAGGGAGACAGAGGGAGGGAGACAGAGGGAGGGAGACAGACGGAGGGAGGGAGACAGACGGAGGGAGAGAGACGGAGGGAGGGAGAGAGACGGAGGGAGGGAGAGAGACGGAGGGAGGGAGAGAGACGGAGGGAGGGAGGGAGACGGAGGGAGGGAGGGAGACAGAGGGAGGGAGGGAGTGAGACGGAGGGAGCGGGAGAGAGAGGGAGGGAGGGAGACGGAGGGAGTGAGACGGAGGGAGCGGGAGAGAGACGGAGGGAGGGAGACGGACGGAGGGAGAGAGACGGAGGGAGGGAGAGAGAGGGAGGGAGGGAGAGAGAGGGAGGGAGGGAGAGAGAGGGAGGGAGGGAGACAGAGGGAGGGAGGGAGACAGAGGGAGGGAGGGAGACAGAGGGAGGGAGGGAGACGGAGGGAGGGAGACGGAGGGAGACAGACGGAGGGAGACAGAGGGAGGGAGACAGAGGGAGGGAGACAGACGGAGGGAGGGAGACAGACGGAGGGAGAGAGACGGAGGGAGGGAGAGAGACGGAGGGAGAGAGACGGAGGGAGGGAGAGAGACGGAGGGAGGGAGAGAGACGGAGGGAGGGAGAGAGACGGAGGGAGGGAGAGAGACGGAGGGAGGGAGACAGACGGAGGGAGGGAGACAGACGGAGGGAGAGAGACGGAGGGAGGGAGAGAGACGGAGGGAGAGAGACGGAGGGAGGGAGAGAGACGGAGGGAGGGAGAGAGACGGAGGGAGGGAGAGAGACGGAGGGAGGGAGAGAGACGGAGGGAGGGAGACAGAGGGAGGGAGGGAGACAGAGGGAGGGAGGGAGTGAGACGGAGGGAGCGGGAGAGAGAGGGAGGGAGGGAGACGGAGGGAGTGAGACGGAGGGAGCGGGAGAGAGACGGAGGGAGGGAGACGGACGGAGGGAGAGAGACGGAGGGAGAGAGACGGAGGGAGAGAGACAGAGGGAGAGAGACAGAGGGAGAGAGACAGAGGGAGGGAGGGAGACAGAGGGAGGGAGGGAGACAGAGGGAGTGAGACGGCGGGAGCGGGAGAGAGAGGGAGGGAGGGAGACGGAGGGAGTGAGACGGAGGGAGCGGGAGGGAGATGGACGGAGGGAGAGAGACGGAGGGAGAGAGACGGAGGGAGAGAGACAGAGGGAGGGAGACAGAGGGAGGGAGGGAGACAGAGGGAGGGAGGGAGACAGAGGGAGGGAGGGAGAGGGAGGGAGGGAGACAGAGGGAGGGAGGGAGACAGAGGGAGGGAGGGAGACGGAGGGAGCGGGAGAGAGACAGAGGGAGGGAGGGAGAGGGAGGGAGACGGAGGGAGCGGGAGAGAGACAGAGGGAGGGAGACAGGGAGAGGGAGGGAGGGAGACAGGGAGAGGGAGGGAGGGAGACAGGGAGAGGGAGGGAGACGGAGGGAGGGAGGGAGACGGAGGGAGGGAGACGGAGGGAGGGAGACGGAGGGAGGGAGACGGAGGGAGGGAGACGGAGGGAGACGGAGGGAGGGAGACGGAGGGAGACGGAGGGAGACGGAGGGAGGGAGACGGAGGGAGACGGAGGGAGGGAGACGGAGGGAGGGAGACGGAGGGAGGGAGACGGAGGGAGGGAGACGGAGGGAGGGAGACGGAGGGAGGGAGCGGGAGGGAGGGAGACGGAGGGAGGGAGCGGGAGGGAGGGAGACGGAGGGAGGGAGACGGAGGGAGGGAGCGGGAGGGAGGGAGACGGAGGGAGAGGGAGGGAGACGGACGGAGGGAGGGAGGGAGACAGAGAGAGGGAGGGAGCGGGAGAGAGACAGACGGAGGGAGGGAGGGAGAGGGAGGGAGGGAGACGGAGGGAGCGGGAGAGAGACAGAGGGAGGGAGACAGGGAGAGGGAGGGAGGGAGACGGAGGGAGGGAGACGGAGGGAGGGAGAGGGAGGGAGGGAGACGGAGGGAGAGGGAGGGAGATGGAGGGAGCGGGAGAGAGACAGACGGAGGGAGAGGGAGGGAGACGGAGGGAGCGGGAGAGAGACAGAGGGTGGGAGACAGGGAGAGGGAGGGTGGGAGACAGGGAGAGGGAGGGAGGGAGACAGGGAGGGAGGGAGACGGAGGGAGACAGGGAGAGGGAGGGAGACGGAGGGAGCGGGAGGGAGGGAGACGGAGGGAGCGGGAGGGAGGGAGACGGAGGGAGCGGGAGGGAGGGAGACGGAGGGAGAGGGACGGAGGGAGAGGGAGGGAGACGGAGAGAGACGGAGAGAGACGGAGGGAGGGAGACAGAGGGAGGGAGACGGAGGGAGACGGAGGGAGCGGGAGAGAGACAGAGGGAGGGAGAGGGAGGGAGACGGAGGGAGAGGGAGGGAGACGGAGGGAGCGGGAGAGAGACAGAGGGAGGGAGACAGGGAGAGGGAGGGAGGGAGGGAGACGGAGGGAGGGAGAGGGAGGGAGACGGAGGGAGAGGGAGAGAAACAGAGGGAGGGAGACAGGGAGAGGGAGGGAGGGAGGGAGGGAGGGAGACGGAGGGAGACGGAGGGAGAGGGAGGGAGACGGAGGGAGGGAGAGGGAGGGAGACGGAGGGAGAGGGAGGGAGAGGGAGGGAGAGGGAGGGAGACGGAGGGAGCGGGAGAGAGACAGAGGGAGGGAGACGGAGGGAGAGGGAGGGAGACGGAGGGAGAGGGAGGGAGACGGAGGGAGAGGGAGGGAGACGGAGGGAGCGGGAGGGAGGGAGACGGAGGGAGAGGGAGGGAGGGAGACGGAGGGAGCGGGAGAGAGACAGAGGGAGGGAGACGGAGGGAGCGGGAGAGAGACAGAGGGAGACGGAGGTAGGGAGACGGACGGAGAGGGAGGGAGAGGGAGACGGAGGGAGGGAGAGGGAGGGAGACAGAGGGAGGGGAGGGAGGGAGGGAGACAGAGGGAGGGAGACAGAGGGAGGGAGACAGAGGGAGGGAGACAGAGGGAGGGAGGGGAGGGAGACGGAGGGAGCGGGAGAGAGACGGAGGGGGAGGGAGGGAGACGGAGGGAGCGGGAGAGAGACAGACGGAGGGAGGGAGAGGGAGGGAGAGGGAGGGAGACGGAGGGAGCGGGAGAGAGACAGAGGGAGGGAGACAGGGAGAGGGAGGGAGGGAGACGGAGGGAGACAGGGAGAGGGAGGGAGACGGAGGGAGCGGAGAGAGACGGAGGGAGCGGGAGAGAGACAGAGGGAGGGAGAGGGAGGGAGACGGAGGGAGCGGGAGAGAGACGGAGGGAGCGGGAGAGAGACGGAGGGAGCGGGAGAGAGACGGAGGGAGGGAGACGGAGGGGGAGGCAGAGGGAGGGAGACGGAGGGAGCGGGAGGGAGGGAGACGGAGGGAGGGAGAGGGAGGGAGAGGGAGGGAGGGAGGGAGACGGAGGGAGCGGGAGAGAGACAGAGGGAGGGAGAGGGAGGGAGACGGAGGGAGTGGGAGAGAGACAGAGGGAGAGGGAGGGAGACGGAGGGAGCGGGAGAGAGACGGAGGGAGGGCGACGGAGGGAGGGCGACGGAGGGAGGGCGACGGAGGGAGACGGAGGGAGGGAGACGGAGGGAGGGAGACGGAGGTAGGGAGACGGACGGAGAGGGAGACAGAGGGAGGGAGACAGAGGGAGGGAGACGGAGGGAGGGGAGGGAGACGGAGGGAGCGGGAGGGAGAGGGAGGGAGCGGGACGGAGAGGGAGGGAGGGAGAGGGAGAGGGAGGGAGGGAGACGGAGGGAGCGGGAGGGAGAGGGAGGGAGGGAGACGGAGGGAGCGGGAGAGAGCGGGAGAGAGACAGACGGAGGGAGAGGGAGGGAGACGGAGGGAGCGGGAGAGAGACAGAGGGGGAGGGAGGGAGACAGAGGGAGGGGGAGGGAGGGAGACAGGGAGAGGGAGGGAGACGGAGGGAGCGGGAGGGAGAGGGAGGGAGACGGAGGGAGAGGGAGGGAGAGGGAGGGAGGGAGACGGAGGGAGCGGGAGAGAGAGACAGAGGGAGGGAGACGGAGAGGGAGGGAGACGGGGAGAGGGAGGGAGGGAGAGGGAGGGAGGGAGACGGAGGGAGAGGGACGGAGACGGAGGGAGAGGGACGGAGACGGAGGGAGAGGGACGGAGGGAGAGAGGGACAGGGAGAGAGGGACAGGGAGAGAGGGACAGGGAGAGAGGGACAGGGAGAGAGGGACAGGGAGAGAGGGACAGGGAGAGAGGGACAGAGGGAGGGAGACAGAGGGAGGGAGACAGAGGGAGGGAGACAGAGGGAGGGAGACAGAGGGAGGGAGACAGAGGGAGGGAGCGGGAGGGAGGGAGAGGGAGGGAGGGAGAGAGAGGGAGGGAGCGGGAGGGAGAGAGAGGGAGGGAGCGGGAGGGAGAGGGAGGGAAGGAGCGGGAGGGAGCGGGAGGGAGACGGAGGGAGAGGGAGGGAGACGGAGGGAGGGAGACGGAGGGAGAGGGAGGGAGGGAGGGAGGGAGACGGAGGGGGAGGGAGGGGGAGGGGGAGGGAGGGGGAGGGGGAGGGAGGGGGAGGGAGAGGGAGGGAGACAGAGGGAGGGAGAGAGAGAGAGGGAGGGAGGGAGGGAGAGGGAGAGGGAGGGAGACGGAGGGAGAGGGAGGGAGACGGAGGGAGGGAGAGGGAGGGAGAGGGAGGGAGAGGGAGAGAGAGAGAGGGAGGGAGGGAGGGAGAGGGAGGGAGAGGGAGGGAGACGGAGGGAGAGGGAGGGAGACGGAGGGAGGGAGAGGGAGGGAGAGGGAGGGAGAGGGAGGGAGAGGGAGGGAGAGGGAGGGAGAGGGAGGGAGACGGAGGGAGCGGGAGAGAGACAGAGGGAGGGAGATGGAGGGAGAGGGAGGGAGATGGAGGGAGAGGGAGGGAGACAGAGGGAGGGAGATGGAGGGAGAGGGAGGGAGAGGGAGGGAGACGGAGGGAGAGGGAGGGAGACGGAGGGAGCGGGAGGGAGGGAGACGGAGGGAGAGGGAGGGAGGGAGACGGAGGGAGCGGGAGAGAGACAGAGGGAGGGAGACGGAGGGAGCGGGAGAGAGACAGAGGGAGACGGAGGTAGGGAGACGGACGGAGAGGGAGGGAGAGGGAGACGGAGGGAGGGAGAGGGAGGGAGACAGAGGGAGGGGAGGGAGGGAGGGAGACAGAGGGAGGGAGACAGAGGGAGGGAGACAGAGGGAGGGAGGGGAGGGAGACGGAGGGAGCGGGAGAGAGACGGAGGGGGAGGGAGGGAGACGGAGGGAGACGGAGGGAGCGGGAGAGAGACAGACGGAGGGAGGGAGAGGGAGGGAGAGGGAGGGAGACAGAGGGAGGGAGAGAGACAGAGGGAGGGAGACAGGGAGAGGGAGGGAGGGAGACGGAGGGAGACAGGGAGAGGGAGGGAGACGGAGGGAGCGGGAGGGAGGGAGACGGAGGGAGACGGAGGGAGGGAGAGGGACGGAGGGAGACGGAGGGAGAGGGAGGGAGACGGAGGGAGCGGGAGAGAGACAGAGGGAGGGAGAGGGAGGGAGACGGAGGGAGCGGGAGAGAGACGGAGGGAGGGAGACGGAGGGGGAGGCAGAGGGAGGGAGACGGAGGGAGCGGGAGGGAGGGAGACGGAGGGAGGGAGAGGGAGGGAGAGGGAGGGAGGGAGACGGAGGGAGCGGGAGAGAGACAGAGGGAGGGAGAGGGAGGGAGACGGAGGGAGTGGGAGAGAGACAGAGGGAGAGGGAGGGAGACGGAGGGAGCGGGAGAGAGACGGAGGGAGGGCGACGGAGGGAGGGCGACGGAGGGAGGGCGACGGAGGGAGACGGAGGGAGGGAGACGGAGGGAGGGAGACGGAGGTAGGGAGACGGACGGAGAGGGAGACAGAGGGAGGGAGGGAGCGGGAGGGAGACGGAGGGAGCGGGAGGGAGAGGGAGGGAGCGGGACGGAGAGGGAGGGAGGGAGAGGGAGAGGGAGGGAGGGAGACGGAGGGAGCGGGAGGGAGAGGGAGGGAGGGAGACGGAGGGAGCGGGAGAGAGCGGGAGAGAGACAGACGGAGGGAGAGGGAGGGAGACGGAGGGAGCGGGAGAGAGACAGAGGGGGAGGGAGGGAGACAGAGGGAGGGGGAGGGAGGGAGACAGGGAGAGGGAGGGAGACGGAGGGAGCGGGAGGGAGAGGGAGAGGGAGGGAGACGGAGGGAGAGGGAGGGAGAGGGAGGGAGGGAGACGGAGGGAGCGGGAGAGAGAGACAGAGGGAGGGAGACGGAGAGGGAGGGAGACGGAGGGAGGGAGAGGGAGTGAGGGAGAGGGGGAGGGAGGGAGACGGCGGGAGAGGGACGGAGACGGAGGGAGAGGGACGGAGACGGAGGGAGAGGGACGGAAGGAGAGGGACGGAGGGAGAGAGGGACAGGGAGAGAGGGACAGGGAGAGAGGGACAGGGAGAGAGGGACAGGGAGAGAGGGACAGGGAGAGAGGGACAGAGGGAGGGAGACAGAGGGAGGGAGACAGAGGGAGGGAGACAGAGGGAGGGAGACAGAGGGAGGGAGAGAGAGGGAGGGAGCGGGAGGGAGAGGGAGGGAGAGGGAGGGAGGGAGAGAGAGGGAGGGAGCGGGAGGGGGAGGGAGGGAGCGGGAGGGAGCGGGAGGGAGACGGAGGGAGAGGGAGGGAGACGGAGGGAGGGAGACGGAGGGAGAGGGAGGGAGGGAGGGAGACGGAGGGAGAGGGAGGGAGGGGGAGGGGGAGGGAGGGGGAGGGAGAGGGAGGGGGAGGGGGAGGGAGGGGGAGGGAGAGGGAGGGAGACAGAGGGAGGGAGAGAGAGAGAGGGAGGGAGAGGGAGGGAGAGGGAGGGAGCGGGAGGGAGAGGGAGGGAGCGGGAGGGAGAGGTAGGGAGCGGGAGGGAGGGAGAGGGAGGGAGACGGAGGGAGGGAGACGGAGGGAGGGAGACGGAGGGAGACGGAGGGAGGGAGACGGAGGGAGACGGAGGGAGAGGGAGGGGGAGGGAGGGAGAGGGAGGGAGGGAGACGGAGGGAGCGGGAGAGAAACAGACGGAGGGAGGGAGAGGGAGGGAGACGGAGGGAGCGGGAGAGAGAGACGGAGGGAGAGGGAGGGAGACGGAGGGAGCGGGAGAGAGACGGAGGGAGGGAGACAGGGAGAGGGAGGGAGGGAGGGAGGGAGACGGTGGGAGACAGGGAGAGGGAGGGAGACGGAGGGAGCGGGAGGGAGGGAGACGGAGGGAGAGGGAGGGAGGGAGACGGAGGGAGCGGGAGAGAGACGGAGGGAGGGAGACGGAGGGAGGGAGACGGAGGGAGGGAGACGGAGGTAGAGAGACGGACGGAGAGGGAGGGAGACAGAGGGAGGGAGACAGACGGAGGGAGGGGAGGGAGACGGAGGGAGCGGGAGGGAGACGGGAGGGAGACGGAGGGAGCGGGAGGGAGACGGGAGGGAGAGGGAGGGAAGGAGACGGAGGGAGCGGGAGAGAGACAGACGGAGGGAGAGGGAGGGAGACGGAGGGAGCGGGAGAGAGACAGAGACAGAGGGAGGGGGAGGGAGGGAGACGGAGGGAGCGGGAGAGAGACAGAGACAGAGGGAGGGGGAGGGAGGGAGACAGAGGGAGGGGGAGGGAGGGAGAGAGACAGAGGGAGAGGGAGGGAGGGGGAGGGAGAGGGAGGGAGACAGGGAGAGGGAGGGAGACGGAGGGAGCGGGAGGGAGGGAGGGAGACGGAGGGAGGGAGAGGGAGGGAGGGAGAGGGAGGGAGACGGAGGGAGGGAGACGGAGGGAGGGAGACGGACGGAGAGGGAGGGAGACGGACGGACGGGGAGGGAGACGGACGGACGGGGAGGGAGACAGAGGGAGGGAGACAGAGGGAGGGAGACAGAGGGAGGGAGACAGAGGGGGGAGGGGAGGGAGACGGAGGGAGCGGGAGAGAGACGGAGGGAGCGGGAGAGAGACAGAGGGAGGGGGAGGGAGGGAGACAGAGGGAGGGGGAGGGAGGGAGACAGAGGGAGAGGGAGGGAGGGAGACAGAGGGGGAGGGAGGGAGACGGAGGGAGCGGGAGAGAGACAGAGGGAGGGGGAGGGAGGGAGAGGGAGGGAGACAGGGAGAGGGAGGGAGACAGTGAGAGGGAGGGAGACGGAGGGAGAGGGAGGGAGACGGAGGGAGGGAGACGGAGGGAGGGAGACGGAGGGAGGGAGACGGACGGACGGACGGAGAGGGAGGGAGAGGGAGGGAGAGGGACGGACGGGGAGGGAGACGGAGGGAGGGGAGGGAGACGGAGGGAGCGGGAGGGAGACGGAGGGAGCGGGAGAGAGACAGACGGAGGGAGAGGGAGCGGGAGAGAGACAGAGGGAGGGGGAGGGAGGGAGAGGGAGAGGGAGGGAGACAGGGAGAGGGAGGGAGACAGTGAGAGGGAGGGAGACGGAGGGAGCGGGAGAGAGACGGAGGGAGGGAGACGGAGGTAGGGAGACGGACGGAGAGGGAGGGAGAGGGAGGGAGGGAGACGGACGGAGAGGGAGGGAGAGGGAGGGAGACAGAGGGAGGGAGACAGAGGGAGGGAGACAGAGGGAGGGAGACAGAGGGAGGGAGGGAGACAGAGGGAGGGAGACAGACGGAGGGAGACAGACGGAGGGAGACAGACGGAGGGAGCGGGAGGGAGACAGACGGAGGGAGCGGGAGGGAGACAGACGGAGGGAGCGGGAGAGAGACAGACGGAGGGAGGGAGAGGGAGGGAGAGGGAGGGATACGGAGGGAGCGGGAGGGAGACGGAGGGAGCGGGAGGGAGGGAGCGGGACGGAGGGAGGGAGACGGAGGGAGGGAGACGGAGGGAGGGAGACGGAGGGAGGGAGACAGAGGGAGGGAGACAGAGGGAGGGAGACAGAGGGAGGGAGGGGAGGGAGACGGAGGGAGCGGGAGAGAGACAGACGGAGGGAGAGGGAGGGAGACAGACGGAGGGAGAGGGAGGGAGACAGACGGAGGGAGTGGGAGGGAGACAGACGGAGGGAGAGGGAGGGAGACAGACGGAGGGAGAGGGAGGGAGACAGACGGAAGGAGAGGGAGGGAGACGGAGGGAGCGGGAGAGAGACAGAGGGAGCGGGAGAGAGACAGAGGGAGGGAGGGGGAGGGTGGGAGAGGGAGGGAGACAGGGAGAGGGAGGGAGACAGGGAGAGGGAGGGAGACAGTGAGAGGGAGGGAGACGGAGGGAGAGGGAGGGAGACAGTGAGAGGGAGGGAGACGGAGGGAGAGGGAGGGAGACGGAGGGAGCGGGAGAGAGACGGAGGGAGGGAGACGGAGGGAGGGAGACGGAGGTAGGGAGACGGACGGAGAGGGAGGGAGAGGGAGGGAGGGAGACGGACGGAGAGGGAGGGAGACAGAGGGAGGGAGACAGAGGGAGGGAGACAGACGGAGGGAGCGGGAGGGAGACAGACGGAGGGAGCGGGAGGGAGACAGACGGAGGGAGCGGGAGGGAGACAGACGGAGGGAGAGGGAGGGAGACGGAGGGAGCGGGAGAGAGACAGAGGGAGGGGGAGGGAGGGAGACAGAGGGAGGGGAGGGAGGGAGACAGAGGGAGGGGGAGGGAGGGAGACAGAGGGAGGGGGAGGGAGGGAGACAGAGGGAGGGGGAGGGAGGGAGACAGGGTGAGGGACGGAGGGAGCGGGAGAGAGACAGAGGGAGGGGGAGGGAGGGAGACAGAGACAGAGGGAGGGGGAGGGAGGGAGACAGAGGGAGAGGGAGGGAGGGAGACAGAGGGAGAGGGAGGGAGGGAGACAGAGGGAGGGGGAGGGAGGGAGACAGAGGGAGGGAGGGAGACGGAGGGAGAGGGAGACGGAGGGAGACGGACGGAGAGGGAGGGAGACGGAGGGAGACGGAGGGAGAGGGAGGGAGCGGGAGGGAGACGGAGGGAGCGGGAGGGAGGGAGCGGGAGGGAGGGAGCGGGAGGGAGGGAGCGGGACGGAGGGAGGGAGACGGAGGGAGGGAGACGGAGGGAGGGAGACAGAGGGAGGGAGACGGAGAGACGGAGGGAGACGGAGGGAGGAGGGAGACGGAGGGAGGAGGGAGACGGGGAGAGAGAGAGAGAGACGGACGGAGAGAGAGAGAGAGACGGACGGAGAGAGAGAGAGAGACGGACGGAGAGAGAGAGAGACGGACGGAGAGAGAGAGAGAGATGGACGGAGAGAGAGAGAGAGAGACGGACGGAGAGAGAGAGAGAGACGGACGGAGAGAGAGAGAGAGAGAGAGAGACGGACAGAGAGAGAGAGACAGAGGGGGAGAGACAGAGGGGGAGAGACAGAGGGGGAGAGACAGAGGGGGAGAGACAGAGGTGGAGAGACAGAGGGGGAGAGACAGAGGGGGAGAGACAGGTAGGGAGGAGGGAGACAGAGAGGGAGGAGGGAGACAGAGAGGGAGGAGGGAGACAGAGAGGGAGGAGGGAGACAGAGGGATGAGGGAGACGGAGGGAGGGAGACGGAGGGAGAGAGACGGAGGGAGGGAGACGGAGGGAGGGAGACGGAGGGAGGGAGACGGAGGGAGGGAGACGGAGGGAGGGAGACGGAGGGAGGGAGACGGAGGGAGAGAGACAGAGGGAGAGAGACAGAGGGAGGGAGGAGTGTGACAGAGGGAGGGAGGAGTGTGACAGAGAGGGAGGAGTGTGACAGAGAGGGAGGAGTGTGACAGAGAGGGAGGAGTGTGACAGAGAGGGAGGAGTGTGACAGAGAGGGAGGAGGGAGACAGAGAGGGAGGAGTGTGACAGAGGTAGGAGGGAGAGAGAGAGAGACGGACGGAGAGAGAGAGACGGACGGAGAGAGAGAGAGACGGACGGAGAGAGAGAGAGACGGACGGAGAGGGAGGGAGAGAGAGACGGACGGACGGAGAGAGAGACGGACGGACGGAGAGAGACGGGGAGAGAGAGAGACGGAGGGGGAGAGAGGGGGGAGGGGGAGAGAGGGGGGAGGGGGAGAGAGGGGGGAGGGGGAGAGAGGGGGGGAGGGAGAGAGAGAGGGGGGAGGGGGAGAGGGAGAGGGAGAGGGAGAGGGAGAGGGAGAGGGAGGGAGAGGGAGAGGGAGATATATATATATATATATATATGTGTGTGTGTATGCCGGGTCTGGTGGACGAAGGCGTCTGCTGCAGGGACCTGTGTTCAACCTCATGGTCACAATTTTTTTTTTCTTTAGCCCCGCCCCTCCCCCTCTGACCCCGCCCCCACCGGTGCAGCCCTCGGCCACAAACCACACTGTAAATTTGGCCCCCGAGAGAAAGTTTGTGAGTACCCATGCTCTAGCCTCACCAGTCTCTTGTACTTCGACTTCTGATTCCGAGCTCGGATCTCAGATCTCCAGAGGCCATTCTACTCGTCTTTCAGGTGGACTTGGGACTCGCTGAGTATGACTGGTGTGGATCCAAATAGGTATGCCAGCACACTTTACTGCTGTAGTTGTCACCAATATGACCTGGTTTGGTCCTTCCCAGCGGGGCTCTAGGCAAGTTTTTCTTCTATGCCTTTTCGAGTGAACCCACTCACCAGGGCTTAGGTCATGAGCTTGAGTCTGCTGTGTTGTGGTCGCGTCTGCGCCAACCTGATGAAACACAGAACGTACCACGTCAGCTAATCCTTTGCAATAGTCAATGATGAGATCATCCGATATATTTATCAATTTGTTGGCAGGTATAAATGCTTGTCTCATTGCTTTTCTCATAAGGATCTCATGGGGACTCAACCCTGTCTTTTTGTCAGGAATGCTTCGGAGACTCATCAAAACTAGGGTTAAAGTGTCATGTCAATTCAGAGCTGTGGATTTGCACACTTTTCCTAATCTGTTCTTGATCGTGCCATTTATCTGCTCTACTATTCCGGAAGCCTCTGAGCGATAGGCACAATGAAGTTTTTGTTGAATGCTCAATGCTTCACAAATCAGTTTGATTGTTTCACTAGTGAAGTGTGTACCTCTATCTGTTTCCACAGTGACTGGAAAACCATATCTAGGAATGTATTCCCTCAATAGGAGTTTTGCCACCGTTAAACTGTCGTTTTTTCTTGTGGGATAGGCTACCACCCAACGGGAAAACAAACACACAACAACTAATACATACTTAAGCTTGTTACATGGGGGCATCTTGTTAAAATCGGGTTGTAGTGTGGTAAAAGGACCTCCTGCTCTCCCTATTGTGCCCATACTAACTACAGTTTTTCTTCCTGGGATTTGCTGTTGACACATGAGGCATCTCTGACGAAGACTCTGCAATTGTCCTGAACCTGGTATTAAACCACGTTTGTTTGAATAATCTGACCATGGCGTCTCAGCCGATGTGTGTTATTCCATGATACATCTTGCCATGTGAGAAAGCAAACTGTCTGGCATGGCTGGCCTCCCATCAATGTATACTCATACATCATCATCTGCTCGTCTCCTACATCCTGCTTTTTCCCACTCCTGCTTCTCTTCTTCACCTGCCTCTTCCTTCAATTGTCTTAATTCATCCCATGTTTCAATGGTGTTAGTAAACATAAGTTGACAAATCGTGTTTTCTTTTGTTTTCCCCCGATTTATGGAAGTCTCATTTTTTTGCACAATATTGTGCTACTTGGTCATCAAATCTGTTGCCTTTAGTCACATAGTCATCTCCTGACTTATGTGCGGCACATTTGACCACTGCAATTCGTTTTGGCAATTGTAAAGCTTCAAGCAACAATTTTACAAACTGACTATTCCTGATGGGGGACCCTGAAGAGGTCAGAAATACCCTCTGCATCCATAACTCTCCAAAATCGTGCACAATGCCAAAGCCATATTGGCTATCTGTAATTCTAGTCACTTTCTGATTTCTTCCCAATTTGCAGGCTTGAATCAGAGCCACCAATTCGGCAACTTGTGCTGATTTTACCCCTTTTAGACAGGATGCTTCCAGGATTTCCGCTACAGTACAGACGGCATAGGCAGAACTTAGCACACCTGTTTCAGTTCGCAAACATGAACCATCAACAAACATCACACAATCAGATTCTTCAAGGGGAACTTCTTTAATATCAGGACGTGGCTTAGTGCAAAACTCAGTCACATCCAAACAATCATGTTCTGCTTCATCTCTCACTTCATCATTCTAAGCATCTGGCAATAATGTGGATGGATTCACATTTGTACATCTCACTATGGTGACATTTTCTGCACCCAAAATCACTCTCTCATACCTAGTCAGCCGACTATAGGTGAGGTGTTGAGTCTGTTCTTGTTAAAGGGATCTCAACTGAATATGGCACATACACTCTCACAGGATGACCCATTATGATCCCTTCACTCTGTTCTAGACTCGCACATGTAGCAGCGACTGCTTTCAAACATCCAGGTAATGCGGCAACTACCGAATCGAAAGTGGCAGAAAAATAAGCCACAGGACGTCTCGCCATTCCATGTTTTTGTGTTAAAACTGCATGTGCACATCCATCTCTCGCACTGCAATATCACGCAAAATCTTTTGAATAATCAGGCATTCCCAAAGCAGGCGCCTGACACAGACTGTATTTTAATTTCACAAAGGCTTCCATGCTCTCTTTATCCAATTCAATTGGGTCTTTCACATAATTTCTCGTCAACCTCTGTAGAGGTTTTGCAATTAGTGAAAAACCACTAATCCACTGTTTACAATATCCAACCACTCCTAAGAACATTCGCACTTCTCTTTGAGTTGTAGGTGGTCTCATATACTTAATCACACGGATGCACTCTGATGTTACCTTTCTGACTCCCTTATCAATCTTGTGACCCAAATATTGGACTTCTTGCTGACAGAATTGTAATTTTGCGGGGTACCCTTTATGTCCACCTTCTGCCAAATGGTTCAGTAAGGCAATAGTATCTGTAATACAAGCCTCTTCAGTTTTAGATGCCACCAGTAGGTCATCAATATACTGAACCAGAACAGAACCTTCAGGCATTCTCAAATCTTCCAAACACCTTCTTAAGATCTGGTTAAAGATTGAGGGACTCTCAGTGTACCCTTGAGGAACTCGGCACCATGCCAAAACACGGTCTCTGAACCGAAAAGCGAATAGATACTGGCTATCCGGATGTAAAGGAATCGAAAAGAATGCATGACACAGATCAATTACAGTATACCATTCCGCATCATGTGGAATTTGATAAAGAATCACTGCTGGATTTGGTACAACCGGGCACGACAATTTTATTCACCTTTCTTAAATCTTGCCCTATTCTATATGTTCAGTTTGGCTTTCTCAGTCCATAATAGGAGAATTGCAAGGACTGCTCATTATTTACTTCAAAATTCCTTGCTCAATAATTTGATCAATTACCGGAGCTATTCCCGCTATTACCTCTGGCTTCATTTTATACTGTGGTGTATTGGGATTTTTGCCCCATCTTTCACTGTAACTTTAATCGGGTCTACCTTTCTCATTGACCCAATCTCTTGTCCTGTGAAATCTCACACATCTGAATTCACTACCTTCATCAATTCTTCAGGCACACTTTTATCTGTCAGAAGTGAAAATAACTTATTCACTTCTGTTCCTTGCTTTGTTAGCACCATTTTAAAAGCGACCTCCTCATCAGGTGTCTGGAATGCAATACCATCCGGTGTGCAGTAAATGGTGCAGTTAATTTTGCATAGCAAATCTCTCCCTAACAAATTTACCAGACTCAAGTCACGCACTACGAACCGATGCATTTCTTTAAATGGACCAATATGCACCTGATTGGTTTAGTAACTGGAGTACTAATCTGTTTATTTGAGACTCCTACTACTTGGATAGTTTCTCCAGAGAGGAGTAGGTTTGGAATTTCTGCTGCTCTCACAGTAGAACGGGTAGTACCAGTGTCCACAAGAAAGGTGATTTCATTACCTTCCACTTTCCCATCAATATATGGACCTGTCTGATCTACCTCTAGAGTAGAGCCAAGCACGCGCTCTTCCTCCTCCCCCCGCCCCCCCCCCCCCCAAGGCACCGTCATTGACTCAGCTCATCATCACTTCTATCACATTGCATCCAAAATTGGGGAATCATATTCGTGTTAGTATTTTTACCAACCTGGTCTTCTCCGTGGAACCCTGTATCTGCACTGTATCTTTGAGCATTTACATTGTGTGGTAAAGGTGGTTGCAGGACCTGATACTGCTGCGGTGGTTGTTGCACTATTAGTTCTCTGCACTGATCTACACTCATTCTTTCAGTGTCCATACTTTCCCCACACATGACAAGGAAATCTTTTTCACTTCTTCTCTACTCATTTGTCCTCTACCTCCACAGGGTCTTTGAGCATTCTGACTTAACTCCTCCCATTTGATTCATGGACTGAGAATTTAACTGGGCTTCCTGCTGCTCTGCTACCTTTACTTGCGCCCACATCGTTTTTTCTTTTAATTTACAGTGGTGCGACTCAATATCATCGCTACAATACTTTGCATACCTCAAAATCTCATCTATTGTCTTGCCTTGCCAACACAACATGTGTTGTTGAATCATCTGACTAATCTCAGGTCTCAGTCCATACACAAATCTATACACAAAATGACCAATATCATTGTCTCCAATATTCTCAAACACACTGTACTGCTTAAAGACTTGCAATAACCTCTCATACTAGACATGGACAGATTATTACGACTTTTTTAGAATCTCTAGGATATTCTTCTTTTGGCCAATCAACTGTAATTTTACATTCTGTCCATAAATCTGCATGAACCACAATCTCAAATAATCCATCTAAATCTTTCAACAACACTTTCGAAACTTTCACAAACCTCTCAACTTGTTTGTACCATTCCACTGGCTTTTCTCTTGCGTACGCCAGGTGAGCGTAGGGGTGTGAATAATAGTTCCGGGGACCTGGGCGTTGTTCAGTTCCTGCCTGACCAGGTAGTGTACTTATGTGTGTTTCTGTTGCAGTTTTGACGTCGCAGAATGCGCAATTTACGTTAATGTAGCATGTACCGGGAGGGCGGCAACTATCGCTAATGAGATGCTGTTCAAAAACATTGAATGTCCAACATCACATGTCATTGTCAAGGTTGTGGATATGCGCAGACACTCATGTCAATGGTGTGCTGTATTATTGAAAGTGTTGCTATCGTGAAGCGCACACATGTGAATGTGCTCAGATGGAGGGAGGATCAGCGTTGAGGCTACGTCATAAATAGTGATAACGTTAATTATAGTTAAGCAATGCATGCCAAACGTGAATCTGAAAGTCTCACATATGACACACTACCATACTGGTAAAGCCTGACAACCGAGAATACAGCAATACAAATGTACACATTACTGTTTACTGTTCGTCACGTGATCTAGGATGTGCACTCTGCCCGTGGCTGATGATACCCCTTTGGGCCAGCAATACCGAGGCCAAAAGGCAGCACAATAATGTGCACACACACACATACACACCAGGGGCATCGTGTAACACACATTTGATTTTTGATGTAACGTTTGAGATGCATGGCGATCACATGTGGAAGGCTAATGTACAGACCATGAATATTGATCAAGATGATCGTTGCATGTTGTGTGTAGTAGACGATATGTGTACACAGCAAAAAAAACTTTTCAAAAAAGCTCTGTAAGCAGAAGGGGTGTGTCTCATCAAACGCTGGAGAGAGAATGACTAAAATGGGTGGGGTCCTCCAACTGTTACAATGGAAAATGTTATGAACTAATGAAATGCTTTTTTTTAAGGTCACATGGCAATCGCGCATCGAGGGCGTAAGGAGGCTGCACCCTACAAGATTTATTTGTAATATAAATGTATTACAGTTAGATATATATATAAATATATATATATATATGTTTAAAATATTTTAGATTATCACTTGCTCTCACATACAGTTTAAAGTTATTAAGATATAGTTTTGAGACATTAAAAAAAATGAGGGAATGGCGTACCCGGCGCGACACCATACGTCTATGGCGTAACACAGGGCCTGGCAGCGTGCACTCGTCGCATACACAACGCGCAGCGGGCGCGACCCCATACATACAAGACGTAACGCGTGGCTTCGTACTGCGTACCCGTCGGATACCTATGTAGCAGCTGGCGCGAACTCATACGTATATGATGTTACGCGGGACACGGTGCCACAAATCCGTCGGATACGTAAGCGCATCGTTTACGAGTTTAGCAATATGGCGGATAGGATTCATGTGGTGATGGAGCTTGGTACACTACCGGTATGGGAGTGCAGTTTTCTAAAAAAATAATTATATATATTCACTGAAAAAAACAAAGGTTTCAGGGGCGTTATAGTTCGGAATTGGCATTTAAAAAACCTTAGAAATTCACTGAAAAAACCATAGGTTTCAGGGGTGTTATAGTTAGGTGGACATTTCCCCCGTACAAAACCCTAGAAATTCCCCTGTTATAGTTAGTTCAGCTAACTATAACTCGCGCGACCGCAATGCACTGCTGATGACGTCACATAGTACATCACTCATGACATGGTATAGTATGTTAGAACACTACATGCATACTGCATAGACATTTGAAGCAGTCTATTTGGTACTTAGAAACTGACTAAATAATCAGACTACTTCTAGGACAGTGCTTAGGTAAAACTTTTAAATTTTCAGTTCTGCCACAGTGAACAGAATAGTACATGGTACTGCACCTTAGTGTCAAACCCTGACTCATTTTATCAATGCATAAGCAAAGACTAGCTTCTAATGCTACTAAAACTTGACAACATGAGAGGTTTTAAATTAGTTCTCTGTCAGCAAATACACGATGTTACCAAATGCCTCTCTCACAGTGGTTCTCAAATGCACACAGACTCAGTGTGATTCTAGACAAGCACCACTATCCCTAGGAGTTTACCAAAACTCATTCACTACAGTGGAAGTGGTAAGCGAACTGCACACAATCTTCATATTTCAGGACTGCACTTTTATGTCAAAGCCTGACTCATATAATCAAAGCATAAGCAAAGACTGGATTCTAGTCCTACTAAAACTTCACAACATGACACGTTTTAAAACAGTTATCTATCAGCAAATACATGTTGTTACCAAATGCTTCTCTCACAGTGATCCCAAATAAACACAAACTCAGTGTGATTCTAGACAAGCACCACTATCCCTATGAGTTTACCAAAACTCATTCACTACAGTGCAAGTGGTAAGGGAACTGCACACAATCTACATATTTCACAACTGCAATTTACTGTCAATGCCTGACTCATAAAATGAAAGCATAAGCCATAACTGTCTTCTAATGCTACTAAAACTTGACAACATAACATGTTTTACAACACTTATCTGACAGCAAATACACGATGTTACCAAACACTTCTCTCACAGTGGTTCCCATATGCCCACAGACTCACAGTGTGATTCTAGACAAACAACACTATCCCTAGGAGTTTACCAAAACTCATTCACTACAGTGGAAGTGGTAAAGGAACTGCATACAATCTACATATTTCACAACTACACTTTAATGTCAATGCCTGACTAATTTAATCAACGCATAAGCAAAGACTGGCTTCTAATGCTACTAAAACGTGACAACATGACAGGTTTTAAAACAGTTCTCTATCAGCAAATACATGATGTTACCAAATGCTTCTCTCACAATCCTTACCCAAATGCACTCAGACTCACAGTGTGATTTTAGACAATCAACACTATCCTAGGACTTTACCAAAACTCATTCACTACTCTGGAAGAGTTAATGGTACTGCACACAATCTACATATTTAAGTACACCACATCAGTGTCAAAGCATGACTCATTTAATCAACGCATTAGCAAAGACTGGATTCTAGTCCTACTAAAACTTCACAACATGACACGTTTTAAAACAGTTATCTATCAGCAAATACATGATGTTACCAAATTCTTCTCTCACAGTGATCCCAAATACACACTAACTCAGACTCACAGTGTGATTCTAGACAAACAACACTATCCCTAGGAGTTTACCAAAACTCATTCACTACATTGCAAGTGGTAAGGGAACTACACACAATCTACATATTTCACGACTGCACTTTAATGTCAACGCCTGACTAATTTAATCAACACATAAGCAAACACTGGATTCTAATGGTACTAAAACGTGACAACATGACCGGTTTCAAAACAGTTTTCTCTTAGCAAATACACGATGTTACCAAACACTTCTCTCATAGTGGTTCCCAAATGCACACACACTCAGTGTGATTCTAGACAAGCACCACTATCCCTTGCACTATACCAAAACACATTTCTTCATCTACAAGGAGTACTACATTTTACTGCAGAAACATAACTCATTTCACAAATTCATAAACAATGACTGGTTTCTAATTCTACCAAAATATAAAAACTGCATAGTTATCCGTCTACAAACACATGAAAAAAACAAATCCTTATCACAAAATGGTTTCCACATGCACACACACTGTCAATAAGATTGTAGAGAAAAAAAAAGTACTCCCTACACTTTAGCAGGAAAAATACATTAGTCTGATTAAAATCAAAATAGTCTACATACATCCCCTCACAATTAAATAACTCATCTTTCAAGTTGTTTTGTAGATTAAGAAGTATATCAGTCACTCACCATATTTTCTTTTACAGAATCTCTGCACTGTGCACCTCTCAGCAAAAGCAAAGAATGAAAAAGTTTCCCTTTCATTTTCCACACATATACATGTAAACATCAAATCACAATCCTTCGCACATAAACTCAAAAGCAAACACACATTTCTATTGGTTAAACATTTCAACCCTTTCCAACTGAAATACATTTCAACCCTTCCCCCAATCTGCCTTCTGCCTGTTACCATAGAAACAGCTCATGGAACACTGCACTGAGCTCACAGGTCACAAGTTCAGCACACAATGTTCCTACACAAGGCAGGAAGTGTGCTTGACTTTTCAACATATCAGCTTATCATATATAATGTTCCTTACAATCTGTTTTTGTTAACCAATAACAATCATACTTTTAAAAAACAAAAATATACACCCTACCTTTCAGTGTAGAAAGTTGTTATACAACCAATGATTTCTTGTCGTTTTTCAAAAAACGTTGCCGTGGATCCGCGCACCCACCGCGAGAGAATCCGTGCATCCAACGCGATGGGATGCGCGCACCGTGCACGCATTTCGCCGCTTTTTTTTTTGTAAAAAAAAGGGGGGCCACAGGGAGTCCTTCTGGGACCCCCTAAGCAGATCTAGAGGGTCAGAGTATTTCCACTCTGCCCCCTTTAAATCTTTTACACACTTATTCCCCTTCCATCTTCAGCCTCGCTTCTACCGGTCCGCTCCTATCCTGAAAATTTCACGGTGATTCGTCAAGCGGGGGCCGAGAAAAAAAGGGGGGTCCCAAAACGCGTTTTCCCCATGCGTTGTCCCATAGGACCTGTTGACGCAGCTACAGCCCGAACTGCTTAACGGAATTACACCAAATTTGGCAAAGAGGTAGTCCTCAGTTCAGACTCGTGCCTTTTGCTTAAATGGTGTAAATCCGTTCAGTAGTTCCTGAGAAAATTAGAGTTAAAAAGATAGATATATCTGGGCGGAGCCTAACCACACATCTCATCGTGAGATCTGATTGGCTGTTAGTACTTCATCCAAGAAGTGTTGGCAGCCATCTTGGGACCAATATACATGATAGCACCTCATTAAAAAGCATTGCAGTTAATAGAAGGTTTTAAGACTTTAGTTACATTATAAATCATTTGTTGATGGTACCATATTCATTTTAGGAATTGTGGTGTGTTGTAAGGTGATTTTACCATGTGAAAAAGCCTTCTGCTGTGATATCATGAATCATGTTTGAGAGAACTTTTTTCTCATGCTTTTCCCACAGAGGTTTGGAAGGTGATCTATAAGCTAAAGTGAGAGCATATTTTCTGTAAATTCACATTATCTTTCTCGGTCATGTGAGAATGAAATCTGACATTCTCAGTAAAACATGTACATCCAACAAGGCAGAGACTGTCAGTTGATTACTTTGTGTTCTACTGCAGCTTCCCAAGCTTCCCAGAGTGTTCTAACTAACAACTAGAGCGCTAACAGTCTTACTTATGACAAAAGTATGGCACACCTGAAGCCATCTTGATTGGAATAAAGTGGTAACACTTAAAACATTTAATTTACAAAGGAACAAAATTAGGGGGTTCATTATGCCATAGAAATTATGATTAGTGCTGCAGAAAGAAAAATTAGGGCACATTTTGACTTCTCAAATCCTCTTCGATTTCATAAACAAAATTCTGACATGCAGACTGAAACATGCACTTTGAATACCAGCAGCAGACTTCCCTGGTGAGCAGTAGCTTTACTACTGTGATCTAATGAGCAACTAGAGTGCTAACATTCAGAATTTATGACACATCTGAATGCCTTCTTGATGGAACCAAAGTAAAAAACTGAAAGTATTTCCTACTGAGGAGACTGCAGTAAATGAGGAAATTAGAAAATTTCATAACAAATAAATCTCCCAAGATGGCCACCAGAGACAAAAGAGCCCAAATGGAGCCCAAATATCACCCAGATGTAGCCCAAGTATAGCCCAATGACAGAATGTCCCAGAGTGTTCTTAAGAACAACTAGAGGGCTTACTGTCTTACTTATGACAAAAGTATGGCACACCTGAAGCCATCTTGATTGGAATAAACTGGTAACACTTTTTAATTTAAAAAGGAACACAATGAGGGGCTTCATTTTGCCATAGAAATTATGATTAGTGCTGAAGAAAGAAAAAGTAGGGCACATTTTGAGTGACTTCTCAAATCCTCTTCTATTTCATAAAAACAATTCTGATATGCAGACTGAAACATGCACTTTTAATACCAGCAGCAGACTTCCGTGGTGAGCATTAGCTTTACTACAGTGATCTAATGAGCAACTAGAGTGCTAACATGTCACACATTTGCCATAAATATCTGAATACCTTCTTGATGGAATCAAAGTAAAAAAACTGAAAGCATTTCCTACTGAGGAGACTGCAGTAAATGAGGAAATTAGGAAACTTCATAACAAATAAATCTCCCAAGATGGCCACCAGAGACAAAAGAGCCCAAATGCAGCACAAATATCACCCAGATGTAGCCCACATGTAGCCCAATGACAGAAGTGTGCAAAACACTTATTATTTGTGTATTTGCAGTTTTATATAGTGCAGACTTGTCAGGTATTGAAGTGCTTTACATGAGCATTGGTTACATCACACAAGATCAAATTCATTTTGGTTGTAGACATGGGGAGACTAAGTGATTTGACCAGAATCACAGAATGTTGAGCTGAAGCAGAAACTCCAACCTGGTTCCCCAGTTGCAAAGTCTGCAGCTCTGGAAGTAACACCACATCCTCTCCCCTAACTGCAACATTTAATCAAGTGGTCAACTTAATAAAAAAACATAAAGATTACAAATAATTTAAAAGTTCTTTGTCGCTATATGAAAACTCAGAAAATATGTCCTCATTTTAGTTTTTTAGAGCACTAACCATAATTTTGATGCCAATAAGACCCTCTCATATATGTAATTTCTAAAGGAAATGCTCTAGGTATTACAGTTTTGATTACATCAAGATGATGTCAGGCGTTCCACACTTTTGTAATAAATATAGAATGTTAGCCATCTAGTTGTTCATTGGGATACTGTTGAGAGGCAGAGGCCAGGGGCACAGACTCTGAAAATTGAAGGCAGGTAGGAGAGTGCAGAGGCAACAATTTGACCACACTGGGCAGGCAGGAAGGGCAGTGGCAGCACAACAGACTATGGAGGGCAGTGGAAAGGGGGCAGGGGCAACAAACCAACAATACAGGACTGGCAAGAGAGGCTGTGACAATATAATAGACCATTGTGGGCAGAAGGAAGAGGCAGAGGTAGTACAACCATACATGCCAACAGACCCGTTTCAGCCAGGAAACGTCCAATGTTTTTAAGCTCAAATGGGCTTTATTTGATCTGTCTCCTGTCTACAATCTCCGCTTTTTCAATGTAACTCAAAGGGGAAAATCAATACCCAAGTTTTTTTTCAAAATCTCCCTCTTACCAAGTTCAAAATGTTCGCAAGTATGGTACATTGGATCATGGTAGGCAGGAGGAATTGGGGTAGGAACATGGACTCGGATAATAGAGGACAGGAGGGACATGGAGAGGTGCACCAAACTGACCCTACAGGGCAGGCATCAGGGTTTGAAGCAGCACAATACACCACACAGGGTATGCGGGACGGGAGTGCAGCACAACAATCCATAGAAAGCAATAGGGAGGGGACAGGACCATGCACATGGACAACAGAGAACAGAGGGGAAAGAGGCAATGGTAGCTAGCTGACCATAATGGACAGACAGGAAAGAAAACTGCAGTATAACAGACCATAAAGGGCAGGAGGGACGGATCAGGGGCATTACAATGGAACAGACAAGCCAGGAGGGAGGGAATAGGGGTCTGCACATGGAAACAGAGGGCTGGGGGCAGGGCGGGAGCAGCAAGATGACCATGGAGGTCAGGCAGGATGGGCACTAGAAACAAGACACACCATGGAGAGCAACAGTGAGACTATGATGGCATACACACAGACCATGGAGGGAAGATGGGAGGGGAGGGGGTCTGGGGCAGCTAGCTGACCACACAGGGAAGGTGGGAGGGGCCATGGCAGCACAGAAGACCATGCATGGCAAGCGGGAGGGTTAGTGGCAGCACAATGGCTATGATGGGCAAGAAGGAGGGTGCAGGGGCATGCACAAAGGACCATGGAGGATAGAAGGGAGGGTCAGGACCTGGGCACAGACAAGAGAGTTCAGAGGAAGGGGCCTCACAACAGATTGCACGGGGCAGGCAGGAGGAGCAGTTGCAGCACAACAGACCAGGGACGGCAGAAGGGTGTGGCAGTAAAATGGACCATGGAGGACAGGAGGAAGGGGATGGGGCATGGCATGTGGATAGGCAGGGTGGAGGTGACAGGGACAGGTTACAGTCATCTGACAATGCTAGTCAGGTGGGAGGGGAGTGGCAGCTCAACAGAACACTCAGAGTAGATAGGAGTGGCAGGTCCATGGAACATGGTGGGCAAAAAGGATGGAGCAGGGGCATGCACAAAGACATCGGAGGGCAGGGGGAATGAGAATGGGGCAGCGAGCCAAGCACAGAGGCTAAGCAGGAGGTCAATGATGGGCCATAGAATTGGGCAATGGAGGGCAGGAGGAGTGGACTGGTACATCATGCTAAATGGAGGGCAGTGGCGGCACATCAGACCATGCATGGCAGGAGGGAGGAGGCTAGTCCATGGATTCAGACAACAGAGGATAGGGAGGAGGTGGATGGGGAAGCAAGCTAACTGTTCAGAGAAGGTGGGTATTAGGAACTTTATTGTTTTTAATATGTGTGTCTGTGTGAACTACTTAAAATATGAACAAGTATGCAGCATAATCTCACTTTTATTCAGGAAGAAGAGGACGTTTGTGACTGTGACTCCGGGGTCACTTGGCAGAAACACCCCCTGACCCCCCCCATTGCAAAATGTAATGCCCATGAAAAGGGTAGGTGGACACAGTGTTATATAGAACATAGTCCTGAGAGCACGATTGAAAATGAAAACTGGATATAGTATATGGTATAAACTATGCACCAAAAAGTGTAATATAAGATGAACCTGGGCTCTGGGCGTGAAATATAATATGCAATACATTGTGAGCAATGACAGATTCATTGGAGAGCGCGAGATAGCACAGTCACTAGCGCGTGCTATGCGATATGCGCCTTGGAGTGTAATATGCACAGGGCAGTGTTGTGTAACCTAACTAGTCTCTAACCTTGTAATATAAAATATATGCTGGGGAGTGTAACGTTGCATATGCACTGTGACAAAGATATGGATCCCAGATTATAATATGTATGGCATAGCGCTGTGCGTTATAACATAGGCATCGAGGAAGGCACGTTAGATGGGGCAATATAGCCCGTGTGTAGGCAAGTGTGGCATGACATATTCACGGGGTGGTGTTACAGTGCACATGGGCTAGAGTGTCATAGCATACGCACTAGCTGGTGGAATACAACACAGAGGTGTGTGGTACTCGACGGGCACTGTTGGTTGTAACACAGCATTGGGCTCAGCCAGGAGCACGCTGTGACTCTCAAGTGAAGTTCGTCTCCTTTCCATAGAGTAAAATAAAAAGTATTACACATCCGGCGGTGGATGTGTGTTTTATTAACCGTGAGGGGGGTTTCTTGCATAGTTTGGTCGAATTTGTGTCGAATCCCCTTTGAATGGCTTGGTCTGCGTGTGTATTTAATGTGCCCGTCAATAGCTACCCATGTTTGTATAAATAAGCGACAAGGGTGTCTACTTGGAGAGTACCCACCGGCGGGGGCGCCGGGATTAGGCGCGGTAGGGCGTCAGACACGTCAGAGCTTCACTAGCGGTGTAAATACATTCCATGTGGATTCATTGTATGCATAGCCGCCTTTTTAATGAATATCACGCAAATCGTCATGGTGACAGGTACATACAGTTTGTCCAGCATGTCCTAGGTGTTTCTATAAATATATTTTAAAAAATAATAATAAAAAACAAAGGCCGGCCCCGGAGGATGGGGTCACCGGGGCCATAAGTGGCCTGAGGAGGGGGGCAACCCAGCCCCCCTCCTAAAGATTTTTTTTTTTTAAAAAGGCCATGACCCGGGGGTTGGGGTCCCCGGGGCCGATTAAGGCCTTGGGAGGGCCAAATTAATTTTTTTCAACAAATAAATTAAGGTGCAAGCCCTGGAAAAAGAAGGGGGGGCCACACAGCCCTCCTTCTTAAAAAAATAAATAAAAGACCGGCATCGCGCCGGAGGCCACACCCCCTCCTTGCAGCACTCTGCAAACGCGCCCCTGGCCAGTTGTAAGTTGGGGAATTAGATCCCCTTCAATACTGAGGCTCCTTGAGGGCCAACTAGCCCAACAGGTATCTCCAGTATGTGCCAGGGAGCTGTGTTGCAGACAGGTGTTCTGAAGCAACGCCCCTTTTTACACCTCTATACAACGCAGCTCTGTGGCGCTTACTGGAGGTACCTAGTGGGCTAGTTTGACCCTAGGGACCCTTAGGATTCAAGGGGACTTAATCTCTCAACTTAGAACGGCCAGAGGGCGCGTTTACACAGTGGTGAAGGGAGGGGATGGGGCCTGAGGTGACGTGTGCAAACACGCCCTGTGGCGCGTTTTAAGTTGGGGTAATCATTCCCTTTCAATCCTGAGGGACCCTGGGGGCCAACTAGCCCACCAGGTGCTTCCAGTAAGCGCCACTGCTCTTCGTTGCAGAGAGGTGGTGCAGGCCGTGCCCCTTTTTACACCCCTCTGCAATGGCGCTTACTGGATGTACCTGTTTTTGGTGAGGATTTTTATCATCAGAGGTCGGGTACTGCGATGGGCACCTGCTTCGCCCCCAGTTACGCGAACTTGTTCGTGGGCTGGTGGGAGGAGCAGGTGTCCAAAGTGCCCGGGGATATAGATATGGGCAAGGTTATTTTGTGGTATCGATATATCGACGAGCTATGTATAATTTGGGATGGGTCGTTCGAATCTGCTGCTAATTTTATTAATAACCTGAACAAGAATGTCGTAAATTTGGAATTCAGTGGGGAGGTTAGCTCTGAGACAGTGATTTTTTTAGACCTTAAAATCAGAGTGAATAATAATCAATTGTTTGTGTCCCTGTATCATAAACCTACGGCTGGCAAGTCTACATTGCATGCAGCAAGTAATCATCTCCCTGGATTGGTCAGAAGTATCACCTACGGGGAATTTCTGCGACTAAAACGTAACAGCACTAGGGAGGAGGACTTTGAAAAAGCGGCTCAAGAAAGTATTAGCAGATTCGTTGTCAGAGGGTATAATAAAGAATTTTTAGACCTAACCCTTCATAGGGTTATGAGTATGTCAAGAGATACTCTACTAAACAACGACAAAAAGAGGACAAAGGGAAAGGAGTCAGGAGAAAGGCAATTCAGAATGGTGACCACTTTTTCGAGTGATGCCAATGAATTAAGGAAGATCTTGAGAAAAAATTGGCACATTCTAAAAACAGACAGTACTATAGGCTCAGATATTCCATCTGCCCCCCCTGATAACTTTTAGAAAAGCCAGATCGCTAAGGGATAGTCTGGTGCAGAGTCATCTATTTACTAAACCGAACACAGCTGGAACCCTAAGGGATCTTAGAGGTTTTTTCCCTTGCGGAAAATGCAAGGCCTGTGTGGGAAGTAAGCGTACACTAACCTTTATGGTAACTGGCCTAAAGAAACCTAGACCTATTAACAAGTTTCTCACATGCAATACCAATTATGTGGTATATTGCTTGGAATGCCCCTGTGGCTTACGCTACATTGGTAGCACTATCCACCCAGTTAAGATACTAATCTTGGAGCACATGAGGGATATAGCAAAGGGTGATGTCACCTATCCCGTTGCGAGACATTTCTCTGAGAAACATCATAACAACAGGGAGCTGTTACGTTATTATGGGTTGGATGATGTCCCAATGAGCATAAGGGGTGGCGATAGAATTAGACAGCTTCGCAGGTTGGAGTCTAGATATATTATTGATCTGGGAACTAAGAACCCCTCGGGTATGAATGTGGGGGAAGAATTGGCAGTTCATCTTGGGGACTAGATATGCATTTGAGCTTTCTGAGTGCTGTTTTTTGATAAATTATGATGTCTGTAATATGCTTTATTTTAATCAATTCTTTTTATTTTTTGTTGCATTTTTGTGAATCAGTGAACTGTTAAAAAGATATGTAATGATGTAGAAACTTGAGCCGATTCACGGCGTAATCACAGATATGCAGTTGAGGCACCGGCAAGGCCGATACACGGCGGAATGGCTTAAGATGTTTTTTTCTCAATATGAGGAAACTTATCTGAAAATGTAATATAAGGTGATGGCATTAAATGTGTAACGCTCTTCACGCATCTTAGAATGGCATTGGAGTACTTTTGAATCATACTCCAATATGGTGCCAAATACTGCAATGGAATAGTCCTCTGTTGATTTTCATGTTTCATTATGTCACATGATTCACGTAACGCAATTTAAAGTATGCCGTTTTGTGGCGCGGTAAATGAAAACATTAGACTAAGGCATAGCCGAAACGCGTCATGTTGTCATGCTTTCCGTGGTTGCTAGAAATTAAAGGATTTAAAAGATTGCCGTAGTCCCTATGGAGTGCTTTCCTGAATCGGTAAAAGAGGAGGAGTGAGCGCGTGCGTGTGTGTGTGTGTATATATATAGGGGGGCGCTAGAGGGCGCACAAGCAGAATGGCCGCACTGGTGTGAGGCTCCTGCTGCCTGGACAAGACATCCTCAATTTATCCTGTTTAAGACTGCTGCTCCTCCGACGGAAACCATAGTCAGATGCTGCTATTACCATCCGGCACACTCGGCGAAAGTTTAGAGAATGGGCGACCTGCTGCGGCGGAGATATCAGCGGTGCGAGTTGGACCGGGCGACTGGCTGCGGTGAGGTGGAGCGCGCTGCCCGACGGGCGATCTACTCCAGACCGGGGCGCGCCACGCGGCAGATAGGCCTGGACGGGGAACCGGTTGCTGCGGAGCCCTGTATTCCTGGGGGACCGGCTGCGGCTGCCGCCTGATAATTCCCCCCCCCTCCACCGAGGTATGCGACCCTGCGGTATGCCGAGAATCGTAGTCGGCTGTGATCCACGGCGCTGTCTGCTGGGGAGGCCTGCCGGCGGCTGTGAGGCGAGGGGACGAGTCGGACTGCTGGCAGCGGGAGATGTGCGCAATTGACACCTGGTGATTTCACCCTCCCACTCGGGCCTGCGGAAACGAACTGCCTGCACAGAGGCACCGGACAAGCAACGGAGGTGAGGGCAATGTTGGTCGTTGGAGGCTGTGCCTTGATGGAGCCGCAGGAACGGTGTGCTGCTGGTTGCTGATTGCACCTGGGGCCCGGGGGTCTGCGCAGCGCGAGCGCCCTGTGCGGTGAAGGCTGATCGGGCGGCTGAGACCCGAGGCGCCCCCCCCCCGCTACGAAGTACAGTAGATGATGGTGAGTGAACCAACGCGCAGGGAGACGGAGACCAGCAGAGCGGGGCCCAGGTAGCGCACACGAGAGTCCATGGCTCCCCACTTCAAGATTTTAGACGGTGGCGCCCCAGTGGCTGGGTGCATATCCGGGAGCCAAGCTCTGGCGGCGCTGGCCCCGTTACCTCTGCCGCCGTGGGCCGCTGCGTGCCACCGTTCCAACTGACTGCTATCTAGTGGAACACAGGGGAAACTTGGTCGCAGCGCAGCCCCCCCCCCCCCCCGCTGCCCTACTGGCGTATAAGGACGCAATGGTGGAAGATGAGTGATTGCTGCGAGGCCAATTTTGTTTTTCGCACTTTGATTCCTGCGGCTGCCGGTCGGCTGCAACGGCCGGCAGACCGCTGGTGACGACAGAGGTCAATACCTCCTTCCCTGCTCACAGTCTCTACCCGGGGGTGCCGGGTTGGGCCATCTCGTGGACTACGGCTCACTGTTGCGGTCCCGCTGCGTTGCACTCGGGGCTTCGGACCTCTTCAGCACCCGGGAGTGGCGCGAGACCCGCCCCTTGTTGGCTGCTGCGGGCCCATACGAGACGACCACGATGGGTAAACAAGACAATCGGCAGCCTAAGCTCACGTTTGAGGCCCCGGCGGCTAAGAAGGGGGTGCGGGGCGCGCGGGATGCGGGGAGTTCCCAGGGCCCGCCCGCGGACGGCGCAAATTCAGGCTCCTCCGCGACGGAGTTACAACAGCTGATGCAGGAAATGAGGCAAGGATTTGCTACCATAGTGGATAAAGTAGATCGGTTATCGTCGCCAATGGACGCCTTTGCACATAAAATGGATGTACATGAGGAGCGTATAACGGAAACGGAGAGGCGACTATCTGATCATGAAGACACTACGGCCGCACATACCACGCAGCTTTCGAGAATGGACAATGTCTTACGAGGCATCGCTGCAAAGAATGAGGAGTTGGAAGCCCGCAGCCGCCGCAACAACATCCGTGTGGTGGGGGTGCCGGAGTCTACCAATACGGGGCGCATGGAAGAATACGTGGAGAAGATACTCCTTGCCTCCGTTGGGTCTGAAGCGTTCTCTAAGCAGTTCATCGTCGAGAGAGCGCACCGCTCTCTTGGGCCGCGGCCCAAGCCCGGAGCTCCACCGCGACCCATCATTGCAAGGCTCTTAAACTACCGAGATCGTGATGCGGCGCTGCGGGCGGCGCGCGCGCACCAACCGCTCTCGTGTGATGGTGTCAGCTTTACCCTCTACCCGGACTTCACGCCTATCGTTCAAGAACAACGCCGTAAATTCCTAGAGGTTAAAAAGAAACTACGTGCCCTGCAAATTGATTATGCATTGCTGTACCCGGCAAAGTTGAGAGTCACCCACCAAGCAAAGCAACAAGTGGAAGATTTCTTGAAGAAGGCTTTAAAAAATGCGAGGACTGAGCGACGCGAGTGGTACAATGAAGATCATGAGGATGAACACTAGCTACGGGTCGCAACTTCTTGCTGATTGGTCTCCGAATCTGGGGGCTACTGCTTAGCCACTACTATGGTGGCCCACCTGCTGGATACGCGAGTACGATGGTGCCGAGACTGTACGAGAATATCATGGTCAGATAGAGGACTGTGGTTGGTAATGTATTCCAGGCACCCCCCCCCCCCTTCCCTTGACTGTGGTGGAGGGCAGGCTGTAGGGGGTGGACATGGGCGCACTCTGGATGACCCTCTTGGGGTGTACCCCAATGAACATGTTGACAATGTTGCTCTTGTTGAGCTGTCTGATGGGAGTTTTGGGAGGGGGGTGGGGACAGGATGCTGGCAAGTTGGGGATGCTTCAGTGGGTTGGGGGTGGGGTAGGGGATTTCGGGGCGATTCTGGTCTTTCCCATTATCTTTGTTGCCTCTAGGGGCCGCTGCACCTAAACAGAGAACCGAGCATTGTCTGCGGCCTGTGCTGCCGGAAATGTCTGCTAGTGTGGACTGCGTATGTGGTGGGACGGAGATGTCCTTTGACAGGCGCAAGGTCCTAGACCGAACTGCAATGCCTGGCTGGCTCCTAGAAGGTAAGCGGGAGGGGGACGGCATGACTACCCCTGAGCTTAATGCCCTGGGTCATGCTGTTGTGACCGCTCCTAGAGACTATGGGAGAGGATGGCATGTCCTGGATAGCGGAAGTCTTTTGCCTAATGTGTCCCTGGTGGCGGGAGGAGACCAGGGGAGAGGGTTAGGCCCCACCGCAGCTACGACTCCGGTCATTTGGGAGCGGTGGATATGCTTGAGCATCGTGACTGGGTGGGTAAAAGGGGATCGTTTTTCTGCGTTGTATGGGACTGATACTCTTCCATTACCAGATGGACTTGCTGGTGAGGCGGTTACAAGAAGCATGTTGGGGATATTTCAGATGAGGGGTGGGGGGATGTGAATGTTTGAAAATGTTACTATAATGTTGGGTGCGGATACTATCAAAGTGATGTTTTTTTCGGATTTTGTAGAAGTGCATGATGGAGAAGTGCGGGGGGAACCCCTCATGGTGTATGTAGTACGCACAATCATTCACAAGGTATGGCAGTGATGTTTACAATATGGTAGGACACAAGGTACGTTTCTACTGCGCTGTACAGGTAGAACAGTTATCGAGCATGAACACTCGAGGGAACGAGTTGGGAATTCCTTTGCTGATGCACTTTGCCCCCTCTCACGGTTAACATGGCTAAGGTAGACACTGATTTAAATGTATTAACTTGGAATGTCAGAGGCCTGGGAGACCCAAGGAAAAAGAGACAGATCCTCTCTTATTTGGATCGCCACACAGTCCATATAGCCTTTATCCAGGAGACCCATTTTAGAGCGCAGGCTACTCATACTTTTGCCAGTAGATGGGCGAAATACGCAGACTTTTCCTCCTACTCATCATACTCCAGGGGAACGGCGATACTGGTTAAAAAAGGAACGCCCTTCAATATGGCAGGAACTAAGAGCGATGCCCAGGGAAGGTATTTTCTGATGTGGGGTAGGCTGGGGCATGTGGCAGTTACCCTGGTTTGTTGCTACGGCCCCAACTTAGATGACCCGCATTTCTTTACAGACCTCAATGCGGCTATAGTAGGCGTGGGCCCACAACACCTCATCTGGGGAGGGGATTTTAACACTACGATTGATCCGTCTAGGGACAGGTCCCACCCAGCCCCACACCATTACACTAAAGCTCGTGTGACGCTGGTAGACACACTAGCTGAACACAATCTGATTGACACATGGCGTTATCTCCATGCTGACAAGAGGGAAGGCACACATTTTACGGCACAAGCCCGATCGTGGGCACGGCTGGACTACGTTTTTCTGTCTCTCCATTTCTATACGGCGCTTGCTCGAGCACACCATCTTCCAAGAACGTTCTCTGATCACTCGCCGGTACGCGTTACGCTACGGGCTGCGGACATTGGCCCCCCATTGACTGCGTGGCGCTTGCAACCCACGATGCTCCTTGATACGGTGTTTCAGGAGGAGTTGCGGGAAGACTGTTTGGATTTTTTTAGGCGCAACAAAGACTCTGTGAATGATGTTGAAACTATATGGGATGCATTTAAAGTGACCTTAAGGGGCATATGCATAGCTAAAGGGTCCGGCGTACTAAAGAGTATACTAGCACTCCTGCGAACGCTGGAGGGGGAACTCGAAACGCTTGAGGCGTCATTGGCTGGCGGCCCTGACGATGCTACGCTGGCGTGTATCCGCGAAAAGGTGTCGGAATATACGAATGAAGCCAATAGGGAGGCGAAATTTAGAGGTAAACATTGGGTTGCTCGCCGCTATGGCGAAGGCGAGCGGCCTGGGAAGGCCTTGGCGGCGACGATCAGGTTGACGAGGGCCCCTAATACTATATTGGAAATTGAAAGCGTGGAGGGTGCAGTATACAGAGACACCACACACATTCTTAACGCGTTTGTGGAGCACTATCACCACTTGTACACGTCAACTAGGACGGGGGATTTACACTTGCAGGACTACTTGGAGGATGTGTCCCTCGGGTGGCTTAGCGATACACACAGAGCGTTTCTGAGCACCCCTTTTGAATTGGATGAGGTGCGTGAGGCCATTATGCACATGCGCTCGGGCAAGGCCACGGGCCTAGATGGGATACCAATAGAGTTCTATAAGACCTACATTGATTTTATGGCACCGGTCTTGCGGGAGGTGTATGAAGATGCTCTTGAGGTGGGACATTTGACCCCTTCTATGCGCATGGCCCTCATTACATCTCTCCTTAAACCTGGGAAAGCTGCAAACAAGTGTGACTCCTATCGGCCCC
Organism: Triturus cristatus; assembly: GCF_964204655.1. Classification (NCBI taxonomy): domain Eukaryota; kingdom Metazoa; phylum Chordata; class Amphibia; order Caudata; family Salamandridae; genus Triturus; species Triturus cristatus. The sequence continues at coordinate 685,535,410 of NC_140581.1, read as the reverse complement.
TCTCATTGCTCAATTGCGATGTGAAAATCCTTGCGAAACTAATTGCTACCCGTATTAACTTGTTACTCCCCAATTTGATACTACCCGACCAGGCGTGGTTTGTGCCCGGGAGGGCGACGTCCCATAACCTGCGCACTTTTTTCTCGATCCTAAACTCGGTACACGAAGACCAACCGATGGCTGCCATCTTCCTCGACGCTTCGAAGGCCTTTGACTCGTTAGAATGGGATTATGTATTCCAGGTACTGGAGCGAATGGGGTTTCCACTCATTTTCATCTCCTGGATTAGACTATTGTATGCGTCTCCTGGGGCCACGGTGCTGGTAAACGGCAGACTTTCCTCGGCTTTTCCCATCACCAGAGGCACTAGACAGGGCTGCCCCCTGTCGCCCCTGCTGTTCGCTATAGCCATGGAGCCCCTTGCAGCAAAGTTAAGACAGCATCATAAGGACAAGGCGTTGCGGTGCTTTCAGAGGCAGATATTAATATCTATGTACGCAGACGATATTACTTTGTATATAAGGGACCCCAGTGATAACCTCAATCCGATTCTTAGGGAATTCATCTGCTTTGGCAGGTTCTCAGGGGTCCAGATCAACTGGAGCGAGTCGCGGGTTTTCCCCCTCACGGCGGCTACTAAGCGGTTTGCGTTGGAGTACCCTATAGCCTGGTGCGAAGGAGACTTTAAGTATTTAGGTATACACATAGAAAAAGACAAAAATGAGCTACTGCGGGCAAACTATGGCACGAAGATGACCCGTATTACAGACTGCATTGCTAGATGGATCACGCTTCCCCTTTCTATGGCGGGAAGGACGTCGTTGATTAAAATGGTAATATTGCCTCAGTTGCTGTATCTTTTCTTGAATATCCCCTTTTACCCGGGCAGTTTTTTCTTCCGACACCTACGCTCAGAACTCATTAGACTGGTTTGGGGAGGGAAGTCACCCCGGCTCAAGTGGGAGGTCCTCACCAAGCCATATAACCAAGGCGGGTTTGGCGTCCCTGATTTTGAGCTTTACTTTCAAGCGGCGCAGGCACATTATGCCTATTTTTGGATACGGCAACCTCGATACATGCCCCAACTAGCGGCCGAACACTGGCTGGCACACCCGGTCCCCATAGAGGGTGCCTTGTATATCCCAGTACAGGGAAAGGATACGTCACCCACGACAGTGGTGAGTACGGTCACGGCGTGGAATCTAATTACAGCTAAATTAGGGAATACCTTGTTGTATGCGCCGCTCTTGCCCCTGGTTTACCATCCAAGCATGCCCCTGTTGCAGGAGGCGGGGTTTTGGAAATTAATTCATAGTATCCACGTCGCGACGTGGGGGGACCTGTACCATAATGGCACGTTCCGTTCTATGGAACACTTATATGCAGGCGTCCAACCTTCTCCCCTTGACGTCTTTCTGTATATCAGGCTCCGGCAGGGGATTAAGGCGCTGACACCCGATTTTCCGCAGGAACCCCCAGATGTGGCACCATTGCAACGTATCCTCCTTGATGAGGCCCCTGCAAAGTTAGTCTCTAAAATATATAGAATGGTCCACTCGCTCATAGTCGCCCCACCTCTGACGGCTCGGGCGAAATGGGACCTAGAACTGCAGGCCCCACTAACAGACAAACAGTGGGAGTTCTGCCTACAACAGACGGAACGTATTTCGTCTAGTAGTAGATATAGAATCCTACATTACAAATACATTCACAGACTATATTATACTCCTGCTTGGCTTTGCAGATACCGACTCCGTGAAGATGACAGATGCGACAGGTGTCATGCCCCGGGGGCGGATTTTCTCCACCTGGCGTGGGCGTGTGAAGCGGTGCACCGCTATTGGTGCCAGATATTTACAGCACTTTCTAAAATGATTAATTCGGAGATTGAACCCTCCCCTCTCCTTGCCCTCTTGGGATACGTGGAGCCCATACAGGCTACACATCGCAAATTCATTGAGCTTGCCTTCTTGTTGGCTAAAAGACGAGTTGCGTGTAAGTGGGGCAGGGGTAGGGCCCCCAAATTTAAGGACTGGATGCGAGATCTTACTTACTGTCAGGAACAAATCAGTACATACTCTGAACTCATGCCACCGGCATCACGACCAACAGATATCTGGGCTCCACTGCGCTGCTACCTGTTAGGAGGGATGGCTGCCGTTGGAAATGGGGCTCCTGCATAGCCACTTGCTGGGTGATCGCGCATGGGAGGCTGGGGGTTTGTTGAGAGGAGGTACTGCCCTTGGGGGGTGGCTCTGCGGGTACTGCATACTAGGAGACTTCAGTCCTGTACACAATATTCACTAGACGCCTGGTGTTGGGACGCATGGGACCCGGCTAGGGGCTCCTCCGGGGGGTGAGTGGGCATTGGTAAACCTTAGGCTTAGTGTACAGCCCTGCTTTGATGGGCAAAATCGCAATGTCAATGCCTGATGTGTTTTTTTGTTTCCTGCCGCTACTGTATGGCTTGTGAATGGAATATGTACCCATTGATGCACCCTTGTTTATTGATGTATGTTCGCTTAAAATTTTCTCAAAAATAAAGGTTTAAAAAAATATATATATATAACAGAAATAGGGGCAACACAAGATTCCTTCGGTAGCCATGTGATATCTACTCCCCCTATTAACACTATAAAACACAGAACAAACTTTAAACCAAAATCTACTTTTAACCCTATCACATTAAGAGATTCCATCGACGTCTTTCATGAACTGGTAACTGAGCAAATCAAAAAACTGAACCACAAAATACAAGGACAAAAAAACAAATATCGTTGGCAAGACCAGAAATACAGCGAGCTCATTGCCAAACTTAAAGAAAACAAAGCCATAATAATACGAAACTCGGACAAAGGAGGCAATATAGTGATCTGGAGCAAAATTGAATACAATAAGAAGGCGTATGCACAATTAAACGACAGGGAGTGCTACACAAGAATCAGCAGTACTGACTTAAAAACGATATATGCACAATACCAACGGATGTTACATACATGGCAAAAACAGGACCTAATAACGGCTCAGGAATATAAATTTCTAAGAAATGAACATCCAGTTACACCATCGATTTACTTTATTCCTAAAACACACAAGGATCCTGTAAAGCCCACTGGGCGACCAATCATTTCGGCACGCAACAGCCTTCTTGAGCATACATCACAATATGTTGATCATTTTCTCCAGCCCCATGTAAAATCACTACCTTCCTATATACGTGACACCAGCGACTTCCTCAACAAATTACAAGACATTGAATGGGATCAGTCTTATATTATGATGGCTTTGGATGTATCTTCTTTATACACCAGTATAAGACATGAAGATGGGATCACAGCAATTGAACTCTATTTGAACAAAGAACTAGATCATTGCGAGAAACATCAGAAAATGATAATTGATATGATACGGTTTTGTCTTAACAACAACATATTTATGTTTAATAACGTTCTGTATCGACAAATAAGAGGTGTGGCTATGGGGGCCAGCTTCTCCCCTAGCTACGCATGTCTTCACATGGGTAGATGGGAGGAGCTGGTCCTCAACCAACTACTACAAAACAACAAGGGAGTCATATCATGGCTAAGATATATCGATGATTTATTTGTCGTATGGAGAGGAACTAAAGAGTCGGCTTCTCAATTTGTAGCAAATATAAATAATAATGATCTTAATCTACACTTTACTGTCACTATCAGTGAGAAGTCTGTAACTTTCCTTGACACTGAGATATACATTGATAATGACAAAATAGAGACAAAACTCTTCAGGAAACCCGCTTCAGGGAATTCGACTCTCCATGCAGGGAGCGCACATCCGCAGCATCTCATCAACAGTAGCCCATATGGTGAGATGCTGCGGATGAGGAGACTCCATAGCAATGATACTGATTTAAAATACGCTCAGGAAGATTGTAGGTTAAGATTTTTGGCGAGAGGATATTCCCACAAAATCATTGAAGCCGCAATTAATAAATCTATGCTTCAATCAAGAGCTGAATTACTTAAGGAGAAGAAAAATTACATATTTGAGAATCACATTACATCAGACACTGAGAGCATAACAACCAAACCTAACACATTTAGAGTCATCCTACAATACAGTAGCCAACATAACCAAATCAAAGCAATTCTACAGAAGAATTGGCCATTGGTGACAAATGATCCAATAATTGGACCTGAATTACCGTCTAGAGTTTTGGTAACATACAGCAGAGGCCCGTCCATGAGAGATCGATTAGTCACAACGAATCCAGAAACAATTGAAAACTCTAGTTGGCTCTCTAAGCATAGGGTTTTTTTTCGTTGCAAAACGTGCAAGGCATGCCAACAAGGCACTAATATGACAGAATACAATACTCCTTACAGCGATAAAAAACGCGTTATATGCAAATTGCTGACTTGCAAAACAGATCATGCAATCTATGTACTTACTTGCCCTTGCAACCTGTCATATGTAGGCAGTACTAAACTTCCTGCCCATAAACGTATTTTGCAACATATCAGGGCAATTAACAACCAAGACAATACGTACCCTGTTGCACGCCATTGTAAAGAGTACCATTTATCAAATAACAAAGAACTTAAATACTTTGTTATTGACGCTATACCACCAAGCAGACGAGGCGGTAACAGAGAAAGCGCCCTGAGACGATTAGAAACGCACTACATTCTTGAGCTTGACACCAAACAACCCAATGGTTTGAATATAACGGAGGACTTGTACACTTGCCTTTAATAAACGAAATAAGATTTGTTTTTTCAAATACCTTAACGATATCAATAGGTATATACATCTAGGCATAGTTAATTCAGGTACCAACTTTAACAAGTTCCTCCTTAACACATAAATACTGTAGAGGCGAGTATCATGATTATGCTCTGACATATTGATATGTCCACAACAATATAAATATTACCTTCTACACAATCGCTGATAAGAGGAGTACAGTACTATATATATATATATATATATATATATTATATATAATGTTAGCCATTAGAACTCTTTTATGATATTTAATTTTATAACATTGGGATTTTAGGATATTTATAATAACTAATTTATTAGATTTTGAATGATCGACTATTATACCATGCTATTTATATTTATATTTATCATTTTACATCAACATTATAGATTAGTAATTTCTTGTACTTCTCTTCCATAACAACATTGTGTTTTCCCAAAGACAACAACATTTTAGAATATAGATAATACACATGGTCAGCATATGGCAATGTAATTATACAAATGTATTTTACAAATACAGGACCATGATACTAATACTTGAATGCTCTTATTAAGAATTAATGAATTTATTTATTTTGAGGTGGAATTTTAGGAAAATAAAAAACAAAGTATCTGACTATTCGTATTTTATAGCACTTGCACTTTATCACTTACTGCACTTTCTCTTATCCCAATATCATTTTGCACAACAGTGGGGGAGCAAAACCTACACAGGTTTAGATTGATGACCGTGACATAAACCGAACATTGCCGATACGTATGAATTGTTACTATGTATTATTTCCATTGATCTGGTATTTAACCATGTACATTCAGAAATGCGATGTTCCAATTAGAGATTGGATTAACCTGTCATTATGAAATGTTGCAAGGAGCCATTGGCCCCGCACAGTCTTTCTACTATGTCAATGCTTACCTCATTGCACTGTCACTTTAAATAACGTGATGACACTCTGTACCCTTGTCATGTGATCAAGGTTCTTTTCGAACCGTAACGCGTCGAGACCGTACAGGCTAAATAAACTACGCACTTTTGGCGCCTACTTGTGGTCCGTCTCCGTCTATAACGTGAAGCAGCTGACTGACGGAGTGATTTGATATATATATATATATATATATATATATATATATATATATATATATATATATATATATCTCACTGAAAAAACCATAGGTTTCACACATGTTATAGTTAGGTGGATATTTCACTCGTAAAAAAACAATGAAATTCCCCCGTTATAGTTAGTTGAGATGACTATAACTCGCGCACCCGCAATCCTCTGCTCATGACGTCACATATTACAACACTCATGACATGGTCAGTGGCATCACTCATGACATCACTGATGACATCATCCTTGTGATAGAGTGGCGGTCGGGCGAGTTATAGTTATCTGAACTAACTATAACGGGGGAATTTCATTGGTTTTTTACGAGTGAAATATCCACCTAACTATAACATGTGTGAAACCTATGGTTTTTTCAGTGAATTTGTATGTTTTTTTAAATGCTAAGTTATGTATGTATTATTATTTTTTTTATATATTTATTTTTCAATAAACTACGTATTAAAAATTGTTGTTTTTTTTTTTAATGGTTTTTCACTGCATGCGCACCCCCGCGATTTAAAAAAATAAATACATTTAAATGTTTTTTTCTACCTTCGGGGTCCTTCAGGGACCCCCTGACCAAGGCTAGGGGGTCAGGAACTCTCTACCCTGCCCCCTTTTCACGTTCGCCACCTTCCTTTTCCACTCTCGCACTGAAAACAAACAAAATGGCGGCCGACACTTCCTGATTTCGACCGATTCGAACGTTGACTGACATGTAACAACCAATCAGAATTACGCTCGCGCACATAACGGTGCGCGCACGGTGCGCGGCTATAGATATGTATGTGCTTTTTACTGCAATTTTCTCTGGAACTACTGAACAGATTGACTCCATATATGCAAAAGGCACATCCCTGACCTGAGGACTACCTCTCTGCCAAATTTCAAGTAATTCTGTTCAGCCGTTCGGGCTGTACCTTCGACTAAAGGTCCTATGGGAAAATGCATGGGGAAAACGCGTTTTGGGACCCCCGAGTGCCCACGGTGCGCGCACGGTGAAAAACCTGAAAAAGAAAAAAATATTAATAAATACATAACTTAGCATTTAAAAAACCGTACAAATTCACTTAAAAAACCATAGGTTTCACACACGTTATAGTTAGGAATTAGCATTTAAAAAACCTTGCAAATTCATTTAAAAAAACCATAGGTTTCACACATGTTATAGTTAGCTGGACATTTCCCTCGTAAAAAACCAATGAAATTCCCCCGTTATAGTTAGTGCTGGCAACTATAACTCACGCGACCGCAATCCTCTGCTGATGACGTCAGATATTACATCACTGATTACATATGTGTCTTTCTGAAAAATAAATATTTGTAATATATGTATAGCTAAAGATTAATGGAAGAAGACATGGGTAAATAGGTGTCTAAATACAGTGATGTAATATCTGACGTCATCAGCAGAGGATTGCGGTCGCGTGAGTTATAGTTGCCTGCACTAACTATAACGGGGGAATTTCATTGGTTTTTTACGAGGGAAATGTCCAGCTAACTATAACATGTGTGAAACCTATGGTTTTTTAAGTGAAAAAAAATAAAATATATATATATATATATATACACACACACATCCACACCTAGTCCTGTTATAGCAATGTAGATTTATTAAACAAGCTTATTTCGCCCAAATGTATTGAAAAACTATCCGAATCCAAGATAAAGACCATCCAACCCTGTAACCTTTGTTTTTTTCCAGTTATTTTCTAAGGGTGTTTAAATTATATTTCCTAACTATAATGTCCCTGTAACCTTTGTTTTTTTTATTTTTGTAAACAAATTTTATTCGTCAAAGACACATTCAGCGAAGCTCTGTGGCCCAGAGACTTCAACCATAGCAAGATACAACATACCAGCTTTGACATTTTCCTCATGAAATATCGTATAAAGACTACAAAAGAGACCTGCAGAACCAAGGCAGTCCCCTCCCTTAAAAAAACATAACACCACCCCCCACCCCATTCCCCCACCCATCGCACTGCCCATCTAGGCAAAGCAGCTGATCTATACACGACTACTATTCTGTGCTCTCCATGACCCATAACCCCCAGACCCGGCTGCGCCTGGTACTCCAGTGTGCCATGCCCCTTTAGAGCTGGAGGGAGATGGTCCACCACCCATCCAATTATTCCTCTAATATGGGCTCTAATTCCAGTCCCCTGTAGTCCACCCAGCGCTTCCATATTTTATAATGTTTACGGGGGCAGCCCCGTGCCACATAGATGGGGGCCTCTAGTCCCATACAAAAATCGAGACCGGTCTTCCGGACAGATATTGAAGGTGCGACTGTCGCCTTCCACGCCCTCGCTATATCGCGCTTGGCAAGAGTAAAACCCAGGAGCATCAGATGGCGCTTATAGGTAACCTTTGGTTTTTAAGTGAATTTCTATGTTTTTTGTTTTTACCTGGGGGCTTCGGACCAGTTCTCAGCTCTCTTCCATAAAGCGGAATTGCTCTTACTGGAGGGTAACAGGAGGGGATCTTGGCCCCCAAGGACCCTCATCACTCAAGAGGACTTTATCGCCCAACCAGTAGTGCGCCAGGAGGCGCGCTTACAGAGTGGTGGACAAAGGGGCCGAGGCCTCCGAAGACTGCTGTGTAGGACTTACTGGAGGTAACAGGAGCGATTGTTGGCCCACAAGGACCCCCATGAGCCACAGGGACTTAATCCTCCAGTATGTTGTGCACAGGAGGCCCAGTGGTTTAGAAAGGGGGCGGGGCCTCTAGCAGCCTTCCCGGGGCAAGTGTTTTTTAATTATTTTTTTATTTTTATTTTGGGTGGGGTCCATGCTGCCTCCCTCCCCAGGCCCATTGCGGCCCAGGGACCCCAACCCCTGGGGTTATGTTGTTTTGCAGTGGGGGAGAGTGGCAGCCCAGCCCCTCCCCAGGCTGATTTCAGCCCTGGGGCCCGGCCTTTATATTTATCATTTTCTAATGGGGCAGGGGGCTGTGCGCCCCCACCCCCCTGCTTCCTGGGCCTATTGTGGCCCCTGTGACCCCATCTCCCGAGACCCAACCATTACCAAATGAGGGAGGGGGCCTGAGCGGCTCCCCGTCCCCTGCCGATTTCGGCCCCAGGGCCCGTCCATTTAGAAATGGTAAAGGAACTGCTTACCACCAAGCCATAGCAAACTCTGGTTTGCTTCATGGAAGCGAGAACAGTATCAGTGATGTCATTTGAGATGTCGTCAGTGATGTCACTGACCATGTCATGAGTGAGGTAATATGTGACGTCATCAGCAGTGAATCGCGGGGGCGCGAGTTATACTTAGCAGAACTAACTATAACGGAGAAATTTCTGTGGTTTTGTTAGAGTGAAATGTCCAGCTAACTTTAACACCCCTGAAACCTATGGTTTTTTCAGTCAATTTCTAAGGTTTTTTTAAATGCTAATTCCTAACTATAACGTGTCTGAAACCTATATAGCCCAAAAACATATTACATGCTCCCTTCAGTGACGCTTATGTCACTGCATGGGCAAAGGTTTAAGTAAATTGTTAATTTAGATACTGACAAGTAGAACAATCTTTACGATCAAAAAATGCTAAGCCAAAGCACGTCCCTCCTAATCCATACCTTTTTTCATGGCCATCCGGTGCAATCTTGTCACTTGGAATGTTTCAGGGAAGTGCCAGGCCAAGCACCCCTGAGTTTAAATACCCTTGTAAATTAAGTAACCCAAATCAGCTGTGTTGTGAGTCGGCCGGAAGACAAATACTAGAATGTCTGTCCTGGGATCCATGTTGTGTTTGCCTGAGTGAAAGAGGCACATTTGTTTCTGGATGTAATTCCTATTTTTATCACCATACTCCACTACGAAAACCATACACTTTCCATAAAATACTATGTTAACATTATTAAAACTCAGTCATTTTAGAAAACATTTGTATTCTAATTATAGACTTTCTCATTAAAACTGTAAAATAGGAGAACTTAAACTATATTTTTGCGTAATGCAATTTCCCCTGTTCAACAAACTGTGCTAATTAGTCCTTATTAGATTGTAGTCACTGTTAGCCTATTGATCTGAATAAATAGTCAATTTATAATCTAAAACGTATACAAAAATATCTATGATACTCAATTCTACAATAAAAGCCATTACCCAATACCTGTCTAAAAAAACAACAACAATACATGTTTTATTTTAAAAAACGAGTTTTGTGATAAAGCCGGGGTACGAACCCTGCTATTGCGTGTTCAAGACAACCCTGTTCAGTGCGGTGTGCTATCAGTGTATTCTAGCTAAAGAGTCGCTCTTGGTGCTATAAGTTTGCATGTATGCTCAGTATTCATTCAACGAAATACCGCTGAGGAGAGTAATAAGAAAAATGAACAAGTCTACAAAACACAATTTATGGGCACATTTCCGTTCTCAAATCTGCACGATTTTTGTAGCTGACGTCCTGTTCCCGAACGTTTGTTTCTGCAAGCCAAAACCACACAAACAGAACTGAATCCTGCCTCTCGCCACTGGCTACCTACGAACTTGGCCTCCTGAGAGGTTTGCTTTAGGGCAAGCATCGGAGCAAGGCACGACCAGCGACCCAGCAGCACGTTCCCTTCATCCTGTCTGACAAAAAGGGCAGGTAAGTGTGTAATTCTGCATGTGTTCCACTTCCTCCTATGTCACTGGTTCACCATTGTATGTGTATAATGGCCCAAATGTTAACTCCCTGGACTTCTTTGCCGCAACATGGCAAACAATAGTCTCCCCCGTGGTCACTCAACAGTGTTATAGGTGAGCGACTTAAGTGTTATGTTAGATCTGTATGCTGACAGATCACAGTCCAACTGGAGCACACACCCAGCGCCGCAGTGCAACTGCACTCCCTGCTAACTCACCATGACTTAGTCCACATCTGGCGAATTAGGCACCCAAAGCAACAAAAAGGGCACCTGCGTGACATCTTCTCAAGAAGCATGGGCAGAACAGACTCCTGGCATACTACAGGGATGTCTGCATGCACACTACAAATGCCGAGCACTTAGTCCGAAGGCTGTCGCTTCACACGCTGATTAGGTTAACTCTGTCTGCAGTTGGCACACCTGATCACAGCTTCGTTCAGTCAAGACTCCCCTCAAAATGCACCCCGATATCCGCCCTTCAATACCGAGCTACACAGCGCCAGTGCTCATTTCTTCACACACAATAGCAACACTGTGAAGTGCTCTGTGAGGCCTCTAAGGTGTACATTTAAGGAATATTTATAGGTATATCTAAACAGTCTGCGACTTGGGCACGCACCTGCATGCACTGGAGCGTGAGCTGTATTATAAGCTAAAACAAACTACTTTTACAGTTGCACCAACAGCGAAATCGCGGAGCAGGTCAGTGTCCCTGCCCATGCTGCCTGCCACCGAGGGCCGCTCACTAGCACTCTTAGTAAATGGCGACGCACAGCACAGCAACCCTGGAACTCCATCCGGATCAAGGCTTCTGCAAAAGTGCCTTGGCCGGCCACCTTGGTATTAGTCACCCTTAAGGGAGGCTGTCCAGTGAGTCCTGGGCTGCCGCAAAATCTGTCCTCATGGCTGCTACAACCCACGCACTCCTCTCCGACTTCCTCGGTCCCGGCAGTATTAACATTGGGGTGGAGGAAGGTAAAGAAAACGGCTAATAGCAGTTCACGCGGCAGCCACGGCAAGGCTGGTGCCCGCAGCACCCAGCGCGACGCTGCAAGCCAAGCGCCTATGTAATTAAATTTGCAACGCCGAGCGAATTACCGAGTTTTCGACAGGGGGCTGCAGGAGGACAGCTGCAAAGAGGTCAGGAGAGGCATAAATAGGGGACAGGGGTGAGAGTTCAGAGGAAGAGCAGGCTCCAAAGTGCTATATTACTCCATGCGAGGCACAAGATGGCTGCCACCACTTCCTGGTTTGGAGTGTTGGCAGCCAATTAGAGCCAAGCTCGTGCTCGGAGGGTTAGGCTCCGCCCAGATATCGAAACTTTTTTTATTTTTTGAATATCTCAGAAACTACTGAACGGATTGACACCATTTAACAAAAAGGGATTTTTCTGAACCAAGGGCTACCTTTTTGCCAAATTAGGTGTAATTCTGTTCAGCAGTTCGGGCTGTAGCCGTGTCTAAAGTATCCTATGGGAAATTGCATGGGGAAAACACGTTTTGGGACCCACCTTTTTTCTCGGCGCCCGCTTGACGAATCACCCCGAAACTTTCAAGATAGTAGCGGACCGGAGCGCCCCACGAGTTTTGTAAATTTTGCGAAGATTCGTCAACCGGCGCCAAAGTTATTGGGAATAGAATGTTGCGAATTTCCTATGGAAAATACGTTCTAACTATAACTACCTACTGGTGACCGCCAGTAGGTAATATATATGTGTGTGTGTGTGTTTATATATATATATGCTGGCCACTAGCCAAAAAGCAAATGGATGCTTTTGATTTCTTTTTTGTGCAATAATGCACTGCAACTTTGAAAGTCTACACGTTGTGGTCCGTACCTGCTTTCTCGGTTCTGGTGGATATGGTGAGCCAGAACAACCAACTTGTCCTCCCTTCAGAGTAGAACAAAGGACATGGTCCACAGGTCGTTTATTGGTAAATAGGCATAAAGCCTTTTTCAAATGCCACAGTTCGTAACAAGGTTTCCTGCTCAGTGTCTCTTAAATCGCAGTACCCGTAGATAATGCAGGCAGGTGAGCTCCACAAATTCAGATAAGTAGGACACCGTGGACCCCCAGGTCTTATCAAATTTTTTCAGTGTGTGGTTGATTCCGGCTGTAATCTGCTCCATCCCCACAATCTCCCACATTTTGTGTAGCCATTCAAGTTTGGTCGGGATATCAGTCGTGCCCCACCTTGCCAACAAGACCTGCTTGGCTGCCCCTAGTGCCAAGGTGATTGCCCTACCCCTGCATGACAGGAGAGGGTACGTGAGAGGGTTGGGTAGCCCCAGCAAAATGTACCTAGGAAAGCGGGAGAGTTCCGTCTCGTATATTTGTTCCACTGGAGGTTGAACAGTGTCCCAAAAAGCCTGTATTTTAGGGCAATGACATAGGATATGTGTCAGTGTACCCTCCTCCCCACAGTTGCGCCAACAGAGATTGTTGCTACGGGGCTTCCATTTGGCTACCCTCGCTGGCGTATAATACCAATAGTGTGCAATTTTGAGGAGCATCTCCTTCCCTGAAGTGTTGCACGAGGATGCCTGGGCTCTGTGAACGATGTCCGCCCACTCCTTGTGAGAGAACTCCTGGCTCAATTCCACCTCCCACCTATGCTGCGCCGGGGATTTAGCGTGAATTCTTGCCTTGTTGAGGAAGCCATACATATCCAATAGAAGGTGTTTATTGGACGTGCGTGTGATGTACCAAACCTCAAATTTTGTAAGGAGCCGACCAGCATGCAGACGGATGTGAGGTTGTGTGACCCAATGGCACAGCGCCAAATATTGCCATTGTGCATCCTTGGGGATCCCATAGTGAGCCACCAGTCTGGGGAAATCCAGGATTCCCCGTTCATCGAAGAGGTCGCCTATGCGTTTACAGTTTGCGTCCTGCCATTTGAGGAAGGCGTTGCCCACAAGGGCCGGAGGGAAATCCAGGTTCCCAATAAAGGCGGTCAGGGGCGAGACAGTTGTGGACAGCTGACACTTTTCTTGGACCCTATCCCACACCTGCATAGTGGCTCGCAGGACTGGGGAGAGATACGCACCCAGCAGCCGGTGACGTCGAGGTAGCCAGGGAACTATCCATATGTGGATTCCAACGACACCTCTATCCATAAAACACCAATGTTTTTCTGACTCTAGCTGACACCACTCCACCATCCAGCGTAGTTGCGCCGCCTCATAGTAGGGCTTAAGATGCGGGATACCAAGACTGCCCTCATCCTGCAGCAAATAAGTGAGGTGTTGCGCCATACGTGGCTTCTTACCCCCACCCCCCCAGATGACGCTGTTAATGAGTTGCTGCATTAGAGCCAGTGTCGTAGGTGGTGGGGAAAGCGGGAACGTCTACATGATGTAGAGCAGATGGGGCAGGATCGTCATTTTGACGGTGGCAATCTTACCCAACCAGGAAAGGGAGTGATTTTTCCAACTGTTTAGGCCGAGACACAGTTTGTGTAGAGCCTCAGCATAGTTCACCTGTTTAGTTTTCGCTGTGGTAGAGAAAACCGTAGCGCCAAATAAGTAATATCCATAGCTGCCCAGGAGAACGGGAAATGAAGCGATAGTTGGAGCCGATCCGCCACAGGGAAGGTAAGACTCAAAGCCTGAGTCTTTTTCACGTTCATTTTAAAACCGGACGCCGTGCTGAAAGCCTCGACCTCCACCAACAGAGGGGCAAGAGAGAGTACTGGATGTTTTAAGAACAGGAGTACGTCCTCCGCGTATAGGGAGATCTTATGTTCCCTGCCCCCCATCCGGATCCCAGTTACCGAGGGGAGTTGTCGCACTCTTTAGGCAAAGGGCTCCATGTAGAGCTCGAAAAGGAGGGGAGAGGGGATATCCCTGCCGCGTCCTAGCCGGAAAAGACGCAAGACCACTCCATTGACCCAGATACGTGCTTGGGGACCATGATAGACGCAATTCACCCATCTCCGGAACCTGTCACCAAGCCCAAAGCGACGGAGAACCTGTTGTAAGAGAGTCCAGTGGACCCGGTCAAACGCCTTTTCGGCGTCCATCGAGAGAAGCAACGACGGGGTCCTCTGCATCTTGTCTAGTAAGTGACAGAGTCTACGGGTCCCATCTCCGCATCCGCGCTTCGGGATGAAAACAGACTGGTCGGGATCCGCCATGCCCTGCAAATGAGGAGCGAGCTTGGCAGCCAAAATACTAGTGAAGATTTTCAGGTCCACATTGAGCAGGGAGATAGGGCGATAGGAAGCACACTCTCGGGGGGTCCTTTCCGGGTTTGGGAATGACCACTACTTCCGCCATTGACATCGACCGAGTAAGTTCTCCAGCATCGCTAAAAGCATTGAAGAGCCTCCAAAAAAGCATTTGAAAAAAATATTTACAGCCAAATTTGCACTGGGTGCGTGAATCTGGGTGATTTCTTTATTTATTTTTAAACAAAGCGCCCCCGGTGGGCCAGGTCCCGGGGGGCAATCAAAAAATATAGTGCGGGGGCTCTAAGCCCTTAGTAGAGCTGTGGTGAGCACTGGGTGAAGCTGCATATCCCGGGTGCAGCTGTGGTGAGCACTGAAAGGAGCTGCACGCCCCAAATGGAGCTGTAAGTTCCCAGTGTGGATAGCTCTGGTTTGAAGCTACATTGCCCGGGTGGAGCACTAAGCCTCGACTGGAGCTGTGGTGAGCCCTGGATGAAGCTGTAGGCTCAGAGGGATCCCTAAGCCCGAGTGGAGCTGTAGTGAACCCTGGGTGAAACTGTAGGCCCAGAGGGATCTTTAAGCCCTAGTGGAGCTGCAGTGAGCCCTGGCAGAAGCTGCAAGCCCAGAGGGATCTCTGAGCCTGAGTGGAGCTGTAGTGAGCCCTGGGTGAAGCTGTAGGCCCAGAGGGATCTCTAAGCCAGAGTGGAGTTGTAGTGAGCCTTGGTTAAAGCTGCAGAACCAGAGGAATCGCTAAGCCTGAGTGGAGCTGTAGTGTGCCCTGGTTGAAGCTGCAAGCCTAGAGTGATCTCTAAGCCAGAGTGGAGCAGTAGTGATTCCTGGTTGAAGCTGCAGGCCTTAGATGGAGCGCTAAGCCCGAGTGAAGCTGTAGTGAGCCCTGGTTGAAGCAGCAGGCCTAGAGGCATCTCTAATCCCGAGTGGAGCTTTAGTGAGCAGTGGGTAAAGCTGCAGGCCTTAGATGGAGCTCTAAGCCCGAGTGGAGCTGTGTTGAGCCCTAGGTGAAATTGTAGGCTCAGAGGGCTCTCCAAGCCCAAGTGGAGCTGTGGTGAACCCTGGGTTGAGCTGCATGTCACGGCTGGAGCTCTGAGCCGCAGGCTGATCTGTAATTCGTTCATTGATGGAGCTGTAAACTCCAGTTGGCGCCGCTGCTATAGGCTCCCCCTGGAGTTTATTTATTTATAGTTTTATATAGTGAGAACTGGCCTCGAAGGTATTGAAGCGCTTCACACAAGGGCCAGTTACATTACACAAGGTCACTCACTGCTTGTTTGAGGCACGGGGAGATTAAGAGATTTGCCCAGAATCCTAGGATGTTGAGTGGACACTGGGACTCAAACCTGCTTCCCCAGTTTAGAGGCTGCACCCACCAGTAGTGGGTCCCTGCCCTGTGGAGGTGGGTGCAGCATCCGGGGCCGCTCATTAGTCACTGGGGCCTCCTCAGCCGCCCCAGCACCCCTGGCTTCCCCGGACCTGACCCCCGACCCCTATGTGAGCCGCAGGTAAGAGCCCTTCAAAGAAAGGCTCCTGTGATTTATGTGAGTAGTGAACACCTCTGTCGGCTAATTACAAGGAGTGCTAGGATGAGGGAGGGCAGAAGGGAGGAGTGATGAGGGAGGGAAGGGGGCAGAACGGCGCAGAGGAGGGCGAGGGAGGGAAGGAGGGCAGAAGGATGAGGGAAGGAAGGCGAGCGAGAGAAGGGGCAGAAGAGAGGATGCTGCTCGGCTGTAATACTTCTTTATGCACCCTTCTTCCCTTTTCTGCACCTCTCTTGCCTCTTTCTGCACCTCTGTTGCTTCCTTCTGCACCTCTGTTGCTTCCTTCTGCACCCCTCTTGCCTTTTTCTGCAACCCTCTTGCCTCTTTCTGCGCCCCTCTTGCCTCTTTCTGCGCCCCTCTTGCCTCTTTCTGCGCCCTTCTTGCCTCATTTTGCACCCCTCTTGCCTCTTTCTGTACCTCTCTTGCCTCTTTCTGTACTCCTGTTCCCTCTTTCTGAACTTCTCCTGCCTGTTTCTACACCTCTCTCCTCTTTCTGCACTTCTCTTGCGTCTTTCTGCACCTCTGTTGCTACTTTCTGCACACCATTTGCTACTTTCTGCACCCCTTTTGGCACTTTCTGCACCCTGTTGCTTCTTTCTGCTTCTTTCTGCACTTTTCTTGCTTCTTTCTGCATCTCTCTTGCTTCTTTCTGCACCCCTCTTGCCTCTCTCTGTACCCTTCTTAACTCTTTGTGTGCCTTTTTTGCTTCTTTCTGCACCTCTCTTGGTTTTCCCCACTTCTCTTGCTTCTTTCTGCACCCTTCTTGCCTCTTTCTATATCCCTCCTCCCTCTTTCTGCACCTCTCTTGCCAGTTTCTGCAACTCTCCTGCCTCTTTATGCAGTTCTCTTGCCTCCTTCTGTACCTCTGTTGTTTCTTTCTGCACTTCTTTTGCCCCTTTCTGCACGTCTCTCTCCTGTTTCTGCACCTCACTTGCCTTTTTCTGCACCTCACTTGCTTCTTTCTGCACCCCTGTTGACTCTTTCTCCGCCCCTTTCCCCCTTTCTGTATCCCTGTTGCTCCTTTCTGCACTTCATTTGTCTTTCTCCACCCCTCATCCCTCTTTCTGCACCTCTGTTGCTTCTTTCTGCATCCCATTTACCTCTTTTTGCACCCGTCTAGCCTCTTTCTGCAACTGTTCCTTCTTTCTGCACTTTTTAAAATTTCTTTCTGCACTGCTCTTGCTTCTTTCTGCACCTCTCCTGCAAATTTCTGCACCCTCTTGCCTAATTCTGCACCTCTTAGTTCTTTCTGTACTACTCTTGCTTATTTCTGCTCCCCTTTTGCCTGTTTCTGCAACTCTCTTGCCTCTTTCTGCACTTCCCTTGCCTCTATCTTCATTTATGTTGCTTCTTTCTGCAATTATCTTGTCTCCTTCTGCATCCCTCTTCCCTCTTTCTGCACCTCTCTTGTCTCTTTCTCCACTTCTCTAGCTTCTTTCTTTACCTCTCTTGCTTCTTTCTGCACCTCTCTTGCTTCTTTCTGCACCCCTGCTACCATTTTCTGCACCCCTCTTGCCTCTTTCTGTACCCTTCTCCCCTCTTTGTGTACCTTTCTTACCTCTTTCTGCACCTCTTTGGTTTTTCCCCACCTCTCTTGCTTCCTACTGCACCATTCTTGCCTCTTTCTGCATCCCTCTTCCCCCTTTCTGCATCCCTCTTCCCCCTTTCTGCACCTCTCTTGCCAGTTTCTGCAACTCTTTTACCTCTTTATGCAGTTCTCTTGCCTCTTTCTGCACCTCACTTGCTTCATTCTGCACCCCTGTTGCCTCTTTCTACACCCCTCTTCCTTCCCCCTTTCTGTATCTCTGTTGCTTCTTTCTGCACTCCTCTTGTCTTTCTCTACCCTCTTCCCTCTTTTGTACCCCTCTTGCCTCTTTCTGCACCTCTGTTTGTTCTTTCTCCACTTGTCTTGCTTCTTTCTGCACCCCTCTTGCCTCTCTCTGCACCCCTCTTGCCTCCCTCTGTACCCCTCTTGTCTCTTTCTGCACATTTCATGCCTGTTTCTGTACCTCTCTTGCCTCTTTCTGCAGCTCTCCTGCCCCCTTCTGCGCCTCTCTTGCCTCTTTCTGCAGCTCTCTTGCCTACTTCTGCGCCTCTCTTGCCTCTTTCTACACTTTTCTTGTCTCTTTCTACATTTCCCTTGCCTCTTTCTGCACCTCTCTTGCCTCTTTCTGAAGTTCTCTTGCCTCCTTCTGTGCATCTCGTGCCTCTTTCTACACTTCTCTTGCCTCTTTCTACATTTCCCTTGCCTCTTTCTGCACCTCTTTTGCCTCTTTCTTCAGTTCTCTTGCCCCTTCTGCACCTCACATGGCTTTTTCTGCAACTCTCTTGCTTCCTTCTGTAGTTCTCTTGCCTCCTTCTGTACCTCTGTTGCCTCTTTCTACACCTCTCGTCCCTCTTTCTGCACCACTCTTGCATCTTTCTGTACCTCTGTTGCTTTTTTCTTCAGTTCTCTTGCCCCTTTCTGCACCCTTCGTTCCTCTTTCAACACCTCCATTGCTTCCTTCTGCAGTTCTCTTGCCCCTTTCTGTACCCCTCCTGCCTCTTTCTGTACGCCTCTTGCCTTTGTGCACCTCTCCTACCCCTTTCTGCACCCCTCTTGCCTCTTTTTGCACATCTGTTGTTTTTTTCTGCACTGCTCTTGCTTCTTTCTTCACCTCTCTTGCACGTTTCTGTATCCCTCCTGCTTCTTTCTGCACCCCTATTCCCTCTTTCTGCAATTTTCTTGCCTGCTTCTGCTTTTGTCTTGCCTCTTTCTGTACCCCTCTTGCCTCTTTGTACACCTCTTATGCACCTTTCTTGCCTTTTTCTGTACCTCTGTTGCTTCCTTCTGCACCCCTCTTGCCTTTTTCTGCACCCCTCTTGCCTTTTTCTGCGCCCCTCTTGCCTTTTTCTGCGCCCCTCTTGCCTCTTTCTGCGTCCTTCTTGCCTCTTTCTGTACCTCTCTTGCCTCTTTCTGTACTCCTGTTCCCTCTTTCTGAACTTCTCCTGCCTGTTTCTACACCTCTCTCCTCTTTCTGCACTTCTCTTTTGTCTTTCTGCACCTCTGTTGCTACTTTCTGCACACCATTTGCTACTTTCTGCCCCCCTTTTGCCACTTTCTGCACCCTGTTGCTTCTTTCTTCTTCTTTCTGCACTTTTCTTGCTTCTTTCTGCATCTCTCTTGCTTCTTTCTGCACCCCTCTTGCCTCTCTCTGTACCCTTCTTAACTCTTTGTGTACCTTTTTTGCTTCTTTCTGCACCTCTCTTGCTTTTCCCCACTTCTCGTGCT
This sequence comes from Triturus cristatus, assembly GCF_964204655.1. Lineage (NCBI taxonomy): Eukaryota > Metazoa > Chordata > Amphibia > Caudata > Salamandridae > Triturus > Triturus cristatus. Next base: position 685,515,918 of record NC_140581.1, on the reverse strand, counting down.
TCTTTCTGCACCCTTCTTGCCTCTTTCTATATCCCTCCTCCCTCTTTCTGCACCTCTCTTGCTAGTTTCTACAACTCTCCTGCCTCTTTATGCAGTTCTCTTGCCTCCTTCTGTACCTCTGTTGTTTCTTTCTGCACTTCTTTTGCCCCTTTCTCCACTCCTTTCCCCCTTTCTGTATCCCTGTTGCTCCTTTCTGCACTTCATTTGTCTTTCTCCATCCCTCTTCCTGCACCTCTGTTGCTTCTTTCTGCATGTCATTCACCTCTTTTTGCAGCCCTCTAGCCTCTTTCGGCAACTGTTCCTTCTTTCTGCACTTTTTAAAATTTATTTCTGCACTGCTCTTGCTTCTTTCTGCAACTCTCATGCAAATTTCTGCACCCTCTTGCCTCATTCTGCACCTCTTAGTTCTTTCTGTACTGCTCTTGCTTATTTCTGCTCCCCTTTTGCCTGTTTCTGCAACTCTCTTGCCTCTTTCTGCACTTCCCTTGCCTCTATCTTCATTTATGTTGCTTCTTTCTGCAATTATCTTGTCTCCTTCTGCACCCCTCTTCCCTCTTTCTGTACCTCTCTTGCCTCTTTCTCCACTTCTCTAGCTTCTTTCTTTACCTCTCTTGCTTCTTTCTGCACCTCTCTTGCTTCTTTCTGCACCCCTGTTACCATTTTCTGCACCCCTCTTGCCTCTTTCTGTACCCTTCTCCCCTCTTTAAGTACCTTTCTTACCTCTTTCTGCACCTCTTTGGTTTTTCCCCACCTCTCTTGCTTCCTTCTGCACCATTCTTGCCTCTTTCTGCATCCCTCTTCCCCCTTTCTGCATCCCTCTTCCCCCTTTCTGCACCTCTCTTGCCAGTTTCTGCAACTCTTTTACCTCTTTATGCAGTTCTCTTGCCTCTTTCTGCACCCCTGTTGGCTCTTTCTATACCCCTCTTCCTTCCCCCTTTCTGCACCTCTGTTTGTTCTTTCTCCACTTGTCTTCCCTCTCTCTGCACCCCTCTTGCCTCTCTCTGCACCCCTCTTGCCTCCCTCTGTACCCCTCTTGTCTCTTTCTGCACATTTCATGCCTGTTTCTGTACCTCTCTTGCCTTTTTCTGCAGCTCTCCTGCCCCCCTTCTGCGCCTCTCTTGCCTCTTTCTGAAGTTCTCTTGCCTCCTTCTGCGCCTCTCTTGCCTCTTTCTACACTTTTCTTGCCTCTTTCTATATTTCCCTTGCCTCTTTCTGCACCTCTCTTGCCTCTTTCTGAAGTTCTCTTGCCCCTTCTGCACCTCACTTTGCTTTTTCTGCAACTCTCTTGCTTCCTTCTGTAGTTCTCTTGCCTCCTTCTGTACCTCTGTTGCCTCTTTCTACACTTCTCTTCCCTCTTTCTGCACCACTCTTGCCTCTTTCTGTACCTCTGTTGCTTTTTTCTGCAGTTCTCTTGCCCCTTTCTGCACCCTTCGTGCCTCTTTCAACACCTCCATTGCTTCTTTCTGCAGTTCTCTTGCCCCTTTCTGCACCCCTCCTGCCTCTTTCTGTACCCCTCTTGCCTTTGTGCACCTCTCCTACCCCTTTCTGCACCCCTCTTGCCTCTTTTTGCACAGCTGTTGGTTTTTTCTGCAGTGCTCTTGGTTCTTTCTGCACCTCCATTGCAAATTTCTGCATCCCTCTTGCCTATTTCTGCACCCCTCTTCCCTCTTTGTCCATCTCTCTTGCTTCTTTCTGTACTTCTCTTGCTTCTTTTTGCACTGCTCTTGCTTCTTTCTTCACCTCTCTTGCACGTTTCTGTAACCCGTCTGCTTCTTTCTGCACCCCTATTCCCTCTTTCTGCAATTTTCTTACCTGCTTCTGCTTTTGTCTTGCCTCTTTCTGTACCCCTCTTGTCTCTTTGTACACCTCTTATGCACCTTTCTTGCCTTTTTTTGTACCTCTTTTGCGTCGTTCTGCACTTCACTTGCCTCTTTCTGTACCCCTCTTGCCTCTTTCTGCACTGCTCTTGCTTCTTTCTGCACTGCACTTGCTTCTTTCTGCACCTCTCTTGCAAATTTCTGCATCCCTCTTCCCTCTTTTTGCACCCCTCTTCTCTCTTTCTGCACCTCCCTTGCCTTTGTCTGCACCTGTGTTGCCTTTCTGTACCTCTTTTGCCTGTTTCTGCAACTCTCTTGCCTCTTTCTGCAGTTCTCTTGCCTCCTTCTGCACCTCTGTTGCTTCTCTCTGCACTTCTGTTGCCTATTTCGTCACCCCTGTTGCTTCATTCTGTACTTCTCATGCTTCTTTCTGCACTTGTCTTGCTTCTTTCTGCACCCCTGTTGTCTTTCTGCACTCGTCTTTCCTCTTTCTGCACCTCTCTTCTCAATTTCTGCGTTCTCTTGCTTCTATCTACAGATCTGTTGCTGCTTTCAGCAATTGTCTTGCCTCTTTCTGCACGCACTTCTCTTGCTTTTTCCCCACCTTTCTTGCTTCTTTCTGTACCATTCTTGCCCCATTCTGCACCTCACTTGCCAGTTTCTACAACTCTTGCCTCTTTCTGCAGTTCTCTTGCCTCCTTCTGCACCTCTGTTGCTTCTCTCTGCACTTCTCTTGCCTCTTTCGTCACCCCTGTTGCTTCATTCTGCACTTCTCATGCTTCTTTCTGCACTTGTCTTGCTTCTTTCTGCACTAGTCTTTCCTCTTTCTGCACCTCTCTTCTCAATTTCTGAGTTCTCTTGCTTCTTTCTACATATCTGTTGCTGCTTTCAGCAATTGTCTTGCCTCTTTCTGCACGCACTTCTCTTGCTTTTTCCCCACCTTTCTTGCTTCTTTCTGTACCATTCTTTCCCCATTCGGCACCTCACTTGCCAGTTTCTGCAACTCTCTTGCCTCTTTATGCAGTTCTCTAGCCTCCTTCTGCACATCTGTTGCTTCTTTCTGCACTTCTTTAGCCCCTTTCTGCACCCCTCTTGCCTGTTTCTGCATCTCACTTGCCTCATTCTGCACCCCACTTACTTCTTTCTGCACCTCTCTTGCTTCTTTCTGCACCCCTCTTAGCTCTTTCTGCACCTCTGTTGCTTCTTTTTGCATCCCTTTTAGCTCTTTTTGCACCCCTTTTAGCTCTTTTTGCACCTCTCTTGCCTCTTTCTGCACCCCTCTTGCCTCTATCTGCATTTCTGTTGCTTCTTTCTGCACTTATGTTGCCTCTCTCTGCACCCCTCTTCCCTCTTTCTGTACCTCTCTTGCTTCTTTATGCACCTCTCTGGCCTCTTTCTGCACCCTTTTTGCCTCTTTCTGCACCTCGGTTGGTTCTTTCTGCACTTCTCTTGCTTCTTTCTTCACCTCTCTTACTTCTTTCTGTACCCCTTTTCCCTCTTTCTGCACCCCTCTTCCCGCTTCCTGCATCTCTCTTCCCGCTTCCTGCATCTCTCTTCCCGCTTCCTGCATCTCTCTTGCCGCTTCCTGCATCTCTCTTGCCTCTTTCTGCACCTCTCTTGCCTCTTTCTGCACCTCTCTTGCCTCTTTGTACAACTCTCTTTCCTCTTTCTACATATCTCTTCCCTCTTTCTGCACCACACTTGCCTCTTTCTGTACCTCTTTTGCTTCTTTCTGCACTTCTCTTGCCTCTTTCTGCACCCTTCCTGCCTCTTTAAGCACCTCGGTTGCTTATTTCTGCTCATCTCTTCCTTCTTTCTGCACCCCTCCTGCCTCTTTCTGTACCCCTCTTGCCTCGTTGTGCACCTCTCCTACTCCTTTCTGCACCCCCTTGCCTCTTTTTGCACCTCTGTTGGTTCTTTCTGCACTGCTCTTGCTTCTTTCTAGACCTCTCTTGCTTCTTTCTGCACCCCTCGTGCCTCCATCTGCACCCCTGTTGCTTGTTTCTGCACTTCTCTTGCTTCTTTCTGCTTTCTGCACTTCTCTTGCTTCTTTCTACATTCCTCCTGCCTCTTTCTGCAACCTTCTTCTCTCTTTCTGCAACCTTCTTCCCTCTTTCTGCACATCTCTTGCCTCTTTCTGCACCTCTGTTCCCTTTTTCTGCATTCTTCCTGCCTCTTTCTGCACCCCTCTTGCCTCCTGCACCTCTGTTGGTTCTTTCTGCACTGCTCTTGCTTCTTTCTGCACTGCACTTGCTTCTTTCTGCACCTCTCTTGCAAATTTCTGCATCCCTCTTCCCTCTTTGTGCACCCCTCTTCCCTCTTTCTGCACCCCCCTTGCCTTTGTCTGCACCTGTGTTGCCTTTCTGTACCTCTTTTGCCTGTTTCTGCAACTCTCTTGCCTCTTTCTGCAGTTCTCTTGCCTCCTTCTGCACCTCTGTTGCTTCTCTCTGCACTTCTGTTGCCTCTTTCGTCACCCCTGTTGCTTCATTCTGTACTTCTCATGCTTCTCTCTGCACTTGTCTTGCTTCTTTCTGCACCCCTGTTGTCTTTCTGCACTCGTCTTTCCTCTTTCTGCACCTCTCTTCTCAATTTCTGCGTTCTCTTGCTTCTTTCTACAGATCTGTTGCTGCTTTCAGCAATTGTCTTGCCTCTTTCTGCACGCACTTCTCTTGCTTTTTCCCCACCTTTCTTGCTTCTTTCTGTACCATTCTTTCCCAATTCGGCACCTCACTTGCCAGTTTCTGCACCTCTCTTGCCTCTTTATGCAGTTCTCTAGCCTCCTTCTGCACCTCTGTTGCTTCTTTCTTTCTGCACTTCTTTAGCCCCTTTCTGCACCCCTCTTGCCTGTTTCTGCATCTCATTTGCCTCATTCTGCACCCCACTTGCTTCTTTCTGCACCTCTCTTGCTTCTTTCTGCACCCCTTTTAGCTCTTTTTGCACCCCTTTTAGCTCTTTTTGCACCCCTCGTGCCTCTTTCTGCACCCCTCTTGCCTCTATCTGCATTTCTGTTGCTTCTTTCTGCACCTCTCTGGCCTCTTTCTGCACCCTTCTTGCCTCTTTCTGCACCTCGGTTGGTTCTTTCTGCACTTCTCTTGCTTCTTTCTTCACCTCTCTTACTTCTTTCTGTACCCCTTTTCCTTCTTTCTGCACCCCTCTTCCCTCTTGCCGCTTCCTGCATCTCTCTTGCCGCTTCCTGCATCTCTCTTGCCTCTTTCTGCACCTCTCTTGCCTCTTTGTACAACTCTCTTGCCTCTTTCTACATATCTCTTCCCTCTTTCTGCACCACACTTGCCTCTTTCTGTACCTCTGTTGCTTCTTTCTGCACTTCTCTTGCCTCTTTCTGCACCCTTCCTGCCTCTTCAAGCACCTCTGTTGCTTAGTTCTGCTCATCTCTTCCTTCTTTCTGCACCCCTCCTGCCTCTTTCTGTACCCCTCTTGCCTCATTGTGCACCTCTCCTACCCCTTTCTGCACCCCCTTGCCTCTTTTTGCACCTCTGTTGGTTCTTTCTGCACTGCTCTTGCTTCTTTCTAGACCTCTCTTGCTTCTTTCTGCACCCCTCTTGCCTCCATCTGCACCCCTGTTGCTTGTTTCTGCACTTCTCTTGCTTCTTTCTGCTCCCCACTTGCTTTCTGCACTTCTGTTGCTTCTTTCTACATTCCTCCTGTCTCTTTCTGCAACCTTCTTCTCTCTTTCTGCAACCTTCTTCCCTCTTTCTGCATATCTCTTGCCTCTTTCTGCACCTCTGTTCCCTTTTTCTGCATTCTTCCTGCCTCTTTCTGCACCCCTCTTGCCTCCTGCACCTCTTTTGGTTCTTTCTGCACTGCTCTTGCTTCTTTCTGCACCCCTCTTGCCTCTTTTTGCACCCCTGTTCCTGCACCCCTCTTGCATCTGTCCGCACACCTGTTCTCTCTTTCTGCTCCTCTTTTGCCTGTTTCTGCAACTCTCTTGCTTTTTCAGAACTTCCCTAGCCTCTTTCTGTATTGAAATGGGAAGTGCAAGCTGTCAAAATTAAAGGTCTGCGAGCTCTTGTGCCTGACGTATATGTCGACTTGATTATGTATTCTTACATGTGTTATGCATCTGAAGATTGTAGCTTAAAAAGCGGGTAACTTCTACTATAGGTATTCAAATCTTCTCAGTTCTGCTCTGTCATTTGGTTGCACAGGCAGACATGTCTTACGTGTATGTGTTATAGAGCCCCTCAAATATACTATTGATTACCCATGTGCCCTGTATTGTGAGCAGAAAGAAATGCATACACCTTTTTTACACAAAGTTACAGAGTATGTGTAGTAGTCTCTCCTTTAGTTCTATGTCTATTCTCATATCTACGATTACTTATGATGTCACTGTCATGGCAATAGAGCCTTATGGTTTGAATCCCTGGAGGGTTTGTTCAGTTCCTGGAAGCTGTGGAGACATACAGTCAATAAAGCTTGGGCTCTTACACTTTCTTGAGTAGTGTAATCACTTCAAATTTGGCGACGAGAACTGTCCCTGTCTCCACCCACGCGTGCAGTGGACGTATCCTGCGTGTCAAAATCCCACTACAGTTAAATTTTGCCAATTTCTTCAGTTTAATTCGAAGACAACACCTTTCGATATTGGATCTAGCAATAGAGGAGTGCCCTGGGACTTTTAACTTCATGGACATTCTGTCTCACATCCGGACTGGGACTAATCTACATCTGGTGAGCCCATTTCCCTCGTTCACTCTATCTGCTTAATCTATGTGCGAATGAACTCATTCAAAGCAATCTATTGGCACATCACCTTATAAGTTGCTGAAGTTTTTAAGAGGGAATCGCTGTCTGCGTGATCGTATGAAGTTGTGAATCTTTGTGGCACGATCATACGCTGTAGTATCTGGACGCAGTGACAGTTGGTGTTTCTCTGGAGAGAGGTCCTTACCCTTCTGGATTCATCAACAAGTGATGACGCAGTGGAACCTTCATCGAGAGTCGGCGATGAAGGTTCAGGCGTCAGAGAGTGGGTAACGAACGTTCTACTCGTAGATGCGCTGAAGCAGGAAGTCGTAGGAGCACGTAACTATGGTTGCTTAGTTACGCGCGCTGAAGCAGGAAGTTGTGAAAGTACATCACGCGCGCTGAAGCAGGAAGTCGAGGAAGTGCATGCAACTATGGTTGTTTAGTTACGTGTGCAGAAACAGGAAGTCGTGGAAGTACACACAACTATTGTTCAGTTACGAAATTCAACAGAAGTATTCTGCGCAGGTGCGTGTCGTCAGAATGAAGCAAGACGATCACTAGCTTTATGATCAGTGTTCGGAAGTGTTCTACGAAGTGATCGACACATACGCATTGAAGCCATAGGTTTGTGATTAGTGTGCAACGTTTATTCTTCCGTCATACGAGAGGAGTAAGTTTTTTTTTCAGATCATCCTTGAGTAACTTTGTTCTGAAAACCACAGTTGCACATCAAGAAAGAACAAGTGTTAGGTACTGTCAGGTCTTGTATTATTCGTGCATCATCTCCGTACATGGTATTTCTAATTAGAAAGGGTCTACCCTTGATGTATGCCTGAATGCAACGGAGTCTACCTATTTGTGTACTGCAGCACAGTTTTGGACTTATGAATGTTTTTAGCAGATGCCACTTTCACTAAGTGTGATTAATGGTCTACCTTTGATGTTTGCCTGAATGCAGCGGAGTCTACCTGTTTATGTACTGCGGTACAGTTTTGGACACATGAATGCTTTTAACAGATGCCTCCTGCACTAAGTGCGATTAGTGATCTTTAATTCCTGTTGTACATTCTCTAGTATCACTCTATTTTATCATTCTGTGTTATTTTTCTAACTAACATTTGTTTTTCAGGTGTGTCAAAAGACTTCTGTGTATTTTCATTGCTTTCATCATGCAAAATGTACAAGCCCCTCCCCCCCTTTTACAGCTTCCAGGTGATCCACCAGTAAAATGGAAAGTTTGGCATAGGGCTTTTGAAAAATATCTAGGAGCAATAGGGGGGGTTCAAGATTCAGCGCCGAGAGGAAACGTTTTATTTTGGAACACAATTTAGGTTTTGAAGGTCAGGCTGTATTAGAACACTTACCTCCCATCGCTGGGGTTGCGGGAGAGGAAGAGTTAAAGGATTGCGACCAGGCTGTGAGAATGTTGGAAAATCAGTTTGATGTGGAAAGCAGTCTTGTTGTTTCTAGACACACGTTTTTTACAAGAGAACAAGAGAGTGGTGAAAGTATAGTGTTCGAGGCATATGAGCTGCAGATTGTACACTTAGCATAGATCGCCATCTGGTGTTGGGCCCGGATGTTTGAAGTTTGTTTTTGTTCTTTGGACAGTCTTTGGAAGTCACGAGTTTGGTGACTCCTCCTTCGGTCCGTACTGCGCATGGGCTTCGGCTCCATCCTCAGATTGTTTTTTTCCGCCATCGGGCTCGGATGTGATACTTCGTGCTCCGGCTTCGAACTTCTACGGTTCCAGCCTCGACGGAAAATCCTCGTTTCTTCGAGTTTCTTCATCATCATCTTCATCTCTCGAAGCGGCACTTTTCTCCATCCCGTACATCGGCACCGGCCTTCGGGCCCTCCTCGACTCCGGTCCCGGCCGATGGAAAGGACTCCGTTCAAAAAGTGCCCAAAATGTGGGTCTAAATTTCCCCACACCGACCTCCATCAGGTGTGTAACCTTTGCCTCTCTCCAGAACACGAGGCCAGAGACTGCCCCGCCTGTAAGTCTTTTCGATCAAAAAAGACCATCCGGGATCGAAGAGCTCGACGCACCATGGCGCACTCCTCGACCGCGGCTCCACCGGACATCTTCGGAGACGACGCCGAAGCTTCGGGGCAACTACACACCCAGCAGGAGGACGACGTCGTCAGCGCTTCCGAGGCCGACGACTCCGACGTGGAGGATATCACACCGGCGCAGCGGGTCGTGAGTACTGTACCCCCTCCCACCCCCGCGCCCAAAACCAAAGAGACTCAGGTTACACCCTCGCCTGCAGGCCTGGGCAAAACCAAGCACACAGCTTCTATCACCCCACCTTCGGGCCCGGTGTCGAAGCCTCAGAAGTCTCACGGCAGCTCGGGCTCGAGCCAGCCGATGCCTGGTGCCGAAAAACACCATTCGGCACCGAAGAAAGGGATACCCAGCTCGACTCCGAAGCCACCGGTGCCGAAGCCTGGACTCTCGGTGCCGACCAAACATAAACACAAATCTGTCGGCACCGACGCTCCGGCGCCGAAAACTCCTTCGACGCCGAAAAAACCAGAGGCTCCAAAAAAGCATGGCGCACACAAACCATCGAAGCCCTCGGCCCCGAAACCATCGGCACCAGCGGACGATTCGGCGCCACTGGCTCTGTTCACACCAGACCCTTTGCAAAAGACTCTATCTAAAGATCCAAAGACTGGGCTATTGACTTTAATTATCAAGAAAAGACGCCTTGACACTCCGGCTCCTCCTCCACCACCCAAACGGAAAGACTCTGCCACTTCTCCCCTCAGAGTACCCTCCCCACTACCTCCTCCACCTCCTCCACCCCCTCCTCCTCCCAGGTCTCCGCCACCTTTACCTCATTACTCCCCGACCCCGCCCCCAGATCCGGATGACGGGGACCCGGATTATGACCCGGCGGACGCCCCAATGGACCTCACTCCACCGGGGACCCCAGACCCATGGGAAGACTACCACAACCCTGACATACCTGATATGCCTCAGGACGACCTATACCCATCCAGGCCGTCTCCTCCAGAGGACTCCTTAGGGTTTCATCACTTAGTGCAGAGAGCAGCACACTACCATGGGGTGGACATGCACAGCGAACCAGTGGAAGACGACTTCCTACTGGACACATTTGACATTCAGGACAAATCCACGTCTATTTTGCCCATGCTTAAGGGTGTCACCAAGCATGCTGCAGAGGTGTTCAAAGACCCTGTCAGGGCCAGGGTACTGAACCCTAGAATAGAGAAAAAGTACAAGGCGGCACCCACAGACCCTGCATACATTAAGGGCCCTGCTCCCTTAGATTCCCTAGTTGTCTCCACAGCTAGAAAGCGGGCTAACTCCCAGTCCTCAGGAGAAGCCCCACCGCCAGACAAGGAATCGAAACTTCTAGACGCGTCTGGCAAACGCACCGCCTCCCAAGCTGCAAACATGTGGCGCATTGCAAATACACAAGCGCTACTTGCGCGCTATGACAGAGCACACTACGACGAACTTGAGGCTCTTATGCAGCACCTTCCCGAAAAACACAAGCGCAAGGCTCATGACCTGATACAGGAGGGTAAACTAATTACAAACACCTCCATTAAGTGTGCCCTTGATGCAGCCGACACTGCATCTAGAGCCATAAATACCAGTGTCCTGCTTCGTCGCCATGCCTGGCTCAGGATCTCAGGGTTCAAGCCTGAAGTCCAGGCGTCCATACTCAATCACCCTTTTGACCAACAAACTCTCTTTGGGCCAAAGGTAGACGAAGCGTTGGAAAAGATGAAAAAGGACACAGACACAGCAAAGTCTATGGGGGCACTCCAAACACCAGCCTCTAAACGTTCCTTTCGACGCTCATCCTTTCGTGGCACAGGCAGAGGCTTCTCCACCGATAGCGCCTCTACCTCTTACAAGTCCCCTCCTCAAAATACCTTTTCAAAGGGCAACCAAAGGGGTGGTTACAGAGGCAACAACAATAAGGGCAGGGGCAAAACTAACACCACCCGTTCTGCTACCCCACCCGCACAATGACTTCCCTTCGCTCCCCCCAGACCATCCCACTCCGGTCGGGGGCAGACTACAAAACTTTATCCACGCATGGGAGTCCATAACATCGGACAAATGGGTGACCCAAATCATTCGGTCAGTGTACTGTCTCGAGCTAACATCTACCCCACCCAATATCCCACCAAGGCACCGTCCAATGTCTCAAGAACATTCCACACTGCTCAAACAGGAGGTACTCTCCCTCCTCCAAAAACACGCTATAGAGCAGGTCCCCGTCAATCAGCAAAATCTAGGGGTCTACTCCCTATATTTCTTAATACCAAAGAAAGACGGGACCCTCAGGCCCATTCTGGACCTCCGGCCTCTAAATGCCTACATACATTCAGACCATTTCCACATGGTCACCCTACAACAAGTCCTCCCGCTCCTCTGCCAGGGAGACTTTCTCACTACCTTGGATCTGAAAGACGCATACTTTCACATTCCAATACACCCCTCTCACAGGAAGTACCTCAGGTTCGTGGTGGACGGGCAGCATTACCAATTCACGGTTCTCCCCTTCGGGGTTACCACCGCACCACGGGTGTTTACCAAATGCCTAGCGGTAGTGGCAGCACACCTCAGACGTCAACATATTCACGTCTTCCCTTACTTAGACGACTGGCTGATAAAAGCCGCGTCCTACCACCAATGTGTGCAACATACAAACAGCACCATCCAACTGCTCCACCAGCTAGGCTTCACGGTGAACTACCAAAAGTCCCACCTCATACCATCTCACACAAAGCAACATCTCGGGGCCACTATAGACACCTCCAAGGGTATTGCCTATCCAAACTCAGCCAGAATCACAAGCATTCAAGCCTTACGCAAAACATTCCTTCCTCCACACTCTCTTCCAGCAAGAGTGTTTATGAAGCTCATAGGAATGATGGCGTCTTGCATTTTCATAGTGCCCCATGCAAGACTCCACATGCGTCCACTTCAAGAGTGCCTAGCACAACAGTGGAACCAGGCCCAGGGTCAGCTGACGGATCTGGTGTTGGTGGACGGCCGCACACATCACTCTCTGCAGTGGTGGAACACCACAAACCTTTCCAAAGGGCGGCCGTTCCTGGACCCGGTTCCTCAGGTGATTCTAACAGCGGACGCATCGCTCTCCGGCTGGGGAGCGCACCTCCTACACCTCACAATGCAAGGTCTATGGACGCCACAGCAAAAATCGCTCCACATCAACCATCTGGAGCTCTTGGCGATCTTTCTAGCCCTAAAATCCTTCCAAAAACAGATTTCGGGCAAAGCAGTCCTCATTCGCACAGACAACATGACTGCAATGTATTATATCCAAAAACAGGGGGGGGGGGGACACTCTCCCCAGCTCTCCCGCTTAGCCCAGAGCATATGGAGATGGGCAATTCCCCAAAACATCTTTCTCCTGGCACAGCACGTTCCAGGCGTACAAAACACCATGGCAGATCTGCTCAGCAGACAAACGCAACAACTACACGAATGGGAACTGCATCCACAAGTTCTTCACCCATTCTTTCACAAGTGGGGGCATCCTCCGATAGACCTCTTCGCCACCCACGAAAACAAAAAATGCCCAAGCTTCGCCGCCAGATACCCACACCCATTGTCCAAGGGCAATGCGATATGGATGAACTGGTCAGGCAGATTTGCATACGCCTTTCCACCTCTCCCACTAATTCCATTAGTGGTAAGGAAGCTACAACAACACTCCCTCACACTCATTCTAGTAGCTCCGACGTGGGCCAGGCAGCCGTGGTACACCACACTACTACAACTATCAGTGGTACCACATCAAAAACTGCACCTATCTCCATGCCTCCTAACCCAGAACCATGGAGAAATCAGGCACCCGGACCCAGCTCAGCTCAACCTTGCGATCTGGCTCCTGAAATCTTAGATTTTGGATACCTTAACCCTCCCCCTGATTGCATGAACATCATCATGGAAGCCAGACGTCCTACCACTAGAGCATGCTATGCCGCAAAGTGGAAAAGATTTGTAATTTACTGCCATAACAATACAATCAACCCTTTAGATGCATCCATACAGCACATCATATGCTATCTGCTCCATCTTCACAGGTGTAACCTGGCATATTCATCCATACGCCTACACCTAGCAGCGATCGCTGCTTATCTACAAAACAGACAGCATTTATCACTGTTCAGAGTGCCCGCTATTAAAGCCTTTATGGAAGGCCTTAAACAAGTAATTCCTCCCAGGGCACCACCTTCCCCTGTATGGAATCTAAATTTAGTTCTTACACGGCTAATGGGTCCGCCCTTCGAACCAATGCATAAATGTGAGCTACAGTTTCTCACCTGGAAAACAGCTTTTCTCGTAGCTATCACTTCCCTTAGAAGGGTTGGTGAAATACAAGCGTTCACTATACAGGAACCCTTCCTACAAATACATCACAGCAAGGTCATACTTGGCACAAATCCGAAGTTTCTGCCCAAGGTCATTTCCCCCTTCCATCTCAATCAATCAGTGGAATTACCGGTCTTCTTCTCGCAACCTCAATCTGTTGCAGAGAGGGCCTTACACACACTCGATGTTAAAAGGGCGTTGCTGTACTACATACAAAGAACGCAACCCTTCAGGAACACTAAACAATTGTTCGTTTCCTTCTCTCCACCACATAAAGGCAACCCCATCTCTAAATCAGGGATAGCTAGGTGGATTGTAAAGTGCATACAAATTTGCTATCAAAAGGCAAAAAGAACATTATCTGTTCCGCCTAAAGCCCACTCTACAAGAAAGTTAGGGGCTTCTATGGCTTTTCTAGGGAACATACCCTTAGATGACATCTGCAAAGCAGCCACATGGTCAACACCGCACACCTTCACAAAACATTACTGTGTAGATGTGCATTCCAAGCAGCAAGCTAGGGTGGGCCAGGCTGTACTAAAGACACTTTTTCAAACCGCTGCAACGGATACCGGTGGTCGCCGCTAAGGTTGGGTACTGCTATATAATCTATGCTAAGTGTACAATCTGCAGCTCATATGCCTCGAACGGAATATGCTACTTACCAGTATGCATCTGTTCTTGGCATGTAGAGCTGCAGAGTTGTACACGCCCACCCGCCTCCCCGGCTACCTGTATCCGTTCCAGTACATCTTATTTAGATATAACACACATGGGTTTCTCACTGTTATTACTACGCTCCATCATTTCCCTGTTGGCGAAAAACAATCTGAGGATGGAGCCGAAGCCCATGCGCAGTACGGACCGAAGGAGGAGTCCCCAAACTCGTGACTTCCAAAGACTGTCCAAAGAACAAAAACAAACTGCAAACATCCGGGCCCAACACCAGATGGCGATCTATGCTAAGTGTACAACTCTGCAGCTCTACATGCCAAGAACAGATGCATACTGGTAAGTAGCATATTCCTTCCTATGTAGCAGCTTTACGCATTTTAGCGTCAGAGTGTGAGTTCGAACATTTCTGTTCACAGCTTATTCGAGATCAAATAGTAGTGCATTGCAGGGATAGGAAAGTTCAACAAAAATGACTCGCTCTAAAAAATCCCTCTCTAGAAGAAACGATTAGCATTGTAAAAAGCATAGAATTGTCGGAGAAATCCTCAAAAGAACTGAAACCAGAGAAGAGCCTTGTAGGTGCGGTCAAAGAACAAAAAAGAACCTAATGAGAAAATACAAGCAGACAAGTACAAAGCCAACAATGATCAAAAGGTTAAAAGATTTGTTCCAAGTAAAACAGGAAAAAAAGGGTTGTATTCGAGAAATGTATGTAATAAGTGTGGTTTCCGATCACATTATCCCGATTCGTGAATATGCCCAGCAAAAAACACAGCATGTCGCAAGTGTGGAAAACAAGGACATTTTGCCAAAATGTGTGGTTTTCGTGGGAGCATAAATGTTGTATACTCTGAGGAATCAAAACATGATCCTGTGTGTGAAGTGGTTAGTTCACTTACTGATTTTGTAGTAGTGGTAAAGGATGAATCAGAGGATTGTATTGATCCTATAGTTGATATTTTGGTGGATGGAAGATCTTTGAAATTATTGGTTGATTGAGGAGCAAGGATGACAATGATCACTGAGGAACTTTTTGAGGAGACTTGGGGAAATAGGCCCCTTAATCCCCCGGATAGAAGCCCAGTTTCTTATGAAGGGAAACGTATTGATCTAACAGGATTTTTTTTAAACATCTTTGGTTTTTAAAGAAAAACACATTCAAGGGAAGGTCTATGTAGCCAAAAAAGGACTTAACATTCTCGGATGGTACCACCAAGGATTGTTCGGTATGACTCTCAGACCTGGAACGTCAGAACAGGTTTCTATATTCGGTGATATACCTATAGATGAGAGTTTGATCCAGTGGTCTAAAAGATTCCCGAAAGTTTTAGGAGACAATTTAGGCTGCATTACAGGTTTTAAACATCTCATTAAAGTAAAAGATGGGGCTTCACCAGTTAAACACAAACTACAGAATGTGCCTTTTAGCATTAGGGATGATCTATCTGCTGAACTTAAAAAAATTTATGAAAATTGAGTTATTGAACCCATAGAGTCATCTCTTTGGTTAAGTCCTTCGGTGGTCGCAAAAAACAAAAAAATGGTAGTCTCAGGGTATGCATTGACTTGTGTAGTCTCAATAGGGAAATTTGGGTTGACTCGCACCCTCTTCCACGTATAGATGACATCCTTTCTAAATTTGCAGGTGCCAAGTATTTTTCAAAGATTGATTTAGCCTTGGCGTATCATCAGGTCGAATTAGATCATGCTTCAAAACATTTAACTGCCTTCGTGTCACCAGTTGGGACTTTCCAGTTCCGGAGGATGCCCTTCGGGCTAGCCTCAGCGGCTGCGGTTTTCCAGCGTGTTATGGTGAAGGTATTGAAGGGTGTTTCAAACACGGTAGTGTTTCAAGACGATATTTTGGTGGCTGGTAAAAGTAAGGACGAACATGACAGGAATGTCGCAAGAGTTTTGGAGAGTTTGGAAAGTAGAGGGATTGTGGCTAACAAACTCAAGTGTACTTTCGGAGTTGAGTCAATAGAGTATTTAGGTCACCGTATTTCTGGAGATGGTATTGTGCCAAGAGAGGGTCTTATTGAAGCAATATCTGATGCTCCGTGTCCCACCCCCAAAGAACAAGTTTCTTCCTTTTTAGGATTGTGTGAATTTTATACTAAATTTATCTCCAATATTGCTGCCAAGACTGTTCACATGAGAGACCTACTTAAAAGGAAGACAGTTTTTTTATGGAGTGATGCTTGTCAGGAGGAATGTATGCAGATCAAAAAAGAGTTGGGTTCTTGTCAGATTCTCACCCCTTTTGATCCTTCTTTTCAGTGTACAGTATCGGTTGATGCTAGTCTAGATGGTCTGGGTGGCATGATCTCTCAGATCAAGCAAGGTAAGGAGTATACTGTGGGATTTGCATCTCGAACTCTAAGACCAAGTGAAAAAAACTACTCCGTTATTGAGAGAGAATTACTTGTGTGTTGTTGGGCTGTTGAGCGGTTCAAATGTTTTTTGTGGGGAAAGACTTTTATGCTTCTTACGGATCATAAGCCTCTCATTCCCATACTAGAGGGTAGGATTGTGAAGGATCACACACCCAGGATCGCTAGATTAAGCTCTAAGCTCTTGCAGTATAATTTTGTTGTTGCTCACATACCTGGTGGGAAAAACACGAGGGCTGATTATCTTTCAAGATCCCCTTTGGCCTTAAGGAAAGAAGAGTGCAATGTCAGTATTACTGATGAGTATCTTATTGCTGCTGTGGATGCCTGTTGTGTTGGTTGTTTTTCGGAACGTGATTGGTTTTGTGGGATGGAATCTGATATTACTCTTAAAAAGTAAGAGATTTTATTGTGTCAGGTTGGCCAAAAGAGAAGTATCTTGACACTGATCTCCATCCTTTTTCCAAGGTTGCTGAGGAGCTTTCTGTAGAGGGTGGTGGAATTGTCATGCGAGGAGATAAATTTGTTCCTCCAGAGTCTCTTAGAGCTCGCATTATTGGTTATGGTCACGAAGGACATTTGGGTCAGACTAACACGAAGAAGAGAATTTGTGCTGTGTATTGGTGGCCTATCATGGATCGTCAAATAAATGATGTTGTCGAGGGGTGTATTACGTGTTGTATTAGTGATAAGGTCATTAAGGTCGTCTCTCCACCTTTACAGTGTGTTGAGGCTCCTGAGGGTCCTTGGTTGAAGTTAGCCATTGATTTTGTGGGACCGTTCAACATTTTATCCAGCAAGTGCAAGTTTGCTTTGGTTGTTGTTGCTTATTTCAGCAAGTGGTGGGAGGTTCATTTCATGACATCCCAATTCGAAAGAGGTTATTAAATTTCTCCAGAGTCTTTTTGGTAGGGAAGGGTTTCCCAAAGAAATTGTATCTGACAATGGGGTGCAATTTACCTCAAAGGAAATGTCTGATTTCCTTAGTCAATCTGGAATTTCACACCGGCGTGTTGCTTTATATCACCCACAGGCCAATGGTTTTATTGAGCGCAACAACCAGATTTTGGTGGAATGTGTTCAGTGGGCTGTTTCAACTAATATTGACATTAAAGAGGCTGTGCGGAGTATGTTGTGGGCACATCGTATAACTCCAAGCACCATTACTGGCTCTAGTCCTTTCACACTACTTAGGGGGAGACCGGCTTCTTTCCACATGTGTCCAGCATGGATGAAGAAATGGGGTATGTTGTTTAAAAGTTGTGAAACAAAAGACATCAGAAACTTGCATTCCTATCCAGGTAAAAGTGAGTGCAGAGCACCTCCCCAACCAATGGTTTCCGGTGAAAATGGTTTTAAAGCTAAAATTAAAGTAGGTGATTGGGTGAGGATTAAGTCTCCTCATAATGTTCCTAAGGGATTGTCAAAGTTTGGTCCACCAGTTAGGGTGGATGCCTCTTCACGTTTTGCCATAAGAATCAATGGCAAAAATTGGTGGAATCTTTCTAGAGTTCATAAAATACCTTTGAGAGTAGTCATCGGTTCAATCTCAACCTGGTTCGGGAAAATACCCTGGTAAAGGAAAGGAGTTGAGAAGTAAGTCTTCTTTGAAGTATGTCCCTCCGCGTAGAACCGGTAGAATCAGTGTTCCACCAAATCATTTAAATTTGTAGTTTGTATTTTGTTTTACTTTTCTTATTTATATTGCTTCTTGTTTCCATTTTATTTATTTATTTATATGTTCTCTTCCTTTGGTTTACATGCACCTATTGTTGTATTTTTCTTCCTTTTGTTGTTTTGTGAATTATTCGAGAGATGGGAGATGTTGTAGTAGTCTCTCCTTTAGTTCTATGTCTATTCTCATGTCTACTATTACTTATGATGACACTTTCATGGCAATAGAGCCTTATGGTTTGAATCCCTGGAGGGTTTGTTCAGTTCCTGGAAGCTGTGGAGACATACAGTCAATGAAGCTTATGCTCTTACACTTTCTTGAGTAGTGTAATCCCTTCAGTATGCTGTTTGAAACACAAGTATTCAAGTGTTTGTATGTTTATTTGCATTTAACATGTCACTAAGTAAAAGCATAGACACGCATGCATACCTTCACACACTTGGTCAGACTTACAACAGTGATATGCTTAGGATTGCTGTTTTATATTTGGTAGGCCTAACAATCTAAGCAGTCGATTTAATAGTGAACCTTCAAGAGAAAAGTGGGGTTTAAGACCTCTTTGGCGAAGGATTAGTGATTAGGGTACTATGTATGAGTCTGTTGTTAGGTACAGTCAAAGTAGGCCTGTTTCTGCACCTCTGTTGGCTCTTTCTGCACATCTCTTGCTTCTTTCTGCACCTTTATTCCTCTTTCTCGACTTCTGTTGCCTCTTTCTTCATTTCTCTTGCTTCTTTCTGCACTTTTCTTCCTCTTTCAGGGACATTATAGTTAGTTGGACATTTCACTCGTATAAAACCAGAGAAATTAGGCCGTTATAGTTAATAAAGCTAACTATAACTCGCGCCCCCGCAATGCACTGCCGATGATGTCACATATTACATCACTCATAACGGCCAAATTTCTCTGGTTTTAAACGAGTGAAATGTACAACTGTGACGTCCCTGAAACCTGTGGTTTTTTCAGTGAATTTATAAGATTTTTTAAATGCTAATCCCTAACTATATCGTCCCTGAAAGCTGTTGTTTTTTCAGTGTGTGTGTGTGTATATATATATATATATATATTCACTGAAAAAACCATAGGTTTCACACATGCTATAGTTAGCTGGAGATTTTACTCAAAAAACCAATGAAATTCCCCCGTTATAGTTAGTGCAGGCAACTATAACTCACGCGACCGCAATCCTCTGCTGATGCTAATACTGTATTTAGACACTTATTTGCCCATGTCTTCTTCCATTAAATTTTAGCTATACATATATTACAAATATTTTTTTTTCATAAAGACACATATGTCATCAGCAGAGGATTGCGGTCGCGTGAGTTATAGTTGCCTGCACTAACTATAACGGGGGAATTTCATTGGTTTTTTATGAGTAAAATCTCCAGCTAACTATAGCATGTGTGAAACCTATGGTTTTTTCACTGAATTTGCAAGGTTTTTTAAATGCTAATTCCTAACTATAACGTGTGTGAAACCTATGGTTTTTTCAGTGAATTTGTACGTTTTTTAAAATGCTAAGTTACTTTACGCCGTTCGTGGCGTACGCGCCCACTTAACGCAGTTCGTTCCGTGCGCGCACGGAGCGCTTCGCGCACCGTGCGCGCACAGTGAGCACGCGGTGCGCTTCGCGCACCGCGCGCCCACTTTACGCAGTTAGTGCCGTGCACGCACGGTGGGCACGCGGTGCGCTATGCGCACCGCGTGCCCACGTTACGCTGGATGGGCCATGTACGCACGATGCGCTTCGCGCACCGTCCGCACATGGAGGACATATTATGCACTTCGTTGTGAAAGGTGATATTTTAAATGTTCCTTTGTATCGGTAAGCGCACCGTAAGCTGCCACAGATATATATATTGATTTAAATGCTATTTTCTCAGGATCTACTGAACAGATTTACACCAGACCTACAAAAGGCACTTCCTTGACCTGTAGACTACCTCTCTGCCAAATTTCAAGTAACTCTGTTCAGCCGTTCGGGCTGTAGCTGTGTCTAAAGGTCCTATGGAAAAA
Organism: Triturus cristatus; assembly: GCF_964204655.1. NCBI lineage: Eukaryota > Metazoa > Chordata > Amphibia > Caudata > Salamandridae > Triturus > Triturus cristatus. The sequence goes on along the minus strand of NC_140581.1, from coordinate 685,496,238 downwards.
TGCATGGGAAAAACGCGTTTTGGGACCCCCCTTTTTTCTCAGCCCCCGCTTGACGAATCCCCCCCGAGACTTTCAGGGTAGGAGCGGAGCGTAGCACCCCATTAGTTTTGAAAATTTCGCGAGGATTCGTCGACCGGCGCTAAAGTTATTCCAAATAGAATGTTGCGGATTTCCTATGGTAAGAGGGTCCTAACTATAACTACCTACTGGCGACCGCCAGTAGGTAATATATATATATATATATATATATATATATATATATATATATATATATATATATATATATATATATATATATATATATATTACCTACTGGCGGTCGCCAGTAGGTAGTTATAGTTAGGACCCTGTTTCCATAGGAAATCCGCAACATTCTATTTTGAATAACTTTGGCGCCGGTCGACGAATCCTCGCGAATTTCTCAAAATAGGTGGGGCGCTACGCTCCGCTCCTACCCTGATAGTCTCGGGGGGGATTCGTCAAGCGGGGGCGGAGATAAAAGGGGGGTCCCAAAACGCGTTTTTCCCATGCATTTTTTCATAGGACCTTTAGACAGGGCTACAGCCCGAACGGCTGAACAGAATTACTAGAAATTTGGCAGAGAGGTAGTCCTCGGGTCAAGGAAGTGCCTTTTGTAGGTTTGGTGTAAATCTGTTCAGTAGATTCTGAGAAAATAGCCTTTAAATCAATATATATATCTGAGCCAGCTCACGGTACGCTTACCGTAAGCTTACCGTACGCGTACGGTGGCGTGCGCGAGCGCGATTCTGATTGGCTGTTACATCTAAGTAAACATTCGAATCGGTCGAAACCAGGAAGCGGCGGCCGCCATTTTCTCTCTCGCACTCTGAGGGGTGGGCTGTAAACAAAGGCAAAAAACATATAAAGGGGCTGTTTAGACAGCGCCCATGCACATAGCCATGTTAGTTGAGTCCTCAAAGATCCCCCAAGGCCAAAAACGGGAAATTTTTATTTTTTGAAAATTTCGCCGATTACGCTTACCGTACGCGTACGGTGCGCTTACGCAAAAAATTTTAATAAAAAAAAAAAAAAACACTCTCTGTGCATGGCATATTATTGTCATCACTTACAAATTAAATTTAACAGATTACCTATCACAAGGAAGCGCATAATATGTCCTCCATGTGCGTAACGTGGGCACGCGGTGCGCGTAGCGCACTGCGTGCCCACCTTGCGTGTACGGCACTAACTGCGTAAAGTGGGCGCGAAGCGCACCGTGCGCGCACGGAACGAACTGCGTTAAGTGGGCGTGCACGCCACGAATGGCGTAAAGTAACTTAGCATTTAAAAAACCGTACAAATTCACTGAAAAAACCATAGGTTTCACACACGTTATAGTTAGGAATTAGCATTTAAAAAACCTTGCTAATTCAATGAAAAAACCATAGGTTTCACACATGTTATAGTTAGCTGGAAATGTTACTGATAAAAAACCAATGAAATTCCCCCGTTATAGTTACTGTAGGCAACTATAACTCACGCGACCGCAATCCTCTGCTGATGACATATGTGTCTTTATGAAAAAAAAATATTTGTAATATATGTATAGCTAAAATTTAATGGAAGAAGACATGGGCAAATAAGTGTCTAAATACAGTATTAGCATCAGCAGAGGATTGCGGTCGCGTGAGTTATAGTTGCCTACAGTAACTATAACGGGGGAATTTCATTGGTTTTTTATCAGTAAAATTTCCAGCTAACTATAACATGTGTGAAACCTATGGTTTTTTCATTGAATTAGCAAGGTTTTTTAAATGCTAATTCCTAACTATAACGTGTGTGAAACCTATGGTTTTTTCAGTGAATATATATATATATATATATATATAAATATATATATATATATATATGTATATGTGTACCTTTTGAAGATTAATTTAGTGGTTTTATGTACAGATAAGTAGAAATATACACACGTCTATTGTATACACTCTTGTAGTCTATACATGCACAAACGATAAATTTACCTGCATAACAGACTCCATGCCCCCCAATGCACCAAGGGATAGCGTAAAATCCACACGCCCATGGTGAGTGGATATGGCTAATAAATACCGGAAATGACATGCAGGGCTCAGGTGTGTTGTTTATTGCCCAGGAAGAAGGGCCTTGTGGCCCTGAAACGCGTAGGCAGAGAGAAAAGCAAACGCGCACTTTGCAAGCAGGCTGCATTAACAAGCTGGATGGCTAAACATCGTCGAGTGCTCCTCCAATGCTTCAGGGCACTTTGATGATATATATATATATATATATATATATATATATATATATATATATATATATATATATATATATATTCACTGAAAAAACCAGAGGTTTCACACATGTTATAGTTAGCTGGACATTTTACTGATAAAAAACCAATGAAATTCCCCCGTTATAGTTACTGTAGGCAACTATAACTCACGCGACCGCAATCCTCTGCTGATGCTAATACTGTATTTAGACACTTATTTGCCCATGTCTTCTTCCATTAAATTTTAGCTATACATATATTACAAATATTTTTTTTTCATAAAGACACATATGTCATCAGCAGAGGATTACGGTCGCGTGAGTTATAGTTGCCTACAGTAACTATAACGGGGGAATTTCATTGGTTTTTTATCAGTAAAATGTCCAGCTAACTATAACATGTGTGAAACCTATGGTTTTTTCAGTGAATTTGTACGGTTTTTTAAATGCTAAGTTACTTTACGCCATTTGTGGCGTGCGCGCCCACTTAACGCAGTTCGTTCCATGCGCGCACGGTGCGCTTCGCGCACCGTGCGCGCACAGTGAGCACGCGGTGCGCTTCGCGCACCGCGTGCCCACATTACGCTAGATGGGCCATGAACGCACGATGCGCTTCGCGCACCGTGCGCACATGGAGGACATATGATGAGCAAACTCTTAAATCTGCTTTTCATTTATTTATTTTTATTTTTTTTACCGTACGCTTACCGTAAGCTTACGGTACGCGTACCCCGTGATTTTTTTTAAAATCAATAAATGTTTTTTTTGTACTTTTCTGTCCTTCTTTGACCCCCTTACAAATGTTAGGGGGTCTGTAACTCTCCTCATTGCCCCCTTTCCTTGTTTTCTCTGTTTTTTTTCTGAGTGAAACACACAAAATGGCGGCCGCCGCTTCCTGGTTTCGGCCGATTCGAATGTTTACTAAGATCTATGGGCCAATCAGAATCTCCTTCGCGCACGCCATGTTTCTTCCGTACGCTTACCGTAAGCTTACCGTACGCGTACCCCGTGATTTTTTTTAAAAATCAATAAATGTTTGTTTTGTACTTTACAGTCCTTCTTTGACCCCCTCACAAATGTAAGGGGGTCTGTAACTCTCCTCATTGCCCCCTTTTCTTGTTTTCACTCTTTTTTTTTCAGAGTGAAACACAGAAAATGGCGGCCGCCGCTTCCTGGTTTCGGCCGATTCGAATGTTTACTAAGATCTAAGAGCCAATCAGAATCGCGCTCGCGCACGCCACCGTACGCTTACCGTAAGCGTACGGTAAGCGTACCGTAAGCGGGCTCAGATATATATATTGATTTAAAGGCTATTTTCTCAGAATCTACTGAACAGATTTACACCAAACCTACAAAAGGCACTTCCTTGACCTAGGGACTACCTCTCTGCCAAATTTTGAGTAATTCTGTTCAGCCGTTCGGGCTGTAGCTCGTTCTAAAGGTCCTATGGAAAAATGCATGGGAAAAACGCGTTTTGGGACCCCCCTTTTATCTCAGCCCCCGCTTGACGGATCCCCCCGAGACTTTCAGGGTAGGAGCGGAGCGTAGCGCCCCACCTATTTTGAGAAATTCGCGAGGATTCGTCGACCGGCGCCAAAGTTATTCAAAATAGAATGTTGAGGTTTTCCTATGGAAACGTGGTCCTAACTATAACTACCTACTGGCGACCGCCAGTAGGTAATATATATATATATATATATATATATATATATATATATATATATATATATATATATATATATATATATATATATATATATATATATATATATATATATATATATATATATATATTTATATATATATATATATATACCTTTTGAAGATTAATTTAGTGGTTTTATGTACAGATAAGTAGAAATATACACACATCTTTTGTATACACTCTTGTAGTCTATACATGCACAAACGATAAATGTATAAATGATATACATATATATGAATATAGGTTGGGTAACAATAATAGACGTTACCATAGCCATTTTGGGCAGCCTGTAGCTGCCTAGGTTTTTGCAGGAGTCTGCCTACTAAATGTGTCCTGCTGTGTGGCCTCTGTGACCTTCTGAACTGTGGGCACTGTTGTGGGTTTTTTGTTGTTATTTTTTACTTTTACTGATTGGTGCCTATGTTTTTGCAGGAGTTCGTCTATTTAAGGTGTCTCACTGCACAGGCACAGGCACACCACAGGCTCTCCCATCTGCGCAGTGGGCGTGCACAGCGACAACCATACTGCCAGTTTGAAGGGCAAAACTGAATGCAAGGCAAGGAATTCAGCTTCAACTTGCATACAGTATTCAAGAAAGAGTCAATTAATGCTAGACTCAAGTTGGCTAGATCCCACAAGAGTAAAGACTAAGATGTTTATACACAGATGCTGCAACTCCCACAGAGTGTCTAGAACCACGCCCACAAGGAAGCTGACAAAATAATTTTTCCTCATCCTGTAGATTGCTGGAGGTAGGAATCTAATTCTGATTAGTTCTGCAGAAACCGATGTTGTATTGGTTGCAAAGAGCCTATGCTGCAAGCATCTGCGTTTTGCAGTTGGTGCAGGCAAATATTTTTATAATCTTGATATTAGTGGTAAGGCTGAGGCCTTAAGAGTTCATTTAGATATGTCAATAACAATAAATCGCTTCTTAGAAATTGTGAACTTGGTTTGTCATTAAAACCTTTACTTCTTTTACTGTATTACATAACATAGGTAATGATCATATTCTTTAAAATCTTACTGTTCGTCTAATGTTGTAAAGAGTTTTGGAGCTAACATTTTTACAGGATCAATATTCATTTTTACCTTTATTGCATTGAAACTGAACAAATGTAAAATAAAAGTTATGAAAATCTTATTTCGACAGCAGTCATTTTCCTGTATGGCAGTTTAGTGCCTACAATGCTCAAAATGACAATTTCGTGCTTTTACCTAAAACCATGCACCATTCAGTTTAAAGTTGGGACATGTTCTGAGAACTAAGGTACCCAAATCAAAGACTTTATTCTAAATTGAATTGGGAGAGGATGTAACCTAACGGTTAGGGCGGTGGACTTCAAATCTGGGGAATCGGGTTCGAGTCTCTGCAACGACGCTCAATATCCTGTGATTCTGCGCAAATCACTTATTCTTCCTGTGCTGAACAAAAAAAGAATGTGTCCTCATGTAACGCAACTGGTGCTCAGGTAAAGCGCTCTGATACCGGATTTCGGGTCAAGTTCACACTATATAAAACTTTGAGGAAAAAAAAGAAGCATGTCTTGCTAGACTGGTGGATTTTTATTTCCAAGTAACATCGCATGGATTTCATTTAAGGTTTGCATTTTCTTTTGGTGGAAGATATTTTGTTCTATGTCATCTTACAAAGTGCTGTACACTCTTTATTTCATGTGTAAAGTTTGCCATTTTCCATGTTTCTGTAAATAAGGGAGATGCTTGCCATATATGCTACATCATAGAACTCTAAGCTTCTGTTTATTAGTTGAAATGTTGGCCAGATGCTGAGCTGTCCAAGACAGTTGGTGGGTGGGAGAGGAGATTCCACAACAACATTTTATGTGGCTCTATACAGAAAGCACTATTTATTAGAGAAATTTGAAGCACTTTTTACAGTGTACACATCTGTCCAACTGTAGTAAATATGTAAAAACTGTACAAAAGTGCACAATGTTCCACCTGTTCCCTTTGATTTTTTTCTTTTTTTTAAAGGTGTCTAAAGTTTAAAACATTTGACTTCAAGTTAAAGGCATGAGGATAATTATTTTTAAAATGTAGCTGTGATTTATAATTCAAGCAAAAAAACACATTTGTTTCTCATCCTTCTCTGACAAAAAACACATTTTGCATCATTTAAATTTATATAGAAAACTCTCTACTATGGGAATGTATGTGTACTTTGATATCTTGTAATGGACAAAGTTATCGACATTTGTAGACACAAATTGAAATATTTAAAAATGTTCTTTGCACAGGGGCCTAAAAACCTATGGTACTAAATTCATTGATATTGTATTGTCCTGTTCAATGTAGGAGGACAGCTGTTTTAGCCTTGCTGATGGTGACCGCAATTTTCATGTTCAGAACTGGAAAGAGAAAGCAGATCAAGCAAAAAAGTCTGAATTCTTACGAGAAGCAGAAAAACTTAAAATTGTGTAAGTTAAGAAAATGAGCATTTATGGAATGTGTACAATGCATAATCTTAAAGAGAAAAGAAAATATATGTATCCACTTTTTTTGTAACGTTTTTTAAAATTGTTTTCCTGTATAACAAACAAGAAGTGTATAAACACCACATCAGTACCTCAGCAGATCATTGTCCAAACTGTGAAGTTCTGATATTTTCTATCCACCCCCCCCCCCCACGCCCACCCCACGTTCATGGTAGATCTGCCTTCCTACATGTGCTGTAATTATAGGGCCTCATCTATAACTGAACCCAATGTATCTACTTTTTTCATACCCTGTTTTACTACTTGATTTTAAACTTTGTTTAAAATATTTTCTGAAGTCTCCTTATCTTTATCAAGCTTTTCAGGGCAAAGTTTCTTAAGCATCATAGCCTTGCACCTAAGATTTATTTAGATGTAGATACTTTTGGGATTTTTTACAGATATCTAGGAGGATACCTGGAAGTTCAAGTACCTTTTCACTTAGTCTACACATTTTAATTTCCTGCAAGGCGGGAAGGTTAGTTCATTGTGTTTTATTATCTAAATGTAGAGAAAACCCATCATACCTTCTGGAAAAATAGGGTTTATTGGGACACTCTATGTTTTGTCATATACCTATTAATACAATTTATTTCTGACTTTAATTGATCGGATCAGTTATTGTGGCAATGTGGAAGGTGAAAAACTTGCTACTTTAACCTTCAAATGGTATTAAAATATTTCTGTTGAATGGTGATGTGAAGGTAAAATGTAATCTTATCCGCTGTATTTGTTCTTCAATGTCCTATCTTCTTCTGTTGCAGTTTATTTATTTTCATTTCAATTATTTATGTAGAATATTGTGAAAATCCTTCACAATAGTACATGCAGATGATAAACAATTTGTAATCAATGAAATCTCAAACTAGAAGCAAATCGAAAGGCACTTTTCACATCTCTCACGTTAACAAAACTCAGTACAACATTTCAATTGCACTTCAACGCATTTATGTATACAATGTTATTACACAAGTATGGTTCCAGGATTGTTTTTCCCCTTCCTTCAGCATGTGCTGTAATATACCTGTGCTCTTACATCTCAGCTAGTACATTAGTTGAGTATACATTCCATCCCACCCAAGTAACATACCAGGTAAGTAGCCAAGTATGTCTTGATTAATTTCAATTTGAACCCTCTTTTTGTGTTTTTTCATCCAACAGTGCTAGATCACAAGCGATAAAATTAGTCTCTGCTATTCTGTGCATCCAAAGTAGCTCCATTACCACTGATGTACCACACTAGACCTCTAACAGACCTGTTGTTAATTATGCAGCAAATTGACCACAACTCTTATAACTTCACATCATATGTGTGGGGGTTCCTGGCGATTTCTCTTGCCAAGTATGTTAAAAAGCTATCTTACTTTTAAGAATTTGCCCCACACCTAATAAAAACATTGTAGCTGGTTATAAGTTATAGATTATTTTGTCATACGTTGCCACCATTTAGTGCATATCCTCCAACCAATGCTGATACAATCTTAGTACACCTATCTTCCATTGTCCCCACTTTTGCTGATGTCAAATATAGCCACCTTTTAGTGTGTAAGGGCAGTGAAGATAAAGCGGATGTGTCATGTAGTAAGGTGAGTCTCACTCTTAACCGAATGGCTACATGGATCTCCGTTTTAAGCGCATCCCTTATGGCGCACCAGTAATTGGAGTGCCACATACACTAAGACAATATATGCACAGTGTCGATGTCCTGGCTGTTACTTCACCCGCATTTAGAGTCTTGTACCATATGTGCTCTGTATAACTTAGCTAGCGACCAAATCCGCTGGTTTAGGATTTTGTAGTAGCTGAATTTAAACCTACCATCTCTGTGTTTCATCATGTTTCTTAAGTATAGTGGTCCAATCCTCACCTGGGGTTTCCGTGCTCAACCGTATTTCCTACAATTTTTCAGGTTTCATGCGTTATTATGTGGAAAAAAAATATTATCAGCTAAAATCAAGTAAACTCCAGAAACTGTCTCTCTATTCTCATTCCATTTCTTAATATATTGTAGGAGTGGAGCAGTCACAAGTGTGTATTGATGAACCTCTAAAATCCCCTTAAGCTTGTAAGAAATGTGAAGGTACCTCAATAGTTGTGAGGGTGGCAGGATATATTTTTGCCTAAGATAATGGAATGGCATAATTTTGCCACCCTGAACCAGTTCTTCTAAGTATTTTATTATTTTGTTTGTTAAAAAGTTCAATCTATTTCCACCTCCCCAACTCTGATTGCTTTATATCCATAACGGGACACTTAAATGCAAAGTGTCAGGAACCATTAATAGTTTCTGCGCTCTCTTCCACGCGTGGATTATTGAGTTGTGTTCTAGTCAGCTTTGTATGTGATTGGTATAACATATTGCCAATTCACATTTTGTACCAGATACATTTTTCCTATGTATACCCATGCACGTATTTCCCTGTATGTCTTTAGCATATATATATATATTGCCAGCTGGGCAGCCAACCAGTATCTCTCTATATGTGGTAGATGAATTCCTCCTGTGATCATTGTGGTGTGTGATTTGGATGACTAAAGTCTCAGTTTACGTCCACACCAAACAAACATTTTCATGATATAGTCTAACTTCCTTAGTATAGGTAGTGGTATTCTCAATGCTATTACAAAAATGTAATTAAACCTTGGTATTGCATTCATTTTTATTACTATCTGTGTTTTACTTCACATAGACAATTGCAACGTAGATCAATTACCTTATCTAGTATGGGAGTAATATTATCTTTCATCATAGTTTTAAGGCCTTAGCGGAAGTATACGCCAACATATGAGACCTGTTTTAAGCCACTTAATTGAGTTTCCTATGGAGGATTAAGTCATATTCGAAGTCATTAATAACAGTTTACACTTGGACCAATTGACCTGCATCAGAACTGAAGACCTGTGTGTTTTCACCGATTCCCGAAGAATGAGTAGTAAATCGGGCATTTCATGCTGGATTGTCAAATGCATCCAAACTTGTTATGCTAAAGTTAAGAGAACACTACCTATCCCTCCAAAAGCTCTCTCTACTGGCAAAAAAGAAGCTGCAATGGCCTTCTTAGGAAACATACTTTTAGCTGACATTTGTAAAGTACCTACATGGTCTACACCGCAAACATTTACAAAGCATTACTGTGTAGATGTCATGGCCTGTCAAGAAGCTAATGTGGGCCAAGCTGTTCTCTGTACATTATTTCAAACAACTGCAACCCCCACAGGTTAGCCAACTCTTATGGAGTAGAACTGCTTTTCAGTCTACGCTAAGCTTGTGTATGTACAGCCACACATGCCTCAAACGGAAAATGTTACTGATTTGTTTTGGCGTGTAGTGCTATAGATTCACATGTGCCCATCCTATTCCCCAGAAACCTATATTGGTTGCAGTTACCTATATATTACATTATTTTTGCATGGTCATCACACTAGATACATTATCCTTCACACTCCATCCTCACCTGCAGTGTGGAAAACAATCTAACAATAGAGTTGAGGACCATGCGCATTGCAAGCAAGAGGAGGAATCATTATACCTTGTGACTTGAAAGACTTCTTTGAAGAAAAACAACTTTTACACATCCAAGCCCAGCACTAGATGGCGGAATTATGCTAAGCATGTGAATCTCCACAATACATGCCACAAACAGATGCTTACTGGGTAAGTAACATTTTCCTTCACATAAACAATCGAGGTCTGAGGGAGAACCTATTCCTCTTTAGGAAAGTATTGTGAAAAATCTGATAAGAGAAATATTTATCGATTGGGAGCTGTGTCTCTTTGTGCATTAATGACTTTGCGGGCTGGCTGATGATGCAAGAAGCAAGCGAGAATTGAGTGAGGTTAAAATTGGTAAGGAAGCGACATGAATCCTCTTTCTGTGAGCTCAGTGTTAGCAGGGGGTAAAAGGTTACTTTCAAAAGGGTCAGAAGAAATTCACAGAGGAGGGCTGACCTATCACCCCCTTCAAATTTCTTCGGTACGCCTGTGATCCATTCATTATCTCCGTGACTTCTATCCTCCAGATCTGTTCCCCTTTGTTTTAATGACTGGATATCTGGGCTCCAATCTGGCATACTGTCCAATCTCTTCAACTTCCCGCGCTTTGGAGTCTGTATGATCGAGCCTTTGGTGGAAGGAAGCAAGTGTGTAGGAGGACATATCCGCCATGTCTTTGGGATGTGTTGCAGCCTTAGATGTGCTTGCTTCTGCCTTAAGAAAAAGTTCTAGCGCGTAGTCTTCGGTTTAGGCATTCACAGATGCGAAATGTCCGACTTCAATCTGCATTACTAAATCATTTAACTGTAGGGTTTTGCAGTTGTGGCCCCAGGGAGTCCGTAGATATAGAATCAAAAGAAAAGCAGCGTTAGTAATAGATCGAAAGTTAAATGTAAGCACATCCCGGTAAAGCATGGTATTCTTAACTCTTTCCTGCTTCCCCCAATAAGTAATGCAGTCTTGTGTCTCCTATCATGTACTCAGTAGTAAATTAGTGAGCATAGCGCCAAAATCAAAACAGTAACATTAAAATAAAGCAGTAGTAATGGAAACGTTCTGTCAAGTGCAGATTAATACAAAACTGTAGCCGACTGATAAGGAGTCCTACATGGATAAAAGGCAGCACCTCCCTTACTAAAGATGGTTGTCATTCAGAATCCTCCACGGGCCTCTTCCTATGTTCATGTATATTGAATGGCGTCACCACACGGCCCACCCTCTTTCTTTCTGTTCTCCCTCTCCTGGCGTCACCACCCTGCTCCATCACTGCTCTCTGCCCCTTAGCTGCCAAGCATGTCCTTAGCTGTGGTCCTCCGTGGTCTCTCTGCCGTCGTTGCTCGATGCTGCCCGTTTGTAAAACTGCCTGCCACAGTTTCCCTCGGTTCTCTCAAGGGGTGCAAGTGGCTGTTCTGACGCCAACTGACTCACTCGGGCCCCGTCAAACTCTTTGTCAGTGGTCCGCACTCCAAACCTACCCGTCTTTTCCTGGTGGTGTCAAGATTTACAAGCATGTTCTCAGTCAGAGGAATATGTGCCCCAAGACAATGCCACAGCGACCCCGGGCCTGGGAACGTTTGTTGGATCCAGCCATGCTCCTCGGCACTTTATTGGTATTTAATGGAATAACAGTTGTTAGCTCAATACTGATTATGGTTTTGGGGTTTAAATAATTGTTTATACCTAGTGCCACTGATGTGTTTAGTAATAAAATAAGAGATGTATGTAGGCCATTTTACCCTGAATTTGCCTGCGTCTCTAGTATTCAGAAACGTCAAGTTGGTAGGTTTCTCGGGCGCTAGACGTCCCTGTGCCCAGATACTGCAGTCTTCCCCATGGGCACTCCCCATATCAAAAACATTCTATGATGTCATGTGTGTGGACCCATTTAATAACCATGCATGTCTGATATAGCGACACTCGGAAGACCCAAGGGAACACTGATGTGAGTAAAACCTTGGCAGAGAGATGTTCTGCTTGAGTAAGGCGGAAGGAATTTACTATGTTTTTTTGGGAATGATTGCGGAAAATATGACAGATGTCATGTTTGATACGTTGTTCTGGTCAGCCTACCGGGGTGAGGGTTGTCTGGCACCCAGCGACAGAAAGCTTAGGAAATGTAGATGTTGAAAAATATATGGTTGTGGTAGGTTTTCTTACTTCCCGAAGGTGATACCTGTGACGGAAACACAGCCTTCAGTTGGTTTCGAAAATGCACAAATGTACTGCACTGTTTATCACCTGAAGGCATCACAAGCCCACTGAAAACCTATGCATCTGATACCCCCACACTGAAGAAGCCTATGATAACAAGAGATGTGGGAACATCCTTGGCAGGGATATGTTCTACTGAGAGGCAGACTGCAGGGATTTAACTTGTTTGAGGGAAAAATTGCTGAACATCTGACAAAATTCATGTTCATCCTTCTCCTCTCAGCCAGTTAAGGCAAGGGAGATCTGTATTGTACCTTTGATTGTACATCGTTTTTATACTTTCCCCAAAGCTGCGGGTTTTATGTCAGTCGTCACTGGTTCTGCCATAAATCAGTAATCTGCACAAATATCACATAACTGATTGTGTAGACCAGACCCTCTAGAAAAACCCACATAGAGATGAATATTCAAGATTCAGTCAACATTTCCTTGGTTGACATTCCATTTGAGAAAGGCTACAAAATATTGCATTAAGCAAATTTGTCATAAAATGAAACCTAATCTACATTTTTCATTAGATCTTAACGGTGCAACGCCACATTGACTCAGAAATTGCTTTGATACATAGCCATGAAGTATGAATATGTTGTATTGGTGCATAAAGGCCAAAGAGGCAAAAATGTTTTAAACCTGACATCAATGTTTTTGAAAAAAGGTGGGGCGTTAGCACGTGCCAATACCTTTGCAGTGAAAGAGTTAAGCTTTTGAAAGTGAAACTTAGTATTTAAGCAGTAAAGTTTATCTGGGTATATAGAACAGGGCTGGAGAGAAGGACCACTGTTTCAAAGATGTCGAATATAAACATAGAATTTAAATTCTTATAAGAATAACCTACTCCACTTTTGCTTTAATTTGCTGATAACACTTCAGCCTACATCAGCCCCACGATTCTATCAATGTCATCTTGCTTTACTTTCACTCAGATTAGTAACTTTCCAGTAACCACCATGATATTAATAGTCACTTGACAGAGTTCATGCCCTAGGGTGTGGATTTTCTGGGTTTCATAGGTGCTGCAACAGGATTGCACTCAACATGATTTGATCTGTTGTCCGTGGCTTCAAGATAAACTGCGGATATGCCACTCTACTGTTGATTTCACAATAAAAAGCACAAAGCGCAAGTTAGGCGGATTTAAAACAATACTGATGATTGAACTGTTTTAACCCTCTTCAATATGGCTGCATGGACTTCTGCTTCAACAGAAGCAAACTGGGGAACTCCAGCAAAGATGATGTGAGTAGAACATCATTGTATTGTAACATTTGTGTAGGGCTTACTATCTGTAGGAAAAGACCTCTTTTTGTATGATCACCCTCCAAGATTGTGGACTGATGCTGCTGTTTTCTTTTCCTTTATTGCACTGGGCTATGCTGGCCAGGCTCCAGTGCATGTGCTCTGATCCCTAAAATATGTGTTCAATTGGCTAAAACCTGATTGGTTTATTTAACCTAGTACATGGTGCAAGAGGAACCTAGGGCTAGTAAGTTAAATGTCACCAATGGGGGCAGAGCTTGCCTGGCTCTAAGATGGCCGCAAGTTAGGGTCGCTCCTCCGTAACCGGCCACCTAACCTTAATTTTCCTGATCAAATACTTGCATCCTCACCACAAAATTAAGGCACAGAGAAGCGGAGCCCCGAAAACCGTTTGCGAGGTCCCTCATGGTCCTGAAAAGCTTGAAATACCTACGGGCCGAATCGAGGCCTCCGTGCTATGTGCCCGGCGCCATTACCCAAGAGACTGCTGAGTGCGGCCTGTCGGCGCACTGTGACCGGTGCTAGGCCAAGTGGTGAGGGGCTGCTCGCCAGCTGGTACCTGTGGAACCGGCCCGCGAGTGGAATGCTCCGACACTGCCCCTTGGCGAGTCGCCGGCCACGCGGTGTCTCCAGAATGCGCCATGGCCCGCTCTGGGCCCATGCGAGTGCCAGGGGAGCGAACACTGCCCGGAACTTGAGCGCCAAGAGCGCTGCTGGTCGCTGCCCTCCCACGATAACGCAGGTGAGAGCTGCTGTGGTCCCACAGCCCCAGTTGTTCCCCCAATAGCTGCCGTCGCACCGAAATTGCTGGCCCCCGGTTGAGCTTGCTGATATACTTCGGACATGTCAGCGGCCTAGAACTGGGACTGCTGGAAGGCCCCTACGTCGATCCTTGCACCCCTGGTGAGGTGACCACCTATAGCCACCTACCTGTGTTGCCGTCTCCAGTTGGGGATAGTCACCATTCCTACTTGCCTACCGCTACTCAGGGAGTCAAAGCCAGTGCAATCAGAGACATAACCACAACAGAGCCACCACAGAATTTAAAGACTGAGCGGGAGAGGGGAGCCAGCTTACACTTTGCTTAATAGATGACCTGAGGGGTGCCTCTGCCTTACTGCTGTGATAACACCACTAGCAACCGACGACTAGGACGGGCCATAGGGAAAACCGAGAAGTTGCAAACCAAATTGCAGTTTGAGCCAAGGAAGTCGCAAAGGCAACACGACCAGGAAAAAACGCATCTGAGTTGGGCTTGGAGTCTGGCGACCCTCCCCAAGACTCAGACTTAAAGCAAATTCTGGCCGCCATGCAACATAGTCTGAAGGAAATCGATGGGGAAAATTGATGCATTAACCTTTCGGATGGACAGGATGTCCAAAAGGCTAGACAAGCATGCTGAATGCCTCAACACAGTCGAAAAGCTTGCCTCTGACGCAGAAGACACCTTGAATTCTACATCCCTTTAGCATACCACCATTGAGAAACAATTGCGGATTGTCCAGGGCAGGGAACTTGGAGGCTCACTCAAGGTGGAGTAACCCGTGGTTTGTGGGCATTGCGGAGCCCACAAATATCCCCAACATGGAGCTCTTTGTCGAGCATCTATTTACCACACTGCTAGGCAGAGACTGTTTTTCTACCATCTTCGTGGTTGTGCGGGTACACCGATCGCTGGTTCCCAGGCCTGTACCGTGAGAACCGCTACACCCGATTATAGCACGACTTCTCAATTACAAGGATCGAGACAGTGCTCTCTGCAAAGCCAGAGAATTGAGAGATCTTCAATGCGAGGGGATGGCAGTGTCCCTTTATTAAGATTTTACACAGCGCGTGCAGGATGCAAGACGTTTCTTTGCGCTAGTCAAGAGAAAGCTTTGAGATCTGCAATTAGACTACATGTTGTACCCAGCCAAGTTGCGAGTTACAGCAGATGGAAAGTCACACATCTTCACGGACCCATCTCAGGTGATGCGGTTTATAAAATGACGGGGCACCGGTCTCTCCAAGAATAGTCCTCGGTCAGGCAGTGAAGACAAGACTACACATGGGAAAGAATAAGACATTGACCTACTCAGTTGCTCAGTGCTCTCTACGACATTGATACTCACGGAAATGAGGCAGGCCCACCTGCTGGGTTGCGGGTTTGAACTAATTGACTGGGGCTACGGTCCGCAGAAGTGAACAAGACCGCTGTTGGTTCCTTATCTCTTAGCTTGATATTTTAGGACAACGCGCATAATGTATGGTAATTTGTAAGTTATAATGTGCATTGTACCGCTTCTTTATCATTAACTGCCACTGTTCGTCTTCACTATAGAATCTTTCCTGAGAACGATATGTGCAGGAGGTTACACCTAAAGGTATAGCTTGGCAAGGATACCTATTCTAAGTTTTACTATCTTTATTACAAGAGCCACTTTGCCGGCCAGAACAAATACGGAACTGAGCCAGGCGACATCTGCCCCACAGTGTGCTCCACACCGGGATTGTTTTTGGGCTGTACTTTGTTTTGGTATAATTTCTAATTTTCACCCCAAGGATGAGGGTATTTATTGGGTGGGACGGGGTGGTTCTCAACTATGCGTAGTGGAGGTTTGCATAGCGTGGGTGGGGGAGGGAGGTTGTTTGGTTGGCGAGACATTCATGAAAATTGTCAACTATGTAATACTATGAACAAATTGGATGCAATCACCATGGGCAGGGCCTCAAGTGTATACCGTCGCGAGCACAGTGTAGCTTGCAGCTTTTTCAGTAATGGGTAGTACAGTGTGCTTTTTAACATGGAATGTAATGGGTTTGAATGATCACAGAAAGATCAGGAGAGTTGTAGAGTATTTAACGAGGCATTCAATTGATGTGGCCCTATTACAAGAGACCCACCTACCACTCCAGAGTAACATGTTGATGCAAAAGCTCTTTCAGTAAGAGGTCCATGCAGCTGGTTTCACTTAACATGCTAGAGTTGTACTAGTATGGGTGAACCCCAAGTCAGGAATTCTAGCGCATGCAATGGAGGCAGATCCAAATGGCAGATATGTTATTGTACGTTGCCAGAACGATGGGTTATCTGTTAGGTTAGTGAACGTGTATGGACCCAACTGCGATGACCTGCACTTCTATCCTAAACTCTGAGTTAATCTGATGCGGGACAAAGATATCCCAATCATAGTGGAAGGGGATCTCAATTGCATCCTAGTCCCACTTAAAGATCGTTCCAAGGGTCCCAGCCGCCGCCGCTCCGCCTAAGGTGTGGTTTAGACCTGATGGATGTTTGGAGGCAGTATTTCCCTGAGGTGGCAGGGTTTACACACTACTCTGCCCCCCATGACATACACACTCTAATTGATTATTGGCTCATGTCCAAGAGTCTGCTCGCACAGGTCGATGCGTGTGACCTCCACCTGTGCACTTATTCATACCACGCTCCTGTACAACTGGACTTTAAATGCTCCCGTAGACCAGCCCGGCATTTCTATGGAGGTTTCCTCCTTACTCATTGATGGACCCTGTATTCACTGCAGAGATTGCAAACGCAATAGAGGTATTCTTTGAAAAAAATATAGGGTCGGTAGTCAGTTTCACTACTGTTTGGGAGGCATTTAAAGTGTACGTCCGGGGGATAATCATTGCTAAACACGCAGGAGTGATTTTGTCACTGAGGGACCAATTGTCTAAAGTGGAGAAAGAGATTTTACTCTTGAACAAGCTTTTCAATAGACAGGTGATGCAAACACTTTGGGTGATATTAAAGTAGCACTTGAGGAATTCTAGGACACGGCAGACAGGGAAGTCAAACACCTGGGCTAATACGCTACGGCAAGGGTCTACAGGGAAGGGAAACGACCAGGCGCCACCTTTGCAGCCTTATTACGGGCCAAGTGGAAAATAGACACTGTAATGGAAATCCTTGGCGAAGATGGTCTCCCACGATATGACCGAGAAGACATTGCAAATCGATTCCATAGGTACTGCTCCCAACTCTACACCTCCCAGTCCCTCTCAGAGGACAACGTTATCCAAGACTATTTGAGCACATCCAGATGACATGGCTGACAAACACTCACAGAGGATACCTTGGCCCCGCTTACCGCGAGCGAGATTAAAGCAGCGATTAAGCCTATGCATGCTTGCAGTGCCCCGGGCAAGGATGGGCTCACAGTTTCATTCTACAGGGCCTTTCAAAGACCAATTGATCCCTCATCTAATATCACTATATGAAAACATGGTTTAGGCCGAAACAATGCCTCCCTCCATGAGAGAGGCTTTGAGAATCATGCTGCTGGAGCCGGGGAAGCTGCCTGAAGCCTGTTCCTCTTACAGACCCCTATCATTATTGAACGTTGATACCAAGATATACGCCAAAATATTTGCCAACCGTTTAGCCCCACTGGTACCACTTGTAATGGGCCAACAGCAAGCAGGGTTTGTGCCTGATCGCAATATCAACTTAAATTTGCGAACTATATTCAGTATTCTTTAAAGACCAGACCCAGGAGTCAAGGCTGCTGCAGACTTCTTGGATGCCGACTGTTGAGTGGGCATTCATAAGAGGGGTGTTAAGAAGAATTGGAGTGGGGGAAATCTTTATCAAATTGGTCATGACACTGAACACCCTGCCTACGGCTAGGATACGACTGGGCAGGACGGTCACAGCCCCTTTAGCCATCTCATGGAGGACTCGCCAGGGCTGTCCGTTGTCCCCCCTCCTATATGCACTGGTAGCTGAGCCTTTGGCCTGCGCTCTGCGGGAATACTACAAACCTAGAGGGCTACGATTCCCAAGATACCAGTTAATAATTTCGGCATATGCAGATGATACCCTTCTATATGTCCAGGACCCCAAGACGCATCTCAACCCTGTTTTGGCAGAGGTGGTACCGTTTGGGAGACTATTCGGGCTTAAAATTAACTGGACGAAATCTCTGTTCCCTTCAACTCAAACAACCACCCCTGCTAAGATAGACTTTCCTATGCAATGGATGTCAGACCCAGTCTGATACCTTGGGACACAAATCCACAGTGACCCTGCTGTAGTGATAGCACAGATTTATGGGACGACGATTTCGAGGATAGAGGATGGCATTAATAGGTGGATTAGGCTCCCTCTCTACTTGATAGGGCGCATCTCCCTGATGAAGATGGTGATTTTACCCCGATTTTTATTTCTATTTGTTAACATCTCCATACTGCTGCCATGCACTGTGTTTGAAAATCTGCGCCCACTCCAAATCAAACTTGCCTGGGCCGGGAAACAGCCGAGGTTTAGATGGGACACTCTTACCCACTCGTACTCGACTGGGGGACTGGGAGGGCCAGACCTAGAATTATACTACACGGTGGCACAGGCCTCCCAAGCATACAACTGGTTACACGGCCCAGAAGACTTGCCTCATATGTTCATTGAGAGACGCTGCAGACCCTCTTACACTCCCACAGATCCTTTTCAAGCCCCCCATTAGACGACATGGCATCCTGGACTCTTTCAATTCCACCACGCATGCGTGGCTTAGACTTCTAGATGCCCAAGCAGATACGCTCATTTACTCTCCACTAATTCCGCTGGACTGGTGCACCTGGTTCCCAACGAGTGGGGAAAAGAATGTGCTCCGCTTAATGAAGCTCATATGCCTACTCACACTGGGCGACTTTTTTCAAGATGGGTTAGCTCGTAGTTGGGAGGACCTAACCGAGGGAACACCGGGACTCTCACCATTGGATCTGTTTCAATATCTCATGGCTCGACATGTATGGCAGGAATTACTTTGAGATGACCTGCAGGAACCCATTACATTCCCTGCGCTTACACATATTATGCGTGCTGATTCCCCTGCAAAGCAAATAACTGCATTATATTCCTCTGCTCAGGAACCCAGGAAAGCACAACTACACAGGGCCAGACAAGAATGGCAGAGGGACCTTGAAATGCTAATAGACGATATGTGCTGGTCATACTGCTGCGAGGCGACGAGGTGGGTGTCCCTGAATGGCAAGCATTGTTTAACACATTTTAAATATAATAACCGGGTGTACTACACTCCTAGCAGATTGCATCGCTATTGTCTGCGAGACACTGCGAAATGTGACAGGTGTGGGGAGTAAGACGCTGGGTTCTTCCATGTGGCTTGTATGTGTCCTTGTGTCCTGGCATTTTCAGAGAAGGTCTTTTTAGTACTGACGGAAGTCACTGGACAGCACTTGGTGTCCAACCCACTGGTCGCACTGTTTGGTTAGGACAGGTAGATAGTAGCCACCTATAGGAAACCGGTAGTGATGGGAGTGCTGCTAGCCAAGCGTAGATTGGAATGTAGATATGCTTTATTGTAACACACAATCTGACGCATCTAGTGAGCTACTTCCACCACAATGTCGCCTCAAGGGCTTTTGGGGATTATACCAGCAATATCTGATTGGAAAAGAGACCGGGGAGCCGAAAGGAGGGAAGCACTTGAGCTGGTCATCTAACAGCAGTCGCACACCTGCTACGCCCTTCATTCGATTATAATGCAACAAATGGTTTTTATTAAGGCCTTAAATCCCTTAAGTTCTGAGGGTTCTGCTTGTTCAATTTGTGATCTGTTCACCCACAAACTAATATAATATGCACTGCACCTAATATAGATGGTATAAGCAACTTACAATCTGGTGATGTAGTAACATGGCCAAATATGAAGAGGGGTTTTATCTCGCCCAGTTAGTTTTTTTGTTTATGACTTCGTTCTATTTTTTTGCATGTCAGTTATACTAGAAAACCTGCTGTGATATTGCAGACTATGCTTTGTAAAATGCAATAAATAATAATAATAAAAAAAGCATTTCCAATGCAATAGGTCTCACCTTTGGGAGATTTTGAGCTTTGTAAATCACAATACCTTCAATAATAAAAGGCATTGTCATTTATAATCCCATCAGGTCAAAGTTTTGAAAATGTGAGACCTATTGCATTGGAGATGCTTGTTCTATAAAAACTTTCCAGCTAAATTTACGAATACATGTCCCATTAAACATTGCAGAGTTCCTGTGAACAAAATTGTGGCCGAAAACCGATATCCGCCAGGACCTACAGATTCTAGCTAACAACCAAAACCATTAAGCTACAAAGTTCTGTGTACTGAACTCCCTGGTTTTGGGAGCCTAAATACTTCATTAGAGGAAAGCCAGCTGGACATTTGACAGGTCGCAATAGCTGTTTGTTAGCAATGTAACTATAAATAAAACTAAAACCGATAGTATAGTCCCAAAAAAAACCCACTTCACCACATTGTCACTTAACGGGAAGCAACAACCTTTCTTATAAACTGAAACAAATCCTGATGTCTCATTCATGTATACAAGAGGGATGCACCAAGCCAATGTAGACTGGAGAGCACACGGCACCAGTCAAGTGGACGAACTAGCAACAAACAGCACACTGAAAATCGCCTCAAATGGGAGGCTCACACAAAAGAAAAGCAATTTACTAGGGAGGGCGTTTACCAGATGCACCCCACGTATATGACTCCTTAAGTGTTAACGCTTCAACAAGCATGTGAACAAACACTATAATAAATTCGAGATGTACCGTATTTGTTTAAATAAAGCTAAAAGCTCTGTAAAAAAGAAATTGTAGCCTTTGCATAAGATGGCTTTTAAACAGCGTGGTTAAGCAAAGCATGGATAACTCACCAGAGGGCAATATATAACAACGACCGAAAAAACATCAGGTCCACAGATTACCCTTACATATAAAGTGCGCCTACATAAATATGCTGGCGCAGACCATATTTCTCTGTAGAGTAAAAATAAAGCGTTTCTATATATAAAAAGAGCAGTATGATCACCTTTTCCTTTGTTTTTTTCGTCCCTCTTTTAGTGGCCTTGTCCCCCTTTTTCTTGCTGTGTAATCCCATTCCATTGCTTTCACAGATTGCAACTAGAGATGAAAAGCACAAGGTAGCCGCTCATTACGGTTCTTCTGCAGGCTTATGTGGCGCTTACACTGAAGATGGCATTAAACTGGTGTAAATCCATCGCTTATGGTTACAGCGCCGCCGCCGCAGTGTCACTAAATAAATACCAAAAATACCAAATACCAGTGTCACTATTTATCTTTTTGGGTAAAAATGTCTTGTGCCCCTTTCAAAGTAAAGCTGGACTGCGTGTGCAGTTAATGGGGAATGTGTACTGAAGACCGGCCTGCTTCCAGGTGCTACAATAAAGCACCGCTTCCTGGAAGGGAGGGTGGAGAGTGTCGCGACCGCAGTGGCCCCTATAGTATCGTCATTGGCATCCTTCTGTACACCCCTCCAACCATATATACATTTCCCAAGAATAAACACACAACACAGACTGCTTATTTGGGTACAATTGCTGCAGGTTTATTACATACACCGTTATGTAATAGGTGGGTTATCTTGCGGGCGATCCAAGGGCAGGCAACCAACTGGGCCGCCTGATGAGCCAGGCAGCACTGGGGCGAACCCCGCCTTTGCTGCCCTACTAGTGATCCTCTTCCCGGATCACGTGACCGTTGGTAACTTCTTACTCACACCCCTTCCAGGGCGGAGCGTCGCATAGCACACCCCCGGTTGTTCAGGCCCACAACCGCCCGAAGGACTAGCAGGGCGCCGACACGGTTTCCAGGACCCTCCCTCGAGGCTCCTCGGATTTGGCTCTGGCACCCCCTATGGTGCCGCGCAGAGGTACCCTTGGCACCGGCCTGCTTCCAGATCGCCCTGTAACTCCGCCTGCAATGAAAAAGGAAAACATTACAATATTCTCTACCCCCCTCCTGCCACCACCACGCCGGGTAAGCGGTAGGGAGGGAGGTGGCGTGCACGGCGATAAAGAGGTCGCCAACATGGTGGGGGAGGGTTATATACCCTCCCCCAAGACCAAGCCGCCCCGGAAGTGATGCCCCTCGTGTCACGACCAGGCAGGGAGTGGGGGGGGGGCTCCAACCTGAGTCCCTGCCCCCTAGGTTGGCGGGGAGGGGTGTAAGGTGCCCAGGCGACACTAGAGCGCTGACCTCTCTAGTGGCCCCCTGTGGGTGCCTCGGTCAGCGGCATAGTATCGTCATTGGCATCCTTCTGTACACCCCTCCAAACATATATACATTTCCCAAGAATAAACACACAACACAGACTGCTTATTTGGGTACAATTGCTGCAGGTATATTACATACACCGTTATGTAATAGGTGGGTTATATTATGGGCGATCCAAGGGCAGGCAACCAACTGGGCCGCCTGCCCGCCTGATGAGCCAGGCAGCACTGGGGCGAACCCCGCCTTTGCTGCCCTACTAGTGATCTTCTTCCCGGATCAAGTGACCGTTGGTAACTTCTTACTCACGCCCCTTCCAGGGCGGAGCGTCGCATATCAAAGCCCCCAGTTGTTCAGGCCCGCAACTGCCCGAAGGACTAGCGGGGTGCCGACACGGCTTCCAGGACCCTCCCATGAGGTTCCTCGAATTTGGGTCTGGCACCCCCTATGGTGCCGCGCAGAGGTACCCTTGGTACCGGCCTGCTTCCAGATCGCCCTGTAACTCCGCCACAGCTCTGAAGGTGGCCCCGGTCACCGCCAGGGCCCCCACCACAGCTATAGTCTACCTGCAACCTCTCATCTCTAACACCTCGCTTAAGTCTAGAAGGTAAAGGTCCTTGCCTACCGGCGATAAGTGAACTCCATCGTCCTCAAAGTACCCCTTCACATTCTCTTGGATCATCTCGTGAAGCCCAGGCCCCTCTGGTCAGTGAACTTGCGCATTGCCCCATTAAGTCGCTTCCGGGAATGCTCAACCGCCTCGCCTGATTTGGCCCCTCGCCAAGTTCTGCGTGGAATCATCTCTGACCAGAGAACCTCACACTGCCCTAAGTGCTTGCAGATCTCACCTAAGTCGCTTTTCATGGCCTGCAGGAGAAGCCCTCTACCCAAGGCAATGAGGTAATTCCCCCCCCCCCCCCCCCCCAGGTAAATCACTAAAATTTTGGGTGGAGCCCCCCGCACTGCCAGTCTCTGCTCCAATTTGTTCCTGAGCCAGCTCCATCTCATACCAGGGAAACCCATCCACTCAAACTGTGTCTGTGGGAAATGCCGCATCCAGTTCCGGTGCGACACCCACTGAGACACCCTGGAGATACATGAATGCCCGATCACCCATACCGGTAGCCCCTAGTAAAACAAGAGACACGGTTTACACTCTCTAATCATTTAATAACTTGTAAAAACACGCAAAATAAGACAATAACCACTGCAATACACTGCAAACAATAAGTAATAAGGTACATCAAGGTCAAACGTATCGTTTGTAACAATCCGACTCCCACCGCCCCACCTTCTTCACACTCCCGGGCTCCAAACCCGCCTTAAAAGCTGCCATGGCCGCCCCTATCCAGAATGAGTGGCTAGAGTATCTCTTATCTGGCTGAGCCAAGCCTGCCCTGGATACGCTAGCCCTAATAATTCTTTCCATCTGATACCTGGTCAGGGGGCCCTGGTCCACGTGCATCAGTAGATAGCCGGGGGTGAGAGGGCGACACACAAGGTATTCCCTGACCCAGTGGACCGGGCAAAACCTAGGCCTGAAGCCTGAGGACCACATCAACACCCTGCCCAGCCTGGTCTGTTTTGGACCTCTGGAGGCGGATCGACAGGGAATCAGTGAGGGACACATCTAGGATGCCTAAGGCATCACCCGAACTGTCGGTCTTGGACCTGGCCACCAGTTCACTAATCCAGAATGCGCCAAAGAAAGCCAAACAGAAAGCTGCCGCGAAGAGGGTTGCCTCATACTTAGAATAGGTGACCCCGTCAAGGACACCCAGCATGCCCATGAGGATGTTGAAATCGATGGGGGCCCTATTATCGGGGGCCCTGGGCTCATCCCTACCCCCACCCCTTGAGAGCTGCCCTTATGGCAAAATATTTAATTGGGTCTAGCCCCCCAGATAGCTTGGCGTTGTGGCTCACGGACGCCAGGTGGCCGCACACCCAGGAGTGGCTCTTCCCATGCTCCCTGGCCCACACCACAAATGCCCGTACTCTGCCCTCAACTGGTGCGGAAGAAATACCCAGGGTTTGAGACACAGATCTGAAGGTGGCCAGGTGTGCCCCATAGTGCTTCCAAGTGCCTGGAGCCAGAGCTCGTTCCCCCATAGTTCTCAGTCATTGGTCCACTGCAGGATCCTCCAGAGGTGCGCCGGGAAGAGGGTCATCTGTGCTCTCGCCCGCGGCCAGGCCTCCCTGAAGCGGAGCCACTGAAACCGAGAAAGAGCATCAGCTGCCACATTTTTGACCTCCTCAATGTGTCTGGCCCTGCATTCAACATTACAGAGCAGGCAAGCCCTGACCAATTGCCTGAACAGGCAGAGGACCAACGGGCACTTGGCTGTTTGCCCATTGATGGCCTGGACTACCGCCATGTTGTCAGACCAGAATAGGACCTTTCTGTCTGACAGGGTCTCCGGCCAAAGGTGTAGTGCAATGACGATGGGGAAGAGCTCAACGACAGTGATGTTCGCAGTGATGTTGCGCCTGCGCCAGGCATTGGGCCACTCCTGAGCACACCAGTTCTCGCCCAGAATTGCCCGAAAGCCCTCCCTACCTGAAGCATCAGTGAATAGGCATAGCTCCTGACTGTCCACCCAGGGTTCCCGCCAGATCACCGTCCCATTGAACTGCGCGAGGAAGTCACCCCACATGGCGAGGTCATGCTTCAACCCTGCAGGAACGAGCTGAACGCCTCGAAGTATGCACAAGACACTGAGCAACCCATGGGCATGCACTTGTCAATGAAGACTTTGCCCTGCCACTTGAAACCCAGGAGGTGTTGGCTGTCAGGGTGGACCGGCACAGTCGGAAAGCCGACTCAATGTCTGACTTTGCCAACCAAGCTCCCTTCCCCGCCCTCCTGACCATGTCCACCGCCAGGTCCAGGAAGCAGTAGGACACAGAACACATCCCCTCATCCAACCAAGAGTTCACAGAGTCCCCTTCTTGATGCGACAGGTGCTGGATCAACCTAAAGGACCCGGGCTCTTTCTTGGGCACGACCCCCAGCGGGGAGATTACAAAGTGCGGAAGAGGTGGTAGGTTGAAGGGGCCCGCCACCCTCCCCAGGGCCGCTTCCTTCTTTTATTTTAGCCAGCACGATCTCAGGATGATCCCTAGCCGATTTGAGGTTCTCCGTGTCCCTGCTCACTAGGGGGCCTTGGTACGGAATTCTTAATCCTTCCACAAACCCCTCATCGAGAAGCGAGCCATCTTTGCTGTTGGGATACCCATGGATCAGGGGAAGGAGGTTGGCGATGATGATGGGGGAGGGACCCTTAGCCAAAGGCAGAAGAGCAGATCCACCCCTGGGGAGCACAGGGCGGCCTATATCGCTGGGAGGGGGAAAGTGGGGGCGGGATGGTGGGGGGGAGCCAGGGGAAGGGGAAAGTTCACTTGTCCTGTCTGGCCGGGAGCTGAGCTGTCTCGCTTGGAGCAGGAGGAAGCAGGGTGGGAGGCACCACACTTGCTACAGTTGTGTGCGAACCTGCATGCTTTACCCCAGGAACAAGACCCCGCGTTGAATAGCCTGCAAGTCCCTTTGGACAGTGATCGGTTACCCTGCTTCCGGCCCCCTCCGCGACCCCCCCCCCCCGAAAGGACTTCTTGGACTGGCCCTTCGCTTCCTGCTTCATGTCCTTGGGCTTGTCACTATTGGAGGTGCTAGGCTTTGTTGTCCCTTCAACTGTGCGCTTTCCTATGTGCATGACCCAAAGCCTCACCTCTAGTTGGTCCCACTCCAATTCAGGGCACATGGCCATCTTCTTTCTGAAATCACTGTTGTAGCGGTACCAACCCATCCCCCCACTTATCTCCGCCCCCTTGGTGATAATGCTGGCGTATTGGAATAGCTCTGACCCTTGCTCCGGGAATCTTTCCATTATCACATCCGCCAAGATGGCGAAGGCTTGCCCCCACGTGCCAATGTTCTTTTCAGGCCAGGATTGGAAACACACTTTCTTGTCGTCATCTTTACCCCCAAGGGTAATGAGGAGGGTGAAAATGTCAATAAACTCTCTCCTCCAGATACCTTCTTTGGCTGCCAGAGGAACTTCCCACCTCAGACAGCAACGAACAGATAGCAGCGGCGCCATGGTGACCAGGGGCTTGGGCACTACTGGGGGGGGGGGTAGTACTGCTGTTTGCATGGAGACCTCAATGGGTGTGGTGGGCGCAGTCGCCACCGTGGACTGGACCAGGATGGGGGTGCCGGCGGCAGAGGGGCCCCCACCACTGGTAGCTGTCCTCCCAAGGACGAGAGGCTCGCCAAGGCCGGTCCCCCAACCTGAGCAGGTGATACGCAAGGCGGGATGCCCGCCCCCCCCCAGACTTGCGTGAAGGACAGGACCCCAGTGCCCCAACAGGGAGGAGAGGAGCAGCAATCCCACCCACACTGGACGGGCTGGCCAGGGCTAGGCCCGCTCTAACCTCGGACATAAAACTCTGCAGGGTGTCTGAGAGTTTACCAAGGTCATCCGATGTAGCATAAGCCACTAAGGGCGGGCAGCTGGCTGGGGTGGGCGCTGGTCTAGATGCCAGGGCCGGGGGCGCAAGGAGGGGGGTGGTGCCGCGAGGGGGGGCCAAGGCCCGGCTCTTTGCTGGTAGCTGCTCAGCCGGGAAGTCTTTGACCGTGGGTCTGCGTATCCTCTCCCACCTAGAGGGGCCTGCCTCCTCATTGGGCTTGTGTTCTGCGAAAGGGACCTCGCTGGCGATTCCTGAGTCCACGGGATTAATGGCTTTCAAAAGTTCGGTGAACCAAGCCAATCCCTTGGTCTTGGCCAATTCAAGGAAAGCTGCGATCCGCGCATCTTCAGAGATGCCAGTCTGGGTCTCCTCGACTTGGGACCTCAGCGAGAAAAGCGGTGGGGATCCCTGACTTTCCATCGAGTCTCCTGCGGGTGCCTCACAATCTGGAGGGATAAGGGAAAAGAGTTTAGCCCAAGAAGCCACACCCGCGGAGCACAACTAGCCCAGATCTTGGCCCGGGGGACACACTCTGGCCCCCCGTGGCTTGGTACTTACTTACGACCAGGAAAACAAGGGACGGAACGTTGGGCCGGTCGGACGGGCTTCGGAGACACTGCGAGTGGAGATGAAGGAGAGGTTAGCCGGTACCCCCAAACCTCCCTGCCCCACCCTCTGTGCTCCACACCCCACACGGCCCAGCGATGACCCAGCTCTGCCCCCCCAGGGCCAGGCAAGGGATATCCCTGCTCGCAGGCTGCAAGTACTGCTCCTCGGGCTTGCGAGGTGACCCTCCCCAGTGCCCATACCTGCTGCGTGCGTGTATCCCCTATGGAGTCCGGCGTCAACAGCGCTGATCGTCTCACCAAGACCTGCTATAAGAGACAAAACCAAGGGTGAGGCGCAGGAAGGAACGGTGTTGCCCTAACCTACCAACGTGACCCAGTGTCCACTCCCCTGTGCCAAGGTCGGTGGAAGGCCGGACAGTGCCCTACGCGGCGAGCCTTAACACCCGGGGGCCAGCTAACTTCTGGCCGCCCCGTTTAGTTACCTTGACTCCAAACGTACAATCCGGCACTACTCCTCAGGAACTGGAGTGCCACAGCAGCTGAAAGACAAGATGAGTGGGGAAAGGCATGTTAGATGCAGGAGTCGCCGCGTGACTGTTCCCTGGAGTCCTGGCTGATTCACAGGAGGGAGCAAAGACAGGTATACACAGGGGAAGCGCATTGCGAACCATAGGCCAGATAATAGCATGATGACCAGTGGGCCCAAGCAGCACGGTGCTCGCCGGAGATGGCCACCCCTCGCAAAGCGCAAGGGCCCCCCTGTGCCCGGATCTGCCAGACGAGGGGCCCTGGACGAGGCTGCGGGAAACCCTGGGGGCGGGCCCACGCGGCCACGCAAGGAAAAAAGGGGGATCATAATTCGCAAGAATCCTTTGTGCCGGATCTGAACCCGCGGCCTAAGAATGTCGGTCACTCCACCACCGACCCCCGATCTGCTAACTGGACTGGCGAAGGGAGGGACCGCTGCGCATGCGTGTTGCACCGGGACAGAGTGGGAGGGGGGGGTGGGAGGCGAGCCCGAGGCCCCCCCCACCGTCCCAGGAGCACCGCATGAGGGCAGGAGACAGCACACAGAGTGCAGGTCTCGGGGTGGCTATGTGTGAATACCCATGGCAGAGGCTGGCGTCGCCTACCCACCTGTGAGCTGGCTGGGGGACGGTGTGGGCCCAGCGCGTGGAAATTACCGGCTCTTGTCTCAGACCTTCTCCAAGGTGCTTGAGTGACAGACGCACTCTGCACGTGCCTCAGTGATGAGCGTCCTCCATTAATTTTGTACCGGGCGCCGCAAGACCCCCAACCACCTGCTAGTGCGCTCGAATGCGCTCGCGGAGGCCGCAGGTCAGGGGGTGGGCAAAGCACTAGTTGGCGACCAACCTGGGCCCGCGCGCTGCGTGCCTGTGGGTGGCGCAAGCCGGGCGAGCGTCGCGGCCTGAGGCGCTGGAGAGCGGGTGGGAAATATTTCCCAACCTTACAGAAGAAAATACCATTTCCTACACTTTAGGTTGAGCAAACAGTGACCTTGGAAGACCAGGGATTGAACACCTAATCTACAGAGCAAGAGTCTCCGACCTTAACCATTAGGCCAGGGTGACTCTATTTTTCCATGGCCGCCACCCCCCCCCCCCCGCCCGCCCTCCCTCCCCGGCCGCCACGCGGGCAGTGGCCGGGCAGTCATGTACGGGCGTTTCATCGTCTGTTCCCGGGCAGGGGGTGCAGGTGAGGGAAAGCAGGCACACAGCAGTGAACTGTGATCTGCGGGCCCTAGATACCCGGTCACGCGTCTCCTGCTCCCTCCTTTTGGCCCCGGGTCTCTGGGAGCTCGCTCCCCCTTTCAGGGGATGCCCTGCTGGGGGATTAAGTGAGGTGGAGCAGCCGTGAACCGCACATCGAATATCGCTGAGGCAGCAACTGGGGGCGACACCCACCGTCGGTCGGCGGGTGCCCCCGTGTGCACAAGGGGGGGCCTATGCCTAAACAAACCCCCACCACCCCCATTCTGCCAAAGGGAACCAGCCCGTGTCCCGCCCGCATCGAGCGAAGCAGGCGCAGTGCACAGACCTGGATCCCCCTGCCAATCGGCAGCTCTCTACCGCCTGCTTCGAAGTGCACGAGCGCCTAGCCCAGCGACGAGGCGTCGCGGCCCAGGCGGGGGCGGCGCGAGCTAGGACCCGGGTCAGGGTCTGAGTTGCACCCCCCTGCGCCACAACAGAGATCAGCCGGGGCCACTCCACGAGCGTACCCAGGGACCCTGCTAAAGCATATACATGGGGACCGCATGGACCCCGCAGGGGTCTGCAGAAAGCAGGGGCTGCAAGGGGCGAGCTGCCCCTGGACTCGCGAACCCCCCCCCCACCCATGGCAGGCCGTGCCATAGGGCCCCGTACAACCTGGTACTGCCCAGGGACTGAGCCGGGGCGGGGGGGGTCAACGAGCAGCACTCACCGTAGCGGCTTGCAGGCACATGAGGCGACGAGACGGCGGACGGCGCAACCTTCGATGCGTGGGAGGCGGCGTACATGGCGATAAAGAGGTCGTCAACATGGTGGGGGAGGGTTATATACCCTCCCCGAAGACCAAGACACCCCAGAAGTGAAGCCCCTCGCGTCACGACCAGGCAGGGAGTGGGGGGGACTCCAACCAGAGTCCCTGCCCCCAAGGGGGGCGGGGAGGGGTGGAAGGTGCCCAGGCGACACTAGAGCGCTGACCTCTCTAGTGGCCACCTGTGGGTGCCTCGGTCAGCGGCAGAGCAGCCAATATGCCAGTGGTCTACAAGGGGCGGGTGGTGGGTGGAGGGCATCGTCCAGTTTTTGGCGGGACAGGCAGTGAGATCTCCGGCTAGGGCACTATACTTCTCTCTCTGCGGGGGCTCTGGAGCCCCTTGGCAGCCTTATCCTATGGATATATGTTCTGGGCCCTGGAAACTCATATATGAGGATGGAGAGAGGCTGTGCGGCGCTTAAAAGAAGTCAGTCACTCCTCGCGTATCACACCACTAACGGGGCTCCTATTTATTGGCGTCGAGGGTCGAGACTCTGGTAGCCCCAGCGACAAGTTGTGATCTCGGGCAACCCCAGAACTTTTAGTTCTATGTGTTAACGTGGTGATAGAGCTCTAAACCCCCTGAGGATCCAAGCTCGGGTAACAATCTGACAAAATGTCGAAGCTTTTACGTTGTCACGCAGCTGTGCAGTGTGTTCGCCGTTGACCTTTGAGGTTTAAACGCACCCAGACCAAAGGCGTGTTGTGTTTGTTTTAGTCTTCACACGACGAGAAAAATTAAGTCTAAGTCACTGAAAATTGTGCCCGACGGCTGGGGTGCAGCAACTCTGTTTGACACCAGTTAGTGATAACTACCACCCAATGGAAAAGAGGTGCTTTTAATCCCCTCAAAGCTTAAACGTAATACGCCCTCAGGTAAAGCCACGGGGTTCCCTGGCTCCTTACATATGAAGACACATGGGTGCTGCTGCTGTGCTGTTCGTTACCAGCTGCCACAAGACCTGCTTGTGTCTGAAGTAGGACACGGGAAGGCAGTGGCATCACAGATCACATAGGCGCCGCTGTACTTTTTGCCTTCAGCCACTGCCCAATCCCACTGCATCTCTCATTGGGTACGCAGCTTTTGCCCTCCCCTCGCTCTACACGACCCGCAGTCACTACATTCCAGACAGACAGTGCTTATGGAAATTGGTGAACATACACTACGCGCCATCAGCTGCTCACAGTTTCACTAATTTCGGCCAGTAGGGAGCGCAGCTGCGCTGTTCACCAGCAGCAGCGACCAAGTTCCAGTCACAAGCGACAGAACGAATGAACAAACCATGCCAACCAAACCACGAGGTGATTGTAGGCCTCAGGGCACACTAGGGCAGCTGCACTGTTCGCCATCGGCTGCCAGCCCCATAGTCTCACTAACATCTGTTCACCATCAGCGTTTTCATAGTTTCGCTATTACCCAGCTCACAAGGGTGTAGCTGAGCTGTTCACCATAAGCTGTCTCATAGTTTCACTATTACCCCGCACACAAGGGTGCAATAGTAAAAGCTTGTACGACTAGAAAGGTACCAGGGGATGTTTTCGGATCCGTCTTCCTGCTCAAGTTTACCGTCCTCCTGCTCAAGTTTACCAAGTGAAAACGAGCGTTTGTTAAATACAATAGCTGCACGTGTGTTCGGCATACATTAACGCTGTCCAATGTGAACCGTTGCAAAGCTATGTGGAACACGTCCTGAAGTAAATAAAGTTCTAAATAAAGCCTACCTTTGGTGCCGATCACTATGCGATGTAAACGAAAAAAAAAAGCATTGGCATAGCCAATAGGTCTCACCTTTGGGACTTTGTAAGTGTTTAGCCAAGCAGCACATTCTGTGTAACTGTACTAAATTGATGTAGGGAACTCCCAGTATTAGAAGTTGCACCACAATTCAAAATTTGCGAACATTCGTGACAAGAACTTTCAATTCTATTAAGGACACGGAGGCGAGGATTATGCTTCTCATTTCTTTACTAGAAATCTCAGCAGCCAATCGGATAACAGTAAAAAATAATAATACTACAATACCCATGACAAACCCTCCCGCTCATTATGATATCCTAGTAATTGACTACCCGGTAAGGGACTCTCGATCTCCTTGTGCACCTCACATGGTCTCTACATAATGAATCCGCCGAGCGCACTTGTATGTCTTATAACTCCGAAACTCACCTAAAAATAGACCGTATTCACGCAACGGTTGGCATTCACATTCCACGCTAACTTTGATCGAGCGCGTATGAGCACTTCCGAAGCCTTGAATTAGCTCCACTCCACATTCTGACTGTAATCCTCAAGATTACTCCTCCTAATGTTGCCCTTGATATCACAAGAATATTTATAATTGATAACAGCATGTTTTTTGCAGGCACCTTGCTCTCGATTGATGACACGTTTGTCCCACGGACCACTTTTATCACCGCCTCATTGATCTTTACGCCACGCACCCATTCCTAAGCCTCTCACCCAAACACCTGTATCGTATGTTACTAAAGAAAATCTCTTTCCCTTCATTTCATACCTGACCGGACCTCCTTGACGCTGAACTCCCACTGACTCTGTAAATATATACTTTTCTCAACCTTATTTGCATCTGATTTAACCCTTATTCGTACTTTGGATCCTTGTGATTAACCGCTTTTTATTCACCTATGTTTACATAATCTGTTTCCAATGTCTCATGACCGTGTCATCACTTTACTATTTTTTGAACACCACGTGAATTGTATCTAAAATTGTTGGCTCTCCCGACTACGCCGCTCTCTGCATGACATGCCTTTTCCTCGCTTTTCTCCTTAAATGATCGCTGAACTGCTTCGAATGTTTTTTTGCATACGCGCGCTACCCTCAACTGTGATTTCTCAACATTTATAACAATTCATATCCCTCATTCATATCTGTCATTATATTTGTATTTGACTGAATTCAAACAAACGTGTAAATATTCTAATTGTATGACATGTTTTTCTGTAAATGCCGACCTACCCACCTATAACTTTCTATCTCCCCCCCTCACCGTCTAAATGATCCTAATTCCATTGTCACATCCCCCTTCCTTTCCATACCACTTAATCACCCTTTGCACGTCCACCCCAATTACTATGTCTGACCCCCACCTAATATCTATCGTCTATCGCCACACACATATATTTTCACTTGCTTATATATATTTTTACTTGCAACTATACCTTAATTTTCGATAAACAACCCTTACCCATCCATCTAACTTTACACTCTGTTCTCTCTCTTTTCCCTTGTTTCCTTTAAATACTCTTCACTCCCTCACCCTTCCTCCTCTACTCCCACCTACCGCACCATCATACACTTGACTCGGTGTTATGTACTCTTACGTTTAACTACTCTTGTTCAGCCCTGAAGAAGCCCTAGGCCGAATGGCCATTTAGAGGGCGAAACACGTGTTGGCTGTACCATCCTTGTTCTTTCCTTAAAGACAAATAAAAGCACTAATTTGTCACCATTTTCTTTTGATATACTTGCATCAATTGGATATTTTATCCCAATCGACCAACAAATCTATACTCTTGCCCGGACACACTGAACTCACAATACCCATGAGCATACTGGGTATCACCTGACAACCATAGAGTAACCACTGTAAAAGGTCCACAAGAGAATATCCTATCCTCTTTCTTTGGTAAGTATAACAGTTAAAGTGAAGAAAACACAGTCCAACATTTGTGAAGAACTTGGAAAATACACCATTCCATCATGTTAGAGAGAATACAGTAAAAGGGGAGGGAAAAAACAAGGAATATATCCATATTATATAACCTACATATGTAATAAAGGCAGATAATGCAAACCATCATATGGAATACAGACAAATTGGGTGGGATAATCCTTGCTTCAGTGTCCTTAATAGAATTGAAAGTTCTTGTCACGAATGTTTGCGAATTTTGAATTCTATTTCCGGACCGGAGGCTCCGATTATGCTTGTTCAAAGCTGTGCCACCACTACATATGCAATATTCCCAATCGGTTTATAATAAAAAGTCTTAAACATAGAATCAGTTGACCAATCAGCTGCATTCATAATGTCCATTAAACTCACTCCCATGGAAAAAGCTTTGGAAGCCATAGCTCCACGAGCTGAATGTGCACCAAATTTTGTAACATCAATACCTGCTTCACTCATGAGCCATCTCACCCATCTTGTCAATGTAGCCTGGGTGACTGGGCGAAAAGGTTTTTGCAGAGCAATTAACAATTGACCATGCATATCCTGTTGAAACTGAGCAGTACTTACCGCATAATCCTTGATACATTGTACTACACAAAGTTTTAGATTAGTAGGAAAACTCGGATAAGTAACAGTGGCAGTATTACATTTAGTGCGTCTGGAGATAGTAAAAGTGACACCTTCTGGTGAAAAACTACGACCTGTCAAGATCCAGAGCACGGATATCAGAAACACGCTTACAAGAAACCAAACATAATAATATAGTTAGTTTTGCCGAAAGCTGTTTGCGGGATAGATTAGTATTGGAGGGCCAAGCCTCCAAGAATCGCAAAACAGTAGAAACATCCCATAAATCAACATATTTAGGGTGAGGCGGTTTTACCAACCTGATACCCCTGAGTAACTTGCACACCAAGGGGTGCTCACCAGCAGGTTTGTCATTGATCGTTATATGGCCTGCAGAAATGGCAGATTGAAAATTATTAAAAGTTCTATAAGCAAGACCGGAAGAAGCAATTGCTGCAAGAAAATTCACAATCAAAGCGATTTCTGCTGAAGCGGGATCCACCTCCCGTTGATCGCACCAACTACACCATCGCTTCCAGGCTGTGGAACAACGTTTATGTGTGCTGGGAGACCAAGCCTCGCTGATAAATCTGGTAGCATCTCGCGAAAGGCCTGGGATTTTCCAGCGATCCCCGAAACCCGCCATGCAACTAGAAGGAGTTGACCTGACTCTATCAGTGGATGTGGGTTGTTGAGAGGGTCCAGCAACAGATTACAACGCTGGGGAAGAAGGAGCGGCACTGCACAAATCATCTCCAGAAGAACCAGAAACCAAGCCTGAGCCTTCCACAGAGGAGTGATCAGAATCAATTCCGACTGACAATGCTTTGTGCGTGCTAAGACCCTGGGGATCATTACAAACGGGGGAAAAGCATAACACAGATGAGACGGCCAGTCCTGCAGAAATGCATCCGTGGCCAGAGCTTCCGGATCCGGGCGCCAACTGAAAAACATTGGAAGTTGCATTTTGAGTCGAGAGGCAAACACATGGCCCCATAAAGATAAGAAAGTACTTTGCGACAGCAGCAAAGCAGGCGACCCAGTCCGGATCGGAGGCGAAAGGGCGTCAACCAAATACCCTCATTTCCAATGGCAGGCCACCGTTTCGCATAAACGGTGATACAAGCCAATGGAAATGAGGGGCGGGGCTGTAAGCCCTCTTCTCAAAGTCCTCGTTCACAATAAATCTCAGCGCTGCAACACTAGACGAGACCTAAAAAGTTAAATGTCACCAGTGGACTGCCGCACTTAATTGTGCCACCACTACAGTGCAACACAAAAAGATAATGGACGGAATGCTGAACATTGTCAAACATTCACTCCACTCCCAGATCTGGGTTTAATCCATCGTTATTTTGCTCGCCGCACCATTCCAGTTTAGACCCAGCCATATGCAAATCAGTCTTGACCCTATTCCCCATGGTAACAGTCCAGCCCGAAGTGCCAGGCCAGGTCCTCCCTGGACCAGAAAATAAGCATCCTGGGACCAGGTTTGGGGTATTACCCCCTCTTCAGCCAGGCTAGCTTGAACCTGGTGGCGTAGCAAGCGCAGGGCCCACTACAGTGAACAGTGGTGAAAAAGTCACTCTGTCACTCCCACTGCAGCCTAATCGAGCAGCATTAAAATTGCCATCTCAACATGGCAAAATAAACCGTTTTGCCAGGTCATATCCTTCCTTTTTAATATTAATAAACCACCTATAGAGAAAGGCCTTGGTGGCCCACCAACCCAACATGTCATGACTGTGAAAACACAAAATTGCTGTTTTCACTATAGCAAGGATGGTGGTTCCATTGTCTAACATGGAGTTTCACTAGCTGTTACACCTGGCATCTGTTGACGTCATTTTTCCTGTCTTTTTGCTTCTGGCCTTCTGTTTTTGACTGTGTGCAGAACTTTGTTTTTAATGGTGATATGACTCTGGGCACTTTACCACTGCTGACTAGTGCTAAAGTGCATGTGCTCTATGTTTTTAAAATGTAATGGCTA
Source organism: Triturus cristatus (assembly GCF_964204655.1). Taxonomy (NCBI): domain Eukaryota; kingdom Metazoa; phylum Chordata; class Amphibia; order Caudata; family Salamandridae; genus Triturus; species Triturus cristatus. The sequence continues at coordinate 685,459,970 of NC_140581.1, read as the reverse complement.
AGGTAGGCCCCAGTGGCAGGGTGCAATGTATTTAAAAGGTATGACATGTGGTTTTAAGTTTTACATGTTCTGGTTGTGAAAAACTGATGCATTTGATTTTCACTACAGCAAGGCCTGTCTCTCCCATTGGTTAGCATTGGAGCAGCCCTGGAACACTTTACAAGTGTATAGGAGATTGGTGTCACTGGAAGTTGGTTTTTAAACTGCAGGACTGAAAATGCCACTTTTAGAAAGCTGGCATTTTCTTACTTTAACCATTCTGTGCCAAACTGGTGCACTTTTATTTTCTCTACCATGCCTACCTGACCCCAGCACGTTTCCATAGGGCGTAACTGGCGAGGTCACCGGGATGCTTGAGATGCGGGATCACGCCTGCTCACTTCTGTCATGTGGCTTGGAATTGCACACAACTCTCCTCGTACTGGCGTGATGTATGCAGGGAAATGCGTGACAAGGGTAGCAGTGCAAATTACAATTTGTCATTGTCTGCTAGGGCTACTGCCCCTTCCCAAGAAGGGGAAAAATGCGGTATAAATTTGCCCAGCTGGGCCTGCTACTGGCGCGCCATATTGTAGCTATACATTGGGCCAGTCCTATGCCCAAGGTGCTCATTAAATGGAGAGCGGATCTCTTGGAGTGGGTAGTGGCCGAGGAGTGTAAGCTTGGGAGAGTGCGTATGGACGAACATGCGGAAAGAGATCTTGAGTTGTGGTCGACTATGTTAGATGCACTTGGGGATAGCGGTGGGGAACAGGGCGAAGGAGAGGACCAAGATGGGAGGGATGAAGAGGGAGCTACTGATACAAGTGGGGAACATGAACAGAGGGAGGCACCAGACTCACATGTGTCATCCAACAGGGACCAATGTTGGGATCAGAACGGTTCTGATGATGGTGCCTTTGAGTAGACGTTGCGTTGGACTTGTCTGAAAATAACCCCCCTGCCCCCATTGATCACACACGTACCTTGTATAATGGTGACATTGTTGAAGGAGAGGGGAGTCTTTGTCCTTTCTTCTTGTCCTCACGGAGTTGAGTTCACATTGGAGAATCGGTACCCACCACACATATGTAAAAACTGTATGTAACACCTGTAGCTTTGCTGCAATGCTATTTCTCTGTATTTCTTCTGAATTAAGAAATAAAAAAAACATTCTGTGCCTTTGCCTATCCCTAGAATACACATCCATGTTGGTTGACAGTTGGGCTTTGTGCATTCATTCTAGACCACCACACATAAAGGGAGATGAGGTGTGCCCTACATATCCTGATGGCCCATCACCAGGGTGATAGGTCTTCCTTAGCTCGAGTGGTGGGAGGAATTGACAACTGAACCTGAATAGGGCTGTGCCTGTCCCCACACAAAGAGCTGCATACCCCAATGCAGTGTGTCTGGAGCTAGAACCAGGAAGGGCAGGGTCTGGTGCACTACAAAGTCCTTTCTTTGAAGTCACCCTACTTCAAAGGCTAAAGTGGGTAGAAGTACTGGACCTCTGACACCATATACTCGAAACACTCTGGGCTGAGGGCATTCTACAAACATGAAGAGTTGTTGTACTGCCAGGAGGGACTACCACTTTACTGTATTGGCTTGCTGGCTGCTGCTTCTGTCTTGGGAGCGAGAGGACTGGACTTTGCTCTCTGCATCCTGCTTTCTAAGCTTCTCCTAGGGCTTGAGTTGAGCTTGCCTCCTGTTGGAAGTCTCAAGGCCATCAAAGACTTCACCTACAGTGCCAAGACTTCTCTGCTGAAATCCCTACTTTGCCACGTGGTGCCAAATCCATTCCTGGTTCCTTGAAAGTGAGTTCGCTGTTCTAAACAGGAGGAAACCAGTCCCTCGACTGTTATAGTCCCGAGTTAGGCCCATGTAGCGAAGCAACTTATTTCTTACATTTTCCTGTTTTCCAGCAGTAACCTTTTGCACATATTTGCATGTGCGACAATGTTTTTCCTTGAAACTAAACTTGTTTACACATCTAGCTTCGCACAACATTATCAAAATGCCCTGAACATCATGTGCAATGTCTCTTTTTGCACTATGTACAAATGTCATCTATATCTTCATCCACGGGGCGACAGGGCTATTTACATATCCATAACATGCCTAATTTATACTCTCATCGCAAGACTACTTTCTATTAGAAAAGATAAGCATTAGCAGAGGAGGCACTCCAGGTGACACCAGAGGTCCATGCATGCTGAGAATTCCCCACAGCGTGGTCTGACATCTCGTAAGGGGTGTCCAGTTCGGGACCAAGACAGGGTCCTTCATTCACCCCTACCAGGTAATGGGGTTGGGTCGTCCCTTGGGAGGATTCTTGGCTCTACACTCTCACACACTCTAGGTACTCTTAAAGTAGGGTTCGCATAGATGGAGTACTTTCGATTACTACCTTGTTTTATATGCCAGCATATATACATTGTTTTAGCACCATGGTAGAACTATATCTACTATTCACACTTTTGGTGCTTGTAATTACTTGTATCTACTTCTGTCTGTTAATCATTGCAGCACATGTATTCTATACAAGAATAACGTTTGTTCAATAATTATATTGTAAACGTCCCAGAGTGTATTCTCTGTATACTTCTCTGAGAATAAGTAAGCATGAGTGATTGGGCAAAAGGTTCTTCACTGTTCCCACGATCCCTGAGGGGTCAGAGTTGTCATGTTCAGTGGTTGCCAGAAACCATTCGCTCCGTGGTAGGTTAGGGGGGCTTACGGTGGCACTGTGAGCTAGCTGGTCTAATAGGCCAACGTACCCTGCGTGGGTGTCCCTAATCAGTCTTGACACCAAGCCCCTAGTTTGTTGTCCAAACAATTCGCAGATCCTACGGATTAGTAGGAAGTACACAAAATAAGTTCAAGTGTGACATTGGAGCCGGCACAGCTCTTTGGCACTGTACCGCTGTCTGCACGAAGCGGTGCTCAATACAATGACTTGCAATGCAGGCCTGACGCCGTTGCAGCGCCTACAAAAATCCACCACACCGTGAGTCTCGAGCACAGCGTCACCAAAGTCCGTGATGCCGGACTCCACCACAGCACTTGTGGCCCTGTGGTGTGAAATCGGCATTGCAAAGTCAATACCTTGCTACTTGATCCTCAACACCTTAGCAACCCTGCACAGCCATCGGAACCACCGCCTCGCCGCCAATGCTGCATCACCTCCCCTGTGCCTTGCAACATCCTTGGCATCCCAGACACGCCAATGACCTGCACTGACAGTAAGGAACTGACACTGCACTGGCCTTAGTGATGCCTTACCTCCCCAGCGCTTCGCATCATCTTTGTTTTGTCAATGTTTCCAAAGTACTGTAACCGGGGTCTGTACAAATCTGTAGCTGCCCCGCGCTCCATCACGGTCAGCCCGAACTTTGAGATTCGACTTTGTCAAGCACGTCTTGAAGAGATTTGTATTTTGATTTGTGTATGTTGGATTTTTATCAATTTTAATCTTGTTTCAATTAGATAAATATTGGCTTTTTTTCTAAACTGGTGTGGAGTACTTTTGTGGTGTTTTCACTGTTACTGTGTGTGCGTGCACAAATACTTGATACATTGTCTCTTTAGCTTAGCCTGACTGCTGTGAGCCAAGCTACCGGAGGGTGAGCACAGGTAAACTTTTAGTGTGTACTACCCTTAACCCTGACTAGGATTGTGGGCCCCTACTTGGACAAGGTGCAAACCTTTGCCAACTAGAGACCTCGGTTCTAACATTGGTGGTCAGCAGTGAGGATCGGAAGTGTATTTGTCCATTGCATACAGTGATTGTTGTACACTACTTCCATATCGCAGACCATAATGTACCAGCTTACTGGATATCTTTTCCTCTTCTTGCAACCTTTTGAATTTTTGCAATCATGTCTCTTTGCCAAAGGGTTCCAAATCGAGTTCCTCGGAACCTGGAAGCGAGTTTGTTTGCTAAACAAGAAGAAACCAGTAGCCAACACGGTAAGTGCTAACTTTCATTTGGGACCACAGGGAGAGGAGTTGGCCTAACTGCTAGGGTGGTCGACCTTGAATCTGGGGAACCGGGTTTGAGTTTCCGCAATGACGCTGAACATCCTGTGATTCTGGGCAAATCACTTAATCTCCCCATGCCTAACAAAAAAAATGAATGTGCCCTCATGTAATGCAACTGGTGCTATGGAAAGCGCTTTGATACCCGATACCGGGTCAAGTTCGTGCTATATAAAACTCCGTTAAAAAAAATATATATACGTATATTATTCAAAGGCATCAAAGTAATCGTTACATTAAACTAGACTCATTGCTGAGATGGATTTAAGGTAACTTTTAATAGAAAGGTGACTTTACAAAGTCACCACCTTGTTGCCCAAACCTCTGGTAGCCTTTCATACCTATCTGCGGTTGTCACCTGAGACAACATGCTGACCCCCTGATAGGAAATCTGAAGTGCTCCAAGGAAGCCCAATTCTTTCTGGAGACCGACAGGTTGGCATCTCCTCCAGAGGGAGAAAACTAGTTGCAAAGCTGGTTTTCAAGGAAGAGTGACACATTATACTTGGTACACCCCAGGGGTGTGCCCGGGACCCCTCATATGTGTAGAAGGCTTATATCATCTTGGATTTGGATAGAGAGGACTATCCTAGGATTGTCTGCTGGCCAAAACTCCAGGAAGTATGTAAAGTGGGAAGGGTTGCCTTTTACAACTGTTGCCCCATTGGCTAGTAGGTCCTCCAGTCCCAAAAACTCAGTTGACATAAACGTGGCACCTCAGACCCACAGACCTCAGATTATCACTGGACTGGACAAAGACAGAAGAAGAACAGCCTTGCTGCTCCCTGTCCCAGCAAAGAGAGGCTGCACCAAAGACTGAACTGCACTTGATGCACCCAACGGACCCGCAAAGAGGGTGCCGCTTGTACTATGCAGGAAGAAGTGACTCAAAGGACTAGTGGACTACCTCCCTGTTAAGCTTCAGGATCACCAAAAGCTAAGGAACCCTGCACTTCTTGAGAGCCAAGCTGTCCAGGAACACCTGCATGCTGCTGGATGCCAAAGTGCCTACTAGGCAACCACGTCCTGACCTTCCTGAGGTGTCCCCGAGATAATGGAAAATAATTGCTTTCCTGTAGCCAACCTCGCACCTGCTGTACATGGGAGACCAGTTGACCGGTAGCAACTGGACTCCCTGAGTGAATCGTGAGAGATCATGTCCTGAGGAGACAACCCCTGAAGTTAGTGAACGCCATGGTCACCCTAAGAAATCGACCTGCTTCCTTTTGATGTCTTCAGCATCCTGCATCATGACCACTTTTCGGCTGGAACGCGTTAAAGGAGAAAAAGACAGTGAGGACCGTAAGACTGCTGGAAGTGACAGATGACTGTCCCCCTGGACATAAGAGGGTCATGTGACTGGCCCCCACTCCATTGTGACCTCGCCAAGTTAGCAGAAGTAGCTGCACTAGCCAGTTGGCTAAGAACTGATCAACCAGTTACAATATATTGCATCATTTCAAAAATATTTTTTACTTTACTTTTACTTTTGAAAAATCTCATCTTCAATTTCCTTTAATAGATTTTTATAATTTTGGTGTCTATTTAAAGGTAAAAATGCATACTATTTTTATAAATTTATGTCCGATTTTTATTGTGTTGCGTTTCTTATTGATTAACTGTTTTGCTACTTCTAAATACTAATGTTTCTTTGAGCCTGAGTGCTCTATATCACAGCAACCCAGGTCTGAGCGAAGGGTTTAGTTAAAGAGCGTAACTGGACATGATCGAGATTGTGACATTATTACATAAGTGAGGTCTTTCAACCACACCATAAGACATAATAATCCACTTTCCTACGCTATTCCTATGTTGGGCGCTGAAGGGCTTACTCACATGTAAAGCAAGCTACACTGTGCATGTGTGTGGTTGGGAGGCTGTTGTTTTTGTTTTGAAAATATATGTGAAGATTTTTTGTGTTGTGCATGATGCCCACTGAGGTGTGGATATGGTGTGATGGGACACAGCACCTTGCGGTATAGTGGAAGAGGGTATGTGGGAGATAGGCATTCAAATCATAATTATATGGACTAACTAGTTTAACCACAAGGGCAGCGGGATGCTGTGTGCTTCTAAACCAATAAGGGCGGGGGTCTCAGAGAAGGGCCGATAATCCATACATTGAGATACGTCAGGCAGAGATGCTGTTGAATGAGTAACAGGATACCAAAAGACAAATGGTAATAGGTGACAAAAGCAGTAACCATGCACCATTTTATTTATTTATTTTATACGGTCTACTGCTGAGCAAATACACCCCATAAAAAAGGACGGCTATAGAAGAGGAAGCAAGACTGACAATTGAGCAGACACTACCCAAACTTTAAAAAAAAAAAGATTTAACATATTCCTGCTAAGCTGGAGGAGAGCAAAATCTGAGCTGGGGTTCACACCTCAAGCTCCTGCCATGCTCTCTCTAAGGCTCTCGAGGGCAGACTAGTATTAGTCGGGTGAGCCCTAGTTGCGTAATAGCCCAGGTCCAAGCTAGAACATCACCCTGCACCTGCAAGGGTGAGAGACGAAGTGCTTGGTAGTTTGTACCCTGAGAGAGCAAGAGCGAATCTGCTTGCCTTGTGTTGCCCTGCTGTTGTTAGCCCTCCATGTGTACTCACTACTTTTTACGGATCCCAGAGATCCTTGTCCTTTTTAGGTCTCCGCTAGCATAGGCTGCGCAGACATGCGCAGTCTCGCTGGCGAGATTTTATGTTTTTGGGTAGCTTTCACTAGCGGGGTTTAAGCCACGCCTCTCTTTTCCATTGGCTGGCGTCACTGTTTATGCTAAACGGTGGCCAGCCATTGGAAAAGAGCTTCCAGTGACGTACACTTTTCTCTTTTAGCGCCGACCCAGTTGGACTGGCTCGCCTGACTTCCTGCTGGCGTAAAAGGTTTCTTATCTTCTTTATGGGGCCAAACACATGGCCCCATAAAGATAAGAATCCTTTTAGCACAAAAGGAAGTCAGGCGAGCCAGTCCAACTGGGACGGCTCTAAAAGAGAAAAGTGTACGAATGAAAAACGTCATGGCGAGCGCTTGGTTTTTTGTTGTTGTTCAAAACAACTATGTATTATACAAATCGAAGGACATATATCTATTTTGATTTTTATCTGTGTCGGCCATCTATATAGATACTTTGATAATATTGACTGGCATCCTTATATGTGTCAGTATAACTGAACTTTTGAGATGACTTTGTCCTGAATTTTTAGTCACTGCCCAGAATTAGTCTCCAAGCCAGGTGGTCACCCTCTCTCTCACTTAGCACTTCATCCATACCAAAGTCCTACAGCCGCCCCCTAACACCACAGCCCGGCCTCAAATCACACACCAGATCCACTTTCCTCTAGTCTCCTTCAGCAACGTCCCCTAGCTTCCTATCGCTTTCCTCACCGCTCTGTTGTGATGTTTTCCGCAACTTCCGCAGAGCTCTGAAGGAAACTATGCCCGGCCGGTCACCTCTCTGCACTTTCTCTAGCTCTCTTCGTAACTCCGGGGACAGCTGGGGTCCATTTAAGGCGAGCTGGTTTCTTGCCTCTTGCTGGAACCGTTTTCCGACCTGACAGCAGGTAGCCATTTTGCATCGGGGCAAGCCGGGAGTCGTAGTCATTGCAGAGGTACGGGTCTGTTGGGAGTTGCAGTCCTCGCAAAACCTGGGTCACGCCGGAAGCTCGGAAAATCGTGGAAGCAGTGCCTGAGTGCCTGACGAACTAGGTAGATGTAATGAAACTGAATAACCCTGTGGAGGATACATGTGTATTTTTTTAAGATATAGAGACACTACGTAAATGCTAACGCACCAAAAAGAAGAAAAAAAGCAGACTGCTAAAGTTTCTTCTGACTATATTTTTTTAATCAAGAAGTCTAAACTTTTGCGCGTAAATGTTTCATTTAGTATATAGTGCTCACCTTCCAGAGATACCAGTCGGAATTTATTTTGTGGGAATCCCCAGAAAGGACACTAGAGATGATACACAGTGGTCTGCATCATTTTAAATGCCCATAAGTGGCAGCTGAATGCACCAGTGTTTTTATCCTATATAATACATTACATTGTTTATACCAACCAAAATTAAACTTCATTGCTTATTGTGTGCATCACACAGTGCTGTCGACCATGTAACGCACAGTTGCACGGGGACACATGCATCACGCATCGCTCACTAAAACGTTTCTAAAGAAGATCAGGCAACATAAACGAGTTCAGGTGGTTTTAATTGAATTGAGGTTTACAAACCATAAATTGTGTTTTACGGTCCCCATTTGCTGCTTTTCAAGCCTGGTTGCGATAGTATAGAAACAGAAGGGTTGTAAAGCTTCATGCTACAGAGAGTGGACAAAGTTTAACACCAGTTCACAAAAGTTATGGCTCGTTCAGTGCATGTAAGAATTACGTAAGACAAAGGGCATTTGTTTTTTAAATATTTTGTTGGACTTTGATCCTTATTGTTGACAAGTTCAGACGTTTGTGGAAACACAAGTAACTCCTTCGGTTATTGACTTGAGTATAAAAAAATCTCTCGTAAAGAACAGTATAGGAACACAACCCGATGCGGTGATTTGGAATTTGTGGCTCCAGAAGTGTACAGTACAACAACATCAACAGTTGCAAGGTTCGTTTATTTTAAAAATATTAGATTTCAAAAGTAAAATTAGCTGTTCAGCATTCGTGTATGATTTACATGTAGTATACGAAACAAGCATTGAAAATGCAATAGGTCTCGCCTTTGATTAAGTTAAAGCCATTCTATAGCAAATCAAATCGTTTTAACTTAATCAAAGGCGAGACCTATTGCATTTTTAATGCTTGTTAGTTTATATAATCAGACATCCTGTTGACTTTAAACAATTTCCTCATAGAATAACTTCCACTTTCACTAAGCCCCTCCCCGTTAGAGAAGAGGATACTGCCAATTACTATGTCTTAAAGAGTGCCCTCATCGATGGGTTCGGCTTAACTACTGAACAGTTCAGAGTTAAGTTTAGGGATACCCAGAAGGCACACAATCAAGACTGAGTTGATTTCATAGACAATGACATTAATGCTCTGGAAGGCTAGCTTCATAGAAGCAAGGTACATGATTGTACAATTTGCTAGTGAGGGAGCACATCTTTAATGATTGTCCAAATCAAAAACTGCACCAGTATCTGGTAGACTCAGATCTGACCTCTCCCCAAGAATTGGGAAAGAAGGTGGACAAATGGGTTTGTACCAGGGTTAAGACTAAGTCTCAAGGTGGTGGTGACTAGAAGAAATATTCTTCCAAGGCCCAAGAGAAAGGTGGGGAAAAGTCTAAAGAGATGTCCTCCGAAGGTCCTCAAGAGTCTTCTGGGGCTGGATCCCAATCCTTTTACTCTAAGAACCCCTATTGCTATCTTTGCAAAGAGAAAGGCTATAAGGCAAGAGATTCCAATTGCCCCAAGGCCTGCACCAAGGGTACCACTACTACCACTCCTACCACTACACCCCTAGTGCCCCTAGTAGTAGCACTCCAAGTAGTAGTAGTGCACCCAAGAGTTTAGTTGGGTTCTCATGGGGTACTGAGGTGAAGTCTGGCCTAGTCAGATCCCCTACACAGGCCACCTTAGTATGTGATGGTAGCATGGGTTTAACCACTTTTGCTGTACGTCCCAGTACCTTCGGCAAGTACAGGAGCCTCTGATCAATGACCAGAAAGCTGTAGCCTGTAGGGACACGGACTAGTGTCACCATGGTGACAGGAAAACTTGTGTCCATCTTCATTTTTTACCTGGATACAGTTACCAGCTGACCAACACTGATGGTGTTAGAACGGATCACCCCATGGCAATAGTCCATCTCAGCTGGGGAGGGGTAACTGGCCCTAAAAAGGTGAGGGTATCCCCCAACCTGCTTGTAGAGTGCCTGCTGGGCAATGATCGAGAGATTTAAGCCTGGGTTGAAGTAGAACTCAGAACCAATCTAGAGATGATAGGCCACCCTCAGCAGGTTGATGCGACCTCTAGGACACAAGGCTAACCACCAAGAAACCAGGAGCAGTGGAGCGTAAAGGAATAGCCCTCCCCAGTCCAACAGAGAGCACAAGGGAGGAAAAATAGTCTTCCTCCCCCTCAGACCTTAGGTGAGGGTCAGCGTCAGGAACTGATCCTGGTCCTTGTGAAGAATCTGCCCCAGGGGAGGTCGGGCATGTCCTGACCGAGCTACTGAGGGGAGAGGAGCCTCCCAAGGGGGTACCAAGTCTGGAGGAGGCACCCTGACCCTCTCTGCCAAGCCTCAGTCAGGCTGGTGCTCCATGGGCCAGAGATGTCAAAGGACCCCACAGGGCCCACTAACAAGAGGAATCCCCTCCTCCACATATTAGGGACCCCCAGCCTAGTAGTATTAGCCAGGTGGATAGCCCTCCACAATCTGAGGGATCCCTCTTTCCGTAACAAGTCACATGCCCCAAAGGGACTCTGTTGGGCAAAGCAAGACCTGTGACAAGTCTGTTCCACACCTTCACTGGCCCCACAGTGTTCCAGCCAGACAGGGTCAACCCAAAGCTGTAATTAGCAAATGGTTGACTCCTAGGGATAAGTACAGCTCAGTCATAGGGAGGAAAGCCTTTGCTATGGCCAGTCCTCTGAGGAAGTTGGGAACAACCCTGTTAGGGCTTCACTTCCCTAGTCAGACACACCACAAGCCCCTGTCTTGGCTAAAACAATTGACCGGTATACACCCCAAACTTTTTTGAGAAGATCCAAGCCCCTACAGTGGAAGAATTTTTCAGTGGACCATAGCACAGAGAGTATCCGTGCCAGTGCAAGAACCTCCTTATCTGGCCACTTAGGAAATAAAGACTCAACTGGGCAAGGTTAGCCTGATCTCCTTTCGTTAGGGGGGGGGGGGTTTATGTAGGAAAGTAGGATCCTTCTAGCATGGTTGCCCCACTTTTTGCCTGGTATCAGTGTGTTTTGGACTAGTCTGATTGAGATCCTACTAATCGGGACGCGAGTCACTGTGCTTTCTCCCTAAATTTGACATTGGTAACTACTTTGGTACTTTCCTAATTGGGTACTGGTGAACCCTTCTAAGGCTCTAGTATATGGTACTAACGTATCCAGGGCATAGGTACACCAGAGGTCTCCCATGGGCTGCAGCATCTATTATGCCACCCATGAGAGACTACCCAAACTGTGACTATAGGCCTGCGATTGCAGCCTGTGTGAGCTGGTGCTAGCACCACTCACCACAGATAAAAGTGTCCTTATATCGGAGGTCACTGCACTTGAAACTATAAGTCACCCCTAAGGTAGGCCTTTCAATCCAGAAGGCAAGATGCTTGGTTATAACTGTGAGGGTGCCCCTCCATGAGCAGGACACCCCCCTACAAACCTAGGAGTCGATTCTCCCGGCTTTGTTAGTGGGGTCAACCATTTTTTACATATAGTGGACATCAAGTCAATTACGAGATGTCTAACTATATATTGGCTGGACCGAAACCAGTCATGTTTGGTATCAAACATGTTGGGACTCTACCCCAAAACTGATTCCAGTGTTGGCTGTAGAATCCCAAGTACTGAACCCCCCTGTGTTCCCGGTGCCACCCTTTCAGGGTCTAGTGCTGCTGCTGACCACACACATGATTCTGCCCTCCTGCTGCTGAGCCAGGCTCGATCAGGGGAAGGTAGAACAATAGGTTTCCTGTCACAGTGAGGTGTGACCACCTCTCAGACAGGACTTGGTGTATTGGGCTGGGATGGGAGAGCTTGCCAACACCAGGCTGCTTTGAAGGACACATTTGGTGTCCTCCCTGCATACTCCAGTTGGAACCATTTCAGGGAGCCACTGGCTCCCGCTCTGGTTCGAAACTGGACAAAGGACATGCGAATATCCTCCCCTCTGTCCAGCCCCTCCCCGGAATCGTCCCAACCATTTCCTTTTGGTACTTAAGGGCTTACCTGTGGGTGGATCTTCAGATTCGTTGTGGGACAAGATTCAGATCTGAAACCACTTCATCTTCAACCTTCTGGGCACTTTGCACTTCATGGGACTACGCCATGGGGGCCGAGACTGCACCTGGAAGACTCCTGTTGCTTCTGGCCTTGTCGTCCTGCCAGTCTTCTGCGTTGTCTGTGCCTGTGCTCCATCCAGGTTCTGTATGTAAGTTGTGTTTGAGGATCCATAGAGAACACACATCAGCATAAGCCAAATTTAACAAAAAACATATGTGCATAAGATAAATTAGATCTGTTGGCTTTGGCACTGGTGTTTAGCTGCTTCAGTACTTGAAACAACAGTCATTCCTTAGGTGAAACAATATAAATAGAAGCTTCAGTGACCAACTATACAGCCAGCTTTGTCAGCATACCAGCATTTATTCAAATGTACTCTTTGCCATGGAAACAGTAACAAGTGCTGCTGGGCTTCACAATGTCCCTGTGTGAATCATTTGTAAGGATACCATTTGAGCATGGAGACTGCTTTTCTTTTTGGGGATGAGCACTGTGTGCTGGCTTATGGCCTTATTTAGAGCTTGATGGATGTAGACATCTGCCGACAAGCGACGGGTGTCCCATTCTCCATATTAAGTGTGCATAAAGGTCCTACACACTCTAAATAGGGCAGACACACAACCACCGCTTTTTGACAGATGTCCTGCACCCACCAAACTAATGTAATAGTGCACAATGTATATATGTTTGTCAGGAATTCTGGAAATTGTAATACGTCTGGCTATGAACATGATGCATCAATGTATGGCCAATGCATTGCAGACTGCAGTGTAAGACTGTTTATTTGATGCTCTGAAGCAGCAGTCATGGTAAGGGTCCTTGCACCTGTTAATTACCAGGTTCGGTTGCAATACCTTTGCAAATGTGTTTGTGCAGGTATTTCAAAATAACAAGGCACTCCTAAACGAGGCCTTATTGTCATGGCTTGATTAAATTATTGTTGCTTTCTTTCATTGAAGCTCGTAATTACTGGCCAGGTATGCCAGTGTGTTCCTTCTTTTTCTTATTGTGCTTTTATCTTACAGAGTGGTTACATGTTAATATTAATGTTAACTGGGATTTATAAAGCGCATAATCACCGACAGGTCTCTTAGCGCTGTGAGAGAGTAGCTAAACCACACCAATGGTAGATTGTACATACTCCAGATCAGAGCCTATGTTGTACCCAAGCCTCTGTAAATAGAAGAGTCTTGAGTCTTTTCCTGAATAGAAGAAGGGCAGATTACTTGCGTAGGCTCTCTGGTAGCTTATTCCCAAGTTGAGGGATCAGTACAGAGAAGGCTCTGCCACATTTTGAAGTTGTATTGAACTGCGGACAGGCCAGGTGGCCTGCCTCGGACGACCAGAGGGTACGTCCTGGCACATAGCTCCCTAGGCGCTCCTTAATGTATACCGGGGCCTTACCATGGAGGCCTTTGTGGGCGATGCGGAGGCCCTTGAAACTGGCTCGCTGTTTAATGGGGAGCCAGTGCAACTGCTGCAGTAAAGGTGTTGCATGTGCACCTCTTGGGAGCCTGAAGATCAGCCTACCTGCGTCATTCATGGCTACTTGTAGTTTACTTAGCAGCTTCTCAGGAAGTCCAATATACAGGGCATTGCCATAGTCCAGACGAGACACAATCATTGCCGACACCACCATCTGCAGCGTGGCAAATGAGAGGAGGGGTGCCAGTTTCCACAGCTGTCTCAGTAAGCCCACACAGGTCCCGACCACGGTGGACACTTGGTTCGACATGGTGTGCTTGCATCTATTTTGATGCCTAGGCTCTTTATGACAGTGAATGGTGTTGGTGTGGTACCCAGCTCTTGCAGCCAAAACAGGTCAGTCCAGGGGTTACTTCCGGTGGTAATTGCTAAGACCTCTGTTTTGTCGGGATTGACTTTAAGCGAGTTGGCTGTCATCCAGTTGACTGTATACTAAGTATATTTTGCGCCTGGGCACGAGAGGAGTTGTCAATCTGGAGGATTAATTGTGTGTCTTCTGCATAGTTGAACACCTGGCAGTTCATACGGGCCATAGCGGCCACAAGTGGCTGAAGATAGATGCTAAAGAGAAGGGGGAACAGCGCCGAACCTTTGGGAACTCCGCAGGTTAGTGCCCCTATGCAGGACACACGGTATGCCAGTTGGATCCTTTGTGTCCAATCTGTCAGGAAGGAACCAATCCATTGATGTGCCACCCCATAGATACCCATCTCGGAGATCCAGGACAGTAGTTGGTCATGATTGACCATATCAAACGCCGCTGTAAGGTCTAGCAGGACTAGGGCACACAGCTTCCTGCTGTCGGCCGTGAGCCTGAGCTCTTCCAGCACCGACAGCATCACCAGCTCAGTGCTATGGTGGGCCCTAAAGCCTGCCTGCCGCAACTGGAGAAGCTATTGTTCCTCAATGAAAAGTGATAGGGTTTTAAGAACATGCTGTTCCACTACTTTCGCCAAGTAGGGAAGCTGGGAAATGGGCCTATGGTTTTTAAGACTGGCTGCATCTACCCCAGACTTTTTCAGCAGGGTGGTGACCCTGGCTTCCTTGAAGTTAGTGGGATCCCTACCCTTATCCAATGATCGGCTGATCAGGTCAAGGAGCTCTCTCTCTATTTCAGGTTTGGCCATTCTGAACACCCTTGGTGGACAGGGGTCCGCTGGCTATCCTAACTTGATATGATCCGTCAAGCGGGTCAAAGAGTCTCGGTCTAACCTCGGAAAGGTGGAGAGAGACTCACCGTGGGCACATGGCGCACGTTCCCCCGCCAGAGAGTTCTGGCTGGTAGGTGTGTTGCATATGTCAGTTAAAATGCGCCTGACCTAGTGTTGGACGAAAGACTGGAACTTATTGCAGTCATCCAGGCTGGCAATGGATTTCTGCTCCTGTTTTTCAGTTCCTTTAGTATTCTGAAGGTTTCTTTCTGCTTATTATCGGCGTCCCTGATCCTGGCCTCGTAATATTCGGCCTTCCTAGTCGTGATGGCTTTTTGTATGTGACTAACATGGCTTTGTATTCTACGAGGGCCTCTGGGTCGTTTGATTTGCGCCATTGCCTCTCATGTTGGCATAGGGTTTGTTTCGTTCCCCTCAGGCCCTCAGTGAACCAGGTGGCCCCTTTGCCCTTGTTCCTAGCTCTTACCCTCCGAGCAGGTGCCACCTTATCGACAGCCTCTCTCAGCCTGCTAGTTAGGAACTCACTCTCCTAATCAAGGTTCCCCGTCAAGTGCCTCTTAATGGGGTTTCTGCACAGAGTATCCACTAGGCTGCCTGCCTCAATTTTATTTCACCTTCGCACAACTCTCCATACTGGGGTGGCTGTGCGGGCCGTCTGGCCAGAAGGACCAGGAACCTGATCGTATAGTGGTCAGACCAGCCGCAAGTCTGATGTCTGTCAGGCTGGCTGGTGGCTGGGTGGTCCAAATGAGATCTAGGGTGTGTCCCTTGTCATGGTTGGGGAAGTCTACAAGCTGTTGTAGCCCCATTTTGGTCATGACTTCCTCCAACTGGCTGGCATGTGACTCTCTGGGCGACTGGTCCCAGTGGTAGTTGAAGTCCCACACCACCAGGAGTCGTCGGTACCGTGAGCGATGGTCACTGGCTAATTCCGTGAGTAGCTAGTTAAACCGGGAAGTCGACTGGGGGGGGGGGGGGGGGGAGGGGGCTGGAGGGGACAGTACATCACCAGTAGCACAATGCATGAGGAATTGGAGCTAAATTTTGCCCCTAAAATTTCTGCGCCATCAAGGTTCTCTGCAACAAGCCTATCTACTGTTAACCGTGTGTTATAAAACATTGCTACACCCCTCCTCTTTTCTCTTCCTGCCTGTTGTGCCATAGGACATCATATTCCAAGGGAAGGAGAGAGTAGTTGGCCTAACGGCTAGGGAGGTCGACCTCGAACCTGGAGAACTGGGTTCGAGGTTCGGCAATGACGCTGAACATCCTGTGATTCTGGCAAATCACTTAATCTCCCCATGCCTAAAAGAAATGAATGTGTCCTCATGTAATGCAACTGGTGCAATGTAAAATGCTCTGATACCCGATTCGGGTCAAGTTCGCGCTATATAAAACTCTGTAAAAAGAAAAGAAAAAAAAAGAGTTCCTATTTTGTCAGAATTCTTCTACCCATACTGTTCCATCTTTCGAATCAATTTCTCCATTAGCTAGCCTTTGTGTTAACATATTTACATCTTTTACACTGTTCCGATGCACCGACTGTGGAATGCAGAGTTGCGAGATGTCGAGTGATGGTTGTAAAGCAAGATCGAAGCAGTTTGCAGCAGTATTTGAAGGCTGGCATTGATGTGTCCTTACTGTTAGAATGGGTCACGTAGTGGGAATATTCACAAGGAAACATTTTGTTAAGGGGATCTTTGATGTTTCATCTACCTTGACTTTGTGAGAATGCTCATATGGCACTTGTCAATTTTATACAACTGCTGGCAAGAACTTCTGTTTTCTAGGTTAGATGTCACTATCAGGTTCATATTAATCATACCTTATTTTTCTTCTCAGAATTTCCAACCTTGAAAAAGACAAAAATGGCCATCTGTACAGCAAGAAAAGTGATTTCAGGACTGAGTATAGCACACTGGAAGAGCTGGAGCATAAATTATTTAACAGTAGGAAAGCAGAAAGTATGCTTTTTTTTTCTTCTCTTGATGCTTACTACTCAATCCCCTTTGATTAAGTGGGGGCATTTATAACTGTTGTCATTTTCATGAGGCCCCCTTTGATAACAATGTATGGATGACATAAATATAACTTAATGTTTAATCTGATTACAGTGTCACACAACACTTTGGTATGCGCTCCTTTCCCAGGCTAGAGAGTGGAACATTCATGGTTGATGGCTTGGTCACAGCATCTTTAAGCCACACTAATAGTGCTCCTCAGAGGTAGTGAAACTACACGACAGTCCTAGCATCAGTTTCCCCCGTAGGCAGCCCACTCAACTGTAAGATGCCCTTAATTACTTTATCCTGCTGCACCATACTGCTCTGACATATCAAGATTCCAAACGTCTTTTTTGGTTAAGGTTTACTGGACCCTGCTGTAAACCAGTGCAGTAGTACAACCCCTGGAATTACTAAAATTACGAGGTTCCGTTTACCGGCTGCTAGATAACTGCACCTTACTGAGTTTCATACCTCACAATGGGGGATAATACTGCAGTACCATTTGTTCCCCCATTTGGAGGTGAGAAGGATTTCTATGGTGTTGTTCCCTCCCACAAATTGATCCAGAATTCCTGTCTGGAAAAACCTTATGTGTAGTAATTAAGGCACTACTCAGGAACCCGATTTGGGAGCAAATTCTCATTTGTGCAAGAGCAGGATCCTGACAGATCCTGTAATGAAGTACCGAAACTTGTGACTCTTAGGAAATAAAGCAACACAGAAAGTTAATGGACTGAATGCTGGACATTGTCTTTTTTTTTTTTTCTTTTTTTTTTGTCCTCATTGCTACCATGGTTTCAGTGCCATACCAGATTACCCTACAGTCAGCTGTCTCAGTTCAAAAGAACTGGCAGGGATATATGACCAAGGAAGTGAGTAGAAAATATCCCTCAGCAATTGCAGTTTCAATCTTGGAAGGCGAAGAACCAGGCATTTCCCTTCTTGTAAACCACCTTGGTGTAAGTGGCAACCAAGTCAGCCCGGGCTAGGACCAGGTATGGTACAAATGGCTAGAACACCAAAATAGGGTAATCATCGGACCCGGGGGAAAAAAAAAAACCCGGGTATTTCAGTGTACCCATGGCAACAAATACCAAAAAGCACTTTTGCTCTGATTACCAGCCCTAGCCAGGTCCATACGTGATGTATATATGACGGAGGCCTGCCATTCGCCGAAGGAAGGAGGGGACACGTCGTTCCATTTCTTGCAGATCTCCCTTCTTGCCAACAAAATCGTATAGAACACTAAATTTTTGGCTGCACCTTGAGCTCCTTCCAAAATCCCGAAGATCACAAGAGGTAAGTCAATGTTTACTTTAACACCCAATGAAGTAGTTAGAAAGTTACTGATAGCTGCCCAGTATGACACTAAACTGGGGCAGTCAAAAAACATATGGGTGTCTGGTGCCGCCAGAAACCCACATCTGGAATAAGCAATTGAGTTACCCTCGGAAAATTTAGATAGTCTAAGAGGAGAATAATATGCCCTATGCAGTGTTAGCAAGTGGTTCCTCCGTAACCAAGAAGGCTTAACTATGCTGCACAAAAGGCCGAATGAGTCTGTCCAAAGATTTTGTAAGTTTGGGCCAGAGATTGAAGGGCTCCAAAGTGAATCAGGCAGATCAAAGACTCCATCCGTTTCCTCCAACAAAAGATTATACCACTGTGAGGTCTCCTTTTTTCCCACGGGGTTGTTCATCAAGTTGTTTATGAGCAGGCTATATCCTCCAAGTGGAAACTTATTTCTTTCTAAGGCTTGAGATTTGTAGGCCTGAGTCCAACTATGTATTTGAAGGTATTTAAGTCTTGACAGATTAGGGCCGATCTTAGCCAGAAGATGTTCCCATGAAAGCAGCTCCCCGTCAAAAAAAAGGTCTCCCCAGACCTCTAAGCCTGCGTCTCTTATTGGAGCCGCTAGAATGTCTTCAAGCCAAACAGGGTTTTTTAGGGAGACCCCATAGCGGCGTCCTTTCACAAAAGTAGCTTACTTTTATCGATCTTGTGACTTCGGCCCATAATTTTGCCAAGCCTTGTAGTACCTTCAGTTTGATCTTTTTGAAGTACTTGGGGTTGCCGAATTTAAATAGAAAGGCTGATTGACTAGCTTCTTCCCCTTCTAACATGGCTGAAAACATTAGACCCACCCCGTAGTCTGTAGGTATTTTTAACAACATGCGGGAATGAGTTAACTGGAAGGCCCAAGCATATAATTTCAAGTCCGGGGCTGCCAAGCCCCCTTTGTCCCTTCGCCTTCTAAGCTTTTTCCAAGAAATCCTTGCCTGTTTGTTGTTCCAGATAAAAGATGTTATGTCTGACTGCAATTTAACTAAACAAGAATAATCAAAGTGCAAGGGAATGGTACAAAACAAAAACGAAATTTTAGGAAGGATCGACATCTTGATTAAGTTGACCCTCCCAATTAAAGATAGTGGGATATGAGACCATGAGTGTAGTAACCTACGGCATTCTTTAGCTACCAATGTTAAATTAACTTGAGCTATTTTTTCTATGTCCTTCCCTATCTGTAGACCCAAATATCTCATCGAGGAGCCCGTTTGTAAGTCTATAGCTTGCCCTTCATGATTCCAAACAAGCATCTCGGTTTTAGTATCATTAATTTCGTAACCGGAGACTTGACCAAATGAACGAGCAATCCTTAAAATTATAGGGAGTGCAGAGCCAACATCTGAGGTAAGAATAAGCACGTCGTCAGCGTATAGGGCTACTTTCCTCACCCACCCTTTATACGAGAATGGCTTAATAGAAGTCTCCTCCCTCAGTTGTTGCGCAAAGGGTTCGATATAAAAATCAAACAAAAGGGGGGAAAGTGGGCAGCCCTGCCGTGTCCCCCTAGTGATGGTAACCGGGTCAGACAGATCTCCATTGACCAAGAGGCGTGCTACAGGATTATGATATAACAAGCCAATTGCCCTACGTATCCCATCCCCCACGCCAAACTTAGCCAAGGCCCCCGACAGGTACACCCAGTTAACTCTATCGAAGGCCTTGGTCGCATCCAACGTGAGGGCGGCCAAAGGAAGGGTCCGAGCCGATGCTATATCTATGGCACCTATTAAATCATAGGTTAGCTCGAATAATTGTCGCCCCTTAACGAAACCCTTTTGGTCCGGATGGAGAACCAGAGGCGCAATCACAGCCAACCTAGATGCCAAGATTGTGGTAAAGATCTTGTAATCCACATTCAGGATTGAAATTGGCCTATAAGAACCACAAGCCGTCTTTGGTTTCCCTGGCTTCAGAATAAGGGTGATTGAGGCATTATCCCAGGAATCTGGCGGAAGCTGACCTTCCAGTAGGATTTGGTTAAAAAGAACGGTGAGGAATGGAACTAATTCTATTTCAAGGGCTCTATAGATTTCTGCCGGCAGACCGTCAGGTCCAGCCGCCTTCCCCTTCTTACTTCTATTAATGGCAGATCTTACCTCATCCTCAGTGATAGCTTTATCTAAAGATTGAGATTGCTCGGCAGATAGTGAAGGTAAATTGATGTCCCTTAACCAACCCTCAACAGACTCTGGCGAGATCTGCTTATCCTCCTCATAGATTACTTGAAAGTAATCTCTGAAGGCTGCCCTGATGTCCTCATCTGAAGAGAAGATGATGTTATCTACCATTATTGCAGCGATGTTATTCCGCACCAGATCAGTTTTGGTTTTCCAGGCCAGTAATTTCCCGGCACCTTCAGTGTATTCAAAATGGGCCAACTTACTGGCTTCCCATCTTTGTTGAAGTCGAAGATTTAATAAAGAACTCAGACTACCCTTCAAAGTCACTAATTGATTATGGAGAGTGGGCAGATCTAAACCGGAATCAATACAGTTGGAATCTATATCTTGTTGTATTTGAGATATCTGATCTTCGATAGAAGTGACTTCCTCTCTATGCAACTTCCTACGGTATGAAACTTCCCAATGATAACCCCTCTCAAGAAAGCTTTAAACGAGTCCCAGATTATCCTAGACGTAGCTGAGCCACTGTTAGAAATCAAAAAATTATGGGTTTCTGATTTAAGAAAAGTAATATCCTCTACTGATGAGAGAAGAGACCGGTCAAAAGACCATGTGGTGGAACTCTTTTTAATCAAACTGGCAATCTCCATTACTACCGCTGCATGGTCCGACAGATGTGATGGGAGGTAGCTAATACTCTTTACGGAATCCACCAGCCTCAGACTTATTAAGATGAAATCTATTCTGGACTGGTGGTGATATTTATAGTTCCTGAAAGAGACCCCTTGTTGTTGCCCCGACCTCGCTCTCCAGATATCAACATACCCATATTGCTTCATGGCGCTTTGGAGCAGGGCCCTCGTCTTAGAAAAAACAGAGGATCGATTATTGGGTGATTTGTCCAACAGAGGATCCAGTACGATATTAAAATCGCCTGCCAAGATAATGGGTTCAGGGAAGGTAATCAAATGTGAGAATATAGATTCCAAAATGGAGGGATCGTCCTGATTCGGACCATAATATCCTAAGATTGTACTTTGTTTACCAGATATAACAACTGACACTATGGCCCATCTGCCACCTGGGTCAATTGCCTGTGATATCAGCCTAGCTTTAGCTCCTTTTTTAAATACAATTGAGACCCCTCTTGTATTAGATGTTTGGGTAGTCGAAACTGCAAAGTCTATCCAGTTGTTTTTCTTAATAAGGGTAAGCATTTCCGTGTGAGTTAGGTGTGTCTCCTGGAGCACCAAGACCTGCGCATCCAAATCCCGCAAATATTGCATGATTCTATTAGCTCTGGGCTTGGTGCGGAGGCCATTAACATTCCAGGAGATATATTTTACACTACCCATACTTAAAGGGAAAAAACAGTAAAAACAAAGCCAAGATTACCGTTTGTTGCATTGGTTCCTGAATCAATATATGCCTACTTCCATCTGTAATAGAACTGCTTCGAGCTATGAGGACCATTTTATATTTTTGCCACCCACCAACCCCCCTCCTACCCCCGTGAAACATCTCCCAGCTACCCCACCCCCCTTGGAAAACCCTTGTGTCTGGAAAAACCTTATGTGTAGTAATTAAGGCACTACTCAGAAACCCGATTTGGGAGCAAATTCTCATTTGTGCAAGAGCAGGATCCTGACAGATCCTGTAATGAAGTACCGAAACTTGTGACTCTTAGGAAATAAAGCAACACAGAAAGTTAATGGACTGAATGCTGGACATTGTCAAACATTCTACCCCCCCACCCCCCCAGGTACAGAGATCTGAGTATAAATCCATCGTTTTTTTACTCACCTTGCCATTCCAGTTTGGACCCAGCCACATGCAAATCGGTCGTCACCCTGCTCCCCCCCCGGGAACAGTCTAGCCCGAACTACCAGGCCAGGTCCTCTCTGGACTGTAAACAAGTATCCTGAGACTGGTATAGGGGTATCGCCCCTCATCAGCCAGACTAGCTTGAATCCAATGGCATAGTGGGCACAGGACCAACGTATGGGCATACCCTTCTCACTTGGGGTGACTAAAGCAACACAAAAAGATGATGGATGGAAAAAATTATATATAATCTATTGGCGGTCGCCAGTAGATAGTTATAGTTAGGACCGTGTTTCCATAGGAAATCTCAAAATTCTATTTTGAATTACTTTGGCGCCGGTTGACGAATCTTCGTGAAATTTTCTAAACTAATGGGGCGCTCCGCTCAGCTCCTACCCTGAAAGTCTCGGGGGGATTCGTCAAGCGGGGGCTGAGCAAAAAGGGGGGTCCCAAAACGCGTTTTTCCCCATGCATTTTCCCATAGGACCTTTAGTCGAAGGTACAGCCCGAATGGCTGGACAGAATTACTTGAAATTTGGCACAGAGGTAGTCTTCAGGTCAGGGAAGTGCCTTTTGCATATATGGAGTCAATCTGTTCAGTAGTTCCTGAGAAAATTGCATTTAAAAGCACATACATATCTATAGCCGCGCACCGTGCACGCACCGTGCGCGCACCCTAACGTGCGCGAGCGTAATTCTGATTGGTTGTTACATGTCAGTCAACGTTCGAATCGGTCGAAATCAGGAAGTGTCGGCCGCCATTTTGTGTGTGGCAGTGAAAAAGAAAGGTGGAGAACGTGAAAAGGGGGCAGGGTAGAGAGTTCCTGACCCCCTAGCCTTT
Source organism: Triturus cristatus (assembly GCF_964204655.1). Taxonomy (NCBI): domain Eukaryota; kingdom Metazoa; phylum Chordata; class Amphibia; order Caudata; family Salamandridae; genus Triturus; species Triturus cristatus. The sequence goes on along the minus strand of NC_140581.1, from coordinate 685,437,181 downwards.
GTCAGGGCGTCCCTGAAGGACCCCGAAGGGTGAAAAAAACATTTTATTTTTTTTCAAAAAATAGCAGGGTGCGCGCATGGTGAAAAACCCTTAAAAAAAAACAAAAAACATTTTAAACTGTTTATAAGTTTATAGAAGATATTAACTATGCTGTTCAACTTTATCCAAATTCAAAATAAAAGAGCTGAGCCATTCCATATTAAAGGATACAGTCAATCTATAACTATATACATAGGTAGTTTATTGTAAAATAAATACATAAAAAATATAATAATACATACATAAATTAGCATTTAAAAAACCTTACAAATTCACTAAAAAAACCATAGGTTTCACACACGTTATAGTTAGGAATTAGCATTTAAAAAACCTTGCAAATTCACTGAAAAAACCATAGGTTTCACACATGTTATAGTTAGCTGGACATTTCACTCGTAAAAAACCATTGAAATTCCCCCGTTATAGTTAGTTCAGCTAACTATAACTCGCGCGACCGCAATCCACTGCTGATGACGTCGCATATTACATCACTCATGACATGGTCAGTGACATCACTCATGACATCACTGATGACATCTCAAACGACATCACTGATGACATCATCCAGTGAATGTGTCTTTCTGGAAAAAAAATATTTTTTATATATGTATATCTAAAGGTTAATGGAAGAATAAATGGGTAAATAAGTGTCTAAATGGATGTTTTTTTTGGTAAAATTAATTGTATAGCTGACTTATTAACAGTATCTTAGTGAATACAGTGATGTAATATGCAACGTCATCAGCAGTGGATTGCGGTCGCGCGAGTTATAGTTAGCTGAACTAACTATAACGGGGGAATTTCAATGGTTTTTTACGAGTGAAATGTCCAGCTAACTAAAACATGTGTGAAACCTATGGTTTTTTCAGTGAATATATATATATATATTTTATATATATATATATATGTGTGTGTGTGTGTGTATGTATATGTGTGGTATATATATATATACCAAAGTGCCCTGAAGCATCGGGAGGTCACTCAACGGAGCTCTGCCATCTGGCTGTGTGATGCAGCCTGCCTTCCTGTTCCACTTGTAATTGTCTGCCAACGCGTTTCGAGGTATAGCACCTCTTTTTCTCGGGCAACAAACTTCACACTTGAGGCTCGCATTATTTCAGTGACATTTCCGGTTTTATTTGTTTAGTACAACCGCCCCCCAGTGGGCGTGTGCTAAGTGCAACATCAAATTAGTGTATGCTGGGACACCGAGTCCCTAATGCGAGAGTCTTTGTCTCCTTTAAGTAAATTCAAGTATTCGTTTGCACTAGTAATGTTACATTATCACCTTAGTAGGTTGGAGTTAATTCAGACAGGCTAATTTTGCATATAGAGCGTCGTGCCAAACAGATAACGAAAGTTCAAACCTGTGGCCTCACTGAGCTGGTAAAGCATTTCTCCCCCAGCTGGCGATGGTGTCCCTCCCCACGGCCAGGCTGCCGTGTGTAATTATGTAAACCAAAGTGCCCTGAAGCATCAGGAGGTCACTCAATGGAGCTCTGCCATCTGGCTGTGTGATGCAGCCTGCCTTCCTGTTCCACTTGTAATTGTCTGCCAACGCGCTCTATATGCAAAATTAGCCTGTCTGAATTAACTCCAACCTACTAAGGTGATAATGTAACATTACTAATGCAAACAAATACTTGAATTTACTTAAAGGAGACAAAGACTCTCGCATTAGGGACTCGGTGTCCCAGCATACACTAATTTGATGTTGCACTTAGCACACGCCCACTGGGGGGCGGTTGTACTAAACAAATAAAACCGGAAATGCCACTGAAATCATGCGAGCCTCAAGTGTGAAGTTTGTTGCCCGGGAAGAAGAGGTGCAATACCTCGAAACGCGTTGGCTTACAAGTGGAACAGGAAGGCAGGCTGCATCACACAGCCAGATGGCAGAGCTCCGTTGAGTGACCTCCCGATGCTTCAGGGCACTTTGGTTTACATATATATATTCCCCCGTTATAGTTAGTTCAGATAACTATAACTCGCGCGACCGCAATCCACTGCTGATGACGTCACATATTACATCACTCATGACCTGGTCAGTGACATCACTGATGACATCATCCTTGTGATAGAGTGGCGGTCGCGCGAGTTATAGTTATCTGAACTAACTATAACGGGGTAATTTCAATGGTTTTTTACGAGTGAAATGTCCAGCTAACTGTAACATGTGTGAAACCTATGGTTTTTTAAGTGAATTTGCAAGGTTTTTTAAATGCTAATTCCTAACTATAACGTGTGTGAAACCTATGATTTTTTAAGTGAATTTGTAAGGTTTTTTAAATGCTAATTTATGTATGTATTATTATATTTTTTATATATTTATTTTACAATAAACTACCTATGTATATAGTTATAGATTGACTGTATCCTGTAATATGGAATGGCTCAGCTCTTTTTTTTTTTATTTGGATAAAGTTGAACAGCATAGTTAATATCTTCTATAAACTTATAAACTTATAAACAGTTTAAAATGTTTTGTTTTTTTAATAAAAATTTCACGGTTCGCGCACCCCGCGATTTTTGGAAAAAAAAATACAATGTTTTTTTCACCCTTCGGGGTCCTTCAGGGACCCCCTGACAAAGGCTAGGGGGTCAGAACTCTCTACCCTGCCCCCTTTTCACGTTCTCCACCTTTCTTTTTCACTGTCACACACAAAAGTGGCGGCCGATACTTCCTGATTTCGACCGATTCGAATGTTGACTGACATGTAACCACCAATCAGAATTACGCTTGCGCACGTTATGGTGCGCGCACGGTGCGCGCTTCTAGATATTTATGTACTTTTAACTGCAATTTTCTCAGGAACTACTGAACAGATTGACACCATAAATGCAAAAGGCACATGCCTGACCTGAGGACTACCTCTTTGCCAAATTTCAAGTAATTCTGTTCAGCCGTTCGGGCTGTACCTTCGACTAAATGTCCTATGGGAAAATGCATGGGGAAAACGCGTTTTGGGACCCCCCTTTTTTCTCAGCCCCCGCTTGACGAATCACCCCGAGACTTTCAGGGTAGGAGCTGAGCGGAGCGCCCCATTAGTTTTGAAAATTTCGCGAGGATTCGTCAACCGGCGCCAAAGTTATTCAAAATAGAATTTTCTGATTTCCTATGGAAACTCGGTCCTAACTATAACTATATACTGGCGACCGCCAGTAGATAATATATATATAATTTTCTTTCTTTTTAAATCAATTCAATTCATGTTAGCAAAGAAAAACTGACTATTGGAAGCCTTTCACGTACCTTTATTTAATAGGAAAGGGATTATGAGGAATTATTAACCAATAGGCTGCACTTAAAGAGTAAGCATAAAACTGGCACTTTTTCTTTAAGAACCTCACAGTTCCCCCCTGTTTCCCATCATACCCTACATGTGTGTTAGGTCAGTTAATTTTTATGGCTCCTCCAGTTAGGATCCTGGAGCACTAAGAGTTACTTTTATGATTACGATAGACAGAAAAACCTTTTCAGAACTGTTTCTAACCGTTTACACTTGATAGTTGCCAGTATCTGCTATACTGACCGCCTTAGTTCCAACAGAATTGTTTTTGTATTCTGTCACAAATGCCTTCACTCTTTGTGAAGAGCCCTTCCTGCGGGAAGAAGAAGACCCAGACTGACCTTCATGCAGTCTGAATTGTCTGCCCACCGGAGTCCCACCATCCTGCCTCCTGTCCTTACTGCCAGAAGCTATCCAGGCATACCGTGAAGGACTGAGAGAAGATAAGATCTCATGGACTCCATGAGTGAGGATCATCCATAAGAGGGTTGGAGAACATCTATCATCTTCTAAAGAGCCCTCCACTTGTACAAAAACAACAGAGAGGAAGCTATCACGAAAAATGACATAAAACCACATCCTGGTCGACGTCGAGAGGTAGGACATCGAGGAAATTACCTGCTTATTCACCATCGAGGACACAATCAATGTCGGAACACACCTGACGCCGAAAGTCCCATCGCAGACAAGAAGGCTTCACCTGCTAATGTCGAGACAAACCTCCGCTCCAAGACAGTCTTTGCCATCAAGGTCAAAGTCGGCAACGAGAATCTTTCCATCGACATTGAAATCCCACACGATATTGAGACACTATACCATCAAGGCAATCTGTGCTACTCACAAAACAGTCATCGAAGTTGTAACCTCAGTCGACGTTGACGTCTAAAGAAACACCCCGCACAACATTGAAAGAAAAACCGCTGTCAACGTTGACACACAAAAATGTTGCAAAATGACCTAAAATAATATCCCCAGAGGTCCTAATTTTTTAAAGGACTTGGCGCCATCAAGACCTTGAACACCTTTTAGGTCCAGATCGCAGTCCACGGTTACCATCTCGCTAAGGTGGCTGGAAAGCTTAAAGAAAAGACCAGTGCCTGTAACATCTGATTCTGAGTATTCTCGGGCATATTCTTAGTCCAGGCCTCACACACCATCTCCCAAGAAAACACCTCCACCACGTTTCTCACCAAGTACTGTCTTGCTTCCTCTTATAGCTACCAGTGCCACACCACCTAGGAGTTCACCACCACTACATCCACGGTCTAGAAGTCCTGTGCTTTACCCCTCTAGATCTCGCACAGCTTCTTCCAGACACCGACCACCTTCTTGGTTTACATTTTTTAGGTCATCAGTGAGAGACTATCCTTCAACTCTCTCTGACACTCCACCAGCACGAGTATCACCGGTGGATTACCCACTGACATTCAGACTGAACTTGGACATCCCAACGCAAACTACAACATCCTCTGTGATTTTCGAAGCCCAAGATCACAGGACCGCGTCAAAACCACTCTTTCCTCTTGTGCCTGGTCTTCTAGAACTGGCAATGCAGCTGATCCTAACGCCAGCATCCTTGAGATCCGCTCTATCACGGATCCTGAAAAAGCATCAAGCTTTTGATCAGTACCCACCATTTTTCAGGACTAACCCTCCTCCGGATTCGGTCATTGTGGTAGCTGCACGAACGTCCCAGTCTGCTGTATTTTCTTCAACCTAAATCTCACCAGACAAAGAAAGCAAACTGATGGATGCACTGTGGGAAGATGATGTGCGGAACATCTGCATCCTTCATGAAGGAGGCTAGTTCCTCTACTCTAATGAAAGGATATGACGGGTTCACTGTCAAGGTCCACCAAAAAGCTGCCCAAAGAAGACGAGCAGGATTTCCTGGAGGTTCTTAATGAAGGTGGCCTGGTCTCCAATCAGATCATCAGCACAGCTGCAGATGTGTCAAATCTCGCAACACATGTATATCAACATGGTATATGTGCAAGAAGATCTTCCAGGCTACGCCTCACAGGTAAAATTCTTCAGTTTCAAGGTGGGATCTCGCACTAGCAGTACAAAGTACTCCCATTCGGCCTCAAATCAGCCTTGCAAACATTCTCAAAGTGCATGGCCGTGTGCGCTGCATTGTTAAGGAGGCATAAGGTCTGTATCCTTGCCTCGAGGACTGGCTGATAAAAAGCTCTTCTCCATCCCAAACAAAGAAGCATTTTCGCATTTGTGTAGAGACTCTCTCTCTAACCTGGGCCTTCAGGTCAACTTCCAAAAATCAATAGTCGACCCAATCCAAAAACAACAAGACGTAGGGGCCACACTGGATACACAATCTTCAATAGTGTATCTTTCGGAGGAGAGCCGATCATCCTTAATTCTGAAATATTGCACTCTTCTGTAGTCTCATCATCCTTCTGCAAGACAGATAGCGTCCCTTTTAGGGGCCATTTCTTCTTGCAACTTCGTAGTACCAAACACGAGGTTGCACATAAGGGCTCCTACAGCAGTGTTGGGAGGATCAGTGGTACCAATGGTGGTCTCAGCGGAACTATCTCATGGTAGGTTTCAGCTAAACAATCTCATGGTGGGGGTACCTTTTCACCAGGAACCACGCAGTCAATCACGGATTGCAGACCCCTCCCTCTAGGAATGGGGAGTTCACATGGGTTCCCTTCATACTCTGGGCGTGTGGTCAGACAGACAACAAACGTATCGCATCAACATGTTGGAATAAAGAGCAGTCCACCTGGCTCTGAAATTTTTCTTTCCAGCACTCATGACCAACTGTATTCTTGTCCAAACCGACAACACAACAGTCATGCATTAAAAGCAGGGAGGAACTTGCTCTCGTCCTCTCTCCCAAGAGGCCCAGACCACCTGAAAATGGCTACTTGCTGGGAATCTCACAATAACAGTGATCCATCTGCCAGGAACTCAAAACTGGCAGGCAGATGATCTCAGTCACAATTTCCAAGACAATTGCTACTGAGTTCTCAACAGGGGCGTTGTGAACCCCCTGCTTTGGCAGCTACAGCGGGGTTGTAGCACCTTATGGGCCTTCTCTGTCTGCAACTCAACAGATAAAATATCTTAATTAAGACGATGGAGGAATTCAGCCAGGTGGCAGGAAGGCCCGATGGATGGATGGATCAGTGAATCAATAGAGTAATTTTGAGGACTCATCCCAGTTTTCTCCGAAAGGTAGTCTTCGAGTTTCACATCAATCAGGCAGGCTCTTTACCTACTTTATTTCCCTAACCCCTCAAATCCAGCTGAAAGGTCACTACATTCACTGGATGTTTAGAGGGTGTTGACATTCTACTTACACGAGACGAAGAGTATCAGAAAACTGGATCACCTGTTTGTTAACTATAGTCCAGTGTGAACAGGTTTAGCCTCATATAAACAGTTGATTTCAAAATAGATAGTTTCATGTATAATGCTTTCTTACCAGCGAGCTAAAAAGTAATTGCCTGCTAGACCTAGCGCACCCTCTTCTAGGGGAAAAACTGATACTGCAGCTCTGTTGAGAAATTGTGCTAATTTCTGAAATCTGTAAAGCTGCTACCTGGAAATCTGCCAATTCCTTTACGAGACGTTACTGCCTGGATTCAGATGCTAAGGCAGACACTCAAGTAGGACTGGCATCGTTGAGTGTTTGTGGTTAAATGTTGGAGCTGTTTTCTGCTTCTAAGTCCGATTGTTGTGGGATGGGCTCGCAATTCTATTCAATGCTTATGACTATTAATCAGGATCCCCTGGAAGAGAAGGATATATTGATTATCTATAATCCTAGTTCTCTTCAGGGAAGTCCTCGTCAAAGTCATAAGCGACCCACCAACCTCCCTGGACAGAAGCAATTACAGCTCTGAACATGTTCTCTATGCAGGATTCCTTAGTTATCTGTAAAAATGACCTGACCTGACTCACCTTTGTGGCATGATTGGATTAAGAGGTGTACTGTGAGGTTATTAAAGGCACAGTTGCCCAATTTCATGCTTACTCTTTGAATGCAGCATATTGGTTAACAATGCCTCGTATTCCCTTTCCATTTGCTTTTAAATAGGTTTGTGGAAGGCTTCCTGTAGTCAGTTTTTTTCTTTGCTAACAAGAATTGTATTGAATTCTATGTTTTTTACTTTTTCTTTATTAAATAGAAACTTCCAATCATTGCATGTATTAATTTACAAACCATTTGGCCATAAAACATCAGGTGCATATTGTTGTACACAGGTATAGACTCATACAATCCGATCAGATGCATAATGATTATTCCTAGACATTTCCATTTCCTCAGTCGGAGATATACATAGGTCCCCTCGATATGTATTCCACCCGCTCCACTTTTTGTCCCATTTCTTGGGACATGCCCTAGATTTAAACATTTCTTTTTCTGCAACCATACATTTATCCAGTTCGGCCACCTGTGCATTTGGCGATGGTCGCCACGGTACCCCCCACTTCATTGCTATTGCTCTTTTTACTAATGTGTAACTTAAGGTGACCAGTTGTTATTCCACTTCCGTGAGATTGGTCGCTTCCCAGATGTTGAGGAGCCTCAGTGATGGAGTGAGGGTAATCTTTTTCCCAAGTGCGTCTTGCATGGGTGTAGTTGGCCCTCCCAAATGAATCGCAGGAATGGACAGTCCCATATAGTATGATAAAAGGTGGCTTCTTGGTGACACCCCCTCAGGCATAGTGCATCCTGCCTAGTCCCTATTTTTGCCAGTGTGGCCCCAGTGAGGTATGTTCTGTGTAAAAAAATTTATTGGATCAAACGGAAGCGAAGCAAGATGGCTGCCTCTCTTGGTGACATCAGCGCTGTTTGCCAATCCTCATCATCAATATCTCCGATGTCAGCTTGCCACCGACTACGGAGAGTCCGAAAAGGGTCAGGCAAGTCATTACATAGCTTGCGATACTTTAAAGAGATAGCTTTGCTTGAGATTGGTTCAGAGAGCAGCCGGTCTTCCAGTGGGGATGATTCCTGCAGGCCACCCAGATCTGGGATAGCGGTCGTTAAGGCATGATGGATCTGTAAATATCTGAACGTCTCCCCCTGAGCCATTTCATATTTCTCCTGTAGTTCCTGGAATGTCAGCATTTTACCTTTGTGGACCAGGTTGCCTATGTTTGAGAGTCCGGGATATGCGGTTATTAACCTTGACTTGGCCACGCGGTTCCGTATATAGCAGTTTAATCCAGCGTTGAAATTTCGGGCCAAACCCCAGGCGTTCCAGCACTTGAAAGAGATAAGGCCATTCAATGGAATCAAACGCCATGGAGGTATCTAGGGAGTGCACTAAGGCATCTTCTTCTACATATCGTTGCCTCCCTAAAACACTGTGGGGACGGAGGATATTCAATGCCGTGTTGAGGCCCGCATGAAACCGGATTGGTCGGCATGGACTAACGATGAGATTATCGGAATAAAACGATTAGCCAGGAGTTGGGCCAGGACCTTGGCCTCGACATTGATCAAAGAGATCAGCCGATAAGAACCACAACTGTCAGCAGGTTTGCCAGGCTTGCGAATGACAATGATAGATGCCAGTCGCTGATCATCAAGTAGAAAACCTTTGTTAAAGCTCACAGTGAACATATTCTTAAGGTGTGGGGCGACTTGCGTGGCCACAGTCTTGAGGAATTCAATAGGGATGCCGTTAGGTCTCATTGCCTTCCCCGATCGGACAGTAGTAATTACCCGGCAAATTTCATCTTCCGAAATGTCTGCTTCGAGGGCAGTCCTATCCTCCACGGATAGAGTGGGTAGGGGTATGTCTGCTAACAATTGATGCAAGTCTTCTGATGTGTACTTGGTTGACGAGGTATAAACCTTCTCTAGGTGGTCTGCAAAGGCGTCCAACACCCTGCGGGTCAGTGATCTGTCCTGTGGTTGGCAAAGTCAGCTTAGGTACCCAGCGCTCCCCTTTTTCTCGTTTCTCCAACCAGGCTAACATCTTTCCCGCCCTGTCACCCATCTCATAAACCCTGTGTTGCGTTTGAAACAGCCAGGCCCGCGTCTTTTCCTTGGCCAAAGTTTTGCATTCCAGCTGTTTGATGGCTAATTGATGTGCGGTGGCTTCACTAGGTGAGTGTGAACTTTTGTGTTTCCAACTGTTGGAGCACGGTCTCTAACGTAAGCAACTACTGGTTCTGCTTTCGAACATATCCCACTTTTAGCGCTAGTGCATGCCCCTTCATCACTGCCTTATATGCCTCCTACATTATCTGCGCAGAGTCTACGGAACCAACATTTTCGGTGAAGTAGTGTTCTGTCTGGGTGGTCAGGCTGTCCCGTATGTCTGGGACCCTGAGCAACCATGGATTAAGGACTATAGTATTACGGTGCGTGTGCTGGTAATAAGTAAGCTCAACCCACACTGGGGACTGGTCCGAAATGCCTCTCGGCAGGGCCCGTGGGTGCCTAAAGTGCACAATGACCGTCAGGTGTGTAAGCAAGTAGTCTATGCGGGACATGCTCTTGTGTGCGTTGGAATAAAATGTATAGTGCGTCACGTCGGGCTGCAGGGAGCGCAACACATCCGTCAGGCCCATTGCTCACGTAAAATCCTCCATTAGTGTCATTGGGCGGGTTGGGGGGCATCGGGGATATCTGTCTTTCTTGTCATCCATATTCATGTTGAAGTCCCCCCCTACTATTCGTGTTCCTGTTGGGAGGTCAACAATGATTTCCCCAAGATCTGCAAGCGCCTCCTTGCCCAAGGCTGGGAGAAGGTACGCTGATATCACACTAAGCAGCCTACCCTCCCAGCTAGCCTCTAGTACTGCAAACCTCCCCTGGGGTTCTCTCCATGTGAGTGCAAGGCTCCTTATGACGAGGATACCCGTGCCTCTAGAGCCTGAGGTAAACCCCGTGTGAACCAGGAGCTTGTCTCCCCACTGTGTAGGGGCCTGACATTTGTTTCCTATAAGATGTGTCTCCTGTAGGAGAACCAAATCTGGGGCGTGTCTCCTAAGATATTGTAGAAGTATACCTCTTTTAAATTTGTCCCCTAGTCCATTGACGTTCCACATCAGTACGACAGTGAAGTTTCTGTTGTTTTTTTCAACCATATAGATCTACAGGAGCTCTAAGGCCCCGCGGGAGGAATAACAGACAGACCATTCGACATGTACACTGGATGTATACATTGAAGATTACCCATGGGCAAAGATTGTATAAGAATCAATCTGATTGCATACCACAAGTTTGGAGTGGAGGAAACAGTAACTAAGTCTGACTGCTCACAGATTATGATTGGATAACAAAAACAAAACGGAAACAAAAACTCCACATCCCCGCCCGTCCCTCCCCCTCCCTGCCCCCCTGCCAGTGGATTTGAAATTACCCACTCCCCAACAAGGCAGAGTGCCTATCATCCCCCCTCGATTTAAAGGTGCAGGGGTTGCAGCCGTGTCTCCCCCGCCTCAGTGCACAGATAGTTGCCTAGTATGTTGCATATTATGAGAGACTCCTGGACCCAACGCGTAGCATAGCAACCAGAAAAAATGTTGGAAAAACAACTATCCAGTCCCTTGCTTATACATCGAGGGCATACATTAAAACACAATGCGAATAAAAAGCCCCCAAATGCTCCAATTGTAGCACCGCCCCACCTCAGAGTCATTATGCATGGCGAAATATGTCCATACCAGACCTCAGAGTCCCATCAGTTCGGGAACGTGACATTCAGTCCGACTCCTTCTCTTTTTCTGGCCAGGTCACCACGCTGGCCAGCACCTTGTTCAGATCTGTTTGTCCGAGGACAGCCATTGCGGTCTCTGTTGGGTTTTTCCACCCGGCGGCAGCCCTCCAACCAGTCCCACGCATCCTCAGGGGAGGAGAAGAACCATGCTTTGCCTTCAGATTCCACTCAGAGTTTTGCAGAAAACAGCCTGGCATATTTCACCTCCTTGTCCCTCAAAGCCTGTTTGACCTCCAGAAAACTGCGGAGCTGAGCTTGGACTCTTGCAGTGAAGTCGGGGGGGAAAAGGTAACAGCGCTGTCTTCCAGCTTGATCGGTGGGATAGCAAGCGCGGCTTGAAGTATAATGTCTCGATCCCTAAAATTGAAGATTTGCGCTATAATAGGCCTCGGCGGGCTCCAGGTCTAGGCCTTCCACCGGGGATGCGGTGGGCACATTCAATGGAGAAATAATGGGAGAGTTTTTTCAGTTGTACCTCCTTCAGTATCAGCTCCTCAACGAAAAGGTCCACCGCAGGTTCTTCTGCGCGTTCTGGGATGCGCACCCGCCCTTCGTACTCGTCAAGCTGGTGTGCCATCTTGGTTTGCTGATCTAGCAGTTGAGTGACTTGCTGTTTCAGAATAGCAGTGTCTTTATGGAGTTCCGCCGTACTATCCCCCACGTCTTTCATGCAAGAGTCCATCTTCCGGAGGTCGGCTCTGATAAGGGAGACCTTTACATTCACAGTGTCGATGCGCGTCTCTAAGGAGGTCCTCACTCCCGTAATGGCCGCCATAATGTCCTGCAGTGTTAACTCTTTCTGTGGCAGAGGGTTCTGATGCGACTCGAACACCTCCTGCAGCCTGGTCTCTTTCTCCTCCCCGGTGGCCGACCATGCGATTTTGGCCAGTTTGTTCTGCGCCTATGTTCTGGCGCCTCTGCCGGTCACCATGGAGTAGGGGGATTCGGCCCAGTTACGACTGAAGTTTGTGGGATCTGCCCCAGTACTCACCGCAGCCTGCCCACGGGGGGAGTGAAACCCCCTGACGGCCTCTCGGGTTTCCCGGCCTACTGACCCTCCAGCATCAGGTTGAAGGGTGAAGAGCTGGGTGTAATGCAGGCACTCAGTGGCGCACCACAGGCACAGAATGCATCGGTTCTCTACTCTACCGTCGCCAGCAAGGCTATAAGTCTCTATTTCACCTTGGGGCATCAACAGAGTAGTCAAATAAGACAGTTAGATACACACGAAGAGCATCCACTGGTCCTTCTTTTGTATGTAGGGTCTGTATTTATCCACCACACAGTGATACCAACAGGTTATGACTGCACATATAGAGAGCGGGACCCCGGGGAATGTCACTCTTTCTGCCAGTCTTATTTGGTGCCCCCTTTCCCCATGCTGTGCGGGTCTGTCTGGTGGGGGTTCTCCGTAGGTACACACTGGGAAAGCCCGGTGCAGGACCGGTATCTCTGCGGGCGTGCCCAGGCTAATAAGCACGTACGATGTCCCCCCAGCATCCCTCAGGGTTCTGGGCCACTTACTGCTATTTGCAGCGCTCGCCGCTGCTGCCCCGCACATCCGGCTGCCAGTGCCAACAAGTCTGGGACACAGCCCAGTGGGCTTCAGATGCCGGGGTCACAGGCCCAGCACCGCCGCACTTTCTCCCAGTGCGTCCCGCGGGGGCCGAAAAGGTGGAAGGGGATACGTCCTGGTGCACACTCACCGCACTATTCCGCTGGCCCCACCGATAGCAACTGGAGTCTGGGACGGCAGTCCATTAGGCCCGTGAAGCCTAGCCTCAAGTTGTACTGATGACGGCTGTGTGCGGTCGCACTCGGCACCACGGGCTCCTCCTGCATCGGTGGTCGACAGGGACGTCGGGCGGCTGAAACTGTGGTAACCTGTGGGCCACCCACGGCCCACCTAGCCACCGCTGATGTTGGGCGGCTCCGATGAAAGTGTGTAGCACTGTCTTGCACTCATCGCTACCACATTAACAGACGGTGGAGCGAGGGCGCGCTGCCAGGGTGTCTCGGAGCTCCGGCCGCACCAGACGTAACTCGGATAGATTTCAGCCCCCTTAGCAGTAAATGTCCTTGATTGTTGCCCTGGGACCTCGGGGCCGGGACCCTCTTAAGATGGGGTGTTAGATCAGGATTTTGCTCGGATAATACTCTGGATTAGCAGCGAGGGCTCCGGAGCCGCGTTAGCCTGCGGCCATTCCCTTCGGCTGCTAGCCACGCACCCTCAACTAACCGAATTCTATGGTTTTAGAAGAAAAGTAAATAATAGCATCTTGCCATTTTTTACCATTTCTATAGGCTACAGATATAGTATGCTCAAGCAATCTGGAAATGGCTCCTCTCACACAACCCGTCAAGTCAGGGCATACACCTGCCTAGCCTACATAACTCACAGCAGAAGTTCTCAGCACATGCTTTGTAAAAAATCACAAATGAGGTCTGAAAAATTACATGATCTTCGATATCTAGCTAAAATAGAGATTTCAACATATAGACCTCCTTATAGCATCTCATAACGTAAAATGCCCATACTTTATCTCAACAGTGGGGATCGTGCTCTTTTGGCAATGCCCTGTTGATAAACTGATAACTGTAATTTCTCTACTCTTTTTCTGCTTATTTCCCCTTGAGTCCAACGGTTCTGATAAAGTTGAAATACTCAGACAAGATGATCTTAATAGCTTGTGGGTGACCAAGGCGGTGGTTTCTAGACCACCTTCATCCATCAATAAGTCCACACAGGTGGCTTCCATAAACTCAAACCAGTTATCCAGATTGCAAGGCCAATTATTTCACCCCAACATGACCTCTTTGAAGTTGGCAACAAGGCTCTTGGGGTTGTATAATACAGACACCTAAATTTATTGCAAGCCTGTATGGAAATTTAAGAGGGCTAAAAGAATATCTGCAAGGATCTCTTGTGCCTTTAAATGGAAAAGATTTGTTTTGTGGCGCCAGTGTCTCAACCATGACTCAGTCTCCTGCCCAAAAAAATTGATTATTCAGTTTCTTCTCCAAATTGCCCAATTAATGCAGGAATAACGCGTGCATTTGTTAGCTTCTACGTCCAACAGGCAGGGTACTTTGCAAAGATCTCTCCTTACGATCTTAGTCAACAAAGACCTTTTAGAAGTGTGTAAAAAAAAAAAAAAAACATACCCTCCTCAACTGCTGCCTTCTCAGTGGGAGCTAAATCTGGTGTTATCTTAAGTGACGGCACCTCCATTTGAGCCTATACAAAATGCTGTATTGTATCCTGTATCGTGGACCACAGCTTTCTTAGTGACCATAACTATGTCCATAGAGTAAATGATATTTGGGCTCTTTCATCAGTAGAACCCCATCATGTCTTTCATTCTAATAGAGTTAGAATGCCAAAGTAGTCTCAGAATTCAACCTAAATCAATCTACTTGCTGGTTTTCTTTAGTAATCTTTGCACTTCGGCAGACTGAACTTTAAACTGTTTATATGTAAAATGAGTCCTGTAGTTTTCTCTGGATCGAATGATAGATTTGAGAAAATCCAATCAGCTTTGTGCTAACAACTAGTCACTCCTTACAGGTTTAGCCACATCCAAATCTATTTCCAGGTGGATAGTTTCTTCTATTTCCTTATGTAACCTATAAGCCAACAAACCTTTACCTGGCAAACCTAGAGTTAACTTTGCAAGGGAAAGAGCAGAGAGTGCTGCTTGGCTTAGAAATGTCCCTGTGCGAGTCGTTTGGAAGGCTGCAATCCTGAAGTCTATCCACACTTTCGCTAAATGTTACTATCTAGACTCTGTGTACAGAATAGACACAATAGATGGTCAAGCTGTTATCCTAAATAGTTTTGGAAGAGTTCCTCCCACATAACATTTGAACATAGAGACTGCCTTTTCTCTTGGTTATGATCATGCTACGCTATTTTACGTGCATGGCAATCACTGAAGAGTCTACAATGCAGAAGGGAAAGTTGCTTATTTGTAATCCTAGTTCTGCCTTTTAGGAACCTTCATTGAAGTCATGACCACTCTTCCCCTGTCTATTTTCCCACGGTGGGAAGAAATAAAATATTGCAGCTTGAGTTTTTTTCTGACCTAATCCGTGTTATGTATTTCATGTAGAAAATAAAGCATTCAGCATTTGTGTGGCTCCTTGGGCAACATAAACAATTGATATAAATTAGGAGACTCCACTTTGCTAGAGTTTCAAGGTTTTTGGACTTGCTGATGATGAAGTACACAGTGAGATCTATTAAAATGAGGGCCCAACAACCATCATTGTTTTCCATCCTAAGGCTGTCAAGTACAGACAACAAAACTTGCAAGGTACTTCTTTACAGATGGCTGCATCAAATGCAATGGTATTTGTATTTGGCTGCAATCTTTGTGTAACCTCGTTTTTACGACTGGCTGAGTTCAGTGAGCATTCTGCTTCACATCTGTTTGGAACATTACAACTTTGATGGATGTGATTTGACGTTGGAACCTCAGGACCTTGCGAGAGCTTTATCATGATTCTACAACCCTTGATGGCTGTGCAGAATATTGCCTTTCTAGTCTATTTTCAACAAGTTACTGTTCTACCTTCTTAGTATAATTGTTTTAGCACTATGCAAGTGGGCATTCTCTTTGCCATCTCTAGTAGCTTTTGCGTAGGCTGCAGTTTATTCACACTGCATGGCTTGTGCAGTGTAACTTTTGTCACTGTGGGGCTAAGCACCCACCACCAGTGGACTTAAATGGAAATTGAAAATCTATATATGGCAAATGAAACAATTCATGATGTCTGCCTTCTCTTTTAGGTCGAGCCTAGGCAGCGCACATGTGCTGCCTGCAAGACCTGTTGTTATCTCCTCTATCGGCTTTTGGCATACCCACAAATTGCCATTTGTTCGTTGTTGTGCCATTTAGAAATACGGGTTTTTTATTGGTGCATGGGGTCTGATTCTCCCGCCTTTGTGTGCTTGGGTCACGCCCAGGCGATTTCACTCATTTTTTGCTTGCGTTGGCCAACCCAATACTTCCACGGTTCCTCCTGGTGATCCTGATATTGCTTTTTATTTTGTAGGGTATCAACATCGTTTTAGGCTTTCAGGCCGTTTCACGGAGCAATGCTCACTGTTCGGCACCTGCAAAGTGGCAATTTCTGTCCAGTAGCTGTTGAGCTATGCCAATAGCTCTAACTCAAAAAAATGCGAGACCTATTGCATTTCTAATGCTTGTTTTAAACCAGCTGGTGACATGTGTCCTTACTTTTTACCTTAAGACTGCCTTAGCCTTTCACTTGCCAGTACCCCTTATTTGTATATCAAGAATAGGTGAAAATCACTTGTTTTACCCTGCCTGCCATCAGAACCTGAAATGCCTTTTCCACCGCAAGTACCAGACTTTTGAGGGCATATGCCAAAGCCAGTCTGTTTCAGGAATAGTTTGCAGACCTTTAACAGGCACTGCAATAGTTTGAAATCTTAAAACTGATAAAAGAAAGGGTCTGTTTCCCATCTAGAACACCAACTTGTACTAACTAATGCTTAAAATGCAGCAAGATAATGTGGAGAAAATGTGTATTTCCACCAGACCTCATGATTATTACCAGTCTTAGACCGGAGAGTCAACATTTGTATACACCCACTGACCCATACAGTGGCTTCTGGCCTCTGCGAAGAAGATGCCTTCATTACAAGTGGCCCTGCCCCGATACTCTAGTTCTTGCTTCTGTTAAAATCCAATACCCATCGGCATTCGACCTCTGTTCAGAGTTCACACGTGCAAAATGGAGTATAACGTGCACATTTTGGTGTCTATTTTTTTCTCTGATTCTGTATGATAAATGAAAATGAAGAGAGAAGGCAGCCCTTCAATATATATTGCCAAACTTCACACCATCTAGCACGAGTCACACCAGAGCCATTATATAGTATAAATATCAGCATAGTAAACCAGCACGGGAAAATTCATCTCCTCCAGACCTATTGCTAAAAACTCAGTTTACTAGATTGAACTGTCTCTGTTGAACTGTAGTAGCCAAATGGACATCGGAAGTTTCCAGTCTTGGCCAAGCCCAGCCCTCCCTAAAAGTAGAGCATATTAAAAGCAAGGAACAGCCAGGAATGAATCCACTTTGGTTTGTATCAGCAAGACCTTGGATCAAACCTGAGAATCTAATTGTGAAGATTTTAATGGAGATCTTATCATTAGCATTTAATAGTCATTGCCTCATGAAATCCACTAGACTCAGGATAGTTGCAAGGTTTGAGAAATGTGTCTAAGTTACCTAGAAACAAAGTAATCGGAAGGATCTATTTCCCTGTAGAATAGCATAAAACACCTTAGCCAGTTGAGTTGCTAGCTTTCTTTCAATACATTTGTATCCCACTCAAGGTCCATCCAGCCCAAGGGCTTTAGTGGAAGGTAAAGCATACATGTGGAAAAATAGAGATGGAAATGACAAAAATAAATTCCTTAAATCTGGGAGCCATGTTTTCGTAATCAGTCTTTATCAATACCTCGCTGTAGGAAAGTAGGATCTGCTTTTATGGTAACCCCCACTTTTTGCTTGATGTAATGCTGTTACTGACTAGTCTGACTGGGATCCTGATAATCATGACCCTAGTCTCTGTACTTTCTCCCCTAAATTTGCTTGGTAGTACTTGGGTACATCCCAGATTGGCTACTGGTGTAACCTTATCAGTCCCTAGTATATGGTACTAAGGTACCCAGGGCATAGGTACACCACGGGTCCCCGTGGGCTGCAGCATGTATTATGCCACCCATTGGAGACCACTCAATTTGTAACTACAGGCCTGCCATAGCAGCCTGTGTAAGCGGATGCTGGCACCACTTAACGAAAGATATAGGTTTCCCTATATCTAAGGCCACCTATAAGTCACCCCTAAGGCAGGCCTTTCAATCCTGAAGGCAGGGTGCTCGGTTCTAAGTGTGAGAGTGTCCCTGCATGAGCAGGACACCCCTACAGCCTAGGGAGTACATTCTCCTGGGTTGTAAGTGAGACAGCCATATAACATATAGAGGGGCACCGCGTCATTACGCAGTGACCATCTCAAAACTGGCTGTAACGAATCCTTTCCTGTTTGGTATCAAACATGTTGGAATCATACCCCTACACTGTAAACGGTGTGGGAGGTATGATTCCATGCACCATAAAGCAACTTTGGGAGGCCCTCGGTGCTCACAGTACCAGTCTTCCAGACTGGGACAGCAAGCTAGGGCTGCTGCCGGCCAGAGACGTGTTTCTGCACTCCTGCTGCTGAGCCAAGCTCGGCCAGGGCAAGGCACAACAATCGGTATCCTGTCACATGTGACCACCTCCAAGACAGGGTTTAGTGTATTTGGGCAGGGTGAGGGCACTTTCCAGCACCACATAGTCTGCGTGCAGGGCACACATGTTGCCCTCCATGCATAGTCCAGCTCAAACCAGTTCAGGGAGCCGTTGGCTCTCGCTCTGGCGCAAAACTGGACAAAGGACATGGGAGTATCTTCCCCCTTGTCCAGCCCCTCCTTAGGAAGGGACCCTTGAATCATCCCAAACATTTCCTTAGGGTATTCAAGGGCTTACCTGTAGGTGGGTCCCTAGATTCGTTGTGGGACAAGATTCATTTCAGGCACCACTTCTTCAACCGTCTTGGCACTCTGGACTTCACTCTGGGCATCAAGGCTGCTACCTGGAAGACTCCTGCCGCTCTTGATCTCCTCGCCCTGCTCGTCTGATGCAACGTCCGTGCCTATGCACTATACAGGAACCTTCCAAGGCCTGTGGGCATCCAAGAAACCCAAAGGAATCTCTCTTGAAGTGAAGGAGTTGCTTTCCTGCATCTGCAGGCACCGCAACTAAGCGGACCAGTCTGCTGATCCTGGGCTCCCATGGACTCCAAAAGGTTCAGCAACACAGGTGGTGGTTCTTCTCATCCCTCGAGGCCTGCCCTGTCCTCTCACCAAGTTTGAGGCCTGTATCCCTAGTCGGGTCCGCAGGAACTTGCACCGTGGGCCTGCATCTTTGGTGAGCTGCTCAAGGTCCTCTCGCAACTCCAGTGTCCTGCCTGTGGGTCCTCTTGAGGGTCATCCTTGAATTCTTTGTGCTCCCCTGAATGTTCTGGGCCTGCCCTGACTCCCCTGCTTGTGGTGAGGCTCCTGGACCTTGCTGGTCCCGACATTGCACCTTCTTCAACTTCCATGTTGGTTGCAGTTTACAAGGCTTTTTGCTGCTCCCAACGGACATGACCCCCTCAACTCTCGATATCTGACGTGGGACAGCTCGTATCCGACTCCTGGTCGTTCTCAGCATCGCCTGGTCCGCACAGCTGCAGTTTCAAGGTCACTGTCGGCTTCCCTGCAGCACTCGACATCGGTGGGCATTCGTCTTCCGTGCCTCCTGGTTACTCCTGAGTGGCATAGACTCTGTCCCCTCTGCTTGCAGGTTCTTCACATCTTGAATCCACCTGTGGGTTCCACCGGACACTTTCACCTTCTCCAGCAGCAGCATCTTTCTGAAGTCCTCCATTGAGTTTGACAGCAGTTTCCGACGCCACTTCACACCTATGCACCCGGCTTCTCTGGTGCAGGTATCTTGGTTCCTAAGGTATGCACTGGTGGGGTGGCTCTCCAACCTTCTGTCTTCCACAGGATTTCTTCAGGGTCCACTGGTAAGGGTCCTTCTTCTTTAAAATTGCAACAGTGACTTACCCATTGACTTGCATTGATCACGCAGTCGTGTTCCTACTCTGCACACGGCCTCCGTGGGGCTCCAGGTTACTTACCTCGGGTGGTTCCTTGGGTCACCGGCCTGGGTATAGTCTTGACTCAAGTCATGGTTCACATACCACTATTTTAATATATCGTTTGGTCTCCCCCTGGTGACCACTGTGTATTCCGTGCTACTTACCTGTTTCTATTGAAATGTATTGTGTGCATTATGTACATCTCCGGCTAGGAGACATCTGTATGTGTTAGTGAGTGTCTTATAATAAATACATATTTTCATAAATACACTGTGTGGTTCTTTTTCATTTAATCTCTACCTACAAGATTATGTTCTGGTAAAACAAGCTGCTTTACATTCCTTCTGGACCAAGCCTGAAGGCTGATCTCCACAGCTACCACTTAGAGCTCTTTCTAAGGTTGTCTAAGACCACTAAAATTACCATGAGGATTGTCTGGATTTGTGCAAGATGGCCACTTACATAAGTGTACACCATGTACCAAGCCTGCTTCTCACATATGCCATGAGCTTTCTGGAGGTGATCTGCCTTTTTTAAAAGAGCACTAGCTTCAGATTTTATCTCCAACCATTCCGCCACTAAGATAGGCCTTGAATGTGTCCCATACACCGTTTACTCTGAATTTAACTCAGCAACCCAAGTAGCAATGTTTAAATTTAACCCAACATTGGAGTTCTAGCCTCCGCGGAATCAAGCAGTAACTTGGCTGCCCACCAGTTCGCGTTTCTGCCTTTGATCCTTCCTTAAACACCTAACCATTATGTGGGGGCCAGGTATGAGAGAATTAAGGCAGAATGTCCGCTTCAACAAAATTCACTACCATGCAGCACAGAAAATAGTATAGGCATGCTTGGCTCTTGCATCTCTGACTGTAGTAGGTGAAGCCAGAATGCGTGGATGCTTACTGTGCCAGACATCTGTTACATCCTTAACTCTCATCATGAGCTCTGCTTTACTAGCATGAAAGTTTCCCTCATGTATATCCCTCTCCAAATTTCTGGCTGATTAGAGGTTGTGAATCTATCTTGTACAGTGAGCACAACATTACAATTTGCCACATCATTTTTGCCAATTGAAGAACAACCATTTGCTTAAGAAGCCCTTCCAGTGGACAAAGATCATTGGTGATGGGAATATTATGTTATGCCACTAAGAACACTCCAAAGTCATTTGTAAGGTCAGAGTTATCTATCTTCCTGCTGTGTGCCTGTTCTCCCGAACTATTGAATTATATGCCTTTTCTTCCTATGTATGATTGCTATCCCGAACTATGAAGTTGAAGCTGTTAAGTGCAAATGCCTAACCTCTTGTCATCAATAATACTTGGAAACCTACTCCCTATTACTAGTGGTAAGAAGAGCTTCTTGCAGAAGTCTGAACTCAATGTTGGAATGTATAATAGTGTTTTGTTAATTTTTCCTGTATTTCAGGAGCTTATTTACATTCAGCAGAATTCATTTATTTCTTGTACATTAATCTTACATACACTTCTTATTCCTACCAAACTCACTTTTGTTTTTTTTTACTCTTCCTTCCTACCACCCTTCCCACTTTCTTAAATTATTCTTGTATCCGACTGTGCATCGCTGTCTCATGCTGTGCTGAAGATCTGAGAACAATCAGTAGGAATGGGATTATTAATTGACTTAACCACCTTCTTGCCACCTGTTTTGCATTTTAGTAATGGTATGCTCTGTACTTTTGAAAAATGTTGTGTGCTCTCAGTAGGGTCTGGAAGGAT
Organism: Triturus cristatus; assembly: GCF_964204655.1. Classification (NCBI taxonomy): domain Eukaryota; kingdom Metazoa; phylum Chordata; class Amphibia; order Caudata; family Salamandridae; genus Triturus; species Triturus cristatus. Next base: position 685,415,674 of record NC_140581.1, on the reverse strand, counting down.
CGTTTCTTTAATAACACTCTCTGGGACTTTTTGGGTATCCCTGAAACCCATATGTTCGATAGTGTAGAATTATTTTAAGGATCCTCATACCTTTGTTGTGTTTTGATAATCAAGGGGAGAGGAGTTGGCCTAACGGCTAGGGGGCTCGACCTCAGACCTGGGGAACTGGGTTTGAGTCTCGGTAATGACGCTGAACATCCTGTGATTCTGGGCAAATCACTTAATCTCCCTGTGCCTAAGAAAAAATGAATGTGTGTCCTCATGTAACGTAACTGGTGCTATGTAAAGCGATCTGATACCTGATTGGATTCGGGTCAAGTTCGCGCTATATAAAACTCTGCAAAAAATATATAAAAGGAGCTATCAATTTCAGCTTCACTACATGCGCTATTCCAGTTTGTTTTCTACCTCAGCAAATCTAGTTGTGAATGCCATAGTTTTCAAAACTATCCCGTTCATCTTAGCCTTGCTTTTCTCCAGTTTCATTTCTAGGTTTCTCCTGAAGGAGATTAATGCTGTAAACACATTATAGTACTGTCTGAAGCTTGACTGATGTGTCCACCTTCGAAATTTGCCTTGCATGTGCCCCTTTTTGCTTCCTCTTATGTACTTGTCCGCTGCCTGCTAAAGCTGAGCTCATAATTGTAGCAACACTGTTTATCAGCATCGGATGTGAAGCTCAAAAGACGAGGAGGATGGTGATGAGCCACTGACAGACAGATCGTCCTGCTAGGGTTTTTCATGATCGCTGTTGTCTGTTTTCTGTATTCAAAAGTAAGGCAATGCAATTTGATTGCTGGATATTTCTACAAGCTGATCTGCTTCTATCAGTTGTCTGCCTTGTCTTCAGCAGGATTTGAGCCCTTTGAAGTTTATCCAGAGTTATAAAGTATCATCTATCATCCTTTCAGAGGCTAAGCTTCTTCTTCTTGGGTGTTCACATATCTGTAATGTGGAACTGGCCTGTGCAATCAACCTCTCCCACCCTAATAATAAGATGAAACAAGACTTCCAGAGATGGGAGCATCTTCCTCTCAATCTAATGGGAAGGGTTGCCCTTTTCAAGATGATGATATTGCCTAAGTTCTTCTATGTCCTTCAACATTTCCAATTCACCATTTCTAATGGTTGGTTTCAGAAGATCAACGCGCTGGTCCAGACATTCCTGTGGACAAGCTAACCGCAGCGTATAGCATTTGGCAAGTGCTGGCGGACGGTCTCTGATGAGGGATTGGGAATGGCAGCAGTCAAACATTACTACTGGGCAGCCCACATGATGATTAATGAATGGAGGGTAGGCTGGTCCTGTCTGCCGGCTCGGGCTTTCCCATATGGACCTCCGTGCCGTCCTGGGTATGCTCTACAGCTCTGTAATCCCTAGCCATCTCACCACGCTGACTGAAACACCTATTAGGACCTGGTGTGCAGCTCTACTCTTCCTTCAATGGGATAAGAAACTTATAAAAATGACTTCGTTATGGGAAGGAGAAAGGTTACACCACACCGCCCACCTCTGAGGCTATAGGCATTGGGACACTATTGAGATCACCACACTGGTGGATGTCTGGGAAGGGGACCACCTGCATTCCTTTCAGTGACTGCATAATCAGATCTCGTTATCAAATACACAGTTTCACAAATGTTTACAACTTTGCCATGCCCTATCGAATCTCATACAATCCTAGACCACCCTGCTGAACTATAGCCAATTTGAGGCAAAACCTCTGATGAGCTGCCTCATTAAAGGGGCGATATCATTGGTATACCGCACGCTGGTTAATAGTGCACCAAATACACTGGTGTAGTAGGCTGGCTTCGTATATGGTGTACAAACTAAGGAGTGATACACCTAGCACTAATCCAGGCAACCCTTATGGTGATTTGAGTGGTCTTTGATAACCTTAGAAACTTTCTCAAAGTGGTAACTGTGGAGACCAGCCTTCAGGCTTATCTTGAAGGAGTGTAAAGAAGCTCGTCTTAACGCATTTATGTGACAGTGTAGATTAGATTAAAAAAACACACACATTATGGATATAAAGAAGTCTGTTTCTTATGGCTCACTAACACATTGGTATATCTCCTTCCTGGAGATATCAACAATACACACAAGAATACTTCTAAATAATCAGGTAAGTAGCACAAATATACACTGGCCTCTAGGGGGAGACCAAATCATATACTAAAAAAGTGGAATGCAAAGGAGAACAGGACTTGGACCAGACGACTCAGAGGAGCTGGGGACACAGGGAACTACCCCACGGAGGCTTTTTGCAGAGTGGAAACACAGCCGCGTGCCCAATAGAGGTCAATAGAGAAGTCACGGTTGCAGTTTTAGAGAAGAAGGACCCTTCCCAGAGGACCAGAAGAAACCCTTTGGAAGACAGAAGGTTGGAGAGCCACCCCACCTGTGGATGCCCCAGGAACCAGGTTACTTGCACCAAGGAAGCCGGATGCAAAAGGGTGAAGTGGCGTCGGAACCTGCTGTAGACAACAATGGAAGCCTTCGAAGAAGATACCTCTAGAGACGCCTGTGAAGGAGTCCGGTGGATTCTTGAAGAGGAGAACCTGCAAGCAGAGGGGACAGAGTCTATGCCACTCAGAGGTGACCGGGTGGCTTGTAAACACCATGCCCACCGATGTCGAGAGGTTCAGAAGTGAAGACGGTCACCTTGTTGCTGCAGCTGTGAGGACCAGGCGACACTGAGGATGACCAGGAGCCGTGCATGAGCTGTCCCACATCGGATGTAGGTATCTAGGTGGTTGGTGTCTGTCATGAGCACCAACAAGCCTTGGTAGCCGCTAATGGTGCGAAAATATGCAAACGTTGGGACCAGCAAGGTCCAAGGGACGCACCAAGTGCAGGAGAATCAGAGCAGGCCCGAACAAGCAGGGGAGCCCACTGAAGCAGATTGTTAGAAAAACACTCCCACTCTGGAAGGGTGGTGGTGTTCTCCCAGACACACTGTGGTAGCTTGGCTCGAGTGGTCAGGAATCAGGCTCCGTGCTAAGCATACGACATACCCAAACAATAACCATGCGTGCATCCGTTCCAAAAACGACTCTACACCGTAAAAATTATGAAAATACCTTTCTTTATCTTCTTTTTCTCTCAGTTGCTGATTAGATAAATAAATAACAATCACAATATACAAACTTTTTAAATAGTGCAGGTCAAATAAATACTGGCTTAATGATTCAATAAATAGGGGTGATCATAAATAAGGAAGGCATAAATATAAGTGCAATACATACAGGCAATTAAATATTTTGAGGCAATAGATACTGTAAACCAATAAATATTGTGCATCAATAAATACTGTGGACCAATAAATACAGAGAAGCAATAAATAGGTTAAATACAATAAATACAGTGCCCCTAATAAATAATTAAAAGCTGACAGTGACAGTCATAGAATCAGATCACATTTGAGATTACTATGGGCTAATTTGGCCCAGGCATAGCTTGTGGGGATGTGGAAGGCTTGAGGGTGTCTACTCCCTGGCTTGGACAAGGCTGAGGCCTAAACTGAGGTAGATCAAGGGGGGAATACCAGAGACCTGGCTCTCTCACTCCACACAACCCCTCTAAATTAGTCTCAGCTCACCCCTGGCACAGTCAGGTTGGTTCCAGCACCTCCCTAGCCCCTTAGAGCAGTCTCTCAGGTCTCCACAGGGCCTTAGGCGCCCTCTACTCCACTTACTGCCCTTTTTCTGATGCTCCGACGCCGCTGGAGTCGTGTCGACGCCGTGAGGCGGTTCCGATTCGATGTCGGCGGCCTCGGCGCAATGTCAGTTCTTGACGACGCCGGTAGGCGGTTCCGGTTTCGATGTCGGCGGCCTCGGCTCGATCTCGACCTCCGATTCGATGGTGTCGGGCAGTCTTTACTCGATGTCGACCTCGGGCGGCTCCGATCCGATGGCGACCTCGGATTCGATGACGTCGGCCGGCCTTGGCTCGATGTCGACTTCCGGCGGCTCCGGAGTGCGATCTCCACTCCCGACCTCCGGTGCTCCTCTCCTCAGGTTTCCGGCGACTCCGGAGTGCGACTTCCACTCCCGACCTCCGGCACGATTCTCCTCAGGTTCCGACGACTCCGGAGTGCGATCTCCACTCCCGACCTCCGGCACGCTTCACCTCGGTCTCCGGCGACGCCGCTCACTCGACCTCGGGTGACTTCCTCCTCGACCTCTGGTACTCCTCACGACCTCTGACGGCGCCCTCTCTCGACCTCTGGCGGCTCCGGGTACGACGTCCGCTTTCCAGTCGGCGCCGCTTCTCCACCTCGGGCTCCAGGTCTCAGGCTATTCGACGTCGGACTCCAGGGAAACCAGTTTCCAGGTCAGGATCTTGCTGTTCTCTGTTTCTAAGGCCTGTTCCTGCTGTCCAGGTCCTTAGGATGGTTTTTCTTGCTTCTTCCCACACAGGGCTCCAGGCTGGGCTCAGTCAGTAGGGACTAGTATCAAGGGTGGGTTTATGGACCCCACTCCAGGCACAAGTTTCCACCCCTGCTGCTTCACTCCTTCCTCCTTCAAGTTTCTGCTGCTCACTCTTCACCAGTCAGGTGCCAACTGCCAGCTCCAACTGCCAACTCTCTGTCTTAGCTTCCCAACATTCTAAACCGCCTCCAACTGTCACAGGGTTCTGGAATGTTCTGGAAGGTGCTAGTAGGTTCCAGTGGATGCTGGTGATGTCACAGGTGGCCACCATTTTGTGCTCCAGGCCCTCAGACAGAAGTTTCAGGGGTAGCTAAAATGGCTCCCTGAATCTGCAGCAACACGAAAAAGTCTGGTGGTTCCCAAAAAGGAAAAATTCAAACAGGGTTTGAGGCAAAAGTGGGACAAAATAAATAATGATGAGGAGGGACCACCCAAAGGGCTGACAGGTCTAACACGCGTCCCCCCCAGCTGAAAGTGGGGAGAGCTACCCAACCCCTTGGGAGGTCTCATCACTAAGGCGGAAATACCTTGAGAGACCGTCTGCATTGGCGTGGTCCACTCCAGGCCGATGTTCCACCTGAGAGTCCATTCCCTGTAGGGAAATAGACCACCTCAACAACTTGGGATTCTCCCCCTTCATTTGCATCAGCCAACGAAGGGGTCTGTGGTCGGTCTGAACCAGGAAGTGCGAGCCAAACAGGTATGGCCGCAACTTCTTCAGAGCCCATACCACTGCAAAGGCTTCACGCTCTATTGCACTCCACTTCTGTTCCCTGGGAAGTAGTCTCCGGGATAGGAAGACCACGGGTTGATCCAGACCCTCTTCGTTGAGTTGCGATAACACTGCCCCAATGCCATGTTCTGATGCATCTGTCTGGACAATGAACTCCTTGGAAAAGTCTGGGGCCCTTAAGACCGGGGCCTCGCACATGGCTTTCTTCAATCTCACAAAGGCCTGCTGACAAGCCTCCGTCCAGACTACCCGTCGAGGTTGTTTCTTGGACGTGAGCTCCGTGAGGGGGGCTACGATGGTACCGTACCCCTTCACGAAGCGGCGGTAGTATCCCGTGAGGCCCAAAAATGCTCGGACCTCAGTCTGTGTCTTGGGGGGGTTCCCAGGCCATGATGGCCTCGATCTTCGCCTGGAGGGGTTGCACCGCTCCCCTACCCACCAAGTGTCCAAGGTACACTACCGACCCCTGCCCGATCTGGCACTTGCTGGCCTTGATCGTCAATCCAGCTTGTCTCAGGGCCTGGAGAACAGCTTGCAGGTGACGCAAGTGATCCTCCCAGCTGTTACTGAAGACGGCTATGTCATCCAGATAAGCAGCAGAGAAACTCTCCATTCCGGTGAGGATCTGGTTTACCAGGCGCTGAAACGTGGCAGGTGCGTTCTTGAGCCCAAAGGGCATCACACAGAACTGGTAGTGGCCATTGGGCGTGGAGAAGGCTGACCTTTCCCTTGCTCCATCAGTCAAAGAGATCTGCCAGTACCCTGAAGTAAGGTCAAAGGTACTTAGATATTGGGCAGCTCCCAGCCGGTCAATCAATTCATCCGCCCTAGGGATCGGATGAGCATCAGTTTTGGTCACTGAATTCAGTCCCCGATAGTCCACACAGAACCTCAGTTCTGGTTGGGCACCCGGTGGTGCAGCTTTTGGTACTAACACTACCAGACTGGACCAGGGGCTGCTAGAAGGTTCGATCACTCCTAGCTCCAGCATCTTAGTGACTTCACTATGAATGCTGGCCTTCACCTTGTCTGACATCCGGTAGATCTTGGACTTCACAGGTGGGCTGTCTCCTGTGTCCACGTCATGGACGCACAGGTGAGTCCTACCCGGGACAAGGGAGAACAACGAAGAGTACTGCCCCAGGACCTGGCGACAGTCCTCCTGCTGTTCAGGAGTTAGAGATGGGGAGAGATTCACTCCCTCCACCGACCCATCCTTCTCTTGAGACGCAAACAAATCAGGGAGAGGCTCGCTTTCCACGTCCTCTCCTCCGTCAGTCACCATCATCAAGATGACTTCGGGCCTCTCGTGGTGGGGTTTGAGGCGGTTGGCATGCAGCACCCGCAGGGGCTGACGAGGGGTCTTCAGGTCCACCAAGTAGGTAGCCTTACCCTTCTTCTCCAACACCTCAAAGGGTCCTGACCAGCGATCCTGGAGGGCACTAAGCTCTCCTGGTTCGATCACCCACACCTTCTGGCCAGGCTCCAACTCCACCGGGTGAGCATTGTGGTCATACCACGCCTTCATCACTGCTTGGCTGGCTTCCAAGTTGTCAGAAGCTTGCTTCCACAACTTAGCCATTTGGCTCCGGAAGGCCAGCATGTAGCTCACCACATCCTGGGGAAGCTTTCTGGGAGTTCTTTCCCATCCGTCTCTCACCAGGTTGAGAGGTCCACGTACAGGGTGCCCATACAGAAGCTCGAAGGGGCTGAAGCCCACTCCCTTCTGTGGCACTTCCCTGTAGGAAAAAAGTAAACAGGGTAGGAGGACGTCCCATTTCCTCCGCAGGCTTTCAGGCAGACTTCTGATCATGCCCTTCAAGGTTTTGTGAAACCTCTCCACCAGACCATTGGTCTGGGGGTGGTAAGGAGTGGTGAACCGGTATGTCACTCCACACTCCTTCCACATTGCCCGCATGTACGCTGACATGAAGTTGGTCCCCCTGTCGGACACAACTTCCTTGGGAAAACCCACTCGGGTAAAGATTCCCATCAGGGCCCTTGCCACAACAGGTGCTGTTATGGTCCTCAGAGGTATTGCCTCTTGGTACCGTGTGGCATGATCCACCAGAACCAGGATAAACCTGTGACCAGCTGTAGTCGGTGGATCTAACGGACCCACAATGTCGATGCCCACCCTTTCAAAGGGGGTGCTAACGACAGGAAGTGGTTCCAGGGGAGCTTTCAGCTTCACCCCTGTTTTCCCACTGGCTTGGCAAGACACACATGTCCGGCAGTAGGTATCGGACGACACTTTCATCTGAGGCCAATAAAAGTGTGGGACAAGACGGGCGAAGGTCTTGTCTTGCCCCAGGTGTCCTGCCAATGGTATCTCGTGAGCCAACTCCAGAAGGAAGGCTCGATAACGTTGAGGGACTACCAAGGCTCGTGACGATCCGTGTAGGGGTGCCTTGGGTTCACTGTAGAGGAGGCCATCCTCCCAGTAAACACTGTAGTTCCCTTCAACGTTCCCTGCTGCCTGGGCTTCGGCCTGTCGCCTCAGCCCCTCAAGGGTAGGGCACTCCCTCTGGCACTGGCAGAATTCCTCCCTGGACGGGCCTCCCTCCACGTGCCACTCGGCCGGGATGGGTAGGTCCTCCAGTTTGGTAACGTCCCCCACCGCAGACTCCTGGTCCACCACCTCCGGTGGCCTATCCGTCCTACGGGGTGGGGACGCCGAGGCAGGCTCCTCCTGTCCTCGGTTCTTCCCTTGACTGGCAGCTGGCTGGGCCTTTGTTCCAGGCTCCAGCCGAAATGAACTCCCTCTTCGGGTAGTCACGGACCTTGTGCTAACACAGGCCCAGTCAGGTGTACCCAGCATCTCAGTGTGAGTCCGGTATTCCACCTCCTTCCAAGCGTTGTGCTCCATGTCATTCCCCAGCAGACAATCGACTGGCACGGCAGGGCTTACGGCAACTCGAAGTGAACCTGCAACCCCCCCCCCATTCAAAGGGAACCTCGGCCACTGGATAGTGGCCTGTTCTGCCGTCAGCCATCGCGGCTGGGTGGAGTACATCGGGAATTACCTGCTCTGGAGACACCAGTTGGCTACGCACCATAGTCATACTGGCTCCTGTGTCTCTCAGAGCCTCCCCTCTTTGGCCGTTGATGGTGACCCACTGCCCATACTTTGCGGTATTTGCGGGCACCTGGATCTTGGGAACCATCTCCCGTTCTCCCAGGGACACTAAAGTGACACCCGCCCACTCCCTTCCCTTAATTAAAGGCATCTCCTCCCCGAGCACTACACTAGCTACTCCGGGGGTCTTTCCTCCAGTGGGAGGGGGTGGTCGTTTCAAGCACTTCGGATCTCCTTTATAGTGTCCAACGCCACCGCACTCATAGCAATGGACAACCCTTGGCTGCTGACTCTGGCCAGGATTAGGGTTTCTGGGTGGGTTAGCCCTAGGGGTGAATCCTGTTCCCTTCCCTTGGAAGTTATTTTGGGGGCCTTTGGAGAACTCCTTTTTCTTTTCCCCTCCCTCTTTCTTCTGGGGGGCGCCCTGTCCGGCCTTTTGAGTATCCCCTCCAGTCCCCCTTGTGGACACCCGGGTACTAGCCCAAATGTCCGCCTCCTCAGCAAGCTTCCGGGGACTGGTCAGCTTGCTATCCACCAGGTGTTGCCGCAGTTCAGGGAAACATTTCTCAAGCAGGTGTTCCTTCAGTACTAGGTCAAACAACCCCTCGTAGTTCCTCACTTCACTGCCCTGAATCCAACCCTCTAGTGCCTTCTTTGCATAGTCCAGGAAGTCCACCCAATTCTGTGTGCCCAGTTTGTGACTACCCCTGAACTTCTGTCTGTACTTTTCGGGTGTTAGTCCAAACTTTCTTATGAGCGCCAGTTTCATGGTGGGGTAGTGGGTCTGCTCATCCTCTTCGAGGGCCAATAAAGCATCCCTACCAGCTGGAGGCATGTACTTGTACAATCCCGCTCCCCAGTACTTCTCTGGAACCCCATGGGCCCTTAACGAGACCTCATAGGCCGCTAGCCACTTGGCAATATCGTCGCCCACACCATAGCTAGCCACTATGTCCTTTGGCAGGTAGGGTTTGGGTTCCCTGGTGAACTCTCTTTCTTGGTCTTTGCTGCCACCGTTAGGTACAGGGTGTGCCCCGATTCTCAGGATCTGAAGATCTATTTCTTTCAGCCTTATCTCATGAGCCATCCTCTGTTCCTTCTTCTCTTTTTCCAGCCTTGCTAAGTCCCATGTGAGCTGCCTTTTCTCCCTCCGGTCTGTTAACTCCACTTCAGACAAGCCACCGCTAGAGGCACTGCTGCCCTTCCTGGAAAGTGTCCTGGGCCCCGCTGACAGGTTCCCCACCTCCGGTTGGTACAAACCAGCTCCCTCACTGTCGGGCTCTCTATCCCTGTCCTCCTCCTCAGCCTTGCTTTCTCGTCGTGCCTCCCCCCAAGCCCTTAAGCTGGTTTGGAGTGCACCCTTCTTTGCTCCTGGGGGACAATACACCCCCTCCCGCTGACAGAACTCCCTGAGTTGGGCCACAGTGTACGTTTCTAAATTTTCTAGTACAAACTCCATCTTGCCCACTCAGGTCAGAGGACAGTTATTTACAGTAACAATGCAGGGGGGTACCTTTAATAATACCTCCTCCCACCACCAGAGTAAATTTGGAAAAAACAAAAACCCACAATTAGGAAGGCCGCTTTGAGAAAACTCCCGGTGTAGGCCTATGGACTACCCACAGTTATTGTTGAGTATACGTAGTCACAGCTCTATCCCACCACTGAACACCAATTATGTTAGAAAAACACTCCCACTCTGGAAGGGTGGTGGTGTTCTCCCAGACACACTGTGGTAGCTTGGCTCGAGTGGTCAGGAATCAGGCTCCGTGCTAAGCATACGACATACCCAAACAATAACCATGCGTGCATCCGTTCCAAAAACGACTCTACACCGTAAAAATTATGAAAATACCTTTCTTTATCTTCTTTTTCTCTCAGTTGCTGATTAGATAAATAAATAACAATCACAATATACAAACTTTTTAAATAGTGCAGGTCAAATAAATACTGGCTTAATGATTCAATAAATAGGGGTGATCATAAATAAGGAAGGCATAAATATAAGTGCAATACATACAGGCAATTAAATATTTTGAGGCAATAGATACTGTAAACCAATAAATATTGTGCATCAATAAATACTGTGGACCAATAAATACAGAGAAGCAATAAATAGGTTAAATACAATAAATACAGTGCCCCTAATAAATAATTAAAAGCTGACAGTGACACTCATAGAATCAGATCACATTTGAGATTACTATGGGCTAATTTGGCCCAGGCACAGCTTGTCGGGATGTGGAAGGCTTGAGGGTGTCTACTCCCTGGCTTGGACAAGGCTGAGGCCTAAACTGAGGTAGATCAAGGGGGGAATACCAGAGACCTGGCTCTCTCACTCCACACAACCCCTCTAAATTAGTCTCAGCTCACCCCTGGCACAGTCAGGTTGGTTCCAGCACCTCCCTAGCCCCTTAGAGCAGTCTCTCAGGTCTCCACAGGGCCTTAGGCGCCCTCTACTCCACTTACTGCCCTTTTTCTGATGCTCCGACGCCGCTGGAGTCGTGTCGACGCCGTGAGGCGGTTCCGATTCGATGTCGGCGGCCTCGGCGCAATGTCAGTTCTTGACGACGCCGGTAGGCGGTTCCGGTTTCGATGTCGGCGGCCTCGGCTCGATCTCGACCTCCGATTCGATGGCGTCGGGCAGTCTTTACTCGATGTCGACCTCGGGCGGCTCCGGTCCGATGGCGACCTCGGATTCGATGACGTCGGCCGGCCTTGGCTCGATGTCGACTTCCGGCGGCTCCGGAGTGCGATCTCCACTCCCGACCTCCGGTGCTCCTCTCCTCAGGTTTCCGGCGACTCCGGAGTGCGACTTCCACTCCCGACCTCCGGCACGATTCTCCTCAGGTTCCGACGACTCCGGAGGGCGGACTTCACTCCCCCGTCGACGCCGCTCACTCGACCTCGGGTGACTTCCTCCTCGACCTCTGGTACTCCTCACGACCTCTGACGGCGCCCTCTCTCGACCTCTGGCGGCTCCGGGTACGACGTCCGCTTTCCAGTCGGCGCCGCTTCTCCACCTCGGGCTCCAGGTCTCAGGCTACTCGACGTCGGACTCCAGGGAAACCAGTTTCCAGGTCAGGATCTTGCTGTTCTCTGTTTCTAAGGCCTGTTCCTGCTGTCCAGGTCCTTAGGATGGTTTTTCTTGCTTCTTCCCACACAGGGCACCAGGCTGGGCTCAGTCAGTAGGGACTAGTATCAAGGGTGGGTTTATGGACCCCACTCCAGGCACAAGTTTCCACCCCTGCTGCTTCACTCCTTCCTCCTTCAAGTTTCTGCTGCTCACTCTTCACCAGTCAGGTGCCAACTGCCAGCTCCAACTGCCAACTCTCTGTCTTAGCTTCCCAACATTCTAAACCGCCTCCAACTGTCACAGGGTTCTGGAATGATCTGGAAGGTGCTAGTAGGTTCCAGTGGATGCTGGTGATGTCACAGGTGGCCACCATTTTGTGCTCCAGGCCCTCAGACAGAAGTTTCAGGGGTAGCTAAAATGGCTCCCTGAATCTGCAGCAACACGAAAAAGTCTGGTGGTTCCCAAAAAGGAAAAATTCAAACAGGGTTTGAGGCAAAAGTGGGACAAAATAAATAATGATGAGGAGGGACCACCCAAAGGGCTGACAGGTCTAACACAGATGAAGACCCACAAGGAGACCTACAGGCCGAAGACCTAGGAGTCGCAAGAGGACCTCAAGCAGCTCACCAAAGATGGAGGCCTATAATACAAGGGATGCAGTGAGGACTCTGATCTTCGAGTCGTGATGTGCTGGAGGCTGGAGCTTCTTGTAGCCTGACGATCTCTGGAGTACAGAGCCAACAATCCTTGGCAATGACAAGGCAACGCAATACACAGGGGTTGGGTCCCAGCAGCTCCGATGAGGGATACTGTCCTCAAAATTGCAGAGAATATAGGCCAAGCCTCTAGGGAATTGCAGAACTGCCACCTGTGTTGCTGGGCCTTGGGACGTCCATAGGACGACAGGAGCAGCAGACCGGTCAGCTTTGTTGCGGTGCCTGCAGATGCAGGGGACTGACTCCTTCACTCCAAGGAAGATTCTTCGGAAGTCTGTGATGCCCACAGGTCTTTTGGAGAACCTGGATGAAGCACAGACAAGACAGAAGACTTGAACAACAGCGAGACCAGGAGCAGCAGGAGCCTTCGTTGATGCAATCTTGGATCCAGTCAAAGTCCAAGTGTCCAAACTGTCAAAGAGTGTCTTGGTTTCAGAAATGAGTCTTGTTCCACAAAGAATAGGAGGACCCACCCACAGGGGAGCCCTTAGATACCCTAGGGTAAAGGTTGGAACAACTATGGGGGGGGGGGGGGTCCCTCCCAGAATAGGGGCTGGAAAGAGGGAGGATACTCCTCTGTCCTTTGTCCAGTTTCGCACCAGAGCGGGAACTAAGGGTTCCTGAACTGGCTCAAACTGGAGTATGCATGGAGGGCACCAAAGTGTCCTTCAAAGCAGTCTGGTGGTGCTGGAAAGCACCCCCACTCCAGACCAATCCACTAAGTCCTGTCTGGAAGGTTGGTCACCCCTCCTTATGGCAGGAAACCTATTGTTCTACCTTCCCCTGCTCGAGCTCAGCTCAGCAGCAGGAGGGCAGAATAGGGCCTGTGGTTGGCAGCTGCACTAGTTTGCTGGCAAACCCTGAAAGGCTATTACCAGGAGTACACGGAGTCCCCTAGGAAGCCCCCAGTGCATGGGATCATACTTCCAGCACCAGAATCAGTGTTTGGGTATGATTCCAGTATGCTTCATATCAAACATGACAAAGTTCAGTGCAGCCTTTATATAGTTAGACATCTTGTAACATCTGAATGTCTACTCTTTACCTTAAAATGGCTGACCACACTTACAAAGCCTGGAAAATCGACTCCGGGGTTTATAGGAGTGTCCTGCTCATGTAGGGGCACCCTCACTCTTCTAACCAAGCACCCTGCCGTCTGGACTGACGGCCTACCATAGGGGTGACTTCTAGGTTTTAAAGGAAACCTATATCTGTTGTGAGAGGTGCAAGCACCAAGTCACACAGGCTGCAATGGCAGGCATGTAGTCAGAGTTTAAATGGGCTCCCATGGGTGAAATAATACATGCTTCATCCCATGGGAGACCCCTAGTGTACCCATGTCTTGTGTACCCCAGTACCATACACTAGGGACTTTCAAGGGTACACCGGTAACCAATTGTGGATGTACCAAAGCACTTACCCAAGCCAATTTAGGAGTGAGAACAGTTGCTGGGGTCCTGATTAGTGGGAGCCCTGCAGACTACAGTCAAAAACACACTGACTCCAAGCAAAAAATGGGGGCAACCATGAAAGCAGATCCTACTTTTCTACAACTGGAATCTCTCCCGCAGCTGTGGGAAGGCCGGCTGGGTTCACTGGAGGATGAAGACTGGCGAGACGCCCAGATTGGCCCCTCGTGAGTTAGCTATGTCCTCCAAGATACGATGGATCCACGTTCACTATCTTTACACTACATATTTTACACCACAATGTTTATGGAAGGCAGTGATGCTGTCTGAACCAACTTGTTTCCGGTGTCCCTAAAAAGGTGCAGACTGTTACCATATAGTATGGACCTGCCCCCAAATACTTGGATTCTGGCAGGTAGTACGCTGTCCAGGATTAAGAGCAGGTCATTGTTTTTATCACCGAAGATGGGATTGCTTGGCATTTTGGACCTGGGTGGCCCCCATGGTGAGCAGATAATGGTAGGAGTAGACACAGGGGTGGCAAAGAACTACATTATCGTTGGTGGAGACCCAACACCCCCCATTCTAACTGACTGGCCAATGGAAATGGACAGGTGTGCCCAGATGGACAAGCCTGTATACCTTGCCTGGGGCTGCCTACAAAAGCATGACCAGATTTGGGGTTAATGGTGGTCCTATTACAGTCTCAACTCTGGTGACTGACCGCGGTGGGTTTGGGGGTGTGGGATTGGTGCATGCATGCTATTGCAATGATATGTCCACAGTGAAATATGCTCTTTGTTCTCGGAAAACAATAAAAATAGTTTATCACAAATAAATTATCGGTTTTCTGGAAATAATGAAACTAAGTGCCTGATTACAAGTTTCGCAGTCCATCGGGCCGTCAAACCTGTGGTGGAGGTGCATTGGTGGTCCCTGGCATTCTTGCGGTGGACCCTGGCATTCTTGCGGTGGACCGGGGAAGTATTATGCTGGGCGGTGCCACTGCGGTACCGCTAAGCACATTACCAGTTTCCCCAGCCTTTTCATGGTGGTGAGCCCCCCATGAAAAGACTGGCGGAAAGGAAAAAGAGGGGGCACTACAAGGCCCCCTGTTGCCCGTGTGGATGGGGGATGTATGCAGGGGGCACATGTTGTGCCCCCCTGTCTTCATGCCCCCCTATCCTGCACGGCATGGACTGCACAGTTTATGCCGTACTGGAATGGCCTTAGGTCTCCCATTGCAGTGCCTTTTCAACAGGCACTGCAATAGGACTACCACGCTGCCTGCCAGCCAGACAGCGAGGAAACTTAATAGGGCGGGCGGCGCTGGTCAACTTTGACGGTCTGGAAGTAGGGTTGTGGCTTGGCGGCCCGCTCCCAGACCGCCAAAGTCGTAATCAGGCCCTAAGTCTTCAAAACAATAACAGTGGGAAGCTCCCTCTCGTCAGCCCCAGAGAGGAATACACATAATTTCAGCAGCTCACCATTCCATTTCTTCATTGCCAGTATAGCAGGCCTCTCAGTCTTTGTTTTTCTGCTGTTCATTGCTTGTTTGCTCAGTATCTATTTTCGCATTTACTTCTATACTATTAGTGTGGGAGGAGGATGCATTTGATTCAAGTTGAAATAGATGTCTATACTTGGACCGGATTCCACTAAACCTCCTTACTTGCGGTATGTACCTTCTCTGCCTTGTACTGCACATATTACTCAGCTTGAGCCATCGACAGCCTCCTCCGAGAAATTTCTAATGGTTCTTCTTTGATATCCGTTAAGTGTCCTCAGTGATTACCTTCTGTACTATTCAAAGGAATGTTCATCATCTGACACTTGTGAAAATGGGAACTATTCCCAATTTTATCTTTTGTGGCCATGAAAGCAATTTTCACTGTCATTCATCTTGTGCTAATCAAAAAAAGTGATTAAGACAGGTTCTTCTTTTGTTAAAATTGTGTTTTGTGGATAGAAAAATGAGGTCCAAAGAAGTAAGCAACCCTTTTGCTGTTGCTTCTGTTTTATGTTTGCTTCTGTGATTGCTGAATGTGATAATCCGCAATCCTGGTGGGCCATGTTCCACTGGATCATTAAAGCAAGACTGATATCCTGGAACTTAAATGCGCACTGGAGACAGAACTCTTGTATAAGTGCTAGCCCCAAAGTTTCATTCAGAAACCTAGGGCCTTGCTGCCATCGAAGGCTGGGGTACCAAATACCTTAACTGTCTAGTCACGATTCCGCCTCCTTACTCTTTCATACACCACCATACACTAGCTGACTCTTTATCTCACTTTTGCAGATTCTTTTTCATTCGTGCTTTTTCCCCATTGCCACTGTTTTTTTAGGTCTCGCCTGACCCAGCGCATGCGCTGGTCTGGCGAAACGTTTTGTGAGGGCTCCAAAAAGTGCTACCAGTCCAGCCTAGAGCTACAATGCATGTGCGCGGGCGCGCGCGTCGCGCTTTACCGCGATTACTTTCACTTTCGCGGCCGCTTTGATGTTTGATCGCGATCACTTTCGCGGCCGCACGGCCGCTTTGATGTTCTCCGTGAGGCTTCAATAGATTGCAGCAGTTAAAACAAGCATTGGCATTGCCAATAGGTCTCGCTTTTGGGACCTTATAAGTGTTTAGTTATGCAACTCTTGCTTATAAGGTCCCAAAGGCGAGACCTATTGGCTATGCCAATGCTTGTTCTTCCTCCTTCCTTCCTTTGCTCCCTGACCTGGCTCTGATCCTCTCCTGCTACTCAACTCAAGCTTATTTATCAATAACAAAAAACATTTGTCACAAATAAACATACTGAAGTGTTGTCAAAGTTAATTATTAAAACCAGTGATTCTTAAAAATTAAATGTTAAGGTGCATTCCAAACTTAAGTTAGTTGCTTGCCTTCAGTCATGAAATAACACTTGGAAAGTTCTGTCATTGAATGCCAAGGTGTCCATTGAATCAGGCAGATGTTTAGATATGCATATGCTGAATGCCGTTTTGGACACACACTTATGTAAATATAATTTGTTTTGGTGTTAGGTCATTCATTATATAATGAGTGTATATCATGCAGTGCGTTAAAAAACATACCTGATCTTTGTGTGTGAAGTCACCGGAATTGTATGGGTGCTTTGCACCTGTAAATTTAAATAACAAAAATGTTCAGAGCTTAAACATTATATTTACTCTGTATATAATTTTCATACGCTTTATTATTATGTTGATATTTTTGTGAGAGACTCATTAGTAGGGAACACTACCTATTTGTAGTTAAAGGCTCTGTATTTTGTTTCTACAGAAGCAAAGACTGAGCAGCAACTTTCAAGAATACATAATAACGTGAAAAGACTTCAGCGTCAACTGAAAGACGTAAAGCCTACCCCTGAATGTAAGTCTATGGATGCTGTCATTGATTTTCCAAATGGAATGTTATACTTATGAAGAAAGTCAAACACTAGCAAATTATATGTGACTGAAAGCACAACCAAGAGTTTCCTTAACGCAACAAGTACAAACCGCGCTACTATGCTAGACTCCTATTTGTGTAAATTCTAACATTGCTACTGATTATTACTTTCACTAAGAATAGTTCCAAGGTGACCACTCTTTCAGTCGTCACAGATAAAATGTGGAATGCCCCTTCACAGGTGGTCCGTGTGTGATCATTTAGCCTGCAGAAAACATTTGTAAACATGGTTATTCACTATTTGATCTTTTCTATATTGGTATTTGTTCATCTGTCTATTTAGTGCTACAATACCATAT
This sequence comes from Triturus cristatus, assembly GCF_964204655.1. Classification (NCBI taxonomy): domain Eukaryota; kingdom Metazoa; phylum Chordata; class Amphibia; order Caudata; family Salamandridae; genus Triturus; species Triturus cristatus. Next base: position 685,398,468 of record NC_140581.1, on the reverse strand, counting down.
GGTAATGTAATGCTCAAGTGCAGGTAGTCCCTGGTACACCCACTGCCCCTTCCACACCACCTACAATAAACATCAGGGGCAGCTCCCTACACCCTGCACCAGCACACCTTTATCTACACCACCATGCACAGTGAATACTGGGGCAAGGGCACTTGTTTGCTGCCCTCAATCTTCATACAGAACATAGGTGTCTGGTGGGCCCCTGGCACAGACACAGCTCTCATACCATGCACAATATGTGTTAAGGGCAGGCAACCGGGTAAATCAATCCCACAACTCACCCCATCCCTCACAATGAACTTTAGGCGCGGTTAGCCACAATGACTTTTGGGGAAATTTTTCTTTTATTTTATGACCTAATTACTGGTTACACCCACCATCAACTACGAACCTCTGAATGAGGTGACCCTATGGAACAGCCCCTCCTACCACTTCACCCCAATAATGAACCTCGAAATAGGCATCCTGCTAATACTGCCGTTATTATATCCGGACCACTCACAGATGTGGTAGCCTGATGGGTCCCTCTAGCTCATCCTCTACTTCCTCATCCCTACTACCAGGAATAAACTGTGACAACAGGTGGTTCCCTGGGCACATAGACTTCCCCCAAAACACCTTACATAATGATCTTTGGAGGCAGATGACCCCCTTTGCTCAGTCCTCTCTTCCTCCACCTGTACTGTTTTAAAATATTTAGATAACCGTGAAAAGACATCAGAATTGCAGAAGTAAATACTAAAAAATGAAATCCTTAGTGGTGAGGAATGCAGGTGATGTACAATGTGCCGAATGAATAGAAAGGAGAGGAATTGACTGTGAGTTGCAATAATTTAATAATCACAACAAAAATAATAATCAGTGTACAATTTCTGGGATTACTAATTGGTTTCAGAGTGGATGACTGAAGATGGCCTTTTAGGATGACTTTACCATTTACCTATTTTTATTGCTTTTATACTCCAATATTATAACCATCAATTTGGTGTATCAAAAGGATATCATCACATGGCTACTTGATTTTCAAGTGTACTGTAAAATGAGCACTCAATTTGATACACATTGTAAGCAAGTAAATTAATATTTGAAGCAGGCAATCTCCCACCTTAATGAATAAAGACACTAACTTGTCAGGATGACCCCCAAAGTCACTAAATTCACCTGAGCTTAATCCTTGTTATGGCAAGGCATCAAGCAGACAGACTGAACTTAAAGCAATGTGTAAAGTTTTTATGCAGTGATAAAGTCAAAACACCAAACAATACAAATCACAGCAAATTAGAAAAACAGAGTAAAATGTAATGAGCAAAATGATTCCTAAGCAACAAACATCCATTAGGAGACCTGGAGATTTGAGTTGTAAAGTTTTAACTAAGAATAGCACGAAAAGGCATTGAGTACCAATAATAGTCACGGGGAAGTGGTAGACTAGGCCATAGGTGCGATTTCAGGATTACAGCAATAGATTGCAGGTCGGATACCCCAAGCGGATTTGTTCTGGTCAAATATTTTACCTTCTGACTTTTTTATGAAGCTCAGAATCCTCCAGAGGGCAAATCCGAAGATATATCTGAGTAAGGTGTATTGACATCTGGGTTGAATCCATCATCATTCTTTAGCTCACTTTGTCACCTCAGTTCAGACCCAGCTATATGCAAATCAGTCTTGACCATGTGCCTCATGGGAACAGTCCAGCCTGAACTTCCAAGCCAGGTCTTCCAAAAGTAACATTTCCTGAATATTTATTAAAAATCATTTTTTACCAATGAATTGGACTTTTAATAAATAGGTAAAGTAGTCCTTGGATGACTATCTTAGCTGTTTCCTGTCAAAGATTGCTGATTAATTTGTATTTTGGAATCTTTTAGGATCCAGCTAAAGCCCTGCCAGTGAAAATAGCGTTTGGGGACTAGTCACAGGTGGAACATGCCAACTTTAATTTGACGTGTGTTGCACTTTTAAATATCAAGCACCCTACCTTGTGGGTAACAAAATTCACTTCTGCCTCACTAATTCATATTTAAAAACAGGATTTCCTGCCTCTCTTGTTTTGACAGCAAGTTTTTAGGTGTCTTCAGTTAGGCTACTCCTAGTAGGCATGACGCCATGTTTAGAAGCCAGCCCTGTAGATGGCACCATAGGTGTTGCAGCCCACTGGTGACATGTAACTTCCAGGCCCTGGGTGTATTTCCTACAACATATTCCAGGGGCCTATAGTCAAGTTAAATGTGCCATTCAGGTCATTAAACCTGTCTAAAGGTGAAATCCAGGCACTTTAGTCCTGTAAACAGGAGTAAAGTGAACAGCGTTCAAAAACAGCAAAAATGGGGTCCAGAAAAGGCAGATTTGCTGTAGCTTCATGTGTCTTTGTTTCCAGAGTCGTCCGTTACGTACATAAGAGACTATAACTTCAATAGCACAATATCCAGTAAATATGCACACACCCAGCAACTTCTTCAAAGCAAATGATGTGTATCCGATAATTGAGCAATAGTGCCCATTTCTGCAAGTGATAATTGCTGTTAAATGGCTGCTTATTTATTTGTGTTTAAGCTCTAGGCAAGTGTGTGGAATTTTGCTGTAGAGAAATTAATATCTTTAGCACAGGTTGTGCTGGTCCTGTTTAACCCACTGGTAGTCTAATCCTAGCAAGACAATCTTCGATGCCCACACCATTATAGTCTGTCACTGTATGTCTCTACTTTTTCTGTTAGTTTTTCACTTACAGCGTCTGTACTGAACCAGTGCTGAAGTACAGAAATGGTGAGAAGCGTGGACCGAAATGTACTCGAGGTGGCTCACTGACAGCTGTGAGCTAGTGCTAGGAGTACGTGAACCGGAAGAGGAGCTGTTAGATTTCCAGCAGCAGGATTGGCACACTCGCCGCTACGACTAGTGATGGGGCTACAGGAATAGGGAGAGGAGTAGACACACACACAGCGAGAAATTTGAGCAGCTTACTGACAGCAGCGTTTTTAGTGAGCCACGCCTGGTTGTTCCTGTCTTCAAGTTTCTCTCATCCTTCTGTATGCCTGTCGATCCAGTGGCAGTTAGATTTTTCATCGCACTCAAAATGTTGTCAAATAATTGTAGCTACTGCTGCATTCCAAGCCATGTGATTGGTTGGACTGTGCACGTCATTCCAACCGGAGTGCTGATACAGGCTATTCATTTTCCTTATTAGCTAGTCCTTTCAAGGAGCCTGCCTCTCTTCTCTATGATTTTAAGTGATTATTTATGTTAAATGTCTAGTAATTATATTTCACGTTTTACTAGTCATTAACTTACATTTCTGTTTCTTGCAGTTGTCGAAAAGCTCAGAGAAATGATGGAAGAAGTTGAAAATGCACTCAATATTTTTAAAGAGGAGCAGCGAGTAATGTACGTTTTGCTTACATTTTCAGAACATCCTTCCAAACCTGCTGTTTAATGGGCCATACTTGAACGTTTATATCAGAGACTGGTCTTGTAGTGAAACTAAAACACACTCTTAAATATAGAACTTCATGTAAAATAACATTCTTTATTTTGTTTAATTTTCTTTTAAACCATATTTTATTGTTACTCATAAGACATGTACATTCTTAGTAGTTTAGTCACCTACCTTGGCAGCTTTTACTAAGGAACTGCGTATACCGTTGCTCACGGCTGGTTCATTTTCTTCTTGACATATAGGGACCGATTTTCCAAAGTAACTGTTTAGGATGTTTCCATTGGAAGAAAAAAACTTTGCAGTGACAAAAATGTAGAATTCTTTTTGTACAAGTCACAGGCAGATTGCAAATCGTTTTTAACTCTTGAACACACGTAATAACATAAATAATTTTATGTTCTTTTCTATTTGAAAAATTGAATAATTACTGGATAATAATTAGGTCAAGACATCCAAAGGACTTTGCAAGTAGTTGAGTTTGATGAGTCCGTATTTTGAACATTTTGCACAAATTGCTTACCTTTAGACTATATAATAGAAACAGATTTTTTGCATGACATATTCATAATCGTTTAAAATTCAAAACGTTTTTTAAATATTTTTTTTAATAAAAATAAAAAGGTTCACAGTTTCATCACTCTGTTAATTAGAAAATCTGCACATTTGTGAAAATGATTTGTCCATAATTCTTGAAATGGCCCCTACATATATATATTCATATTAATCTAAACAGGCATATAGTGTATATGGTTTACAATGTATTGCTTGGGTTTTAAAGCCTGTGAACTATATATTGCTACTTCAGCTTTTATTAACTACATGCTGCTCTTCCTGAAAAGGCAAAAGCCTGGAGGCCAGAGCAGGTGCTTCATTGGACTGCAGTGATGTAGATTTGATCGGGTGGTTAGTGGCTGGAATGGCAGAAGTGTTGCACATCCTTTCAGCCGTCTGAGATCTACAGAATGAGTACATATCCGTTATCTGTCAATAGCTCCAAGAAACCCTGCAGGGTTGCACTTGACTTCTACAAAAACGCCTGTTATGTTACCAAGCTTTGTGTTCATGACGTGAGAAAAAATATCAGTGGAACAGCTAAATCATAAAATTAAATTCTAAACCTAGAGTATTATTACTCCACTAGTAAATCGGTATTATTCTTGGGAGGGGTTATAGCAAGTGGCATAACAGTTTGTTAATGCTTTGAAAACGAATTGACAGTTTTTACTTTCTGCTGTTCTTTCCTGTTGACTGTAGCTATGAAGAACTGATGAAGGAGGAGAAATCTACTGCAAATGAATTGAGTGCTTTGGAGAAAAAAATAGAGTCGTGGTCCTCAAGTAAACCAGCAGCAGAGAAGGGATTTAGGTTGTCTCCTGCCAAAGTACCTTTCAACATACATATCGAGCATAATTTGCCAGAAGACGTGATGGAATTTGAGAAGTTCCTTCAGAATACGGGAGGGCGTCAAGGTGGTTGGGATGATTATGATCATCAAAATTTCCTTAAAATTTGGATGAAACATAAAGGAAAGTCAGTATACATAGAAGAGGCCTTAGAGTACCTCCCAAGCAGAACAAAAGAAGATGTACAGCAGCATGAAAAATGGTATCAAGAATTTCTGTTTCTGGAGGAGAGAAAAAAAGAGGTAATAAGGCACAAGAGAAGTGTCTGCATGTTTATGCTTTATGGCCATTGTTGTTTATGATCAGCAATGTACTTGCTTGACTCTGTGGTGTTGGGTGACATTTTTAGAGGGGTCCCTAAATGGCATGCCAAGACCGTTGATGCTACATAACGAGTTGAGACCTATAATTGAAGAACTTGTCTGACAAAAAGGATAGGAAATCCATTCTGACAGTCTGTTTTTGATAGTAGGAGAAGTGTTACTTAACCTTTGCACTTATTTTGTGTCGGGTCTCTCATGTATGTGCTCTACTTTTTTTTATTTTTTTTACAGTTGTGTTGGGACCATCCTGTCTGTTTAATACGCCAGCAATTGTTGTCCAATTTTGTTTTTGTGTTATCATGCATGCTGTTTCCAAGCTTCATACACTGGTAGCCCTATTTAGTTAGCAGATTCGCTTCTAAAAGGCTATAAGCATTGTAACTGCCATGGCTACAATCAGTCTCCAACAAAATCCTGAGCGAGATTCAACATGCATAGGCCAAATCCATAGAATGGGTCATGGAATTTACTTTTCAGTGTAATGTAACGTAATGGTATCACTATAGCATAACAATTGCCAAAAAGGTGTCCTCCGCTTAAGAATTTATTAGGAAGATTACCAAGAAGTAGATAAAGGGAGATAAAGGAATGCAGGAGAGAGTTTCAGATGTTCGGTACCTTCATAGCAAAGGTTCGACAGTCATCTCTGGAACAGTTGAACCTTAAGAGAACAATGAGGTGAGCCTCCAATGAATCAAGAGAGCAGGACGGGTGGTAGTGTTGAAATTCACCCACAAGTAATTGCGACCCAGATGATGGAAGGCCCACACTCCCAGCACATAGATTTGAGGTGGATACATTTAGAGATGGTAAGCCAATGTAGCCTAGATAGTGCAGCAGAGAGAGAACAATTATCGGGGAGTTGCAAGGCTAATCAAGCCATGACATTCTAGATTACTTGGAAATGATTGTGGATTTATGCTAGCGATCCCGCAAAAGAAAGTCGCAATAATCTAGAGAGCTGAGAATAATTGGCCTAAATTACTACTTCATGGGTGGGACCAGAGAGTAATGGAAGAATGTTCCGCAGCAATCTGATTAGAATGAAGCAGGCTGAAGATAGCTTGCTGAAATGACCAGAAAGAAGAGCTTATGGTCCAAGAAAAAGCATCAGCAGCACACTGTGGTCGCAAGAGCCATCAGGTGACCAAGTTCGGAAGGCACATGGATTAAAAGAGGTGGTGTAGGAGATTTGGAGAAAGATATGATCAAAATCTCAGGGGGGTAAAGGAAAGTACTTTGTTGCCCTTGCTCACCCCCCCCCCCCCCCTCCCCTCCTGCCCAACTAGTTAGAAATGCGTACAGTGCAGTCAGGATCTGGAAACGTTTCTCCAAAAGATGCTGTCTAATTTCTGTGAAGGACCCTGCACATGCAATCCCTCTTTGCTCTCAGTCCCTGTCTCCAGCCAGCCTGTCACTAAATTGCACATTGTTGGATTTTGTTCATTTTTTCGATTAGCCAAAACATGGTGTCCATTTTCTGTACATATCATTGAGGGCCACCTTTAAGAGATATTTAAACTAAAATATGCTTCAAGCAATGCTTTGGGTGTGTCGGGTTCCTGGTAGCTGATCTCAAAGGGCTTGTCACGTCACTGAGGACAAGTCTTGTTTCAGTGTTGAAGGTATGTCACCTACCCCTCTAGAGTCTTGAATTATTTGGGACGTTGCTGTAATCTATCGCAGTATAGTTCTTTAAGTGACTACAGGCTGCCATTTCCACCTTTATTTCGGGTTGTAAGAAATCAAGATGGCTGATGAAGTTAACATTAGTTCAAGGTGACTGGGCTCTACCAGTTTTCACACTAAACATTGTGTGTCGCAGTGGTAAATTACCTACTAATCCCCCTCTAACAAAACAATTTGTGTTTCACAAATATATTCGTTCTTGAGAATGACACGGGTAAGTATTTGGATGGAAAACAAAATTTTCAAGCAAATTAAGCTGAAGACTACATGCTCCGTTTTCGTTCTGTGAGACTGATATTATTGGTCTCTCACTATAGACACTGATTAAATGATTAATTGCCTGTTTATCTTTGGGTAGTAAAGTGACCTTCCACCATAGTTAAAAGGATATTAGATGATAGGGTAGCATCTTTTGACCAGATTGCTGACACTTTCTAAATTGCCCTAAACAGCTAATATTCCTGCATAAGGCAATCATAAAAGCTGAAGCTCTAAAGGAAAACTATTTTCTGATAAAAAACTGAAAACTTTATGCATAACAAAAAAAATCTGTGAGCTTCTTCTGATATGTAAAAAAAAAATACAAGTGTACAGATAACGAAGGAAAGAATTACTCCTGGAAGGAGATGAATGACAACACCAACAAGTTTTTCAAATCAGTTCTAAATGATGTGTAAATCCTTTATTCTGAGCAAAGAGAAGCTACAACGCTTCAAAATAACGTTGATGTATATTGCATCCTTTACAAGCTTCAAAAGTGGGGAAAGACATTGGCATTGCCTGCCGATTATGCCAAGAATCACAGACCGGATTAATTCATATTAATTTCGAATGTAATAGACTTAAATCATCGTCTGAAAATATTTTATTTTTGAGTAAAGTATGCAGTTTAAATAACCTTTCTAATCTTAAGACCTCTTTATGAGCCTCTCAGATGGTTGTCACCTTTATTTTAAAAATGTATTGTATTTTACTTAACTTTTTATCCCCCAGATGTAGCATTTCATCTGTGGCCAATTAGTGGCTCGAATTAATTAAGAATTGTAGCAAGATTTTATTAGGCTATGTAGTCGGGGTCCATACAACAGCCTTCATATTGTTGGAATGTTGTCTTTCAACCCATACTCTGTACCTTACGTCACTTGTATTTCCACAGTACAATTTTAGCACAGTGTTACTTATAATTTTTATTTTCGTTCTGTTTCTCTGCATTGCCTTTAAAAAAAAATGATTTTACTTTTCAGCAACAAAAAGATACCATCAAGTATGTGACTGAGTTGCATCAGGAAGTACGATTTGAGCTGGACCGGTTACCCATTTTGGAATAGGTCTTCCGTGTTGTGTGTGGCAGGCCTTTCTTGTAATGCATACTTCTGCAGAATTGGATCTTTGATAGGTTCACATCCTTGAATTATTCCCAATGTGAAGTGCAATGTTGAAACCCCCTGGTTTGTATGGGAGGGGGAGGGCACGTACTAGCTTTTCTCCTTTTCTGCAAAAGTAGAAATGACGAGCATAATCCCTATGAGGTTTAGGAGATTTAACTGCTAGTGGCCCCTTGGGTGGGTCCCAATATCAGAACAAATGTGAGGGTCCCATTGTATGGCTCCGGCTGGCTGCTCATCAGGACATACATCTTCTAATTGCGCCTGCTTGAGTGCCTTGTGGTTGGAAAGCACTTATGTGCAAAAGCTGTTATCCTACTGTCGCATGTTCAAAAGTAAGATTATTACTGTAAAGAGGTGTCCTTCAACTGAGCAGGCTTAGAACACTCTGGGATTGATCTGGTTCTTGAGCCGGATCCCGTCAGATATTCATGTCTATCAAGTTTGCCGTCTATGATATTGCCAATGTGGTTGCACCTGATAGTCTTATCCCTGAGACCCACAAATGTAACCGTTCATCACACTTTCTATACTAGCTTCTTTTTTTAATATCACTTCTTCTATTCACATAAAAAGCACCAGATCAAGGACAGAAATGAGAGAAAGAAAATGACAGTTAGAAAGAGTGCCTCACCAATACCAGTACCAAAAGTCTTTTTATCCACTACCAATGTTTGAACTTCATACTGTTCAACAGGCTGCAGTGATTGAACCTTTAGGTCATCTCTTCTGCAGTAGTCTAACCCGTAGCAATATATTTCACATTTACCTGATGAGTTATGGTGCACTCTGCAAATAAATCCTCAGGCTCCATCCCCTTGCTCTTCACTTGATGATTTATGCCCTCCTGAATTCTCACTGCTATTGTTCCCTCACCATCAGCCAATATTTTGATTAACAGTCAAGGCGTTCTGGCACTGGTCCTACTTTTCTTTCTTTACCTATGGTACTTAGAGGAATAGACCAACAGGTGTGCTCCTGCAGTGGGCCAGGACACTGGCAGCAGGCCACCTTCATGCAGTTCAGTTTAAAAGAGACAAGGGCTGTGACTGGTTTAAAGGAAATGGCTAGACTGTACAGGCACATGATTGCAAACTCTGAAAAGCTGAAATATGCACATATGATTAAACCATGACGATGGCATTCGATTATTCCCATCATGGTGACTTCCATCAATCACAGAATGACAAAACTACAGTTTTTTTACATCCAATTGCAGAGTTTATTGCCCAAGTACTTATTTTCTTTAAAAAAGAAAAACACATTTTTAACTGTCACCACCGTAAGAAGAGTATCAAAAAGCATTCTTTAAGAAAACATATTTTAAAGAAAAGATTGAGAGAAAAGCAGGGCAATGTGGCTAAATAGGTTGCAGCCTTGAGAGGCTGAAATATGGACACTGTTCCTTCAAGGTAACACAACCCACCAGTATCCCATTATGGCTTGCCTGTGGCAGTTTCTCCAGCTATTTGTTCCAGCTCTTGGCAATTGTATCCTGGAGCTCTGAGCCTGGCCTTTTTGGACAATTTTCTATTGGAAAACTGTCATGTTTTTTATTCACGAGTCTATACGTCAAGGATGGCAGCTGTTTTTGTGAAGTGTCCTTCCTGTGGGAGAATGAAAGCCTACACTAACTCTCATGTGGTCTCTGTTGTTATCCAGTATTGGGGTATCTTTCATAGATTCACATGCTTGAATCATTCTCCGTTGTCGAAGTGGGAGTCCCACTACTGTGGGACTCCTACTACGAAGACTGGGATGATTCACGCATGTGAATCTATGAAAGATACCAATACTGGAGAACTGTAGTTACAGGTAAGTAACTCATTTTCTTCTCCAGTATTGGATCTTTTATAGATTCACATGCTTGAATCATCCCCGTCGTCGTAGTGGGAGTCCCGCGGTAGTGGGACTTCCACTTCGACGACGGGGAATGATTCAAGCATGTGAATCTATAAAAGATACCAATACTGGATAACTGCAGTTACAGGTAAGTAACTTATTTCTTTGTCTACACTGCAAATAAAATGTCCAGGAGGACTTCAGATGAGTGAGATAATGTTTTCGGTGCCTGCCGGAGAACCAACATAGATATCTGAATTCAACCTCTGAATGATCAAAGGAATTTGGATTCTTCTACCAGTGGCGCTACATCTGTATCTGGGGACTCCCAGAGATACATTCAAGTCAAGGACTCAAAGTAGCCACTTGCTCATTGTCAGTGGCTTGTATGCCATCGAGGCAGAGATCGACTTTGAAGTATAGTCCGGCCTTGAAACTTGGATCGATGTTGAAGTACCATTCAGTGTTGAGAAAATCCCCTTGTGTGCGCATGTTGAACAGCAAGATGGTGTCTAAAATTTTAGACTGTGAATTCTCAAGAGCGTATTTGTCTGACCTGTGGCTAGACTCTGGTTAGCCTCTCTTAATCAGAGTGCAGCCTGATAGCCACCATTCAGCTGCGGGGCTTATCTTTCCAGTGCCTGCATCACCCATAGTGTCTCCTGCTTTTCAGATTCCACCACCAACATCCCCACTCAAGGTCACCGGGATCAAGGTCCCCAAAATGAATGCCACGTTCTTCAGGGAGACATTGCTCTTCTTGTACACTGCACAATTCAGGCATTCTAGGCAGTCCAGAAGACATACTTTACTTTGTAGAACCTGGTCTTAATCAAGTCCTCCATAATCATCAGTTTAAATATACTCTCTTATGTTTACAGAAACAACACCTTTCAGAGCTTCTCTATCAGAAGGTATTTACACTTTTGATGGAGTTCCTATAGCTGGGGCTGACAAGTTAAACAAACGGATACCTACACCACTTGCATCTAGTTCAGTCCTTTTGGAGACCTTATATCCTCAGTCTATGTCAAAACCTTTGCTTCCTCTAGTTCAAGGACTGTTAGAGCCAGCAATGGAACATTTCTTTCTCCTCTATCAACCAAGTCTGCTCTGGTTACATGGTTAAAAATGTGCTAGCCACGCCTGAGCAGGATCTTCTGTTTCATCAACAACCCCAGATTTTGGTACCAAACATCTGGTACGAGTTACTGATCCCCTGAGGCGAGAGCCTTCGCTCTCAGGGGCCAGGAACAAAGCCTGCTCTGGGCAGAGGTGTTCACACCGCCTCTACTCAGGATTTGCATTCCAGGGCAGGAAGCTTCGAAGGGTACACTACCTTTATTATGCAACCCCAGCCTCCCCAGATAGTGGAGATGCACGCCCCTTGCCAGGCTCCACTTTTAGCTGCAAGAGAGGCAGGAAAACTAGTAAGTTTGTTGGTGTATCGAACACCAAGTCAGCACCACCCCTAAGGTGGACTAGTTGATGTGGTAACCACCTTTTCAGATTCATCCATCATGTTTTGAGTGGAATTAGCATTCTTGGATCAGGGTTATGCCTATTTCCCACAAGAAGTAGTCATATAGAGGGTGTAGACATCCTAAAGGTAGACAGCCCATTGGCCACTACCCGTCACTTCCCTTAACACCCTTAAAGTGATTTTTTTAGATTGCAAACCTGAACCCAAGAACTTAGATTTGATGGATCAAGAGAGGGACGAAGAAGAGTCACTGCCTGGCGCGAACTGCAGAAGAACTTAAACTTTTGGCACAAAACCTTGCCTGCTCGCAACTCTCTCGACAATCGCAACAGAGTGACTCGTCCTGGAAGCTGGAGATCTACCACAAGCCCTGTGTAGCCTGCCAGCAGTTCGAAAATCGCCTACAGTCTCCATTACAGTAGAGGAGCTACCTTCAGACCATAGGCACCGAAGACAAGAGTCCGATCCACAACCTTAAATTCCCGGCCCTACCGACGCTGCAGATGGCCATGAGGAGATACCCGTGCTTTGGAGAGTCACATCTGTCTCCCGCCTAAGTGTGAAGACACCAGGACCAAACAGAGCTTTGCAGCACCAATACTCTGGGTACCAGATGCCGTGCACCAAACACCAACAGCAAGAGTCCAATCTGAATTCTTACTGCATTACGACCAAGCAGCCGTCGAGGAACGTCCGCATCACTGAGACGCACGTTGTCAGTAGCCCAGCTGCCCTGATTTTGATCCTGCCAACTGTTTGCCCCTACCCACAAGAATCCCCTTTGCGCATCCAGCCCAGCCGACCTAACCGCCCTGCACTGAGCCGCCCTGCTTGGGTATCGACAAACTGGTTGTGCTTCCTTGCTCTAAGGACCCTTGCGACCTAAGCGCCCGTTTGGGAGTGCTCGTACTTGTCCTCAAGTCCCCCTGGGCAGCCTGTTTCTAGGTGCCCCCTTCTCTGTAGCACGTACAGCTGGCATCCTCACCAGCACCCTGCTCCCGGCTAAATCCAGGCAGTTCCGCTGGTAGTACTTTACATTTTGGCCCACTACAATTGGAAACCCAGAAGGTGAACCCCTGAAACAGACTGTACCTACTGTTAATGCATATATGTAAAGAAGTTCATGAGTAAGGAAGGTGCACTCTGATAGAAGTCAATCAAAATAAGACCAGTATAGTCCATCAATCTTCATTTTATTTAAAGTTGTTATTTAAAAACTGGCACACAGCAACACGTTTCGTTCCCTGATGCCAAGGGAACTTCGTCAGGGCTTGCAACATATAAAGTGAAAATGCGTTATAATGACAAATTACAGATAAAGTCTCATTGAGGTAAGGATCACAAAACGTGTGAGTATATCGAGAAACTGGCTTGTAGTGGCAAGCAAAATGCATCAATTATTTGTGCATTTATTTTACCATTTCCTTTGTGAATGCCAGAGAACACATTGTGTAAACATCCATAAAAATTCAAAACTTAGCAAAAGCGTGGTCCTCTAAATGTATCGTGTGTTTGGGTAGCTAGAATGCCTCAATATGCTGATTGCACCTCAAATTCGTTTAATCACAAGCATGTTCCCCCTTCAACTCATAAAATGTTTATAAACTGATCGATAAAGCCTCTTCTGCTTCAGTTGTCAAAATAAAAAAAGCAAAACATTCACTTAGCAAAATCAGAGTGAATAGATCACAGGGAGGTGTAAGCTTGCCAAACTTCTTCAAATGCCAAATAACATTTCTATTGAAGCAAGTGCCCCATTATCTAGCAGATTAATTTGACTCCCCCTCCCCCTCCTTCTCCTCCATGGGTCTAAACAGAAAAGAAACTATTAAATCCGTGCATTCCAATCGCCTCCCTTACCATGAAACACTTAAAAATCACATATTCCCAAATATCTGAATGTATTAACTACTAACATAATACGGGGCTCGCCCTTATTTCCTCTGTGGGGCAATTCACACATTACCATAGATGTAAAGATGTTACTCTAGGATGATAGGATAGAAAAAGGAATCTTATACGTTAAAGAACCAGGCTCCCTGGACAACCTAATCTCCTTTGCAGTGCTACAACAAAAATATAAACTCTCAAATCTAGATATAATTTTCTAAAACTTAAGGCAGCCCTAAGCAAAATAAAGAAACCAAAACCACAAATACTAGACTTAATCAACTTAATTAGATAGCTCATCCCACTTAGACATGTGGTTGCAAAAATGTATAAATTATTGTTCACCGACAACACTAAAGGCAACAGCTACATACCAAAGAAATGAGAAGAGTCTAGCATCAAGCTAAATCTACAACCACTACGTGATCAAATATGGGCAACCATATGGAAATTTATAACAACGTCTAAGGTATCACTTCTATTAATTCAATGTAAATTTTAGACAATACACCGTTCCTTCTGGACTACAGACAAGTTACATAAATCCAGTCTCCTAAAATCTGACAGGTATTGGAACTGCCTAGTATTCACAAGAGACCTAGCACACATGCTTATCTCCTACAAACTAGTAATACCACTCTGATGATACAGACAATAACATAATCAAGATATTTCACATAGACCTCCAACTTCACAGAGTAATCACTGCTCTAGGCCCATGGGCAATCCTTTCACCACCAATAACAAAACAAAACTTCTCTTACTGGACATGCTCCTAATACTAGCCATCAGAAATATTTTGTGTGCAAGGAGGTGCATGGTGCCTATGCAGGGGCCCCTTCAGCACGCCAACATCAGTTATTTTCTTTCAGCACCAGTTAGCGCAGATCCGGTGAGAGCTACCCCCTCTAATTTTTTTTACCCTTATTTCGACTTTTTGTCTACATTTCTTTCAGATGTTTCTCCTTGTGTGGCATGGATGTCCACTATAAAGCTGTCTTCAAGCCCTGCAGCGCCTATCACCGACAGATGTCGGTGACCAACCCGCATTTTGTTTGCACCCTGGTGCCTTGGTCTCTCTGTCTACAGTGGCTACTGCTGTGGTGGTGAGAAGAGCAGCCAAGATCCTAGACCTTGGCCTGCCATCAAAGGTAGTCAAGCCTAACGTCTTGACAGGGGTGCTTCAGCTGGGTATGACCCCCCCTCAGAACCACTTGTCCATTTAATGAAGACCTTACGGACGTCCAAGCCCTGCATAGGGACTTCTGTGAACAGGACAATTGCCCACCGCCATCTCCCCACCTCAGGTGACCCCAGTCTTCTCACGCGACACCCTACCCCAAACAGCTTAGTAGTCCAAGCCTCCACTTATTGTGTAAATCCTGGCTCATTCTCTACCACCCCACCAGAAGGGGGAATCCAAGAGGTGGGACACCTTAGGCAAGAAAAGTTATCTTCCACCAGCTTGCCAATGTGGTCCATGAACTCTGCATGCCTTTTGAGTCGATACTCCCATGCACTGTAGGATTTGGTTGCGCAGGTGCTGCCTATGGTCCCACAGAAGGCCCTGGCAATATGCTCCCAAGCTATGGCAGACAAAGATACAACCAAGTTTGTGATCAGATATGGGCTGGACACGAGAGATTTGCTAGCCAGAGCAGTTTATTTGTCGTGGCCTTACTACACCACACTTGGCTTTTCAGGAGATGCCCAAGCTTCGCCTATGGACATGCCCTTTTATGGCTCCCTTCTCTTTGGAGACAAAGCAGGCTCAGTACTGGGGTGCTTCAAGTATAGCAACGTTACGGCCTTGTCCTTGGGCCTTTGCATGGCCCGTTGTGAACCAGAGTCTGCCTTTTACTCCTTTCATGGCCACGGAAGGTGCTTCCAGCCACGCAAGCTCCCCAGCCTCTGCGCAGGCAGAGGTCTGGTCAGTCCACCACCCCCCCAGGCAGACGCAGCCTCCAAACCTCTTTTTTCATCCTCCAACCATCTTGGGCAACCAGTGGAAGGCAGGATACAACATCACCTGAGGTAGCTAACATAAGACAGCTGGGTTCTCTGGATTATGTGATGGGGCTACTGCCTCCCGTTCATGACTACCCCTCCACCCATGCCACGCACTTGCAACAGTCTGACGGAGGACCATCTCTCCTTACTCCATCAGGAAGTTGCGGTTCTCTTGGCGGAAGACATCCATAAAAAGGGTGCTGGTGCTAGAAGTAGGTTGTAGTTGTTCCCGCTACTTTCTGGTGTCCAAAAATGACGGAGGCGTCCATCCTATCCTAGACCTGCGCCCTCTCAATTTCTTCCTGAAAGAGGAGAAATTCAAAATGCTCACACTCGCTCAAGTCCTGTCTGCCCTGGACCCAGGAGACTGGTTGGCAGTATTGGACTTGCAGGACGTATACTTCCACATTCCTGTCCTGCCTGCCCACAGAAGTTACCTGCGGTTCACGGTGGGCTACAAGTACTTTCCGTTTGCCCTGCTCCCTTTTGGTCTTCCCAGCGCCTCTCTGGTGTTCATCAAAGTGATGGCAGTGGTTACAGATCTTCTGCGGAGATCAGGGTTCCAGTGTTTCTCTAGCTTGATGACTGGCTGTTTAAGGCACAATAGTCCCAGGCAGTCATCTCCCATCTCCTGACTACGGCAGACCTACTGCATTCACTGGGGCTCAATATCAACATGCCAAAGTCAACCCTGACTCCTTCTCAGGCACTCCCTTTCATCGGAGCTGTTCTGGACATGGTACAGTTTCGGGCCTATCCTCCCAAATGGAGAGTTCAGGATATTCAGGCTATGATACCGATATTTCAGCCTGTATCCTGGGTTTTGGTGAGACTGACTCTGAGCCTGCTTGTGACATGCCTGCTGGCTTATGCGGGTTCTGCAATGGGACCTGAAATTCCAGTGTGCGCAGCATCAAGGGAATCTCTCCCACATGGTCCAGATCTCAAAGGGAACTGCAAAGGAGATGCAGCTGCAGATCCCTCTCCCTCTCCTTACCCAACGAGACCTGACAGTAGTGCCAGATGTGTCACTCCTAGGATGGGGCGCCATCTGTGAGAAGTGGAAATCAGAGGCTTCTGGTCTTCAGCAGAATCCGGACTCCACATCAACTTACTGGAGTTCTGGGCGTTACGGCTGGCATTGAAAGCCTTCCTATCCTCCATCAATAAAAGGCTACTGCAGGTGTTCACAAACAACACCACCACTGTGTAGTACTGCACCAAATGGGGCGAGATGGGGTTGTGGACCCTTTGTCAAGAGGTCTTGTGCCTCTGGTCATGGCTTGAACATCCGGGCATATCCCAGGTGGTTCAACACCTGGCGGGCTCTCTGAACAAGAGGGCAGAATAACTAAGCTGAAGATGGTTAGCGGATCACGAATGGTGTCTCCATCTGGAGGTGCTGCAAGGTTTCTTTCAGCAGTGAGAAGAGCTTTGGTTAGATCCGTTAGCCACCACAGAGAACGCACAATGAAAGCACTTTTGCACCCTGGGTTTTCCAGGCCGGTTCTCGCTCAGAGACGCTCTTCATCTTGAGTGGAGCTCAGGCCTCCGGTACGCCTTCTCGCCCATACCACTCTTGAACAGAGTTCTCAAGACAATCGGGAACGACCGGGCCAAGCCATTCTTGTGGTTCCGGACTAGGCTCGGAGAGTTTGGTATCCCGAGCTGTTGAGCATGGCCATTGGTCCTACGATCTGGCTGCCGCTTCTGTCACAGCAGCAGGGGAGGTTTTCCACCGGAACCTGTCAGCGCTCTGCCGTCAGGTGTGGAGATTGAGCTGCAACAGTTGACAGCTTTTAACCTTCCGCCTAAAGTCTGCAATTTTATCTTGGCAGCTAAGTGCCCTTCCACCAAGATGGTATATGCCTGCTGCTGGGACAAGTTTGTGGCATGGTGTAAAGAAAAACAAGTTCACTCTCTTTCTGTCCCCTCTCTCAGGTCCTTCTGTTTATTCCTTCTCTTGCCCAGCAGGGCTTTGCTTTGGGCAACTTAATGAGCTGTTCTTTCTGCCATCTCATCCTTTCAGCGGTTGCCGGATCAGCCATCCCTGTTCAAATCCCCTGTTGTATATAGGTGTTTGAAAAGTCTACAACAGATGTTTCCACCTTCACCCTTTATCATGCGTCAGTGGGACCTCAATCTCGTACTCTTATTTCTGATGTGTGCTCCTTTTGAGCCACTACACAACTGTCCTCTCAGGCTCCTTACTACTTACTGTGATAACATCTGCCTGGAGGGTCAGTGAGCTCCAGGCTTTGTCTTCTAAGCCTCCGGACCTCACCATCTTTCCATACAAGCTGGTTCTTCGTACTAGGATTTCCTTTCTGCTGAAAGTTTTCACTTCCTTTCATGTAGACCAGTCTATCACCCTGCCTACCTTTTATGCTCTGTCGCATCCCTCTAAGAAAGAGGAGGGAATCCATCAACTGGCCCCAAAAAGAGCATTTTCATTCTACCTTCACAGCATGAAAGAGTTCTGTATAGACGGCCAACTTCGTGGGGTATGTCAGAGCCAAGATGGGGAAGGCTGTGCAGAAATGACCTTTTCCCGATGGATCATGCTCTGCTTTAAAATCTGCTATGCACAGGCCAAGAAGCAACCCCCTGAGGGTGCTTCATGACTCCACACTCCTGCCGTGGAAAGTTATGAAAATAAACTGACATCAGCACGCTGGTGTGGCCCCTATATAGGCACTGCACATGTCACTTCCAGCTTGATGACACTGACGATTTCACACCGATTCGAATGAAACCACCTACCTGCACACAGGGGTTCTGCTAACAAAAATTTTTTGTATCCAGTCTGACGCCTAGGGATAATTCTAAGGTAAGGAAACTGGCTAGCTAGAGTGTCTACCAGATAAGGCATTGCCGAAAGTAAGTAACTTCTTCATCTGATAAGAGGTTATCAAGTTAAGTAACTTGTTAATTAAAACCTAAAATGTAGAAACTAAAAAAAAAAGCACAGTTAAATACAGTTATTGGTATGAATTAAAATTGAAAGAAACACTGATATTCATTGCATTTGGTTTGCAAGGTATGCTTTTCATGGCTGTTGTGCAAGTCATAAGTTGCGTATTTCAGTGGCATTTTGGTTTTAACATAAGGTGTTATAATCAAAGCTAACCATAACATAACTTTCACCTCATTTCTGTTATATATATATAAATGTGTGTGTGTGTGTGTGTGTGATAAATGATCTACTTTCTAGTGTACAAGTTAATTTTGTAAAAGGCGTGCAACGGTTTTCATTTTGCACTTTTTGTAGTCTATTAGAAATTGGAAATATAAGAAGCAAGAAGAGAAGGAGAAAATGTTTAAACAACAAGGCAAATCCAAAGAAGTGCTCGAGTCAGAACGTTTAGAACGTGAGGAGGCGCAAAAGCAAAAACTAGAGGAAGATAGAAGGAAAAGACAGGAAGAGCTTATTGCTTGGAAAAAGCAAAAAGAGTTAGAAGCAGCCATGAAAACAGCAGATCAGTTGCGAGAAGAAGAGGAACGACAAAAGAAGCAGGCAAAGGAGCGGCAGCGACAGTTGGAAATTAAGATTTTGGTGGAGGAACATGCACGTCAGAAAAAGGTTCAGGATGAGCTTCTGAGGTTGGAAAAGCAAATGATGGAAGAAGCTGAGATGGAGGAGAAGAGGAGACTTGCTTCACTTGAAATTTCCAAGTTTCAGGAGAGGGTGAGTGATAAAATGTTTATAAAATGCATTTCTACACACCACAGGCAGTGATTATGCTATGGAAAACTCAACCCAGCTATTTCACCTTCTGACTAAAGCACAGATATATTGCATGCAGTACACCAGAGACTGCGATACTGCAGGCAGAGAAATGGGGACAACCTACAGATACAAACCGTGGTAAAATGTCATTGTTTTTATAAATTGAAAAGATGTTTGATGACCTGAGTAACAGTCAGATGTGTAGGGGAAGCATTTCCCATGTGCAACACACAGCAAATATCCAGTGCTGCTGCCCGTAGTGGCTCTGTGTTCTATGTTGGTTGAGCTTGTTAAAACACTTTGTACTATACAAACGCCAAAGTGGTTGGCCTAATAAAAAAGGTGGAATGGAGTGCAGGGTAAAGAAATCGGTTTTGCAGGGCACAAAGGAGGTATTGGAATGTGTAGTTTGCAATAGAAAGTGCATGATCAAGTGCATGGTACAGTGCAGGTCTCTAAGCGGTAGCAGAGGGTTCAAGGGGTTCGTGCAGAGTTCATGAAGGAGTGAAAAGTGCATGAAGGAATAAAAAGTGCATGAAGGAGTGAAGGGTACAAGGAAAAGATCAGACTTCATGAGGGCAAGCTTTGTTTGCTCACATAGAAGACGTATAGTATAGGTATCACCAACGCATGCCACCCTAAGACACTGATTTTTTTTTTTTCTTTATAGGAATTTGTTTTAATTTTTTTGCACTTTAATACGTAAATGGTACATCAGAATGGCAATACAAAGAATAGAAGAGTAATGATCAAGCGATTAATTTAAAGACGCTATAGCACAAGTACAGTAAAGCAAAAGGAGAAAGTAAGGCAAGCCCCAAATCAAACTTGACACGTTTTATTGAGTGCCAACAGCTAGAGCACATTCAAAAACGTAAGACCCTGTCCGAAAAGAGTGGAACTCACGTTTGCCGTAAGTATTTTCTTCTGGGCTCCCCAAAATAAGAGGCAATTCTATCCTACTAATATCTATAACTGTTTGAGCCAACTAGCAGCTAATGAAGGATTTGATTCAAATCAGAACCATGCTGCATGTATCCTAGCAGTAGTTATCCTAAAAAAGCACAAAACCCTTGACTTCGGGGATGGGGGACCACCCTTGAAATACCAAAGATAATTAACTGTGAACTAGGATAAATTGACCTTTTGAATTACCCTAGAAATATTAGCAAAAACCCTGGATATGTACTGTCGGCCCTTGACTTACCCCATCAAAAGCATTCAGAGCTCGCCCAACAGCGCCATTTAAGTAGCCGATTTGGTGTAAAATAGATGTCCTCAAAAACCTTGAAATGGTGAACCTTCAACCTGGATTCATTCACACTCCGAATTAAGTTGAATGGATTCGACAGTCATTTTAACATCAATCTGTGTGAATAGATTTTCAAGACCATTTAGTTGTCAAAGCACCTATATTATCTGGTTGGTCTGCAATTAGTAAATTATAAAATGTGCTAATCCCCCTCTGCACCGAGTAATAAATGTAATTCTGATGGATACAGCATCTGCCTGTGGATTCCTCACCTTTTGAATTACCCCATGTGCAGCATTCCACGGAAACTTTTCTCCACAGCTCTCCCATGTCAACGAGGACGTCGCAATGAAACGGCTCGGCATGCGACTCTGTGTGCCATCATAATAACCATGAGAAGACCTTGTCGGCGTGCTGAAGTCAGTTCCCTGTTTTTCCACACCGTCGACACGTAACTTTTTTTTCCAGGGCTCTCCATTTCTGGAGTTTCATTGTTGCAGGTTCTTCCTGAAATTGTAGCAGTGACATGGCTGCCCAGAAGAAGTCTGGTTTCAAGCCTTGCAGGGAATGTGGGGGTCATATGTCTATCACTGACCTCCATGAAGATTGTTTTTGGTGCCTCTCGTCGGACCACGACGTCGAGGGGTGTTGGTCATGCATGCGCATGAATCTGAAGGCCCTGAAAGAGAGGGAGGCCAAGCTGTTCATGGCCAGAGCAAAGAAACAGAAAAGATGCCGGAGAAGGACGAGATCTAAGTCCAAGTTGCCGACTCCGGCCACTCCACCCGCTGCTCCAGTTTCTCTGGTGCCGCAGCCAGAGCCAGTCATACAGCCTCCTCGAGCTGTCTCTAGACCGGCAGTACCGGATCCGTACCCACCCTTTCTGGTTCCAGATATGGATTCTTTGCATTTCTTGAATGCGATGTTTGGCGTGTTTGCCAGGGCGGCTAACCCTGCTGGTGCACCTGTTGTCCCCATGGGACCGCTTTCATACAGCCTTGGAGGTTTGCCACTTCATTTTGCTCAGGCGCCATTCATGCCGTTTATGCCTATAACCCTGGGAAGTTAGCCTCTCTCAACAGCAAGGCACTCGATGCCGGTGCTATCCCTGGAGGGAAGAGTGCAGTTGGAGTCCTCTCTGGCGCCGTCTGGCTCCGGTCAGGCGCTGACTCGGCCTCGCCCGGCGCCTTCTGCTAATCCTGTGGAGCCTCTGTCGACGCCGGTCCCGAAGTCACCAGCACCGCACCTGGCTCTGCTGATGCTGGTACCCAAGATGAGATCCAGAAGGGAGGCACAGAGGCTGTTGGAGGAGGAAGAATATCTGGAGCAGCAGGAAGAGGAGTTTATTGACCCTATGCAGGAATTTTAGGGACTGCAGGAGGCTAGTGGCTTGGGTACATCTCTGGAGTGGGGGCCTTCCATCGCAGGAGGTTTCTTCTTACCATTCTATAATAAGGAAGGCGCTGATCTACTGGACTTGCCGTTACCTATTGCAAAGCGTAAGTCCAATATTTTAGCACAAGTTCTTGATTCTCCTTCTTCTGTATCAGAACCTCTGCTTCCCTTTAATAAGGCTTTAATTGAGCCCATTTTGGAGGAATGGCAGAAGCCAATGACTACCCCTGCTGTGTCCAGATCAGTTGCAAGGAGATATAAGGTAGCGCCTGGAGATCCAGCGTTCCTATCCGCACACCCATCCCTTGAGAGCTTAGTAGTCCAGACATCATTCTCTAATATTTATTTAGGAGCTTATAAAGCGCACTAATACCCGAGGGTGTCCTGGTGCTGTCATGCTGAGCATCCCTGAAGGACGAGGGTCTAATCCCTAAACAACCAGGTCTTCAGCCCCCTCCTGAAAGATAGAAGTTCCTTCTCTTTCCTAAGATGTGCTGGAAGGCAATTCCATACGGTGGCCGCGCCATAGGAAAACCTCTTTCCACCCCAGCTAGCCTTTTTTATCCTGGGAACAACCACTAGGTTGTTCTCCTCCGAGCGCAGTGCCCTCCCTGGCACGTACCGCCTGAAACAGTCCCTCAGAAACTCTGGGCCAGTGCCTTTCAAAGCCTTGAAAACCGTACACATGGCCTTAAATTGGGATCGTCTGTAAATCGGGAGCCAATGGAGTTTCCTAATTCCTTCTCGCACTGAGACATACTTAGGAGATCCTGTCAGCAGTCTTTCTGCCGCGTTTTGTACCATCTGCAGTCTGTAAAGATGTTTTGTTTTCAGATAGAGGTACAGACTATTACAGTAGTCTAGGCGCGACAGGATCAAAGCTGAGACTGCTAACCGGAAACCGTCCTTGGGCAGTAATGTTTTTACTTTCCTTAGTATTCTAATGATGTGAAAACATTAAGAAACCACTCCTCTAACTTGTCCTCCAAAGTCCAGTTTCTGATCCATAATGACACCCAGATTCCTCGCTTTTAGGGTAGGCACAGGCTGCTTCCCTAGGGCCTCGGGCCACATAGCTGGCGACCAGGTGTTTGGATTGTTTCCAAATATCATGACCTCCGTCTTGCCGGCATTTAGTTTGAGGCAATTTGCGGCCATCCAGCTCGCGATATCATTAAGACAGTCGTGACACCTGGTTGTCATATCCACTTTGGACTCTCTTTGAATTGATAACACGATTTGCGTGTCATCTGCATATGAAGTAAGTTGGAGGCCATACGATCTAATCAAGGCTCCCAACGGACTAACGTAAATGTTAAAGAGAGTGGGGCTCAGGGAAGACCCCTGCGGGACCCCGCAAGGGAGGGCAAAGGTTTTGGACACCTCGGCACCCAGCTCCACGGTCTGGGTTCTATCGGCCAAAAAAGACTTCAGGAGGTTCCAAGCCGTGCCTACCACCCCTGTCAAAGCCAACCGGTCCATCATTACACCATGATGCACCGTATCGAAAGGCGCCGACAGGTCCAGCAAAATCAAGACCGCCTCACCCCCTTGATCCACAGCCTCTCTCACCTCCTCCGTTGCCTTAATCAGGGCCAGTTCCGTGCTATGTTCAGCCCGAAACCCGAATTGCGTGGAATCAAGGGCCTTAGTTCTCTCCAAGAAACGGCTAAGTTGCCTATTTATAGCCTTCTCAAATAATTTTGCCGGCAGTGGGAGCCGCGAGATAGGTCTATAGCTGGTTGGGTCATTTTTATCAAGAGTTGGTTTTTTAATTAAAGGAAGGATAGATGCAACTTTCCTATTCCTAGGATAAATACCTGACTCAATAATAGCATTAAACAGAGGGGTCAACGTGGAGGCAATCACTTCTGGGCAATTTTTAAGGACTGCCACCGGACACGGATCACTAGGGGCTCCCGAACGGGCAGCCAGCAAAAGACCAGTGACCTCCTCCGATTGTAGCGGGCTAAACCCCCTTAATCTATCCTGCTGCCAAACTGACCCAGCATCCGCCCATCGTGCTGCAACTCCCACCTCTCCATAAACTTCGGCAAAGGAGGAGAAAATCCCTGCCACTTTAGTCTGAAAAAAGGGGGCTAAGGTCTCACACATATCTGCACTGGTCGCTGAGCTAGGTTCCGCTGGAGTCGTAAGTTTGGTTATGGTCTTAAACAGCTGCCTGGAGGATGAACTAGCCCTCTCTATTTGCTCCGTGAAATAAGTTTTTTTTGCTTTATTTATAGGATTTTTATAAATAGAGAGGCTCCTTTTACAATTTTCTTTCTTAGTTGGACTGTACCCGTTCCGCCATTTTCTCTCCAATTTCTTACATTTCGTTTTGGCAGTCTGCAGAGATTCTGAGAACCACGGCGCCGAGGGCGTCGCTCTTCTGGGCGTGAAAGATTTTTCTGGCGCAAAAATATCGCAGGCCCTCTCGACCCACTTGGAGTACACGTCCACCGCTTTATTTACGTCCGACGGGATACAGGGGGCATTAAACCTTAAGTAATTCCTCATTCCAACCCTATCTATGTTTTTCCAAGCCCTGCTCACAACCTTAACCCTTGGCTTGGGGCTTGACTGTGTCTGGGTCCCAGAGGAAAGTGTAAAAATGATAGCACCATGATCGGACCAAGGGAGTGGCAGAATATCTACAATGTCCAGATCAGGATTGTTCGTAAAAATGCCATCCAGGGTGTGCCCTGCAGTATGCGAAGGTCCAGTCACCCTTTGTTCCAACCCTCCTGCAGCCATAAATTCCGTAAGTTACATACTATCTGGGTCTAATTGATCATCCAGATAAAAATTAAAATCACCCATGACGGTGAACGAGTGGGCACAAAGTCCATCCTCTACCAAAGTCCCGTGTGCATCCAAAAACATGCTTCTGGGTCCAGGGGGACGGTAGATCAAAAGTGCTTTAAACATTTTCTGGGGAGAAAGACGAACAGTGATAGAAAGGGCCTCACACGCATTGTTGGAGGCTGTGGAAAATAAAGGCTCCAGGCTGTTGTGATAAATCACCGGAAGCCCCCCACTCCTTCCTGACGGTCGGTCCAATGTGAAGCAGAGGAAATTTGCAGGGAGGGCCTTCACAATATCGGGGCCTGAGGAGTTATTAGTCCAGGCCTCAGTAATAAAAGCAAGTTTAATCTGGTGCTGTTCCATGAACAGACTGCATTCTAGACTATGCTTGACCAGAGACCTAGCATTCAATAGCAAGCATTTCCATGGTTGGGCTCTATTCTCTCGAACATGCGGGCCCTTCCTCGCTCTACCCCCTGATTTACCCTGGGCTGCAAAGATATCACGCAGAGGGCACTGACAGCACCTACAATCGGCAAAAGAATCTTTAAGAGTCATCTCAGGATGGAGCCTAGGGCACCCAGACTTCCCCCCTTCAGGATTCAAGCCTCTGAGTTGGTCAGACGAGTATCTGAGTATCTCTCATGCGCTAGAACCAGGGTACCGCGCCCTGAGCCCTGGCCGAGCTCGGACGGGCGCAGACGGGCTTGCCTGCGGCGCGCCCGCTGCGCGCATACGCTGCGCGGTTGCGGCATGCTGGGAGTTTAACTCTCCCGCCCGCTCCAGTGCCCAATCAGAGCCCCGTACCCACCTCCCTGATTCAACCAATGAGCCGCCTCTCACTCGGCATCACCGGGAACTACGGGAGAATGAGCAGCTCGCAACCCAGTAACCCGGTAAGTGTGTGCAAAAATGCCTGAACAAACAGCCTAAGTGGTAAGAACCAACGTTAGCAGCGAGGATAGGCACATATAAAATCACATTTAAAAACAGCAGTAAAAGCAAGTTGAGGATTAGCCAAATTTAAAAGAAGGAGCTTCACCTGGCGGGTATTGAACACAACCCGAGCTCCAGGGATCAGCCCCGCGCGTAGAGTCAGCTGGGATTTTAACTCTCCCGCCTGCTCCAGCGCCCAATCAGAGCCCCGTACCCACCTCCCTGATTCAACCAATGAGCCGCCTCTCACTCGGCATCACCGGGAACTGTTTTTCTTCAGATGTGCAGGTCACCCTTTTGGACTTACCTTTTGAGGGCTCTCACCTCTATGGAACTAAAGCAGACTCAACGCTACAACGCTTTAAGGATAGTAGGGCCACAGCTAGATCGTTGGGTCTTCAGTTCCTGCTCAGAGGCTTTGGTTACCAAGAGTTTGGCAAGACTCCTTCCTTTCGGGCCCGGCAACAGCAGCAGCAGCAACAGGCGATTCCTCTGTATAGATCGTACAGAGTAAAAGGTAGAGGTCAACTGCGAGGCTCAGCTCGGCAGCAAGTCCCCCTCCTCCTCTACCACTCCCACTACTGGTACAGCAGGGAAGCAGCTTAGATCCCCCATCTTAATGCATGTTGGTGCCGTGGGAGGTCGGTGTCCCATTTTCTATGAAATTGAAGATCAGTTACATCAGATCTCAGGGTTCTCGTAGAAAATTGATAGACCCTTCCTTTCCGTGAGTTTCCCCCTCCTGTTCCCCCTCACCAGGGCTGGTGCTCAGAGGACCATCTGTTGCTCCTGCAACAAGAGGTTCTGTCTTTCATACAGAAAGGTGCAATAGAGGTTGTTCCAGACCAGGACAGGTGTCGGGGACGCTACTCCCAGTATTTCCTGATCCCCAGAAAGGATGGGCGATTCAGACCGATCCTAGACCTCAGGATCTTTAATTTTTACCTCGAGCAGGAGAAATTCAAGATGTTGACCCTAGGTCAGGTTTTTCTGGTGCTGCAGCAGGAAGACTGGATGGTGTCGACCGATTTGCAGGATGCGTATTTTCACATTACCATCCTGAGGTCACATCGGAAGTATCTCTGTTTTGCAGTGGGATCTCAACACTACCAGTTTGGGGTCCTTTCGTTCGGTCTTACATCAGCTCCACAGATCTTCACAAAGGTGATGGCGGTGGTAGCATCGCATCTCCGAAGATCAGGGATTCCTGTTTTCCTCTATCTGGACGACTGACTGCTCAAAGAAAAGTCACCAGAGATGGTGTTGCATCACCTGCAGGTAACAACACGGCTGTTGTTTGACTTGGGATTTTCTCAGCGCAACCTGTTCATAGGGGCTGAGCCATCTCAGCGCAACCTGTTCATAGGGGCAGTACTGGACCCGACTGTGAGTCATGCTTTCCTGCCTCCTCAGAGGATTCTAGATATCCAGGCTTTGATTCCAATTTTTCAAGATGAGCGGCTGTTCCTGTCCTGAAGGTCTTGCGCCTGCTCGGTCTGTTCGCTTCCTGCATACTGTTGGTCAAGCATGCACGCTGGCACATGAGGGCACTCCATTGGTTCCTCCGCAGACAGTGGTTTTAACACAACAGGGGTCTTGGGGAGATGGTCAAAATCTCCAGAGACACTTCAGTGGAGCTGTTATGGATGAGTGTTTCGGACAACCTGTCTCAAGGGAAGCTGTTTCAACCTCCTTCTCAGGTGGCCACAGTGATAATGGATGCCTCCCCTCTAGGGTGGAGAGCTCGTCTGGGGCATCTGGAGGTCAAGGGCCTTAGGTCTCCAGAGTAAAAATTGCTTCACATCAATTTTCTAGAATTGCGGGCGATATGTTTGGCTCTTAAGGCCTTTTTTCCCTCCCTTCGTGGTCGATCAGTTCAGGTCCTGACGGACAACACTACCGCGACTTCTACATTGACTTCTCGGAGTCAACCGGCTTCCGTTACGGCATCAGATGTGGTGACGATGGAGCTGACCATCTCAGACTTCCTTCCTCTGGGTTTTTATTCTGAGGACCATGGTTGTGGAGGTACTGTGGAAGGTGTGGTGTGTCCTCCTCAAGTTCAGGACAAGGTTCCACACCCATATTTTCTATTCTTCTAGTGCCACTCTGCGCTCTCTGAACACTTCTTGTGTGCTTGCCGGCTTCTCCCACACCTTGTGGGACTCTGTGGAGCCCCTCTTGGCTTACCTTCCGGAGTATGCCCGGAATGCTCTTGTTCCCCTGGTACAAGATAGGTAGCAAGCTGCCACACTTAGCATCTGCTGTGGTGTGGATAATACCAATTTCTGTTAGATTATGGCATCTTCCATTGCTCTACGTCAACGTGCATGGTTGCATACTTCAGGGTTTTCAGAGGCTTTGCAAAGTGCTTTGATCGACCTGCCTTTTAATGGCACCTCCCTTTGTGGCGCTAACATCGACCCTGCTTTATGCCGGTTCAGGAACAGTCCTGGTGGTACGGAGCCTTAACTCGTTATTGTACTATAGTTGTCGGGGACAGTTGTTTCCCCTTCTTTTGACTCTTTCCCACCTTCCTCAAGCAGAGTTCTTCTTCCCTCCAGGGATACACCCGTGTGGTGTTCCTGCTTTTTGCAGGTACCTTTTTTCATGTTTATGCTGTCGGTGACAGGTTTCGTTTCCAGCTGTCTGCAACTAACCTTGTTTTACAGTCCCCTGGAGTCTGTCCTTTGACTTCTTTTGTAGCCTGCATTTTTCCTACCCAAGTGCTTACTCTGTGGCAGGTATTCTGTTTATGTTGTGCGGTTGCACTGTAGCTAGCCTTGTTCCCTGTTTCCGGGGAACTCATTTGTGTGCCTCTGAGGCAATTTAGTGAGCTGCTCTTACACTTTGTATCCCTTCCAGGGAGTTTGCTGTTCTCTTTCTCTGTCCTTCTGTCCATATGGGCTCTGCTGGAGCTGCAGTTTAGCACGCTTTTTGGGTTCCTATTGGTTCAGGCCTTAAAGAGTCCCTTTATGGCCTAAACCCATCCTCTGTGAACTGAGGGCCCTGTTATCTCCTTGATTTCCTCTTTGCATTTTGCTTATGTTCTTTCATTCTGCACTTGTTGATGTAAGTCTTTTCCCCTTTTTGGCACACTGTCTCCAGCGGCTGTTTATCTACGTGGTCCGCGTTGTTAGCATGGAAATAGTCACAAAAGAAACTGAAATCGGTGCTTCGGGGGAGGGCTTATATGGTCTCAGTTGACGTCACATCCGGGTGACGACGTTGCTATGGAGTCGATCGACTTCCTCTGCAAATGCGCGGAGGTACTGCTGGGAAAATATCTGAATCCAGTCTGGCACCTAGAGAGGATTCTAAGATATGGAATTTGCGGCTAGATCCTGTCTCTATCATATAATGTGTTACAGAAGGTAAGCAACTTGTCCATCAATCAATCAGGGTTTTATAAAGCGTGCTATGCACCTGTGAGGGTCTCAAGGCCCAGGGGTGGGGGTGGGGGTGCAGTTCCGGTCAGTCGAAGAGCCAGGTCTTGAGGTTCTTCCTGAAGGTGTGCAGAGTAGGGGAGCGTCTGATGTTGACTGGGAGCTCGTTCCAGGCCTTGGCTGCGACGTAGAAGAAGGCTCTTCTGCCTGCTCTGTTTCTGCAAAAGCGTGGGGTCTCTGCTAGGGCAAGGTCGGCGGAGCGGAGGTTCCTTTTGGGTACGTGGAAGGAGACTCTCTCGTTGAGGTATTTGGGTTATGTTGTGGAGGGATTTGTAGGCGTGGGTGAGTAGTTTGAAGGTTACTCTCTTCTCGACGGTGAGCCAGTGGGGGTCTCGTAGGTGGTGGGTGATGTGTTTGTGTCGTGGGGTTCCGAGGACGAGTCTGGCTCCGGTGTTCTGGATGGTTTGGAGCTTGTGTAGGAGAGTTCTGTTGATTCCGGCGTAGAGGGCGTTGCCGTATTCCAGTCTGCTGGTTATGAGTGCGTGGGTGACGGTTTTTCTGCATTCAGGCGGGATCCATTTCGAACTCTTGCGGTGGATGCGGAGGCAGTTGAAGCAGGTGGAGGCGACTGAGTTGATCTGGCGGGTCATGGTGAGGGAGGAGTCTAGGATGATGCCGAGGTTCCCTGCAAGGTCTGACTGGATGGGTGAGCTCCTGAGGGCGGAAGGCCACCAGGTGTTGTCCCAAGTGGTGGTAGAGGGTCCAAGGACGAGGGCCTCCGTCTTCTCTGAGTTGAGCTTCAGGCTACTGTTCATCCAGACTGTGACGTCCTTCATTCCTGCCTGGACGGAGAGTCTGGTGTCTTCGGGATTCTTCGTGAGGGAGAGGATGAGCTGGGTGTCGTCGGTGTAGGATACTATGCTGAACCCGTACTGTCTGACGATGGCGGCGAGGGGGGCCATGTGGATGTTGAAGAGCGTGGGGCTGAGCGAGGATCCTTTGGGTACTCCGCAATTGATCTCTGTGGGTTTGGAGAGGAAGGGTGGGAGTCTGATTCTCTGGGTTCTGCCGGAGAGAAAGGATCGGATCCAGTTGAGGGCGGTTCCTCTTATGCCGGCGTCGTGGAGTCTGGCTGTGAGAGTGCGTGGTAAGACGGTGTAGAAGGCTGCTGAGAGGTCTAGTAGGATTAGGCCTACGGTGTGGCATCATATTTTGTAGCTTTCTTAAGAGTCAACCTCCTTTTAATTTTTATTAAGGAGGCCGTTAACGTTTTATAAGAGGCATTTTATTGGTGCATAAATGTGACTTGCCTATCCCAGTGGTGCTCATATGGAATAATTGATGCTGCAGCAAGCATTGAGCCCAGGCATGATTAACCAAATTGTAGAATAAAATTGAACCATTGACAAACAAACCCCGCCCCTTACTTCACGACGAGATGTATCTATCAAAATCTAACCAGGAAATAGCCGAAGATCTAGGCAAAGCGAGTATCTTCTACCCAAAGAAAGAAAATGGAAATAAAACACCTTCTAAAACTAAATGAACTATCTAACTAATACCAGATTCGCGTCAGTGGCTCACACTTAGCATCACTTAGGCATTGCAACATCCCCTAAACGACTGTAGATTTGAAAGACTACTGAAAGGGGTCGCCCTTTCATGATGTATTATCTTGTCCCAAGGCCCTGTGGGCTCTTTCAGCTATGAAATGCAGCAACAGTTCTTCTTTCGGGATGACTGTCAATAACCAGGTGTTAAAGAACAGTTCCTGATCAGTGCCCTCAATTCCTTCAGGAAATCCCACAAACCACTGTAGATTATTCCTACAACACTGACCTTATGCATACTCCGCTTGTTGGGTCAGTTCTTTAAAATTAGCAAAAAGTTATGCAGCCATAAATGTAAGCTCCTTCACTGTGTCTTCTAGTTCAGAAATCTGCACTTTTCCTGTTTTAGTTTCCACGGTTGATTTAGAGTCCTGAGAAGCTTGAAGGATAAGAGCTGATGACTTCTGCATGTCTGGGTCACTCCATCACCCCAGGTTCTACCTCCAAATTAATTTGCTTGCTAGAAAGGGGTATGGTGTATTTGTCCATTTTCTTTGGTTCGTGATCAGCAGTATATTTGTCTCTAGTGGTAGGCATCTGGTCATTCCAGGTTCAGCGGTATACACCAGTAATCACCCTGTGCCTATTGGTTACAGCGCGCTTATAGAAAAATGACAGCAGTTATTAGGGGGAAATTGTCTTCTCTTTCAGTGCCACCAAGACTGTTGCAGCATCTCTGTCCCCAGAATATTGACAGTTATCTACAGTGCACAAAGCCATAGTGTTATATCCTCAGCAAGGTGAACAGTTGGGGCAAGTTACTATCCACGACTCATGAAAGACCCGAAGGGTTCTCCAGCACACATCCCACTGGGTGCCCAGCCGCCAGTGTCTGCTTCAACTCATGTAACACCAGTTCTCATGTAGGTCCAAGCGTGCACCACTGGTGTTTTGCTTCCTTTAATGCCACCCTGCAGTGTCAGGTTTTCAGATAAATGGGTCTGTATCAGTATCTAATTTGGCAATATTGGTATATTTTAAATACCGTTTTTACATAGCCTGGTTTGGGAGAATGCCCCAGCCAGTACCAGGGCAGGAACATAAGCTGCAAGCCATGACCCCCAGGCCTCCTTACCCCAAATAGAGATGACTGCCATGGGGCAGCACAAGCGGCCGGGGTTTCCAGTCATTTCTCCTCTTGTCCTTCGCGTGGCTGCATCGAGGTGCAAAAGCACACCCGCCTCCTGTATAACCCCACCACCATTTGTTGCACCGCACACTACTGGGGATCCAGTGGCTGCCATCTTGACTGTGCTGCAGGATTGTCTACGATTGATCTTTTTTACTGATCGTCAGAGTTGGGCTTCACACTGGGGCCATCGCTTTTATAAGGGTAGAGCAGTTCCTCTGTGGATCGTTAGAAAGCAGGATGGTTGAGGCTTTTCCGAGCTGTGGGTGGATCCTTACAGAGACCAATCCACCATGTTTCTCTCCTTAGCCATGTCCTGCAATATGATCGTTTTTGAAACTTAAAAATCAATGCTTTAATAATCCTGTGTCCGTGTCTGTGTCATAGTGGTTCATTTTTTAATTCCTTTATGCATTACAGGATTTCCGTAAACTTGAGATGAAAGCACTTGAGAAACAAACAAAAGAAGAGGAAAAAGCAGAAAAAGAGAAGAAATTGGCAAAATTAAAAGAAAAGGTATTAATGTACCTCTTTATATCTTGACATTTAGCTAACTTGTGTTTTTACAGTATGTAAATGTATAGAAGAATACTTATGCAGTGTAGAAAGGGTCATACAGACCCTTTATAAGAAGCTTTTTTTTTAATTTAAAAGTGGTACCCTAAAATAAAATGCAAGGGTTTGACGCATAGAAAATGGGTGACTTGAAAAGGAAACTAGGTAAGAGTAGAGATCGTTTCATAACACACTATTGACGAAAACCAGAAAAGGATAACAGCAGGTAGCATAATATGATCATCAATGTGCCAGCCATAAATAAGTACTATTAGAGGCATACACCCAAAATGAACAACATAAGAGAAATTAGGATTTGAGGCAACCATAACCTATAAGTTACAGCTAAGAGTGTTCCATTCATGAGAGACTTATGGGAAATAAAATGAAACAGAGGAAAGAGCACAATAGTTAGATGATATCTTGCACAAATATAGTGGGCATAAGATGTGAGCTAAATGGGTGTCAGAGTCATATTGGAATAGAAGAAAAGAATAGCCCTTTAATTGTAAAGGAATTCTCTATAATATGCATAAAAGTTAGAATATGCCAGCTGACGTGGTTTTCCCGGAGTATTTTTAATAATGTACTTTCTCAGCCGAAAACAATCCTTCAAAGCCAAGGAAACATGCTTTTTAAAATGAAAAAGAAAGTGAAATGCAACCACTAGATATCCATAACATACACTCATGTATACACTGTATAGATGTCCAGAAAGCTAAGTGAGTAAGGCAGTTTCTTTTTTTGTGGTTCACTAAGAGGAGTCCCCGAACACAGCTGCTCTTTCAAGGCTAATTTTAGGCTGAAATCTCCATTACATGTCGGGTTTAATGTTACTCGACATCTTTCAACATTGTTCTCGTTTGTCATCTTGTTTTCTTTCCTCATGTTTTGCCATTTTTCCTTAATTTTGCACCGAGGTGTTAGATTTCCCCAGCTTGGTCCTGGGCCATAATGTCAGCACTCTTTAGTAGATGTTCTTTGTGGCGAGTTAAGTCCCGGAAATTGAGAAGGTTTGTGTCATCTGCCTTCCACACTCTCCTTGTATTTCAAAGTGTTGAATCTATTTGGAGATGCCTTACAGAAGGCTTAGGAAAGGGGAAGGGAGTGTGCCTTGCAAGAGTTGCCTCAGGGCCCAGCAATGTGAGGTACTTCCTCCCACCTCATCTGCCCTGGAAGTGACCATGCCCAATCTGGCCATCTTGAGACCTCAAGTCTGTATTGGGAGTTACCAACACTCCTGATACTAGTGGATGTTGAGGTGGTTAACGTTGAGGCATTCCACCTGCAGGCACTTGTTGCTTAAATATTCAACACTGAATCTGTGGAAACTTTCCTTTAACATTAGTACTTTTTGCTGTTAAGATCTTTCTCACTGTTGAGGACCTCCAAGTCATGCGTTTCTGACCGTCTTTCTTGTCATAAGGCCAACCTCCCTTTCATCTCAAGTACACCTTTTAAGTTCTGTCAGACAACACCAGGCCTTTTTGTGATTGCAATATGGAAGTAGGCATCTTGTAGATCTGCAGTGCTCATTCAGTCCTTTTACCCGAGATGAGGGACATTTTTAAGAAGGGCTAACATCCGAAAATGTATTCCCTTTTATTCAACTTTTTAGGCATGTGAAGATCCAACATCAGTCCGAATTCCCTCTTTGGACTTTTTTTTTCTGAATCATAGAGTATCTTGCTTACTTAATTCTTCCCAGGACTGGTTTGATTGCACATGTTGACTATGGTGGGATAGGTAGTGGAATTGTGAAAATCTAGAGAGAATACATGCTTAAAAATATCCAGCACCTACTTGTCCTTTGTGATCTTTACCCCTCTCTTCCAAGTGTAAAGATACTGCTCCTCAGGCGTGTGTAACGGTATTATTGAGGAGTCACTAACAGCTGTTTTAGGTCAGACGCCCCTAGGAGCTGGGTTGCTGTGATTGAGCCATTTTATTTGCAGACCACTACACTGATTAGGGGTATCTATGGCACTGCTGCTGATGTTGAAAGGACCAGCAACTCGATCGAACCTTCGAAGGAGCTTCATTGCGTAGCTCTTGACTCTCATAGAGTAGCGTTGCAGAGCAGTCCAAGGTGCTCTCCAGGCAGGTGGTGTGAGCTAGTAATCGCCATTCACAGATGCACAATAATAACACTCAATAAATGATTGTCCAGTTTATGCTTTTTCTTTTGAAAAAGGAAAAGTACATTTATTAAGCACACACCATTTAATACAATGCAGCCATGTCAAAGATGTACAAGCGGATGAAATCGCTTTTAAATGACATTGCATAATCCTTCTGACCCCTCCCTACAGGGGTGGGGGGCTCGAGTACCACAACTCACATGTTTAAAAATTATCTTGTCCCTGAATGCCAGGGGTTGAAAATAGCTTGAAGTAGGAGCCCTTACCACTGTCACCAAAGTGTGTGGCCATGCCCCTTATTATGTCAACAAGCATTTCACCATAGGAATAAATGCAATAATTACATATAACCATGACCGAGGGCGCCTAATACTGGACATAAAGCATGCAAAATGTAATCACGAGTGGCTGTCAGTCTCATTATTCAAATAAAGCATCAGCAAGACTGAATGCCTAAGCATGACTGAGAGTGTGGATACTCATCATAAGTGTCAACATGTATAATGCAACTTACTAACGTTTATAATTACAATACTGTGCAATTATAATCATTCACCTAGAAGGTGCTTGCAGCATATACTTTAAAATGCTTAGTATGTTGTATGTTTTTCAAACAGTCCCAACAGGACATCATTTCTCTAAATACACATATGTGCGATTACCAGCAGTCATCCCTAGAGGGTGTTTACCACTATGGAAATCCATTTTTAACACTTTCAGGCCACAATGATTACAACCATAATCTTCACCCACAGAGGGTGCAGCCTTCCTAACTCTAAAACAAAAGTTCTAGTTAGGAGAAGCTTAATCAACACTTGAAACCCTTAAGGGGTTATCTTTAATGGAGTGCCACCAAACTAGGGAGGGGATTCTAGCACTTCCTTTGGGGGCAGGCTGAGCTGCTCCTACAGCTCCCCCACACTTTGGGAACATTTTGGTGGTGACCCCGCTCTCCTGGGCCTGATGCACCCTGCATGCCTGTGCCTATGTGGGAGAGCAGCTCAGGGAGTTCATCCCCGGCTGCTCTCTTTCTCCCCGCATGGCCAGCACATTTGCATGTTGCTGCGGGAGTCAGAACTTCTCTTCTGTCTTTGAAGGTCTGCTGCGTGCGATGTGCTGGCGTCTCGTGGCCCAGGGATGGGGTCCTGGGCCCCCGCTTTGTCCCCACAAAGAGAAGTGCCTGCGAACCCCTCAGAGTATAAAAATGAATCCGGCAGTGGAGCTTCACTTGCACGTGCCTGCCAGTCGTGGTCAGTAGTCGCCAGAACCTTGAATGGCGATAACTTGGGCCCGTTGGCCTGATTATGACTATTATGGTCTTGTTTTGCTTTTGCTCCTGGTGGTTAGCCCTAGCCGCCTGGAGCACTTTCTTCAGGCCTCCTATCCTCCAGAGATGAGGAATTTTGCAGGGAGCTGGTTTCACTGGCTCCCTGCGCCAGCCTTTCGCCTTGCTCTCTTTCTGAACCTTTCTTCCCAGACAGGAAGCCCAGTCTTTTCCCAACTGATCCTAAGGGGGTGTAAGGGGACCAGTGTCCCTGGTCCTTGGGGAGTGTCCCACTGGTCCTGGGGTCAAAGACTGCGCCCTTATTCCAGAGGACAGTCAGGGGGTTCCTACTACCAATTGCCCATGGCAGCAGCCTCCAGTCCCAGTGTTCTTCAGAAGAATCACATCCAAGAGCAAGCTCTCCCCCCTGCGCAAGACCTTTCAAGGGGGGGTGGGAGGTGCCAGCAGGGATACACCTCTGACCTCTTCTGAGGTGCCACATTACCTCTCCGCTCCTGTTTCAACCTTCCTGCACAGGCTTCTGGGATACTTCAAGATGGCGTCACCTAGGAGTCACTGGCCTGGGTTCTTATCCTGAACTGAGTCAGAGAAATACTAAATTTCTGGATTACCCATAAGCTGTGCCAATATACTTTTGGAATTTGCAGAATTGTTCTTTTCACGCTGATTACAGTGTACTTTGGTGAGACCTCAGATGCTGTGGTCCCCAGGGAACTGGAGTTGTGCCCTAAGACGGCCTTTAC
Organism: Triturus cristatus; assembly: GCF_964204655.1. Taxonomy (NCBI): domain Eukaryota; kingdom Metazoa; phylum Chordata; class Amphibia; order Caudata; family Salamandridae; genus Triturus; species Triturus cristatus. The sequence goes on along the minus strand of NC_140581.1, from coordinate 685,362,040 downwards.
CATAGGAGTATATGGAGTGTCACCACAGTCAAAGACAGTAAAGCACACTGACTTTCCCTACATGTACACCCCCCCCAATTAATAGGCTTATTCGAGGTCACCACCCAACTCTGCATAGTCCCTTCTGCGCCATGCTACCTGTGCGCTGTTCCTGGGCTGCACACAACAGGAGTCTCCTGCGCTAAGCCCTCACACGTGTGTACATGTAACCAGCCCAGTGCCCCTTCCCCTGGCTGCATCGCAGCGACCTTCTCTCACAAGGTGGACACTAGTGGTAAACATGCGCTGTCTCCAGGTGGATTAGATTTCCAGAACCACCTTCTCACTGCTTCCTATCACCTAGAAATATTGGACTCAACCCTTTTCTGTTCATATATAGATATATATTGAGCGCAGAATTATATAATGTTTGTGACATAAGTGAAGATTCGTAAGATGCAGATCCAGGACTTCAAGTGAATAACCATTTCATCCCCAGTTTTGTCACAACCCTCCCCCTACACCCATCCAAACTTTTTTTGACTCTTGTAACAGTAAATCAGAGTAGAGGATGGAGAGAGAAATGAGTGAGATTTTTATGAGCCACTTGTAATGAAGGCCATTGCATCCACCAGAAATTACAATACTGAAGGTAAGTAACTTTTAATGAGTTAAGACTGAGTCCTATACATATAAGAAAATTAGCGATGGGATGACCTTTGAGTAAAAGTTGGGCTCTATAAATTAATAATAATCTTATTATCACCATGGATAGGTTTAAATAGTTTTAGTTTATGACCGTGGTTTCATACATAACTTATTAGAAGAAGTGTCTCTCTGTCGGAAGAGTGTCCACTCCTTTAAGATGTAGCTCAGTTGTAGCAGGGCAATGATGAGTATTTAAAAGCAGACATTTGAGGTGGTGGCCTTTTTGCAAATGAGATTACTTTTGAAACCTGAATTTCATTTAAAACTTGTGCAGTTATTTAATCGATATGATCGATTCCCTTTTGGATTTTCATCTTTATAAATATATAGAGATAAATGTCATGTTTTTCTTATAATACCTTCCAGGTTGAAGTTCATGTTAGCAGAGACCCTTCTCGGTTGTGCAAACTTACCAAAGGATGGGAGGAGCGTAGGAAAGAAATGGGCCCAACGGGTGCGGGACCACTACTGCACATTCCACACAGGTGAGAATAGAGACAAATATAGATAATAGCTTGTTTTTTTAATTCACTAAGCTGCATTTATAACTGTTTTCATTTTTTTTATATAGAGCTGTCCCATCTTGGAGGCAAGGATTATAGCAGAAAGTACCATACGGTGGGAATTGGGAAACTCTTTCCCATTCTGCGTCTGCTCATCGCCCAAGAAGACCAAATAGTGGACAATTTCTGCCTCAACAGCTTGTGCTCTCTAACGGTTACAGGAAATATAATTTTGTTTATCTTTTTTCATACATTTAAAGAGGACCAGATTGATATATGCGGGACTGAGAAATGCTTTGCAACAGCCGTTGTTACTTTCTTGAAGCAAGTACAGCTTGTTTCGATGTCTGTTTTTAATCCTGTGTATTAATGTTAGGAAAATGCTAATGTTATGTGCACTAATTAATTTTCTTGAATTAAAAACTTACCATGTTGTATATACAACCATAGACACTGGTCACGATCACAAAGCAATGACACAGAGATACTCACATTTGTCGAGTATTACGTGCTTCTTGTGGATTCAGAAAGAATTCCAGGAGTACTCTTGGAAATCCGACAGATGTACATGTCCCGAAGCACTCCTAAATCCCAAAATGTTCTCATGAGGATATTCCACTCAGTTGAGAATCAGCAGAAGTAAATCATGCTAAAACGTGCACTTATATTTTAGCTCCAAGGAAAGCATCTTTCCTTGCAGAGAACCCACGTCCTGGACACCCCCGTGAAGTATGTGGACATTCCCTTTTCTTTCCTACATTTTAACAGAAGTATTTTGAAATACATTTCCACAGTTGGAAACCACCTGAAAAATGTCTGAGAATAGCTACAAACGTGCAGACTGGTGGATGTTCCATGTATGGGCACACATCATAACCTCCCATTTCCACATCTAACATTACATTTATAGTGAGAAAGCCACCATATTGGTGGATTTGTTACACTTCTAATAGCATTTCGCACTTAAGGACTTTCATTAATCCCGTTTCTGTACCTCATAATGTCGGATTCATCCCACATTTCGTTTTGCGCATCTAAATTATGCATAGTGCAAAAAACCCTTGCGAATCCCTAGTTAAATGGAGGACGTTTTTGGCTGCCGCCTGATACTGAATTTGAACTCTACATTTCGCTTGTTGTTCTGTTCTATCATGAACCTTCAAATGTGCCTCTGAATCTCAGTAGAGGCAATGAAATGCATAGAAATAAAGGTTTGTCTGTTTCTTTTAAAGTTGTTCTTGTGTCAATAATTTCACGTTATCCTAAGTGGATTCTAGTATTCCTTATATAACGCACCTTTGTTTAAACTCTACCATTATTCTCAGATCTTCAGCTTTAATAATGATAGCTGTCACCCACTTTGATTTGTTTGTAGTGCCGGTTCAGTGCATACAATAATGATTTCGTAAGCATGGGTCAGATACCTGTTTTTGTCTGTTGGCTTCTTGTATATGATCGTCAAGAGTTTCCCTCTCTGAAAATGACTCAAAGTTAATTTAGACCATAGTCTATTAAAACCACCACAAAACAATAAACACATAGTACATACAATAAATAAACTAAAGAAGTCAAAAATAAAACTCCTAAATACAGCACCAGTATCTTACATATTGAACAGAGAGAGAAGGCAAAAAAGAATGAAAGAAAAATTGTGAGGAAAAAAACTGAAAAAAGATAAAGGGAGGTAACTAGGGAATTAAGAGCGAGAAAGACAGCGAGTTAGAGTAAAAGAAACAGAAAGAAAGAAAAAATAAAGAAGGAAAAGGAAGGTAGAAAAGTAAAACCAATAAAGACACAGGTGACAAAGATAGGATGAAAGAGGGAAAGAAGGAAGAAGGAAAAAAGAGAAGAAAGGAGAGCCAGCAAAATGAGAGAGAGAAGGAAGGATACAACGAGTGAAACAAAGAGAGAAAAACAGAAAAAGAGACAGACAAACGGCGAGAATGAAAGTAGACCAAGAAATCAAGAGAGAAAGACAGAATTACAGGAAACAGAAAACCTAGGAAAGAAATGGAAATAAGACAAGAGAAGAGATGAAGAAAAAAGCCAGGTATGAACGATCAAAAGAAAGGAGATTAAGAAAGAGGAAGAAAAAACTAAAAAGAATGAAAGAAGGGAAAAGAGAAAGTGGAAGATAACGTAACAGAAAAGAGCAAAAGCAAGAAAACAAAGCTAGAAAAAGAAAGTAGGTAAAGCAATGAAAAAAGGAAAGATAAAGAAAGAATCCGAAAGATAAATGGAGGGAAAGTAGAGAAAACCGAAGGTAAGAGAGGAGGATTTAAAAAAAAAAAATCTAAAAAAAGGCAAAAGCAGATAAATGGAGGAAAAAAACAAAAAAGACAACAGGAATGGCAGAAATAGAAGGAAAAAAGAATCCAAATGAAAAAGAAAGAAAGATGTAGAGCAATAGATATGGAACTAAAGAAAAAATGAGAAAGGAGGAGGCAAATCAAGTAAAAGGGGAAAAAGACAAAGGAATGGAGGTAAAGAAAAAAGAGACCAGCAAAAAAGAAATTGTGATAGTTAGAGAGAATCTATGAAAGAAAGAAAAAGAGATAAGGAGAGAAATAAATAATTTTTCTAAAGAGGATAGGCGTTACAATCATGCGCTATCATCTTCTCAAGCACAGTGTTTAAAAGTGCAGCACTTGCAATGAGGACATCTGCATATTCTCTAAATGATATGAGAGCTATTCAGAGGCCACCTGTGAACTGCTGGTAGCTCAAGGTTCACCTGTTAGAGACACGTGTTGTCGCTAGATGGCAGCATGGTCCCTTCTGAATTGATCAAGGTCATGTTCTCTCAGCTCACTATTTTAGATAACCAGAGCCTTTAGGAGGCCAACCATTACTGCAAACGGTTTTGCGACTAAGTCGTGTCTTGACTTGTTTGATTTTGATCAGCCATCCCTCAGAAGTTCAGAATAAAAATACTTTTGTTTTTTCCTTTTCATCCTTGACCAAGTTGGATTTTTCCACGTTTTGAGAGTTTATTTGTTGAGAATTCCTTCATAACTGGTAGCTTTTGTAGTGGGAGGAGCAAGATGGCGGGCTGACACGCCACGGAGCAGCAGCAGTACGAGATCCCTGCTATCGTTTTCTCTGGCTTCAAAAAAAAAAGATTGTAGGAGCAATGGACTTTAAACATTGAACATCTCGGAAAAACTGCTTCTAAATGACGAGCAAAACCTTGGTTTTCCAAATTGGATTAACACTGAAAGGCTTGAGAGTCGAAGATTGATGTACCGGCTTTTCAAACGTCTCCGGCGGCTGCTGTGGGCGGCGCGCTCTTCTTTTCCGGCGTTCAGGAGGTCGGAGCTCTGCTTGTCTGGCAGTCTCGGATTTGCGATCTCTGCTAACCCGGCGCATCCCGCTCTTGACTGTGAGCGATCGGGTGCTGACAGACACACGCATTTTGCCATTATGGCCCCCAAAATAAGTGCCCGGGAGGGTCGTGCAGGACGGAGCACCCAGGCGTAGGCTCAGGCTCTGGCTCAAGCAACTATTTTAACGGCTTGTTCTCGGATGGCCTCTGCCTCGCTAACAAACAAGACCGAGGACAAAGCTGGAGGCAGCCAGAGAGTGCATCTATCTAGCGCGGGTAAGCCTTTGATTCGACCCCCCCTTTTGGTCCCCGTAAATGTCACTCGGGGGGGGAAAATGAAGAGGGGCCCTCTATGCATAGTGGTGATCTTGTTGATTCAGGGGGGTTATTGATATCTGGATCTGGCCCCGATGAACACACTCTGTCTGTTGGAACTATATCGTCTGGTACACTGAATAATCTATATCCTCCGGCTGTCGTTACTTGTGGAAATACTGGAAGTACAGGAGGGGAAGCTGCTGTGGTGGGATGCTCAAGCGCCCAGGGGGGGTCCTTGCCTAATAGTGGAAATTTGTATGCAGTTGGGCTTGAACATGTATCTAATGAGTTAACTGGCACCCTCTGTTCGGAGACTCCGGGCTCTGGCCTGGTTAATGTATCTAATGGAGACGACGTGATGGATTCTGTTGTTCTTGTCCCCACTCCACTAAACGGCCTTAGTCAGGGCTCTCGGACTTTCTTGTTACGGGCCAGTGAGCCCCCCCGACGGTGGGGCAGTCGATGTGGATGCCGATGCCGATACTGCCTCTGGTTTGGATAACACTGGCCTAAACTGTAATAACGAGGAGTGGGAGTCTAAAGATGAGATGCCAGATCCTCTGAACATGCCAGTAGACTCTGCTAAGGAAAATATATCCAAAATAAAAGGGAAATCCAAGGCCAAGAACAGGCCAAAGAAGGGTAAATCTCCAGCTCTATCCAAATCCGGTATAATTACTTCAGATCTACACGGGCGCTCTGTCATAGATAAAAGCCCTCTCCATAAATGGATCCAGGCTAGCGGGAGAGTCAAGAAAATGGCTCTACGTCTCTCTGGTAATATCATAACATTGGGTGATCAGACAAAAGACACGTCCCCAATTCAACCCCTAGCACAAGTGGATACAGTGGATACAATGGATACAATGACACCGCTTATATCTTCTTCCATTGATGCTCCTACTAATCCTCTGTCTGTAGTTCTTAACCCATTGACTGGGTCTGATTCTACGATTGAGGTCTCCACCGAAGGGCAAATATTTTCACGTAATGACCAAACTCCCAAGTTAGCTCCAGCTGTTACAGTTGACTTTGCTCCTTCATTAGATTCTCCAATTATCCACCCCGTTTCTAATCTTAATAGCTCCGAAAAACAACATCTACCTTTTAACATCATTCTACAGACTCTCTCTGACCAGCATAAGGAAACTCAACAACATTTCCTTCAGCTGAGGGAAGATAATACCAAGATCCAGAATTTTATGCAGGAACTAAATAACAAACTTGGAGGGGTTGTTCAGGACCTGGAGACTCTACAGCAAAGGGTCTCATCGGTTGAGGAAACCTGCGCCTCCAATCAAGGTGTCGCCGATAGACAACAGGAGCAAATTGGGCAACTACAAAATAAGCTGGAAGATATGGAAAACAGGCAAAGGCGACTCAACCTTAGACTCTTTGGTATACCCGAGAGGTCTGAAGGGGGTGACCCGAGGGCTTATATTGTGTCATTATTTCAGAAGGCCTTTCCTGATCTCTCTGATTGGGATTGGGACTCCCAGCTCCAAAGAGTTCATAGACTGCCACTCTATGTACTGAATAAGGGTAGTAAATTTCCTCGCCCTTTTTTGATTTATTTTGGTAATTTTCTGCTCAGACAGGCGGTCTCACTCAAAGCCAGGCCAAATTCCCCGGTCTTGATAGATTCCTTGTCTTTTTTCGTACGATCTGATCGAAGTAAAAGCACCATGGACAGGCGTTGGCGGTTGCGCCAGCTCATAGATCCCTTTAAGGCTTTGGGAGGTCAGGCTTTCCTACAGGAACCGGCTCGCCTAAAGGTTATCAATGGGGGGCGTACATATATATTTACTGACGAGAAGGAGGCAGAACAGGTGCTCTCTAAATTAACATCTTAGAAGGGGGAGAGGAAAAGCTAAGCTATGATGACGAAAATAGAATAGGAAAGGGGAAAGGGAAAAGAGTGTATAGTCCTAGTGACCATTGATGCGGATACTTACTTACTTATTAAATTGACGATTTGAGTATTATACCACTTCATGGAGTTCATGGATGTCTTTGAACATGTGGAGTTTTTTTTTTTTTTTTGGAGCTTATGAATAAATAAATCTACTGTTTATTGCAGGTTGATCTCTCATGCTGCTACTCCTTTGAGCTGCCCCTCCAGCGGCGGCAGGGTATAAGAGGTTCTCCTCCTCTTGGGGAATGGGAGTGGGAGTTCAGTTTGAACCTCCTTGGGATGGGTTCTAGGGTTTGTGGGGGTTTGTTGGGAGGGAGGAAAAAATGTTTAAATGATCAGGACGAGAGGGATTATCTCTTTTTTTTTTTTTAGTTTTTTCTTGGAACGATATATGAATTTGCAAAAGAATGAGCAGGGAGCCGAAATATGTACATATAATGGATATAATTAGATGTTTGGCATGGAATGTTGCAGGTCTCAACAGCAGGAATAAAAGACGACTTGTCACTGAAGAGTTAAATATGTATAAACCACAGCTGGCTTTACTTTCTGAGACACACGTTACTTATACTGACCGCAAGCTTCTCCAGCAATTAGGATACGAAGTGGTGGTCTGCTCAGAATGTAGTACTCCTACTAGGGGTGTGGCAATCTTAAGACAGAAGGGTTTAAATCTTGAAATAACTAATACTAAGGTGGATAAAGCTGGGCGTTGGGCCAGTGCCCAAATAGTGTGGTGTGGCAATACCTATACTTTTTGTGTATTATACGGCTCAAATATAGACGATCCTTCTATCATAGATAGGCTAAATATTGAATTGCTTGAAAGTAGAGGAGAACCTATTTTAATGGGCGACTTTAATCTCATTATGGATTATAACATTGATACTACCCGCCATCAATCATTTCGGAAGATGCGCCGATCTAGAGCGGCTATTATTGAACTTGGACGCATCCATAACATCAAAGATGCGTGGCGAACACTATACCCTTCCGTCGCTGGTTTTACTTACTACTCAGCACCACATCAACTCTGCTCAAGAATTGACATGGCCTGGGTTTCAGACAATATACTAATAAACAGCTCCATGGAAATTTGTCCGAGAGTCGCTTCGGTTCATAATCCTATTATATTAACGTTTACTATTCAACAGAGTCACCCAAAACCAAGGTCATTTACATTTCCACGGCATCTTCTGTCTAATAAGGACTATATTTCACAATTAAAAGCACATTTAGTGGAGTTTATCTTATTTAATATAAACTCAGCTACACCCAGTATAGTGTGGGACACGGTCAAAGCAAGTATTCGGGGTTTTACACAACACTATGTTCTCAATCAAAACTCACAATATACACTTAGTTTGGATGTCTTGGTTAATGCAGTAAGCATATTAGAAAAACAACTTTCATTGGCTTTGACTCAAGGCTCATCAAATATAGTAGATATATGCCAAAAATTAGCCAGTTCTAAACTCAATATTAAAACAAGGCTTATGGAAAAAAATGTGGTTAGTTCACATAAGTACCATCTTTCTCAATATGAGAGTGGAGATAGGGTAGGTAAAATCCTTGCGTATAAAGTAGCGGACGATAAGTCTAGAACTCTTGTAAAAGAAATCAAGGGCCAAAATAATATAGTATATACTCAACCAGAGCAGGTTCTGGAGCAATTTGCTGTATTCTATCGAGCATTATATACTCCAGAGGACCATCCGACTATGAATCAGATCCAAGAATATTTAGATACAAATTTAGTTAAGGACCAACAGTTTGAAGGATTTGAGCTGCTCTCCGCTAATATCTCCGAGCTAGAGATAAGACTGGCCATTAATTCACTCCCCTCAGGTAAAGCTACTGGGGAGGATACTATTCCACTTGAAATATATAAATTATGCTCAGAGGAACTTATACCTCTACTATCTACCGTGGTAAGTAATATAGGTAGTACTGGGAAGGCTCCTGAATCTTGGAACACAACTAGGATTGTTTTTTTTCAAAAAAAAAAGGTAAACCAGGAGACCAATGTGGGTCATATCGACCCATTTCTCTCATCAACGCAGACGCTAAAATCTTTGCTAAGGTATTGGCCACACGATTAGCTCCATACATACCGCATTTGGTGACTCCCTATCAACATGGCTTTGTTATGGGAAGAGATACCACTTCCCATATTAATACGGCTATTACGGCATTCGATGTGGCCGGGACTAGCTCAACCCCACTCGGTAGGATACTCTTGGACGCCGAAAAGGCGTTTGACCGAGTGGGGTGGGACTACCTTTGGTCAACACTGATTACTATGGGCTTTAATGGTCAATACCTTAAATGGCTACAGGCTTTATATGACTCCCCAAAGGCTAAGCTTAGCTATGCGGGGTTAACCTCGCTCAGTTTTCCAATCTCTCGTGGAACACGGCAAGGGTGCCCACTATCACCCTTGCTTTTCGCGTTATCTCTGCAACCTTTTCTAGCAGCTCTACAAGCTCATCCTAAAATTATTCCTTTTGCATATGGCCCGACTTCGCTAAAAATTACGGCATATGCCGACGATATAGCGGTCTATTCTTCTAACGCATCGGAAGCTTTAATGGGTATTCTTGATGAGGCTAATAAATTCGGGTCTGTGTCTGGCTACAAACTCAATACTCATAAGACACAGGTTATCTTGAACTATAAGTCGCCCACTCCGATCTTAGGTACTTGTCGAATAGCTACTTACCTGGGCATTAAAATCTCTTCTAATATTAATGATATAATTACTCTGAATTATGATGATCTTCTTAAAGAAACAGTTACAACACTAAAAAAATGGCATAAGGTACCTCTTAGCATCATAGGTCGAATTAACTTAATTAAAATGAGCATACTCCCCAAATTTCTATACTTATTTAGGTCCATACCATTTTATGTTAGTAACTCTTACTTTAAACGATTAGACGGGATCTTTAGCAGATATATATGGGGATATAAAAGGGCTCGCAGATCAATCAACCTACTCAAACTACCCTATTACAAAGGCGGTCTTAACTTTCCTGATTTTAGATTATATTTTTTTTCAGCTTTTCTTAACCGTCTGCGTAGCCTGTTTATTCGTAATAAGAATACATGTTTTTGTTATCAACTTTCGTTGGGTGAGGATTCTAATATGTTCTTAGCAAAAATGAACGATCCAAACTACTTTAAACGAGTTAAATTTAAGACTGCCAAAGACAGTTTTAAAATCTGGCAATCGATATTGACCATATGCAAAACTACGCTCTATCATCCCCAATTATCTTTATGGGTGAATCCAGGTCTCCCAGGAATATTTCACGACGGGTCATTTAAAATTTGGGAAAATGCTGGAATAAAAACACTTGGCATTCTATATGGCAATGACGGTTTTCTGACTTTTGAGACTCTTAGTAGACTTTATAAACTACCTGAAACATCACGCTTTAAATATATACAGATTCATGACTATCTCATTCGTAAAATGAAGCTTTTAAATATTTTTGACTCTGATATTTGAGAATGTCTTTATTCCAGCAAGGATAGGTCATTTATTAGTTTTGGATACGGTGTTTTAACTTTATATAAACCTGATGATTGTGGGAAAATAGCAGCGAAATGGAGCTCTCGACTAGGCTTAAATATTACTGCTAATCAAATTTCTTCTGCTATCTGTAATATAAATCGTATGATCCATTCTTCCAGCCTGAGGTTACAGTACTATAAAACTATCTGTCGGCTATATTACACTCCCGAAAGACTTTTTAAGTGGTATAGTAATAGTACTGATAACCAACGGATTAGTTGTCCCAAATGCGACCTCCTAGCTGCAAGTTTAGAACATATGCTGTTTACCCGTTCTCGACTTGCGGAATATTGGACTAATGTAAAACAAGGAATGGCTCTGATTTTTTCTAGACCAGTAACACTTAACATAACTAACGTATTGCTTGGTATCCAGATCTATAACAATTTACCAGTAGACCCACATTCAGATCTTTTCAATATTTTAATCGGTTGTGCTAGATTGACTTTAGCTCGAACCTGGATCGCAAGGAACCCACCACATGTGATGGATTGGTGGACTCTTGTTAGAGAAATCTATACTATGGAATCCGCTCTAGCTAAAATTAGAGGAGCTAAATCTTTACAGAAGCTAGATAGAATCTGGGGGTCCTCATTTACTTGATTTTGTTTCTCTTCTCCCCCTTTTTTTTTTTTTTTTTTTTTGGGTTTTGATGTTTCTTGCTGTTTGTTATACCTGCTACTGAATAAATATGAACTTTTCGTTTATGAAACTTAATTCTGACATTTATATCCAGGCTCTGCAAGATATATTGATATGAATATGTATAAATTATTTTTGTACTTTTAAATGTACTGTTGATTTGATCTCTTGTCCTGATTTCAATAAAAAGATTTTTAAGAAAAAAAGAGAATTCCTTCATAACACTTTTGTGATGTAAAGTCATCGCCGTTAGCGAGGTTTCCATAATACACTAACCATTCTGAATTTGTTGTCGCATTTGTGATGCACCCTTTGATTTAAGACGCAATATATAGACTGTATCTAATAGGCGCGGATAGTTTCTGCACACATTGAAGTGATTTTGAAATTAGCCTGACATTATCAACGTTTTCTTTTTTGTACCAATCACATACAGGGTTCGACTGGCCTGTAGGACAATCAGACAGTGTCCGATGGACTAGTCTGAAAGGTCAGTGTGTGGTCCTCAAAAGTATCAGAACCCTTCCCAGATTAAAACCAGTTTAAGGAACACTGACGTCAGGCACAGCCTGACAATCCAAAGATGTCTCATTCCACTTAGTTCCACCTGTCCCCCCACTCAGCAAGGATTAAACTACTACTATTCAGGAATTTTAGTGGCTAATGCACTCTAGACGGAGAATGTGGTGTATCCACAGCGTTTCAGAAAACCTCAAACTTTCAGGTTGGTCAGTTTTGAATTCATAGCTCCACAAGCCATAGGCCCTCAATAGAAGTATTTTTTCTGGATCAGTTTACTCAGTGGAGCCAAATTGGTTCTTTTAAAACCTGCAAGATACATATATTCTCCCAGAGGTTGAGCTGTGAAATTACATGAATCAACGAGTCAATCAATAGTCTGCTCAATCTCCACTTGTGTCTTTGAAGTTCCAAGACTCACAAATGAAGGTTGTCTCATGCGTTAACACACCTGATTCTGTATTGGTTTCAGCTTCCAAGATTTATAAGCATATTAGAACATTGGAATGTTGGGAGCTCCTTTGAAAAGAATGGAGAGTGGCTTCTAATGCCCTGTAGAAGCCCAGAGCTCTAACATGCCAATGTTTGTTCACAGCTACTGCTGTGAACAAAAGGCCTCACGGAGCCCAACGGGATTACAATCCACTCGGGCTCCGTGTGTCTTTGTTTTACAAATTAGAACATTGTGCCTTCTAGGGGTAGAATGTTCTAATAGCCTAGTCAGCCGCGGCCCGTGGAGGGAGTTCCGTGGGGCAGTAATGCGGGGGAGGGGCAGGGTGGGGGGTTCTAAAAACCGGAATATGGATAATTACAGGTAGGTAAACAATTAAATAAATAAAACTAATTTCGTAGCGCACGCTGCATCGCAAAACTCCCCCCACGGGCCGCGGCTGAGCCTAGTTAAAGGCCCTCGCCTTCAGGTTGGGGCTTTAATGCTGGAGCGGGCTTTAATGGCCGGTAGACCATGCTGCGGCAGGCTTTAAGGCTATATTAGAACATTGGAATATTGAGAGCTCCATTGAAAACAATGGAGTGGCACTGGGTTTATGATGGCTGGTATAAGCCCTGAGTGCCAACATTCCAATGTTTGCCTTCATGTTTCTCCCTTATTAATTTAGAATATTCTACCCTTAGTGGATGGAATAGTATAATAGCCTTGTAGTACTTCTGCCTCAGGCTATACTGGTTGCCAAAGGCCCTTTCCCTTCTTCAAAGGCCTTCGCCTGCAGCGCCGGTCTACAACTTGGGTTCTGAGCCTTTAACAACTAGTATAGCCCTCAGCAGTGGGCTATAAAACTATAATAACAAATGACTGTATCAAACATCTGGACGAAACAAGGTGTGCAGGAGAACAGATAGACAATGCTGAACAAAGTCGGTTTTAGTTATTTTCTAATATGTCAATAGTTAGCCCTAATGTAGGCCCAGGCTATACTCAACAAAGTATTGTAATTTGTTTGTGCTAAACACCAATGAAAACTAACAATTCAAAATCAAAAGCTAATTAAAGATGCTGAAGGTGCAAAGATGTAAAGGTCATTGCTATACATTAGCTGTAAAGAGGAGGGAAATCATCTGTAAACCTCTCTGTTAATCACTACCTTAACAGTATGTTGTTGTTGTCTCTCCCAGATAAATATACCTTCCATCGGAGGGGCCAGAACAAATATTCAATTATATAATGAAGAAGGGTCTTGAAATGTATGAATAATGCTAGCTTATATTTTACTAGACCTGATTATTTTATTTATATGATAGATGATTTCAGTTACTTTGTCTTCTGTTTCTTTTTTATTTTGCTCTTCAGTTTAAGACGTTATTACTTTTCTATCAGACCTAAATAGGAAATTATTATTAAAAAGCTGGCACAATCTTTTAATATATACTCTCATTATGATTGTGCATGTGCAGTTTCCATCGGCATGAAATAAATGTATATATTTTACTTAGTTGAACAGAATGAGTGATTTATGACCAAAATGGAATCCGTATGCCTGTCGAAGAAAACCTCAAATATCTAATTGATAATGCCTTCTAGCAGAAAGTGGTATGTGGGATGTGTTTGGGTAAACAGCATTTGGATGAATGTTTCACTTCAGATTTTTCAAGATTCAGTTTATAGCCCAAGATAACCGAACATGAGTGGATGACCTCTAGATCTGTTGTGATAGATTTAGGGAGCCCAAAAGGACCAGAATGATGTCATCCTCCTATGCCAATATTTTGAACCTGAAATCTGAAACCTGGTCCATCCCCTAAATGTGTTTGGACAAATTTTAATTTCGGTTTATCTAGGGCAAATCTTTTGATATGCATCAGAAAGGGCAAAAATAAAATAAATATAGTAGTTGCAGAATTATAGTAATTTTCAATGTTGGTACACAGACTTTGGGGACCTACCTTTCTCTTGTAAGAATCCTGAGGAAGATTCTCTCCCAGCTCATGTGCGCCCTTTGGTAGTTAGGAGTGTGATCCTGAGCAGATTGGATTATTGTAACTCATTATTGCTGGAATCCCCTCGATTTGTGATCGGGAGATTGCAGAGAGTTGAGAATAAGGCAGCCAAATTGGCACTGATGCGCCCCCGTTATTCTTCCTCCACTCAGGCCCTTGCGGAGTTGCATTGGCTTCCCACAGCACAGAGGATTTACTTTAAGTCCCTCTGTGTTGTGTTTAAGGCACTGCATGGTCTGGGTAAATTCTGCTGGTATGTACCCTCTCGCTGCCTTCGATCCTCCACAGCTTGCTGTGTGGGAGTACCTCGGATCAGAAGAGCTAAGCTTGGGGGACAAGCTTTTAGTGAAGCAGCCGCGAGACTCTGGAATAAACTGCCCCTGGAGCTGCGACAGGTGAAAGACCTTTTAGTTTTTCGTAAACAACTTAAAACCTGGCTTTTCCCTAGAACTTAATATCTTTCTGTCTGCATTTTTTTAATTGTCCCTGCTTTTCCCTCTTTTAGCGCCAGGATGCTTGTTGAGTTGCAGTGCGCTTTATAAGTTACTATTACATTACATTACATTACATTACAACCCTACCATGATATTATCCCTGCCATCTCACTAAATCCTCTGTAATTATTTTAAGTAACTGAGGAATGTTTACCTCGTAGTGTTCTTCCACCTTCCATGTCAAGTGGATCCTGAAATCATTTACTAAATTGTCCACTATCTGGAATTCAGCTAAATGTTTGAGAAGGACCATTCTTCTTTCGTCCAAGTCTGATCAAAGCACTTCTGTTTTGGCCATGTTGATCTTAAAGTTTGAGACAGCGGATGGGTCTGCATGAATGTATCTGTGAAATTTCCTGACTGGTTCGCTCCCTCTGTTTGAATCTCCTTCGGCTACCCCTTTTTCCCTGCTGATCTCCTTCGTTGTTTGATGATTCCATGGTCGCTCCTTCGCCACTTTCTCTCGGGCTCTTGAGACCCTCTGCAGCTGATGTAATGTGACAATGAACATGCTCAAATGAGAAGGCTAGCCTGCAGGGGACTGTCTATCTAAAACATATTGATCTTTTGTTAAGCGCATCCACAACAGGTTTGATATTCTGCCTAAAACCCTGGGAAACTTGTGT